>NC_049183.1:7637500-8270357 GCF_009769625.2 Cygnus olor
GTACCTCCCCCTCTGCACTGTACAACTGCACAGACCCAGGTGGAAGTACTTAGCTGGAGAGCAGTGCAGACAGATTAGATTTCAGAGCTCACTATATGTGGTATCTTTATTAGAGGTCACAGTTTTAATTCCCTCCTATTATCCTGTAACCACGTGCATAAGAATCACAGTCAGCCTCTACCACAAAACAAGTATCAAGAGTGCATGCAGCACATGAATCATCTCTTCTCTCATTGTCCTTACCCTGTTCCCCCAAAAGAAGGGAGCAACAAAATCTCACAATAACTGCACAGTGCAGTCTGAATAAAACTAATTCTTTGCCCAGCTATAAGCAAATTTCTGCTTTCTGCAGTTACAGAAAGATAAGGAAAAGACCAGTGCATATAGTTTAAATGTTTCAAAACACAAATACCAGTGCAGGGAAAGTATATTTGCAGTAACATGCTCAACTACCTTGATCTACAGCACAGAATAAATCCATCCACTGCCTAATAATCCATACCTTCCTGAATGACAAATATATTGAACTTAAAATTGTAAATATATCATCTAAAATTTCTATGTATGCATATATATGATATAGATGAATACAAAATACATAAACACGTGCAAATTAAAATTACACTGAAACTGTTCATCATGAAAGGAAAATTTATCTGAGCATGAGAAAGATCTGCACTGTGGTCTAATACAAGACTGAGAAATAAGGTGCCTAGGATTTCAGAACCCCTTGAAATGTCACCATAGTTCCTCTGAAACTCCAAGGTGTACTTTTTCCTTGCCTTCAATAGCAAACACATAATAGCAGGCACAGAATAAAAATAGTATTTAAAACAAAATAATAGTCTTTCTCTCATATTTCCATTACAGAAAAGAATGAGAAAGTGAAAACCACAAACAACCTTATGCTTTCCAGGAAAGTATTTAACTATTTTACTAGCAGAGATGATATAACAGCCTAATGAGACTACTTTCCTATTGGGTGTTACAGCTGTATGAAACGTCTCGTTAAATCTTGCTGTAAGCTTAGCCATTTCTATTTTGATATAACAAAACATAGAATAATGGATGGATTGATGAGCTGAAGAAAAACACCAGTTAGGAGACAGAAGTACAAAGCAAATATTAGTCAACCAAGACACCTAATTAAAATAAGAACAATAACTCTTTTTCTAATCAAAATCGCTTTCTGTTAGTGTTGCACTATTTGCACCAGGAAATCCTAGATATTTCTAATTCTGTGATAAAGAATCTTCCTAATTTGCAAGAATCCTTGTGCCGTCTATCCTCATTTAATATCCACCAATATTCATTCCATAGTACTCATTTTAGTGCCAGCATTCCAAACATTAATATAGTTATAATGCAACTTACGTAAATTATTTGGAGGAGGTCTTGTATCCATGTTTTCATAATGTTGCACATGTACTACAATGTTTAGATCTCTTTCCATATGATCTGTTGTACAAGGACCTTGAGGTCGCATAACATCAGCAGAGCCCTGAAAAAGAAACAAACAAAATCAGAATAAACCTGTTGCAAAATATGTAAGGTATTTGCAATACTTTACAGTTTATTTAGTTTGAGATACGGCCCATCATAATGTCTCAGGACAAATCAGGACTCGAATTCATCATGAGACTTTGCACCTAAGGCTATTTAGCCTGCCTTAGTGTGCTAGCAGTAATAGACATGTTAAGTTCTTCAGCTGTCTTGGCTCTGTAGGAACATAATTTTAGCTTGTTGAGACTTGCAGAGTTCTGCCATTGCCTGTGCTCGGTGACTGCCACTGCAGCTCTGCCACTGCACTCAGCTGGCAGCTGAGCAGCTCAGCACCGGCCCCTGCGGTTACCCTCACACCTAGATTCCCAGCAGGGTCTGTTGAGGTTAACTCCCATGCATGCAACTAACTGCACAGAGCACCCACCACACAGAGATCTTGGCCATTTTCCTTGAAAATTATTACCAAAGATGAAAGGTCACCTGACTGTAGCAATCCAGTAGGTATAGCACCTGCCATAATCAGGGATTTAAGCTGTTCCCATCCAGAAAGGGAGCTAAAAATTGTCTTTTCTCATTTCTGTGACAGCGGCCTGATCATTAAGATGAAGCAAAGCTTGCATGGCAACACTGCTGGCTTCCTTGAAGCTAGTTCAGAAACAGGATGAAAGCTTTATGGAAGGAGGGAGAGCAAGCAAAAGGAGTCCTAAAAGTTAGGCCAGGCCCAAACAGACAGTGGTTGGGGGGTGTTCTGCAGCGTTGCAGGCAGCAGCTGTATCTGACATGTATCTGAGATGGGTTCATCCTGTGCTTGTGTATTTTTTTTCCAGACTAGTTTCACTGCCAAGCAACGTGCCTAGTAGAACTCTGTTCTCAGGCATGTAGGTAAGCATGCACACCTGTATCAGCTACATTTTAAGCTCTGAAGCTCTCAGCTTGGCATTACCTACCCCTCTCTGTGATGCTGGGCCATGGATTTCTACCACTGACTCCACTAGGAGCAGGATTAGCCCCTAGGTACATGCCGTGTAACTACCTGCTGAAGCTCAGTGGTACAAAATAACTGGCCCGCCTGCAGAAGCTGTTCCCTTGGGCAAAGGACAGACATGGTGGGTGGCACGAGGGTCTTCAGGGTTCCATGCAAGGCCTCTCTGTTTACGTTAACGCAGCACTGACCATTATTTGCCTCTAATTTTTAGATCTCTTGAGCTAGTTTTTAAGGGAATGGCTGCATCTTCTGGGCACTGTGCCCAGTTTAGTTTAGTTTAATTTTCTGCAAAAATTATATACAATGTCCCAGATACTGCATCAAGGAAGACTAGCTTATAAACTAATAAATAAATAAAAATAACCACATTCACTTGTGAAAGCCACAACAAGTGCCATCTAGCTCCTCCACTGCACTTCTGTGATATGTTGATTTCTTGATCAAGAAGTACTGTACTTTTAAATATTAAATAGTAGCTTCATTTAAACTACAGAGAGGAATTCTGAGCTGGAGCTTGCTCTCAGATTGCAGGAACATTGCTTTGGTACACATCTGAATGATACTGATGTTTCCTTGTGTTTATGGCTAGCATTGTGTTATTAAAATATTAGTTACAGTTGTGATCAACATGTTACAGAGTACTCTGTTGATGCTGTAAAAGGTCAGGAGATAGCAACCAAATGATTAATGGTATCAGAGCAATGTTCCCCTTTGAAGCAATGCTTATACAGCAGAAATAGCAGAGCTGGCCTACATAGCAGAAAAATAAAAATTCACTAGGAGAGATCTCACAAAGGTAGGTAGAAAATGGTGCAAAAGGAAAGCATTGTTTTGAAAAACATAGTTTTGAATACGTGGGCACCAAAAGCATCAATATCTAGTCAATTTATGCAGTATTTCTTTATACAAAGGAAATTATTGACATCAATATTCTTATTCTAGAGGCAGCTGGACAAATTTCTGGGAAGGGAAGAAAGGCAAATGAAAGTTCCTAACTTGGATGTGGGAGTTAAAGCTGTGTGATCTCATAACACATAGATTAGTATTTCCCAACTTTGTGAGAGAGGGTTTTCAGAAATGCTTTCCTCATTGCCCTTAATCTGATGGTAAATATTGTTCACTGTAGACTTTAAATAACACCACATGTGATAGCAGATTAACTGCTGCCTGTCTGTGAAAATGCCAACTAAGTTTCCTACCATTTTAAGGTGGCTTTTTTTGAAGCAGTTTTAAGGAATGAGCTGTCCAACTCCAACTGTATTAAGGAAAAAGGAACTTCTCATAATCAAGTTGTATTTTTAATAGCATGGCACCTATGTTTGTACTGTGTTAGCCAAAGTTGTACGATCTTCTCAGGGCAGAGTAGGTCACATAACAAAGAGCTTGTCCTTACCTTCCACTGGTGTAAGGGAGAGTTAAAAATGTGTGGTAGCTCATATTACTGAAGCACAAAGGAAATGCTGTACCTGTATTTGGTTCTTTTAGGGATTTGTCCATATAATGTAATTGATAAAGGGAGTTTTGTGCCCATGACAATATGCTTGAACAGATGTGTGCTTCAAAAAATTCTGCATAGGCCACCAGAATGTTTTAATACCTCCATGCATGTGTCTCACCTGAATATCATCATACAAAGTAGGTCCCACTGAAAAATGATATATATGTGGAGGATCTTTATCCACACCTTTGCTGTATTTGATGATTTTTTAAGGAAATGTAAGCTACAAGATAACCTTGTAATCAGGTAGCCATATCAGTATGTTCTGTATATTGATATTGACTGTAGCATTACAGAAGTGATGTTACCTACGTGTGAGTTCATGCCCCAGAACTATCCAAACATCACAAAACTTCAGGATTTCTCTTGCCACAAGATTTTTCTCTTTGGATATATAATATAACTTACAGATGTTATAAAAACATGTGGAGCCATGCATTTCCCTTATGGTTATAAGCCTGAAGAAGCTGAAACACAGGTTATTTCATGAAAGGTCAGTTGTCATATTTTGCCTCCAGAACTGGGTCAAAACCTGTGAGGGAAATAATTTCACACATAGGATTCAGTATTTTGGCAAGTCAGACTATTTTTGGCCGCAGGTACATGCCTATTGAATGATCAACAAAAGACTTGACTTGTGAGCTCAGCACATTGTGAAGGATAAAAGAAGAGCTCAGATGCTGCATAATATTCGAAAAGCTGCTAACAGGCTGTCAGAAGCACTGCTTTAAAAAAAAATCTATAGAGTACGAGTATGATTGTAAATATTGTTCTTTCGGTTCCTGGTTTGTTTGTACATTCTCCGCAAGGATTAGGGAAGAAGACAAAGGTGTAGCTTTATTTACAGAAGAATCTCCTCCATGGAACAAAAGTAAAGCATTTTCCTTTTCTACAAATTTTTGAGAGAGCATTCTCCACTTTAACTAGGGAGCCTAAAAGTCCCATTGCTGTAGTCTTAAGCAGCAAGCACATGCTGCCCTCATATGCCTAGCAGAGCTTCTAGGTCTGCTTCAGGAGGCAGATCCTTTCTCTGTTTCCTTTCAGACACGATGCTGCCACATGCGTTCCCTTTGCCATGTCTGGTAACATATACCATCTTACTCCCTTACTCTCTTAGAAGGCAGGAGGGTAAAGGAGTTATGCTGCTTGGACCCTACTCTTACTGCTTAGTTCTTGGACACTGTACCCAAGGGAACATTAATCTCCTTTATCTCCTTTTAATGTCAAGTAACAAAGGGAGAATGATATACACAATGTATTATCATGTGATGTCTAAAGGGAAATATGCCATGTAGAGTTAATACTGTCCTTCCCTCTCCATTTTCATCTTCCATATTTTCAGTTCCATACCAACAGTAAGGTGTTTTACTGAAAAGCACTGATCTAACAAGAAAGAAAATGTCAGTAGTTCCACACTTGGAGTCTTTTTGCTTAAAACAAAAGGAGGCAACAAACTCCCTAAAAAAAGAATAAATTTTGACCTTTTTTTCTAAAATAGACTTGCCCAGTAGAGATTTTTTTTACTATGGATTGTTTTCACTGCGTAAGTACATTTTCCCAATGCTTTTTCATTGTTGAATATTTCAGGAAAAATCAGGGAAATGAATAGAGCATTCTTGGTTTGTTTTGGTATAGCAGTAAACAAAATGTAATGAAAGACTATAGAAACTACACTCACCGAGTCTGTGAAGTTTCCTCTATTTGCATATTGTACCACTCTAACACACACGTGTCTTACTTCAGCAGCAGATTACTGACTATAAGATGAAATAATATAAGGAATTAATGTGTGGCACACTCTTGCTTCCTATTTACAAGTCAGCATTCTTATTCCCATGTGTCAGGTAGCTGTTCATATATTTTAATGTAAATAAAAAATGGAAATACATTATTTACACCAATTGTATTTGGTTCACTTTTAAAAAAATCAGCCCTCATAAAAAAGATCAGTTTACATTATGCATTGCCTTTTTGATAAGCAATGCCAGCCCTTCCATAGGTGAATCTTTCCCTAGGATGGAGAGGATTGCAGTGTTTTGTGTATACTTTGGCTAGGGGAGGGAAAGGAGACAATCTTAGCTAAGGAAACAGATAACAAATCAGCCTCCGTGTGTTTCTTGCTGCCAGCCAAAATGGAGTAACACTTAGTCCTTCTGGTTTGGCCTACCTAACAGTTCCAGTGCATTACACTTTTGCTTGTTAATAAGGTTCAGTACATAAAAACCGTAAGGGGTGTTCTTTCTGGTTTTGTTTTTTGTTTGATATTATAGTGATGTGTGTTATAAAAAATGGTGAATATGAATACAGGCTAGATATTACTTTAATTGCTGGTACCATTAACTGCTTAAACAGATAAATTATTTGTTTCTAAAGCACTGCAGCCTCGTTTGCAGAACATTAGTAGTGTAAAATGAACTAGGATGGAATATTTCAGTTAAACACACATCCGAGGACAAAGGGGTTACTTCAATTCTTCACTCAATGAACAGATTTTTAGATTGCCCAAGAGATTTAAAAATTAATTCCTTTTACAATTAATGGTAAACCCACCCCATGCAGCTGTAATAGGAGTGTGAGAACTTTTTTGGGGGAAAAAAAAAAAGCAATATCGCTGCTTTTTCAGAACATGACTAGCTATTATGTGTACTGAGTGGGTGACTGTTTTTCCATGTGATCATGACTTTCCAAGTTGCTATAATCCTGACTTGAACATTTTCATGGTGAGGAAAGATCTCAGACAGTGTTAAGTAATCAGGGTAAGACATGACCCTTCTAATAACCACTTCAGAAACCTAATCTTTATGCACACATCACTGAAGGATTTCAGAATGATTTTCCAATCCCCTAAAATTCTCTTTCCATAAACTAAGACAGAATATCCTTTCAGAATACTTCACACCTGTACTTTAAATAGCCAATATACAGAGCTTCTTTAGCGAATATTTCTGTTAGTAGGAAATGGGATCTATTTAAGCTAGGAAGGGGAAGGCTACACCTTCACTTTGTCCTGGTTTTTGTAACTGTTACAAGCCCTGTCTTTTTGCCTGCATGAAGACACTACAGAAATAGACTGAAGCAAAGGAGAGCTTTTTCCAAACAAGCTTCAGCTCCTTAGTTTAAGAGTAAGATTTTAAAAAGAAATTGGGATCCATGTATTCTTTTTCTCAATTTTGTAGTGCAGAATATTCAAAATGTCCACAGGATTAGTATACCTTGCTCAACGAAAACTGTCTTTGCAGAATTACCACTGACATACAGTGTTGAGTTGACTAAAATTTCTGTGATGTGCTTTGTTCTCGGTAGTATCCATATCAGCCAGTTTAAAAATAGCAAATAATTGCTAGTGAACTGGTGATGCATTTGCAGGAGTATTTTGGTGGCTTTTTCCTGTTCATTTCAGGATAAGCTGTTAAACAAAAATCCATACAGAAACTTCAGTAAAAAAAATATGGCTCCAGGTGTTGAGTTGGTCTCTTGGGCTGTATTTCAGAGGAAGACTCTTCATCTAAGCTTTAAAGATTGTGAACCCAATCATTACCAGGGCAAGAGGAAGCTTTCTGCCACACTGCACGTCCAGTAGAAGGCATCCTTTTAATTGCATTTCATCACCGAAGTTGCCCAAGATGTTGGAATCGATTTAGACTCTTTAGTGGAGCTATTTGCCTTTTTCAATGCCTTTCCCCCATCTGCTTTACTTTTATGTGCTTGGGATTAGCATAAAAAATCAGACAGACTGCAAACTTGACAAATGTGTTATGCCTTGGTTTTGAACTGCTGTGACAATCTTGGTTTGAAATATGTTGTTAAAGCCACTGGGCTCTGTCCCGAGCTGCCCACCTGCCTCTCCACCACTAGGCAGCCAGGATCTGGAGTAGACGGCACACAGCATGCCTAACTCTAGGTGGGGGAGGTTCTCTTTGATGTAACTCAGCCATTACACTGTGGATATAGAGTATAACACACACGTATATGGATGCAAGATTTTCATATTCCATTTTTTACCTCTCAACAGTAACTGGAAAATATTAAGAAATTCTACAGTAGCTTTTCCATTTTGTTATCCCTCTTTCCTTCTACCCTGGCTCATTTTTACAGCTCAGATATTTTACAAATAGCTCACACACTTGCAAGGGTTGGGGGAGTAAGGAAGGTCCTGCCAAAACCATTTTGCAGCTGGAGAGGGAGGGTGAGATGACATTTGTTTACATGCTTCATTTGAGAAGTAAAAACATTTTCCAAGCTTTGAAACAGTCAGAAGAGGGAACCCATCAGGCTTTCTGTAATTCAGGGTTGCTGGTTGCAGGATTTTGTTTTCCTATTCATGCACAGTGTATCTGGGAACACTTGCTGGATCTTACTGGGGAGAGGGTCAGACGCTGCAGATAAAAATGGACTGCTGTCTGTGCAGACTCCCCAGTTATTTCTAGTCTTCCTCAGTATACGTGCACTTTGATAACCCGGGCTTGGAGAACCACAGGAGCTCTGCGAAGTTGGTATCTCTGTCGGTCGCCTTGCAGGGGAACGCAGCCTGCCTGGCTGGAGGTGTTTGTTTAGCAGGAACACACGGGCTCCTCTCTTCTTTTTGTGTGTGTGTTAGAGGGGGAGGGTGGGGAGGGGACACAACACGACCCTGCTACCTGGCACTCAGCCTTACCTGGACATGTGCTCCCGCTGGGGTCTGTGCGCCTTCTCCAGCCCTAGTTTGGTGAAGATCCCCACCAGCACCATGACTGCCACAACCCCGCAGATGATGTAGACAATGAGGTTGGTTTTATCCCTGGTGGGGTCATGCAGAGGGTCGTCGATGCGGGAAGGAGGCTTCCCAGTGTTCATCCACAGCGGCGTCTCATAGTTTGTGCAGGTGCTTTGATCCAGCCTCGTCTTCTTGAACTGCAGCAAAACCTGAAGCCACAAGTGCCGCAGCAGAAGATGAACTCCCCCGAGCTGCAGTTAAAGGGGGGGTCCCACTGCCCCATCACGTCAAAGTAACCCCTGCAGAAGTCCGGGGTGGGAGGTGGCTCGGAGGGGTCCAGCTGCTCCCCGAGGCTGGAGTGGTTCCCCCCTGAGAGCACCACGAAGCTCCCCAGCTGCTGGCCGGCTTTCTCCTGAGCCCGACACACCAGCGTGAGAAGGTCCGCCACCAAGTAGCCGAAGAGCAGCCGAAGAAAACCTTCCATTCTGCCTCCCAGCCCCGGCTCAGCGCTGCCTCCTCCGCCGCCGCCGCCGCTCGAGCTGCTGGATGCTGCGCTGCGCCAGGAGCTGAACATAAATACGAACATACAGGGGCTGGCTCCGTCAGGGGCCGGCCGGCCGCTCGCACTCAGCCCTTCAGCACCGCGGACAGCCCCGGGCGGGCCGGGCCGGGCCGGGCCGGGCCGGGCCCCGGGCGGTGCCGCAGCCCCGCAGCCCCGGGCGGCACTTGTGGAGCGGGGCGAGCCGGGGGGGGGCCGGGCGGCGGGAGGCGGAGTGCGGCGGGGGCGAGGGGCGTGGAGGGCAGCGGGCGAGCTCGGAGCCTTCCCCGCGCCGCCTGGTGCCGCCGGGGGCTGCCACCTTCCGCTGCCCCCCTGCGGGGCCCGGAGCGCTGCTCCCTCACAACTCCCTCAGCCCGCCGCCCAGCCCCGCCCGGGAGGAGGAGGAGGATGAGGATGAGGCGGCTGCCCGGTGGCATCCAGCCCGGGGAGAGCCGCCTGGGCAGGCGAGGCAGAGCCGGCGAGCCCAGCCCGTACTCCGAGGCGCCCCCTTCCCTTGCACCCCTCTGCGGAGCCGCCCCCCCGCCAGCTGCGCCCCGCTGAGCGGCTTCCCCGCGGCCATCAGCCCCAGCTCGCCCCCCTCAGCCCCGGCCCTTACATAAGGGACTTCCCGCCCAGGCGGGCGCTCCCCACAGGTGCGCCGCCAAAAAGCCACGGGGCGCCTCCTGAAGGGGGCCAGGGCGGCTGTGTCCCCGTCTGTCGTCAGCCCGCGGGCTGCCCGCCGAGGCGGGCGTCTGAGGGGGGCGAGGAGAGCGGGCAGCCGGCGGAGCGCTCCTTCTCCCCGCCGAGCCCCACTCACCTGCGAGGCGAAGGCAGGTGCCGGCAGAGCGGCGTCCATGGGGCTGTGCCTCCGCTAAGCCATGGGCGCTGCCCCCGGCCCGCCGCGCCGCGCACAGGTGCCGCCTTACTCGCTCCGCACGCCTCAGAGCGGGGCTGCCTTCGTGCCTGCTGAACATGAGCTGCCCCGGCGCATCGTTTGTTTAAAAATCTTGTTCTAATGTCAGTCAGGCTGGCTCCAGAGGACGCGGTGAGGCTGCGGGTTGTTTGTGAGGCACAGAATTAAATTAACTTCCCCCCCCAAACAGAGAACTGACTCTGGAAGAGACTTTTTGGTGATTCACTCCCCAGCCCTGTGGTTTAACTCTCTCATCTCCACCTTTTGGGTTGGCAGCAACCTGCGCAAGTATTGATAATGTTATCCTGAATACTATGCTGCCACCAAATGTAGGAAATAAGCCCGTTATGGCGTGACTTAGCAGTGTGGGCTGGTGCTTCAAGCAGCTTCCCTTTTCTTCTCAGGGGACACGGCTGCGGTGGCCTCGCTGCAGCCTTGGGGGCTCTTCTGCATGCGGAGGGGGGGCTGCTGTCCTGGCGTGCCATGGGGGTAACAGCCCTGTCCCCCTGCTGCACACGAGGGGGTTGTGTCGTTGTGGCACTCCAGGAACTTTGGCCAACTTCACATGGAGCTGTTGAGTGGTAAATACCCAGAAAGGTGAGGCAGAGGACAAAGCAGACGTCTGGAATCGGAGAGGGCTGTAGTTAGCTAATTGTGATCCTTCGCCTTCTCTTAAAAATAGACTCTAAGTACAGTGATTATTCCACCACACAGTTTGACAGTAAGCCTTGCATCCTTGTCCAGGAGGCAGGTTAGAAAGCCCCTTTATTTCTCAGCAGCGAAAAACAATCAGTCTCAGCCAAAACCAGCCTTTTTGGGTTTTAATATTTAATTCTTAAAACCTCCACCTCATCAACATCCCCTTTCAAGTCTCCTCTGAAATCATATCATTCCTCCCTTGTGTATACTTCTCTCTGCTATTATTTATTATTTAACACTTTGTGATGCAGTTTGTGCTGAAAATACTGCACAAAAATGAATCTGTTCCATACGTATTATCGCATCTAGAGACATTCAAGGTCCAGTCCTGTCAGGCGCTTAAGATTATGCAAGTTTCCCTGTTGATCTCACTGCTAAAAAGCTGCTTAAATATTTTGCATGATTAGTGCTGTACATGTGTGGAAGAAATAACATAAAATTACTTATTTTGTGGGCTATTAATCCTGACTGCCTGTGGTACAAGTTTCTTATTTGAGTTCCTGGGGTTTTCCTTAAGAATTCCCCAACAGCAACAAGACCAAAGGATTTAGTCTATAATTAAAAATCTGCTTGATTCAGTTCCATGAGATCAGGATCTGGTGCTAAGAGGCATATGCTAGCTCAAAACTAAGGGGAAAAAAGGGAGGGTTAGTCAAAGCTCTCTGAAAAGCAATGTTTTCTATGTCACCAGTAGATCCACAGAACCCAGAACCCGTAAATCATGTTGCCCTAATTAATCATAAATTACTCTAGTTATGCTCTATGTGCCTGTTAATTATGTTAGCAGTAAAGTTATTTTCACTGTATCATGTCTTAGAATTGTAATCATAAGGTAGAGTTGTTCTCGACTAGAGCATGAGCCTCTTTTATTTGGCCTTCTGCAATGTATTTTAATGGCTTCATAACATGTAGATGTAAAAGTATCTACATGATCAAAGTATAAAACCATTAAGTACAATAATGGAAACAACAAACTAGTTGAGAGAAATGGGTGTTTCACAGAGTAGTGGGGCACGCGTTGGGTTATTATGTGATTTTATAAAGCTTTTCTTGATGAAGTCAGTCAATAAACTTTTAATTTATTTTAGTCGTCTTTATGAAGTTGAGAAATGCAGAAGATTTCACAATTTAGCACCACGGTGTTCCACTTCCAAGAATTCTCTTTTGACATTGCATTGGGGTAAGTAATAATTACTTACTTTTCTACAGTTTTATCCCGTAACTAATGTATTTTGCCTCTAAAACAATGGAGAAAATGAATGAATATTTCAACTAGAACTCATAGAATGGTCTTTGCTCTAGCTCATACCCACTCAGTTAAGAGAAATACTTAATTTTAGGCACAAACCTTATACAAAGTCCATTAACGCTATTATACTTTTCTTTATTTTCTTTCACTTGTTTTTACCAAGACTTTCACCTGTGGATCAGTGCCAGTGCTCTTTGTTCAATTTTAAGCTAGAAAATAGGCTATTTGGGGGAAATCCTGTAGCAATGTATAGCCACATCTCAGGGTAAGTTATATGAACATACACTGACTCATACTCTTTATATATGTGTGTGTATTATATATGTTCAGTTTTGTGCTTAGCTGTATAAACTATTAGAACTGATTCTTGCGGGCTTTTTATACAAATAAGAGGTTTTGAGAAAGAAAATCAAGAAAGATAATGTGTTAATCTGAATAGAGGTGGAGATAAATCTGAAGAATATAGAACAATCAGAACACAGACCAATTGCACTGATCATGTTCCAAATTCTACATCTCTTTTTTTGTTAATAACAACAGTGTTGATGCAAATGCTGAGTATTTCCCAGGGACAGATTACCTGCTAGGGAGAATGGTCCTTTGCTGAGCACTGAGCCACTGGAGCCTTCTAGCCAATCATTAATTCCCGAGAAATGCCATACAGCTCAATCATTATTATTAACAGACATTCCAGAACCATGAAAATCTGTCAAAAAAGCAGCTAGACAGGCCTGATCTCAGACAGTATTGATGCAAAGGGTATTTTGTGATAAGAAATGTGATGGGGAAACTGGAATGAAGCAGTCAGTGTCTGTTTCTTTGATACCTATTTCATACCGCAATGGGATATTTGGATGTATAGATACGAAATGTATTGCAGTTGGAAAACAAAAGAGATGATTCTACTGTATGAGGCCAAGTGGCAGCATGTTTGCAATCACTAGTCTTAAAAAGTACATTTAAATGTTAGAACATGTCTGCTGTGGGGTAATAGGGTAGCTTGAAATGTACAAGTTACCTTAGCAGACATGTCTTGGAGAAGGAACAAAATGTGTTCAGCAAGGAGGCTGCAAGAGATGTGAGGTTTGTAGATACTGAAAACAGTCCAGTGATTTACAAATATTGTAAACAATCCTGAATGACACAACACACAAATTTGTTTTAAACACCCCTACATTCTTGAATCATCTTGATTCACATTCATCATACAGCCCCATGTGCTGCTATTAAGTTTTGTCATTCTTACTGTTAGGAGAGGAGTATGCTTTGCCATTGGTGTTAGGCTCACTGGATGGTTAAAACACAATTGGTGCTAGACCTTTCCTTTAGTTACACAGCTAACACTTCATAAGCCTTTGGTATTTTTACCCAGTAACTACAATCATTAGTAACATATTAGTGCAGCACTGTGTGAAAACCCAGCCTGCAGTGTGTTGACACTAAATATGCTGCTGTAATTATCAAACACACAACTTTTAAACTAACCTTTTGCTTTTCATTAATAAAGATGCACCTACAAACTAGGACAGAATGAGTTTTTTTCTTATAATTTCATGAATTTGTAGCACCTTTAACTAGAACATCTTATAAAAATTACACATCATATTAAGCACTTCTTAGCAATTGTCCTCAACTCTGACAAAATACAGCTTGCACATAGCAAAGGGATCACCATCAAGAGATCTTACTGAGCCAGGAGGTGCTTCATGAATGAAAAATCACAAGACTTGTTTCATGGCTCACTGAGGAGGAAAATAGTTTATTGCAATTCTACAATGTAGAAATTACCTTTATCACCTAATATTTTCCTCTGACATCTTATTGTAAAACCAAAACAGTAGTAATTGCATGGGGTAATGTGGGGGGAGGCAGTAACAGCATTCACGCTTGGAGTGGATTTAAGGAAACACTGCCTGTTCTTGTAGCTTCAGTTAAATGCAGAGGAAATAGTTTAATTCAAAAAAAAAAAAAAAGATAAATTTAGAAGGTAAATGGAGTACTTTTAAATGTAGAAGAGGAAACGTGTACTGCAAGGGTCTTCAGTATACAGCAGGGGAAAAGTGCCAAAATGTCACCAGCGGCTTTCAGCAGTATAGCTGAAAAATGAGTTGTGCCCTCAGGTTTGCCTGTTGCACAGCTATTCCTCTAATTCTGAACAAGGAAAACTGCCAGTCAGTTTCTCTCTTTGGCAAGATTGATGTTGCTTTTGAATTGTAACAGTATTGCAAGTACCTGTGAACAAGGTATGTTTCTGCTTGTTAAAAATTAGACTGCCACAGAATTTAGATCTGGAATGATTGGCCAGGTGTCTGAGGATTACAGCAACTGACAAAGCAAGCTCTGCAGATCATTCCAGACTCATGCCAGCAAAATCTTTATGTCTTGTTACCAAAAAAAGAAAAAAAGGCTACAGAGGATCAAAAAAAAAATCGGAACTGCTTTTGTATCCTTCCAACTGAAAACCCAACTACCTTTGTTCCCATGAGTTCAACTTTTCAAGGCAGAGAGGAAGCCTTTCTAAACAGACCTAAAATAGCATTAAAATTTTTCAAGGTTAAAGGCAGTATAATAGGCTGTATGCTGTGTCTGAGCATAGAGAAGCTGTGCTTAGGCATAGAAGAGGACACAGCAGAGAAAATTTTCTAATCCTCTGCTGTCTGACTCTGGCATATATTAGAACAGCTAAGGAGCTGATCTAACCAATACCTCTTGTAAAAACTCCTCAGTAACTTTATATAACAGGGACTGGGAGGTGGACATGTCTTACTTTAGAATGCTCTTTCTCCAGGCCTGGAACTTTCACAGATGGAAGTCAGAACAGGAAGAAGTCCAATTAGTGAGTCAGTTATAGCCTTTCAGTTCTAGCACTGTTAACTCTCAGAAGCTAAAAGTGAGCTGTAAAGCGCAGAAGTGAAGAACTTGCTCTTTACATAAATGTAAAGTTTCTGTATTACATAATCGAAATAAGATTTTAGCCACTGCATATTTTCATGTCTTCCAAAATGTGCTAAGTCAGGCAACCAAAATCAAAAGTTCTTACTGAACATTACTTTCTAGTGTGCTTCCCTGATAATAAGCTTTAATGATAACTCCCCATATCATTGTCACAACATGCCCATCCAAGTATTTCTTATCTTACATGTAGTAATAATACATAGATGTAGGAACTCTCACATTTGTGGAGAAGGAAAAGGAAATTTCTCTGACAGTTTCATTTTTAAAGGATGTTAACTGCTAAAAGATGCTCAAGATTTTCTAGTAACAAGACAGATGAAATAAGGGGTACAGAGAAAGGAATAACCATCTGAGTTCTGTGATACTTTTTTGATTATATGACACTGCAGTTTTCATGTGGATATCAGATTCACTTATGTGATTACCATGCCTGGCTGAGAATGTCAAACGTGGTTGCCAAAGATTAAATAGCTACAGTCCAACTCAGTAGCTATGAAATTTAACAACCGTCTTTCCATTGATTTAAAATGGAAACTGCACTGGGTGATTTTGTTCAGAGATGCTGAATAATCACAGCTTACACTGAAATCACCAGATGTCTGAGTGGTCAGTACTGAAAATCGGGTCACACATTTGAAAGCCTAATAATGAATTCAGTGACTAATTTAGGCACATATGTTGGAAAACTGCTGACATGCACAAATACACATACAGGTTCCAGACCATGCTTTTAGGCAGATGGTAACAAATGTCCCTTCTTGACTCCACTTGACAGACAATGTAAAGAGAAATACTAAAGCTGGCTCCAAAGGGATTTGCTTCTCTGTCCTCTAGGGTGTTAGCCAGTGAGAAGAAATGATCTATGAACCAGGTGTACTGACATACAGGTCAAAAAAAAAAATGAAGATCTCAAGGCAGGAAGCTAAATGCAGTTTCATGTGTTTTCTTTCTAGAGAGCACTGTGATAATGTTAATAGGGTTCATCATCGATAATTCTCAGCACAGTACAAGTCTGTTATACCTACCTAGAGTATCTATCTAGAGCATCTGTCTAGGTATTGTGTTATACCTGTCGTGAAGGAAAAGACATCAACCTTGCTTTTTGCATCATGTCAATAGTACACTGAAAAGTAAATGCTTAAAGTAAATAATGTACTCTGTAGAGAAACAGTTTTGATAATCGTTCTTTTTTTATCGTGGTTTCGTTGAGTATATTTGCTTAAAGTTGTTTTGTATTTATTTTTTTTAATTATTGTGAAAGTACAGTGATCCCACAGCTACTAGATAATGGGTCAAATAAAAGGATTTTAACTGTTATGTGAAATGCACATTAGGGAGTCTTGAAGTGGTGCAAGAAGATGCTGAGAGCAGATATTAGTGGTATCTTTTCATTGTCATGTTTACTTAAATCAGCAGATTATCTCTAACCTGCTAAATATAATATAATTTTAATAACATATTCAGGATATCTGCTCCCCAACACATAAATAGGAGATTCCAGTAAGGTTAAACACGTTTTTAGTACAAAATGCTGGCATCTGAGAGTACAGATTTCAGAATGGTTTGTTTATTCTGCATATTTGTATTGGCAAGTGACATTGGACTAAAATGTAAAGAAGATGCAATAGGAATACATATGTATAATACAGAAATTATATATATATGTATTTATAAATATATATATATAAGGCCAGTTGTAACTTAATACTTGATAAAAGGACAACTCAAAATTTTCTTGGGTGTGTGTGGGAATTAGTCTGTCATTCACTCCCGCACACCTGATAGAAAGCTGGCCTCTTTAAAGTGAATTTTGTAATTTATATACACCTTGAAGTCTTAAATATGATTTTCCAGTTTAACAAATTCTCCCTGTGAATATAGTGATTGTTCTTCTTTAAAAAGAAAAAAATAAAATAAAAAGGAAGTCATATGTCATTTCTATGCAAAGTAGGACAGTTGAAGTGAGTCTTGATAATATGACGAAGAAACAGATCGTTTAGATGGCTGAATAATCGGATTGCTTTCCTACATGAACAATGCAAGCATTTCAATACGTAAAATGACCATAAGTGAAAAAGAGCAGATATCTCATAATACCCAATTATCTCACTTGTTTCTGTCATAATGTTTGGCTCCAGTTAAAAAAAAAAAAAAAAAAAAAAAACACTTGCATAGCAAGATCAGAAATAGATCTTCAGTGCAAAGACTGAACCTTGGTCCAGTTTTCAATCTTTTCATCTCATCACAAAGGACATTTGTAGTATTAGGTCTATTGGTTGTCATTAATTTCTTATTGACAGCTGTATACAGAGGACAAAATCTCAACCTTTTAGTGTTAAGAGGAATATTGCTATTAACAGGAGAGAAGATCCCACAGTGAGGATCAAAACATGATAAGTTTATTCTCATTGAGATGTTCTTCATAGGACATAAAATTCCTTTGGTTACAATGGGGTCACTTTGTAAGGCTGGTGTTATTCATAGCAAAAGCAAAAAAAAAATCTAACATTAAAGGATAGGAAAAAAAAGCACATAGAAAATGTTAGACAAAAAATAACAAAGATTAGGGACATATTCTCAGGCCTATTACATAGCAAGAATATAGAAATATTTAAGGAAAGAGTATTTTACATACAGTGCACCTTTAAGCGCCAATGCAGATAGCTCTATACTGCTCAAAATGCATTCAAACAGCGCTGGTTTCTATGTCCATCAGCACATTGAAGCCCAAGGGAGGCACGGTCTGCTGGCAGAGTGATAAGGACAGCTCTCTAGTGCATATGCTGAGGGAAGCTGCCTGCACTACTAGGGAAGCCAATAAAAATCAGCAGCGTACTCAACAATCCTTGTTTCTACCTTCCTGCCTACATCTATCCTAAGCAACTTTTCTGTGCCCTGACAGTGTAAGAGGATGAAGGCTGCTTCTCTCTGACTTTGTGACCTTTCACTACAGTTGCATTTCACTGGGACAAGAGAAGTCATTTCTATGCCATGAACAGATAAAATTTTCTTGGCAGCTGGCATACAGCTGTGGAGTTCATTCCCTGGTGACACTGGAACGATTACAAATCTTAGCTCCTACGGAATAAAATGTAAAATCTGTTATTTTCACCTCCCTGTTCCACAACAATGAAAAAAAACAAAGCCATCCCTCCTCGGACATGAACAGAAAGATGGAGATCCTTTACTGTGATTACTCTTGGAGCTTGTAAAGGTGTTCTGGTACCATGGTGATGAACACAGTATAACTGCCAAGATAGATGATGGATCCAGCTGGCACTTCTCCCTCCTCCCCCACACATCATGGTGCTCACCACAACAAGTTTATGATTTTGTCCTAAAAATCTGTTGAGTCTTGTTGGTCTTTATGAATTTATTGCAGAAACCACAAAATGCTCTCTTCTCTTTTGATTTAGTCTACACTGTATGAGAGAGGTGCGCAATTTTGGCAGAAATGACACCCATGTGTTATTTTATTCTCTTGGTTTTTCAATGGACCAAATAACTCACCTGAAGTTTTAGCAGATTAATAAATAAATGTGAGTTCTCCTTCTGGCCAAAAAAAAAAATCTGTCTGCTCAGTTGTCTTAGTCAAGTTTTACCCAGAATGATATGATTATGTTTGTTCAGGTGATATTTGTTGTTCAGAAGCTCAGTGAGAAAGTTCTGTCTCTACCTACATTGCACTTTTTCTGTTTACATTGGATTTATACAAGGATGACAGTTTGTTGTTTGTTTGGTTGGTTTTTAATCCAGAAAATAAATAACTTCTAGACTAGTGTAAGATCATAGCAATATTGAAAATGTATTTTCTTCAAGAATGGAAAAGTGTGAAAAATAATAGCAATGGCATTGGTTCGCAAAACCTTTCTCAGGTTATGCTGCTGTGGGAAAAGCAGATGTCAGTATCCAAGGTTTATAAATCCATTATTCAACATACTAGGAGTTGATTAAAACATTTTTCATTGAGAAATTAATTTTGAATGGATTTTAGCAACTGAAATACTTTATCTGGATGTTTCCAAAACTCCTGCATGTTTCCAAAACAATTATACCTTAGAAGCTGTGTGCAGTAGTAAATACTGGGAGAATATTAGCAAATGGAATTCTAATGGATCTAAATGGGACCAGGGCTCCTTTCAGCCAGGGTGAATTTGGCTCTTTATTTGCTTGAGTTGCAGAAATCTGATTAACCAAAGTTTATCCAGAAGTAAATTAGCGCTAAAGCTTTAAAATCAGAGCTTTGAGACTACTAGCATAGCCTTATGCTAGCTTTTTTCATCCAAAGAGTCCAATTAAGCCAACTTGGCAGAAGTCTTAAAAGCAAGTATTCTCTGCTGGTTGTTAGTAAAAAATTGATCACTCTTTATATTAAGACAAAGGGTGCCTGTTTGCCCAATGAGGAGCAGAAGAGGAAAAACAGAGCGCAACACCAGAAGTACACAGTTTTCTTCTGGCTTTAGAAGCCAAGAGGAAAGACTGGAAAATCTAGTACTAGTCTGTTAATGATATCATTATTTCTGGCTGACAGCAAGGTAACAGATGCTTCTTCAGGTCAGCGCTTCCCAGCCTGTTCCTAGACAGACTTATTTATGATTATTTATGATAGATGGACTTCAAGTATTGTGGCATATCAAGTGCATGAACAGACCACGTACAATGGTCAATGACTTAAATTGCACAGTGGGAGGATCCCTCCTACAGTGTAGCAACAGTGGCTTACAGAACCTGCGCTGGAAAAGAAATTTAGCCCTATAAAAATAGTCAGTTCAGTCCCAAATAAATTCTCAAAAGAAGGCTTAGGGCAGTCAGAATTTATGCACAGATTTTATGCTGATTTTCTGCACCGATTCCTCCTCCTTCTTCCTAGATGAATGGAAATATGCTTACTTGTGCAGGTACCTTGTTTAGATGGCTATCCATTTTGTATTTAATAATATTTGAACTTTGACTGCAGCTTGCCTGAAAATAAATAAGTAAATCAACCTGACTTCCTGTTAAATTTGACCAGCTCTTGAGCAAATTAGCCACAGAGAAGCAGAGTAGTTGCTTTCCCAACAGCTTGTTTCAGCAAGGAATGTGATGATCTCCAACTAGGTAAGCTTAGAAGTATAATCATGAATGTTATTTTGACAAAAGTTCCAGCCCTGGCAAATTCTAAACAATTCAGAATTATTTAATACTTTTCACAGAAATAATCAAACAAGGTGGTAACAGATTAGACCAGGTAGAATTGCTTGAGAGTTTGTGAAGGTAAAAAGGTACTGTCATTTTGGAATCAAGACAGACATCTGGTCCTCTATGTAGGACGTATAGAGAGTTAGATGCCTCAGAATAATGAACCTTGAAGTCTGAATACTAAGTGGAAAACATGACAACCAATAATTAAGCACTGATCACAGAGGTCTATCTCACCCAGTGCCCATCTATGGAAGTTAAATATCTGGCAGAAGATAGCAAGCAGGTGCCTCTTTCTATTCAATTCCAGAATCTGGACTCTGAATTCCACATTCATCTTGTCAGCGTAAGAAGAACTCTGGTCCCTGGTTTCTTTTTGTTGTATTTGTTTTGTTTACTTTACAAAAACCATTATTAAGAGATGAAGAAGCTACTTCAAATTAATATGAGGAAGGACAGAAAAAGAAAGAAGAGGTTCTTTGGAGAGTGGAAAGCCTAAATGTGAATCATCTGGACTTCACTTTGCTCTTCAAAATTCAAGTGGTAGGACAAGTATGAGTACTACACCAACACTAGATATACTCCACTAGCTCTCCAATCAGTGATTACTTGTTCATATTCAAGGCCTTTCTTCAAGGTTTTCACTGGAGTACAATATAATTCCTATGGCATCTGCAACTCAAAAGGTCACTGCATTCATTGAAAACATTTTGAGTTATGGAACTCATCATGAAATGGGAGTAAGGAGACATGCCTTCAGAGTCTAAGCCTAAACACCAAAGATCAAAGCCTGAAAAGATTTCTTCCATTCATGAGAAGATATTAGCATAAAAACATTTAGAGGGAAGAGACACATGCATAACCACTTATCTTACTGTGAATTCACATGTGCTACAGATTTAATTAAAAGACAAAAGGTCAACTGTATTTTCTAGATATTAAAGTTAATTGGTCACTACCAATCCGCAATCCTGCCATCTTTGTCAGAGCCTTAGCTAGACTGTTAAAATGCAACCACCACCACTCTTCTAGGAATTATATGCTCATATTTTTCTCATCTAATTTTTTTTTCATTCAGAAGCCCCTAATATGTAGGAAGGTATCATGGTTTTGATTTATGTATGTAACTCCAAATGACAACATATACACTGTGTATGCCATAGCCTCAGGCGTTAGGAAAGTTTTGAGCTTCCACTTATTTTATTTTTATTTTTTTTTATTTCCTCCTAGGCACTCATTACATTATTCCTATCATGCTGAGCTCTTCTAATGTTTAGAAATATAGAATTGAGAAAAAAAAAAAAAAAGAACAGTCAGAACAGTCAATTAATTCTTTCATTTGAATAATTAAACATTTAAAATATTCCCTCCATACCTTATGTTCAGCTATAGATATATTATTAATAGCAGCTTGTACTGTGCACTCCAAGAGAATGTTAGGCACATAATTCCTAGAACCTGGGGAGGATAATATTTCCTGACACCGTGAATTTACCTGCCCAATGAAAAAGTTATTGTGTTCTAATTCAAATGTGTTTCACAGTGTAATAATTACACTGTATGAATGTTGTGCTTTTCTATGAAAAAATCAGCACAGTTAATTATTCAAAAAAAGTGTTATGGTTGATGAATCCATCCCACTGTGTTTAAAAAATGTTAATTGTGCTTCACTATTTTTAGGATGCTCTTGTTCTATCATTCATTCCCGTAGCTTACTCTGTAAAGACCATCCCATAAATGTGTGACCTTGGGTTGGTAGCCAGACTGACTGTTGTCAGTTGAGTATCAGCAATGGTTAAACATGGTTTGTTACATCTCTATTTGTTGAGTGTGTTCCTGTAGACAAACGGCCTTCAGTCTCTACTTCTTTCAACTGGTGTTCTGTAATTATCCCGCTCTCAGACCCGGTCTTGAACAACAACATCCAGTGATTCCACCATGCTTGTTTAACAGCCTATTAGGCTTCATATTAGAGGCTCTTTTCTTCAGCAGGTTGTGTCCAAAGGCACACAGAAAACAGTCTTTTCAAATGAGTATAAAAAGTGACTGAATTATAGAACAGTTTGGGTTGGAAAGGACCCTAAAGATCATCTAGTTCCAAGCCCCATCTTTAATTTTTAAGTTTCTGTCTTATCAGTATGTACATCAAGATTAAACTTCAACTTCTTGGTTGCTTTTCTGAACAATCACAGAATATTGATCTAACTCAGAATATGCCTACAGTAATCAAAAAGCCTAAATGACAGAGACATCTGTAAATGACAGATAACTTCAAATCTGTCTCTTGATCACTTCTGATTAGTTGTAGGCAGGCTATAAGAATTTAATGGAAGTTGTATTTTAATAGAAAGATACTGCCTTATTGAGAGAGTTTTCTGGTACCCCCAAGCTCTGTAATTTAATTATTATCCATTAATATAATTGCCACGATGCCTAAGTGATAATACACTGACTTAGCCCCAAAATTCTGATGGCCATGAGTCTTAGTTTATCTGATTTTGGAGCTAGAGTGTCTGAAGCACAAAATGGTGGAGCAACTCTTTTGCAAGGTCATGGGGTAAACTTGCCAGAAATGTATTTGCTGAGCATTGAATGTCGCATTCTTCTCCAGCCTACTGTTCTACGGAATGCATATCTTCTGTACATTCTCTACCACAGACACCTGCAAACAGCAAAATGATGTTTAATGGTTCCATATCATCTGGAGAAGAGGCACTTAAGTTAATTTCATCCTTTTGCCTGCTTATAGGTAAAGTATCTTTAAGTTAATTTCATCCTTTTGCCTGCTGTATAGGTGAAGTATCTTTGTTATGCTCATCCTTCAGAAATGTAGGGATGTATCAATAAGACCAAGGAATATTTCCACCAATAAAATTTCAGTTCCCCATTATTTTAAAAAATTAGAAGTTCAATGAGCAGGAAAGCGCCTTTTCTATCAGCAATAAACTCTGCTTTTTTGTACATAGACACTGGACTATGTTGTATTTGTAAAAGAGATCTGAAAAGAGTTGGAGGGTTAAGTATTTAAAAGAACATCACAATGGGAATACAGAATGTTTGCTGTCATTGACTTAGTTGTTATGAATAAGTACAGCTGGAAGAAATCTGAAAAAATCATCACAAATACAGTGAAGGAGGAGAGTAGCTGAAGTGACAGGTTAGTGCAAACCTGGTAGATTACTTTTGCCTGGTAGGGGATGCAATCTTATCCTTGTTTATTATTAATTTTGCAAGTAAAAGTTTTTTGGTACATGTTATGTCTTCACTCATAAATCAGCCTCTCTGTGCCTCCACCTGTGTTCAGATTTGATCTTTATCTCTCTTTACCTAAGGCCCATAAAACACCTACAGATCTTTAGACCAGGAACCTGAGAGAAATGCAAAATGTAATTTATTACTGAGATAATACTATTGAAAAATGGATCCATCTGCTTATTTAATACTATCCTTAATGGAAAATGAAAGGTCCTTGAAATTCTGAGAAGCAAAAGTGCTAGAAACAGCTGAGCCCATATTGAAACATAAAAAAATCTAGTACTATTTAATTTTGAAATCATATTTCCTACAAATTAAACTAAGAGGTTTGTAATAGCAATAATTACCTATTCAGCATCCTTCATCAGTCTCTGAACTCATTTTCTTCAGTCATTACTTGAGAGAAAAAAAAAAACTTAAATGGGTCATTTATGCTTAAATTAATCTGTGGTTTTCCCCACGTACCTTCTTTGTTCATCTCCAGCTTTAATTATGGAAAAACATTTTGTTTGATAGAAATCTATGGCAAAATAGGTGCCTACTTCTTAGTCATCCTAAGTTCAGTGATTGCTAAATTAGTGACATCAATTGTAAGATCTATTTAACTTGAAAAAACCTGGCCCACAACATGAATGAGCAGGAACATGCAGAAGAGCTCTTTGAAGCTTTTAGAGGACAGGAGTCATTCTGCAAGGCAGCAAAGATTCTCTCAGCTGCTAATGCAATCTATTTGTAAGCCTGTATGTTGAGGGGAGGCTCTGTGAAGGCCAGTCAACAAGAAGGTTTATTTGCTTGTTTGATGTATAATTTACAGTTGCCACTTGTGCAAAGGAGGACACCTCTGGGGTGCCAAACCTCACTCTGCATTTGGAGAAGCTACAGCTTCACAAAGTAGCATGACAACGGTTCCACATTCACAGGTGTGGTTTTTTTGTAGTCATTAAGACTTTTTTTTTCTCGAAGTATTCTGATGTTGTTGTTTCTTTATGTCCAGTTTGTTATATACAGTCAGAATGGTGATGCATATGTGCTTCTCAGAAATATACATGATTTAACAAGTTCTGGAAAGAACCTACGAAGAACCTACGTGCCAAAAGTTAGGAGACAAAAAAAAAAAAAATCCCCATTTATGAAAGAGGATGAATTATGTTTATACAAGAAAGGAAGAAAAAGGAACATTTTTTTCTCAGAAACCCAAATTGTTTGCATGTCACCTGTAATATAAAAATGAGTTTTTCCTGTTTGAAAAATAATTTT
Source organism: Cygnus olor (assembly GCF_009769625.2). Classification (NCBI taxonomy): domain Eukaryota; kingdom Metazoa; phylum Chordata; class Aves; order Anseriformes; family Anatidae; genus Cygnus; species Cygnus olor. The sequence continues at coordinate 7,662,224 of NC_049183.1, forward strand.
CTGGTTAGAGCAAGGAAACAAAAGGATTGTCCTTGTACTTTTGCAATGCATTTTGAGTTAACCAGTGTAGCAGTAAAACAAGAATATCCTTGTTGTAAGCCTAGCTGGAAAAACATCTAAATGCTCTGATTGTTTATGGAATTTTAATACTTGAAGGATTGCTGCTTCTTTGCTTTTTTGGCAGAAATAGCAACTGTGGTTAATGATCATCTGGGTTTTTATTTTTTTCTAATAAAATGTCATTTATCAGCAAAGAAGGAGAAAGGAATCTGAGAGTCATGCATACAGATGCATAAGCTAAATACTGCTTCTTTTGCCAGATTTCTGCTTTTGCTTGTACATTAATGGAAAATCTGTTTGTTTAAAAATAAGGGAAGTCCAACAAGTCCAAATTTTGGATCTAGATGTGCATTACAAGCTCTTATATCTAGATTTTATTCTCAGACCAAGTCCAATAGTACGTACCTGAAGCCTGTGGTGCTCAGAAATATATATTGAATTGTATCTTCACATGTATTTATATACGTAATTTCCCCCTATTTGTGACTGGACAGGTCTTGGTGATCACCAGGAATTATACACTCCACACAATTCAACATGTATAGAGAGCATTTAAATGTTTAAACATCAGGAAGTGCTTAGGTAGTTCAGGATGAGGTGGCTGTCAACCACGACCTTTCCACATATTTTTGGAGAAGGGTACTTCCCTTACAGCCTTGATTTTGTTACTGAGCTCTGGGCCTTCTGTGCATTTTTTCTGTGTCTAGCAGTTTCAGTGCAGGCTTACAACCCAAAGTTCTATGGCTCTTCAGAAGCAAAAATCTAATGTGTCATAAGTATACACTAGTGCAAAGAATTACTCTAGTCTGGTGCTCATGTTCACTAGAATGGTGACTGGTCATGGCTGCTGAATTTGCTGGCATCACAGGTCTCAATTGCTCAGCGAAAGATGAAAGTATTGAGTGTATGTGAAAACGAAATCTCAGGATAGGGAAATAAAGTAGAATCCTGAATAAAGTAGATCTCATGAATATTTGGCAGCACATAAAATGAATGAGACACTTCTTACAATCTTACAAAAACTACCTGGATCTAGATAGAACCTGTATCTGTGTCAGAAATGGGAATTCAGTGTGCAAAACAAATTGAGTTAAATAGTGTGTTTAACTCATTACATCAACTTTTATATCTCTCATAGCTACAGTGACTCAAGGAATATATTACAGGTTTCTTGAACAAATGGAGCCTGCCCACACTAAATGAGTCAGATAAAAATCAATTACATTTTGGATTCTTAACTCTGGAAATAATCAATGTCATCATTGTTCCATCACTAGAAGCGAAATACTGGTCCTGGTCAACCAATCTTTTTAAGTTGGTTTGTGCAAAACATTTTAAGTATTTTTTTATCTTATTTTTTGGACCCTTTGAAAATGGATAAATATTTGGTATTGAGGCCAAATATTAATAGGGCCTTTTTAAATACCAATAAGCACTGTTTAATGACTCATTTATGTTTATATGGGATGTTAAAAAGGCAGACCTTAAGTTTTATCATATTTTGTAATATTTGAGGCTCCAACTGGTAAATTTATTTGTATTTCTGTAGTCTGGAGTCTTCTACTCTCAGCAGTGTAATGGGAGATAAAGACAGAATGGGCTAGTATAAGCTACTACTCAAAGTTTTCAGAGTTTAGAAATTTGTATCCATTAGCTGTTTGGGGGAGAAAAATATGTGTCATATGCCAAACCTACCAAACTATAACATCTACTAGGAATGCTGTACTACTGTTACAGCATTTATGCGAGCTGGAAGAAGAAAGAAAACAGACTTGATACATTACATTATATGCTTTATTTCTTCAGCCTGTGTAAGTCCATATTGTCTCTAAACTAATACAATGATGTGATACTCTTTATATCATCAGTTTTTATTAATTCCCCTTGCTTTCTCTAACTTATCCCTCAAGGACTGATATATATTAGCAAGCACTGAAAACAGATGTTGATAATTCTTTGTGTGTTGTTTACACCTCCAATTTTCATTGGATTCCCTGCATTCCAGATGGCACATAGTGATTCTATTAAATGTGTAAGATTAAAATGGTTTACTTTCAAATATGCATGTCTGTTTGTGCTTTGTAATTTTAATTCCAATGTCTTGACCAATCCCATTCTGTCCTTTTGACCTTTTGGATTCTTCCATTTTTGCAATTTGTTATCTTCTTGTCATTTGCCAAGAATAGAGAAAAGATTCCCTGCTTCAACCATTCCTCATATGATTTGTCATCAGCGATAGTAAATTTTAGAATTAATTACTTGTTTTATTGGTACATTCTTTAGGTCTCTCAAAGTGCATGTAATCATACTTAATTAGTTGTAGTAGGAAATGAAGTAGACTGTCTGCAACTGTTTTTTTGTTTGTTTGGTTGGTTGTTTTTTTGTTGGGTTGGGTTGGGTTGGGTTGTTTTTTGTGTTTGTTTGTGTGTTTCAGAACTTCCAAGTTAAGAACTATTTGGATTGGCAGTATGATGTAATATGTACTAGAGTAATTCTTAGGAGATTTGGACTCCTCAGACCTGCCCTATTCTAATCAGTTGTTACAAAGCTAAACGTCATATAAACATTTCCTTTTCACTGCTTCCATTTCTCATTTTTGATCTATCTTATATTCAATATACTGCATGCTTTTACAGAACGGTATATTCTCCTGTGTATGTTCACAGTAACTTTTAAAAATTATTAAAACTGTACTCAATTTATACTCTATAAATAAGACCAGATACACAGTACTGTAAATTATTTATTCAGTGCCATTATATTCATGACACTTCATATAACAAATCAACTCCTATGACAAAATTCTGCTGCTTTATCTAGGTCTCATCTGGAGTAAGTCCATGAAAAACTATAATTAAACCAACATAGATTTGTAGTAACTTTAAATGACTTAGTCATAGTAAAATGAATATAGCACTTGGTCTATGATCCTGGCTTCAAAAATGTGTACTCCAAATTTGGCAGAGTGAAGGAGGCAGGAGAGAGCAGAAATTCCCCTCCTGCACATACATTCGCCATCCTCAGGTCTCACGTTTATATGCAAATGTTCCTTTATTTCTGCAGATGAAAACACTTCTGCACTCAGGCTGCAAAATCACAAGAAAATGTGTTTAAATTACAAAATGGAAATTTCTCATGGCATCCTCATTACAGTAGACAATACTCATGCAGATGTAATATCAGTGGATTCCATTTGAAGAGGAGGCAGTGTAGGCACACTGCATACTCACCATACTCATCACCTAGAAAGAGCTAAGCATCCTGAAGCTCATCCATGACCCATCCTGCAAAGAGATCAAATACAGTACTGACAACAGAATTGTAGGAGAGCCCCCTACGCAGACATAAAGAAAAAAAAATGAAAGAAAGAAAGAAAAAAAGAGAGAGAAAAAAAAAAGAAAAAAAAAGCTGTGAAATTACAGAGATTTAGATAAATCTAGAAGATCTTAAAGTCCATATGGCTGTAACCATCCACATCTTCACCAGGTCTGATTCACTCTTTCAGATGTGCATATCTTGATTTAAGAAAAATGGGTGTCTTTCACTGCACATCCAGGTTAAGAAAAAGGTAGCTCTGTGTGCTGATCAAAAGCATGTCCTTGTGCTGCAAAACTACAGTAGGCTGTCTTGCCAAAATAGTTATGTTCTCTCTACACTTTTTTGGCATGATCTTGATGGTATTTCACTTGCAAAATTCGTCCTGAGTTTAGCTGAAGTCATGCAGCTTGGAAGATTATATTCTGCTATATGACTGTATGGCCCTATTAAGCAGACAAGTTGAAAATTGAAAAGAAACAGAAAAGGTCGAAAATCTCTTTGGATCATTCAATCAATTGCTCTTATTAGCCAGAGCTGTTCCGGCATTATACTGTGATCACCTACTACTATGATGGTGTTAGGATATTTACATAGGCTGCACCTGAGAGTGACAAATGCACTTTAATATTTACTTGCTTAATGTACCAAATGCTGCCTCATGAAGAGGGGAATTGACATAAATGACTTAATAAAAAGACTTCCTCTGGAGCTTTGCATCTAATGATCATCAAGTAGTTTACAAGCAGGAATGAAAGCGGCATCAAAACGGTCTTCATTCAGGGATAATAATACCACCATTTTACAGATGGAAAAATAATCCAGACATAGGAATGTGTTTCAGGCAATGACAACAGCCTTATCCAGTGCTTCACTGCAGGTTTCATAGGACGAATGAAGAGGCACTCAGAGCCATGTCAAATGGTGAAGAATAATGGGACTGTGGCTGTCCTGCCAAGGAAATTACCATTGTGCGGCCTCTCCTACAGTGCTGGGTTAAAAAGGGACTCCAGTACAAAAAAGATTAGGAGAACTTTGCCTCACAAGGGTTACCTCATACTGTTACAGCCTTGCCATGCAGCCTGCCCAGGGACACGGAGACTACATGGGCCGTGGCAGCTCACGCGATGGAGAGCAGGCACTGTACCTCTGCTGTTTTTGTGTAACCATTGGTGGTGATGTTGGTCTCTTTTCTCCGGTGACAAGTGATAGGTCATGAGGCAATGGCCTCAAGTTGTGCTGGGGAGGTTTAGATTGGATGTCTGAAAGAATTTCTTGACAGAGAGCGTGGTTGGGTATTGGAATGGGTGCCCAGGGAGGCCCCGTCCCAGTCCCCGGAGGTGTTTAGGAGATGTGGGGACACGGCACTGAGGGACGTGGGGCAGTGGCAGACGTGCAGTGTTCGGTGGTGGTTGGACCTGATGATCCTAAGGCTCGTTTCCAACCTAAACAATTCATTGTGCAACCTTGTGAGTAAAATCGAGGCAAAGGCAGTGCAAGCTGGAAAACATCCCTTCACAGTGCGGAGGAAGACTGCCAGCTCTTCCAGATGACGTTGGCTCTCCTCACTTGACACGTTAGGAAACACTTGAAGAAAATCCCGCAGCGTTTTACCGACTTTTACTCCTTCGGGTGTATGTGTGTGCTCGGTTCTGCTTCACTTTAGCTCCCCCCTCCCGGGGCCGCCCCCCGCAGCCGCCCCCCTCAGCCGGGCCGGCCTCCCCCGCGCCCAGGCGCCTCCCCGGCGGAGGCGGTGCCGCCCCCTCGGCGGCGGCTCCTCTCGGCATGGCGGCTACGGGGGACGCGTTCCGGATGGCCCGGGGCAGGGCCCTGTCCGCCTTCCGCCACGGTACGCCGAACCTCGGCGCGGGGCGGCGGGCGGGAGGTAGGGAAGGGGGGGACGGGCATGGGCAGCCCGCACCGGGCCGGGATCCCCGCGGTTGTAGCAGGGAGCGGGGCCGGGCCGGGGCCTTCCCTGGGCCTGGGTCTTTCCCCCCGCCAGAGCCCTGCACCGGGGCCGGCAAGGTGCGGCTAATGCTGAGCTCCGCAACTTGTGCGGCTGTTGGTTGGTGCCGGCGCTGTGCTCCCGGAGGCCTGCAGCCGTGTGGGTGACCCAGCTCGTGGCACCCACCCGGGCAGTGTCCCTGCAGGTGTCCCTGTGGAGCCCAGCAGGGCCCCGGCTGCCTCAGGGTGGTGCAGCCCCTCGCAAGGTGGAGGGCAGCTGCGGCTCCTTCCCTGCTGCTTCCACCTGAGACCACCTCACCTGGGCAGCGACCGCGCTCGCCTCCTCCCAGGTGAAGGAAGTTTGAGGCTTCGGCTGCTCCTGGGGGCACACTAGCACCGAGCATGCTCTTGTATCACACCTCTTTGTAAAAGGCTCCAAGGATGGAGAGCCTGTGCTTTTCCTAGGTCTCAGGCACCTGGCGAGCTTTAGCAGTTGCTTCCTGTTGCTACACACGGAAGGTATTCTCTTGCCGTGTACCTGTTTATAAATTACAAGTTGTATTGGTTTGGCGAGGTGGGCAGGGCTATTCAGTCCCAGTGATTCTGCCGTATTTTCTTGGGTATCATTTGGAAATATTTGGCTTTGCTTGTTGCCAAATAAAGAGAAATCACCAACTCTGAGCATGTGAAGTATATGTATACAGTCATTCTGGCAACCTATTAATTGCAGATGGTCTGGTTGGTTTGGAACAGAATGTCAAGCAGTTGCTGAGGGGACAGATGGCAGACAAGCCATCTAGTTACATCAACTGTATAGGGAAAGCTCAATAAAAGGAGCGTTCAAGGCAGTGTAAAAATTTCTGGGAAAAGTTGTATCAAGTGTTTCTTGAAAATTGCCTTAAACGTGGACAAAAATGTGATTTGGTTACCTGTTTTCCAGGTTTGTTTCATTCTCCTGAAGTGTCCTTGTTTGGTGTTCCGTAAATAAATATTAATTAAGACTTTTCTCAGTGACTGCTGCCTTTTAATGTTGTTTAGAATGTGTAGCCCAGCTACCGTCTCTAAATACAGTGTTTCTATATTAATGTTTTACTTAGCTCTCTTCTAAGAGTCTAAAGTTCAATGCAATGTTTTAATGACTAAATGATTGGGAAAAAGGAAAAAAAAGACTCAAAGGCTAACAAAACTGAGGCAAAGTTTCTTGCAGTTTAAAATGTAAATCAATTGTCTCCTTTTTTTTCCCTCTGGCTTTAGAGTTCATTCATCCTACAGACATAATTCCTTCTGTCAAGCAGGTAGCTACACAAAATATTTACCAGTACTGTTATGGTTTGGCACAGTTAATTTCCTTTTTTCTTACTAAACTTTCTGCAAAATCATTCTTCCACACCCTATCCCCCAGTAGTCATTTGTTCATTCTGCTTTCACATGATGTGGAGGTTATACCTCTAACCTGTGCTGATCTACTCTTGATATGTGAGTTGTGTGAACCAGAAGCTCAAAGTTCTAAAGGTCTAAAATATCCATGTAACTGATGGAGCATAGTAGCGAACACCACATAAATTTCCTACTTTATTGGAAGGAGACCTCTGTATGTTTTGGCTTTTTTTAATACATTCTCTGTCTTTCTTATCCATGCTTCAGATGTCCACTACTTTTGTTAGCTTTTTAGTGACTACACACAGGACTGTATGTTTAGGTAAGTTCTGTCGTTTTCCCCACCACCTCTCCCAAAAACTCTAATGCTATAGCATGCCATGCAAAGAATTTCTGGGAAAGTATGTAGAGCGCTTTTTTCAAGTAACTATACAAGCAACAGTACCATCAGCTGTTGTCAGGTTGATTTATTTTTTCCTCAAGTGGAAGAAATAATCCTCTTTGTGTTTCTTGCAGGGTGTCTGGTATGTGTGAGAAAATAGTTGTGAGAGCAGGGAGACTGCGTGGTGCAGGAGGGAGCATCCTTAGTGCCCCAGGTGCTTTCAGTGGCTAAATTCTTGGATAGGTCATGCAGAGATGAGCTAGGATCAGATCTGGTGAGAAAAATGAAGTCACCACAAATGTAAAATTAAAAAAATAAGTAATATCAAATTATTCAAAAAAAATGAATAATCCTAAATCCACAGCCTAACTATGTGTTTGAGAATCTGCTAGTTTTGTCTGATGGTTACCTGTCTCTTGCAGATCAAGGTTTTGGAACCAGAGTTGTGTATTCACATGCTCAGTCCTGCCAGTGATGGTTTCTACCTCTGTCATGTTGCTGTCACTCAACTTTTGCAGACTAAGTTTATTCAGCTGGTCCTCGTATTTTTTGTTTTGTCCTGTTCTTTATTCCGTTCCTAACTATGCTGTTTAGCTGTTATTGTCTATTGAGGTAACACCTTTGTAGTACTTGCTAGAGCTTTGATTGTTTCTATGAAGTTTGTGTTTGGTTAGTTTTCCCCTGCGTGCACTACTGTGCACTTTTCTGCACTGAAGTTCATCAGCTTTCTTGAACAGTGACTCTGAGTAATGAAGTCTTTCCTCAGTTCTTCACAACCAGGCCTTGCTTGCATTTAGCCAACTAGCTTGGTGCTAGCAAACCTCACTTCCTCACTATTCAGTTGCTCCTACAGATGGTTTTGAATATATTGAACAGTATAGATGCCAGTACAGATTCACTTGTCACTTGGGAGCTGTGCATCTTGGCCCCTTTCTTTTTTTCTGACCCGTTATTTATGTCTGAGAACCTTCATTGATGGCAGCTGGGCTCCTGTAAGAGCCTTGGGTAAGGAGCTGTGTCAGACACCTGTTGGAGATTCAAGTAGACACTATCAAGTGGATTTCCCTTGTCCACGTAAAAGCTGTTGATGACTTTCTGAAGAATCAGTAAGTGCAGAAATTGTTTTTGTTACAGTTTCTATTAGCTTTGCTGATCAGTAAGCACCAGACTGCTCGGTGCTCTGTTAAGTGTAGAAGTGATACTGGCTATCTTCCAGCTTCTCTGTACAAAAGCAGTTTTAAGAAAGAAGTAACACTCCATGGGTTGGATGGTTGTGGGTTTTTTTTGTTTTTTTTCTTCCTTCAGTTACTTACAAATTCTGTGGGTGCCAACTAATCCGAGCGGTTTGTTGGTATTCATGTCTATTCGTTGAATCATTTGCTGGTATTTGAGCCAGGTCTGATGCCCCATCTGTAAGGAAGGGTTCTGGCCTCAGATCTTCACAGGTTCTTCCACAGTGAACACGGGTATGAAAATGTACGTTGTTTTTCTGTTCCACCTTTATTTTTGGGTGCATCTTGCATGTCTGGAGCATCTGTTAGTCTTAGTGAATGTCTGCAGCTTACCTGCTCACACTGCCTCTAAAAAGGGCTTTATTAGATTTTGGATTTATGCTCTTTCTAGTTGTTCTTCATTCTTTTAAATTGATTTCTTGGACTACCAGTGTATAAACCTGGAAATCTATAAAAGTTAACCTTTCAGTATATAAAATCTTTCCTGATTTCCTTATTTTGGATGCTTCAGCTTTTTTAAGAGTGCCTTCCTGTTCTTACCACTCTCCTTATGGCTGTTATGTTGTTCAGTTGGGCTGGATTCTTTCGGGCTTTTCTCAAGTCCTTCTCAGTAAATGCTGTGCATATGGTTTGAGCCTCTGGGATAGTGTCTTTGAATAGTTTCCGTGCTGTCCTCAAGGATTTTTGCTCTTTTTAAAAGCTTCATAATTACATATAATTCCCCTTCCTTTGAAATTAAATACAACTGCAGTTGATTTCTTATTTTTTTCTTGCTTTCACATGAATGTTGGATCTTTGCACATTATGATTACCATTCTAGAACTCAACAGCAATATTTTTGATCAGGGTTTTACACTGATCAGAACAAGTCAAGAACTGCTTCCGAGCTAGCATATTCCATTCCCAGTACTGCCTCCAAGTCTCATAGAATTAGGCATTTTTTTTTCACGTGGGCTTTAAGCAACTTTCAGTGACTTCACCTTGTCATTATGCAAGCCACCCCCCTTCACACCTACAGTCATGGGCTGTAGAAGTTTCTCTATTTTCTGCAATGGGTTTACATGCTGAATTTGGGGGTGGGCATAAAGGCATGACTAGCATTTAGCATTTCATAGCCCTCAATACAAATAAACTGTATTGGAGGGGGTATTTCCTACCTTGATATTTTATCTTAGTTTATTTTATCTTAGTTTTTAGATAGTTTATCTTTAAAAAATAGTAGCATTGTTTAAATTATTTGAGAAACTATTCTGTCAGTTAGTGTTTCTTACTGACAGCTCTGTAGTTTAAGCTTACAGTACATCATTTCTACAGCAATTACTCCTTTAGGGAGTTTTATTTTCTACCCTAAAATGTATTTTGGTACCTGTTTTGAAGATTTTTCTTTTTGCTGATACATAAAATCATGTCTCCCATAGTAGGTTACGTTGGTCATTCAGCAGAACCCCCTGTCATGTCTTTGGTAGTCTCTAAGGTACACCTGGAAAACACAGCTGAAAGGAATGAATGCTTCATTAGATTGAACATACAGAAAGTAATGCCAGTATCTTTTGAAACCGTAATTACTGATAATGTTTTAATAGGAAACAAGGAATTATTAAAGATTTAGTGCATGTACTTTATTGGTTTTTAAGCTGCTCCAGGAGTGAAAACAGCTGTTTCCAGGAATTAAATTGACTTAAAGGTGAACTGAAATTTTTGTCTTGTGTGTTATTTGTGTATCACAAACACGGCATTCATTAAAAAAAATTGCTTCTTTAGAAAACCAAAGTTATGCTTCTTGTCCAATCTTATGTCCATGATTTGTTTCTAGGTATTTTATAGGCAGACAGCTAAAAGCAGGGAAGCATGTACATTCTGTTGTTATTTCATATTTAAAAGCAGACAGAAGAGGGACTTGGGCCATCTTTATCTTTCAAAAAAAAAAAATGCTATAGAAGTTATTAAATGCTTTTGGTTTGCTTTTTGTCTTTGGTTAGCAATCTGAGTCTAAACATGGAAAAAATCCACCTTTCAGTTGTTTCAGTGATCTTTCAGAGAAGTGAAGTCAAGTCCCCTGGCAAACCCAGCATCAGAATAAGGGTACTTTTCATATTTATTTCTGCCCATGTTGTACTGAGCAAGCATGTCCACGTCCTTTCTCTTCTGATAGTGCAACATCCACTGAGAGACTGCAGCCAAGAGTAGCTTCTCATAACTGCTTTGTTTCCGTGAAATGTTGTAGAGTGTAGAGATAAAACCAAAGCAACCTCAAAGCCAGAGTTTGTGTTGACAGTCCCACCAGTGCCACTGGAAGTGCCACCAGTGCTACGGGGCTGTTGCAGGCCTGCTTGCAGTGCTCTGTATGACATCTCTAATGGTCTCCTCGGCCTTGTAGTCTGAGGAGAAATTAGAATAAAAAGGGAAGAAATAAAGGCACGTGACGTGATAATAGCTATTGTCCCCTAGAAATGGTGAGGTTTGACTTAAATCCCACCTAGGTCACTGAAGTCTTCTTGTGTGTGGTCACAATGCACCACCCAGGTTTTCTCCTGCATATGCTGCCAACTGCTCTGGCCCTTCACAGAATTAATCCTTAGATAAAATTAGAAGCTGGCACCATTTTTCAGTCCGTGCTACTTAAAATACATTGCATTGATCCTCTCTCCGTACTTTGGCGTGCATGGGAGCAGAGTAAGAGTGGGAAGCTATCGAAACTGAGGCATAGCAACATGTTCGGAAGTTGGACTTCTCCCGTGGCAATCGGATGTATGGCTCTTAAGGAGGCCTGCAAACAAAACAGATTTGGAATAGGAGCTTTGTGGGCTCTGTCAGAGCAGCTCTGCAGACCTTATTTGTCCTTCAGAAATGGAAGCCCTACGTACATCACTTGTCTGAGAAATCTGCTGACTTCTGTCTGGCATTTGTGGGTTTTGATTGCTGTGGTAATTTCAAAAAGTCATAAATGACCTCTGTGCCAGTAGTGATAAAGAACCAATTTTCAGGTGTTCTCAGCTCTGTTCAGTTTTGCGATGCAAGGGAAAAGGCAAAAAAAAAAAATTTACTAATTGAGTCTGTCTTTTATTGCTTTACCTTTGTCTAATGCAACTATGTAGCTTATTTAAAGGCTTGAAAAATGGACCCCCCATGGATTTGAAAATTGAACCTCCTAGCCAGAAGGATGCCTTTGATGTCATTTCACATAAAAGCCATCACTTGCTCCATTTGAAGGGAAGATAGCAACTGCACATGCTCTTTAATTGGAACCTTACGGAGAAACATCGAGGACCTGGATCATGACTGGATGATCACTGCAAAAACAGCTGTTTGTTACTAACCTTCTGCCAGACTTCAGCATTCCCCTGGCATACCAACAGGGTGGTTTGTCTGAGCACTCTTGTGATCCACTGCATAGTCCAACAAACAGGTCCAAGCAGCCTTCTGGGGTGCCTCTCTTACCACTTGAGCAGCTGAGGGTCATTTGTGTGGCTTATGTACACCTGCTCTGCTGGAGGTGCTAAGGAGCAGCTGGTGAGGGAGAAGCAGGGCATGAAGATTTGCTAATAACTGTCTGAACAGAGATTGAAATCCATCAATAAATCATGTAATTGACAGGCAGAAGACTTCTGGATCCAGCCGCAGTAGTGGATGATGTTTTTCTATTCTGTTCCTCAGTGCTACGCTCTTACCATGTTGGTCTGTTGTAAGAGCACTTGTGCAGGAGTGCTCCTGGGGTTTTAAGCCAAATCAGCCAAGTTGCACCAGTAGCAACAACTTAGTTTAACCGGACTGATGTTTTGCCTTGCACTGATGCAGAGAAACTTGTGTGAACTGCTCTGCCAGCTGCAGTAAGGGCAGTTAAGAGTTATTTCCTGGAGGAGCTAGTTCCATCTGGGGCTTCAGGCTTGGTGCACATGCAAATCTGCACCAGTGCTGTTGTACCAGTACAACTCTCTTCACAATATTCTGCTTTTAATCGTAGTACTTGGTAGTAACTGGAACATAGTGCTTTATAGTAACTGAAACATGTTCCCGATAAACAAAAACTTGAAGTGGGTGTCCCTGTATTCTTTTGTTTGCATACATTCTTCAGTGTTTTTATGTGGGGATGAAAGTCAGTAACTATTAAACTTAATTGGTAAGTGCCACATGATAAATGATAAGCTAATGCAACCTGGTTTAAATACTGCTAGGATTTTTTTAAAGTTAGGTTTCAAGCAATCAAAGAGCAAGAAAAAGGTAGATAAAATTTATTCAACCTCACTGTTATTTTGTAACTATTTAATAAATTGTCAAATACCAAAAAAAGAACTTTCAACTAAATTTGACTAAGACCAGTTAATTAAACTAACGTTTTAAGTAAATGTTATTTATGTAGACCCGATTCCTGTGTCTCTCCTGTTGTCCCAGCTTCGTTTTCTAAATTTGATTCCTTTTTGTCTTTTTTTCTTTCCCACAGGAGACTGTGGCGTATATTACCTCTGCATCAATTTCAGTTTTTCTCTTTTCACCCCCTATCTCTTTCCTTTTCTCCCCACTCTTCTTCACCTCCACCTCTGCATCTTCTGCTTCTCCTTTCTTCTGCCACTTCTTGGTTCTGTCTTTGTGCTGAACTTCTCTTTACAAATTCATCTTATCAGTCTCTCTCTCCCTCTGCCTCACATGACCATCACCCACCCACTCAAACCAGAGCATATGTGCACAAGCTTGGAAACATTCAGGTACCTAAAACCTAGAGAGCTACTCTATTGGCATAGATGTAAAGCAGGGGAAAAGAATGCCATGAAAGGAGAATAACCCCTGCTCTGGCCTTGCAGAGAGTTTAGCTCCAGCTCTGCAGCCTCCCTGACAGCACGCTCTCCGCTTGCCAGGCTCCCCTCTGCCCAGGCAGTGTACATGAACCTCCTCGGTATGCAGGACCAGGTCCAACCCTGCTGCCTGGCTACCACAGATGTGCAGCTGCCCTCACCACCACACTCCACCCCACGGCTTGAGCAGGGGAAGCATGGTGCATCCATCAGTGAAACACAGTCCTTTAAAACAAAGATTAGGTTTTCTAAGTGGTTCCTGTGAAGATAGATGTCTCTTTGTTGGCTTAGGTAACTATTGTAGGAATTACTGGCTTCAGGTTAATCAGTGCAAAATAAGTCAATTATGCTCAGCATCCATGATCAGCGCTGGCGCCCAAGTTACTGGAAAAGGGACAGGTGTTAAGGATCCCACCACATTGCTCAAAGACTAAAGCTTTTTCTCCCCGAGCATCAGTTTAGTGAGTGTGAGGTTGTTGCACTCCTCCATAACAAGCTCCCATTTCAGACTTTCTCTTTTCAGCCTTGCTTTGTATAGGTCATAAAGGGTTTCTGATGCAAGCCTCCTTAACTCATTTCTTTATAACTTTCTGCTTAGAAAAACTATGAGGTGATTTCTCTGCCCAAACAATGCCTTTGATACAGCACGTAAGCTGATTTTTATGGCAGTCGTATTTTTCATTTTCCATGCAAGACACACACAATAAAAACCTAAATTACTTTGTGTCATTCAGCTGGTTCCATAAGGCTTCTATTGAAAACTCATGGATAGATGGATCATTTCACTTCTCCGAATAAGTTATGTAATTGGAAAAGTTCATTTCAGAATTAAAAGCTAATAAATGGCTCAGAGTTCGATCTATAAAATGTGATTATTATTTAGAACAAGGCAATGCTAGCATGAATTAACAAACAATGTTAATGGATGATAAGTAATTTTGTTTAGAAATTAAAGGTTACATTAACCAAAATGTAGAAGTTTGCATTTAGCAAAATGATCTGATGCCATAGCAACAGATGACAATTACAAGCAGCTTTGGGGACTTGCCCACATTCCTTCTTAGCCACCCCAGTCCTTCTATATCCATGGTGCAGATGAATTATAACCCCTGCTTTCCAACCTTCCTTGAAAAAAACATACCCCTCTTCTTAGAAAGTAAGAAGGTCCAGTACTAGGCCACTTGGAAGAAAACAAGAAGTGAATCCATGCGGTAGACATGTTACTTGCTTATGTGCTGCTAGTGGGGGATAAATCTAGAACTGCTTCAAACTGTACGTCAGATCAGGCGAACACAATTTGGGAACACACTTATCTATTGTATTTTAATTTGAAATAATTTGCTGTATCATTTTTTACGTTCAACTATAGATTGATATAGTCACAGACTTTCTGATGGTTGAAATGCTGTAAAAAAAAAAAAAAGACAATAAAACTAAATGTTTTAAACAAAATAGGAGTTAGACATGCTCGTAACAAGCATAGAAGTGAGAAAGCCAGACCCAGCTGTCCAAACTGAAGTTTTCAGGTCACAAATGAATGTCTTTAGATAGCTAGAGAAACCCCAGTGTACTTGTGTTTGTGCTTTAATTCAGAATTGAGATGTAAGTCTAGGGAACATGATACCAATTTTTGTTTTTAATCAGTAGCAAGCTATAGCTTTAGTTTCTCAGTGTGAGATTTCTTTTTCGTAACGTGCTTACAGGCAGTCTTATGTATCACACTTCTTTTGTGCTACTTGGTATTGGAGTATCAAAGAAACAAGTATACAAGAAGATTGTAGCAGTACAAATTCTGTAGTATAATCCCTCTGCACTCACTCTACGAATGGAAATTTGTTTTTTGTTTTGTTTTGTTTTGAGTTCCCACCTTTTTATCATAGTTCTTGGAAGCTATTGTGGCAGTTCCAAATTAGGTTTTCCATTACTGCTGCCAATTCTGATGTTGCTGGGATTTGTGTTTGCTGACCTTGGTTCTGTTTGGTGGCATTAGCCCTAACTCCAGAGAGTGTATTGCAAATAGCATTTAACTCAATAATAATTTAAGGACAAGTCTAGTGGAGCCATAAAATGTGGAATGTGTTGTGTATGTTTTAACTTGTTAATTAAAGGAGCAATTATTGGAGTATTAAAAGAATCTACTGAAATGTAATGTTACACACTTGTGCTCTGTTGTACTCTTGCAATTTCCAGCACTATTTGCAAAATTCTTCACATACTTTTCCTCTAATCAGTCTGCAATTGCCATGTGGTATAATTAGATTAATGTACTTCAATTTATTGCAGCTACGCCTTACAGGAAAATTTTGCAATTCTGCCTTTATATTTGTCCTATATGAATGACTACAGAGTTCTATACTTTCATGAAAGTGGACTCAACTTATTTAAGTAAAGAGCAATCAATTTAATGGGGCATAGAACTTTTCATTCTCTCTATAAGTTTCTCTAGTACTTCACTTTTTTTTTTTCCTGTGTTTTTAGATGATGAGAATGAATGGAAAGGACCTTTCTACTTCATCCAAGGAGCAGATCCTCAGTTTGGACTGATAAAAGCTTGGGCAGTTGGAGACACTAACAACGGAGATGATGAATGGAAAGAAGAAATCAAGTTAACAGAGCAAGCAGTGCAGGCCGTTAACAAACTAAACCCTAAACCCAAGTTCTTTGTGCTGTGCGGAGACCTTATCCATGGAATGCCAGGTAACGCAATTAAAAGTATAACAACTCC
Organism: Cygnus olor; assembly: GCF_009769625.2. NCBI lineage: Eukaryota > Metazoa > Chordata > Aves > Anseriformes > Anatidae > Cygnus > Cygnus olor. The sequence continues at coordinate 7,678,046 of NC_049183.1, forward strand.
ATTTTCTTTATATTTCAGATAGACAACAAGGCTAATTCCCTTGACTTCACAATATTCTTTCATAGCATTTGGTATCCTACTGTTTTGGTGTTCGGAAAAAACAGAATGTTTTTAGATGATTCTTGAGATGTATCGAGCATTTAAATTCTTAAAATGCTAAAAGTCAGCAAATTCAAGTTGTAGCGTTCTGTCCTGTTGCTGTAGAAAGCAGTGATCAGTGTCTGTGTGTGTATGACCATAGGAAGAACAAGAGTGTCTAGAAAGGTGCGTTATAAAATTGGACAGCCATAACTTTAAAACAGACTCATAATATTGGCCATTTTAAGATAAATACTCTTACTGGAAGTGAATAAAAAAGTCATCTTACCAGTTGGCAAGTGGTCTCAAAAGCAGATCTAAACAAAGAGTCTTTGATTTCTTAGCCCTGATAACAAACAGAGCTGCAGACAGCCTTAGCAGTGCAGCTGACAGCACAACAATCCAACAAGAGAGCTTGCAAATTGAGTCCTGCATACTTTGCTCTACCTGAGATGGTGCTTCCTGGCCCTTGTTTGCCCAGCAAGGTTTGAGTGCATTAGACACCTTTCACTAATTCATTCAGTGTCTCGCAAAGTGGATTTTAAAACCTTAGCTGCTTGACAAGACAAATTGAATGACATTGTTATTTATAAGCTACAAACTGTCTTTTTTTCCAGAATACAATTTTAGTGATAGAGCAGAAAAGTATTAAAAACAGGAGAATTTAAGCTTGCTAGGTTCTGTTGCGTAAAACCTCAGCAGCTTGATCATAATGTGAAGTCTGCTGTTACACTCTTTTACTGATTTATCTTTTTCCATTAATTTTGGAAGCATACAGGTTTAGCCCAGAATTATAAGCTAATCTCTTCCTAAGAAGCATCTAACCTTCCCATAGCAAAGGTTTAATAAGTATTTCAATTAGGACATAATTTATGGAAGAGTTCCACATGTGTTGCTTTCAGCATCCCTTGTAAGGGAAGGAAAGAAACTCAGAATAAACAATAGGTTTTCTGCATCCTGTCAAGAAGGGTATTTCACACAGAGATTTAAATAATCAAGAAACCTAATCTAATTTCAGTTTACCTTGATATTTCTAAACGGCTCATAAAACAATGCAGAGTTCTGTCTGATACCTTTGTCTACCTTTGTCTATTTTGATTTTATCAACATTATTCTAAGGCCTATTCTGTTGATAGAGAGTGAGTGCTAATTATAGACAGCCAGCAGTCTTCTGATTTCTGCTAGGTGCTGGACGGCTGGATAAAATAAATGAGTGTTGTGTGCTGCAAGTTTGTTTTCTCTTAGAAATGGATCTTTCGTTATCCCTTCTGCCAGTGTATGTCTTGGACTTGTATAGTATTTTAAATAGAAACCTGTCGGAGTGCAGCAAAACATTATCATCCATTCATTTTACTAGCAAACATGTAAAAGAAATCAAATAGGTTGTACTGCTGAGATCACTTGTGGTGTATGATGTATGTGCTGTGCATTGTATAAATATTTGAAGCTACCTACTGCAATTTCCAAGAAATTGCAAGGAAGAGCAGTTATTAACTTGCTTGAGCTTCTGTATTTTATTTAATTCACCTAGTAAGTTCTTGTTGATTTAAATTATATTCTTTAACACTTTATAAGCCTGTGTTACCACGTCATTAAGGAAATAGTAGGAAATATTATTACTGCTAAAAGGAATTTTAGTCTTCAGCTGAAACAATTTGCTGTCTTGTTTTATTGCTTCTTTTGTATTTATACAAATGACTTTGTGTTGTGAGTTGGTAAACATATAAATACAACTTTACAACCAGCCATTTGTCTTTCTGTCCAAACTGATGAGAGCCTGAGATAGAAGCGAATCATTCTTCTTTGCAGAGATACCTGGGGATTAGCACACTCTGATCAGTTGCCCCAAAGGGCAGAGAGACGTGTGATACAGCAGGGGGGATAGAAATGCTGAGTCAGAAAAAAATATTTCATAGAAGGTAAATCAGAATCTGTGTCTTTTAAAGGAATTTGAAACAAAGTAGTTTAAACTGTATCATGTCTATTTTGGAAGTGAAATAACAGGTTTTTCAAAGGATTTTGTCCTACCTTTTTCTCTCAGTCTCTGGAATAGAAACTCCTTCAAATCACAAAAACGGTTAAATAAAAACTCTAAGAAAATATATTTTAAAGTGAGACAACCCACACCCTGTTTAAACAATGTTTTATCAAGATACATATTAACAGTTTCTTTGGTGGGGCTTATTAATAGCTGTTACTGTATGAGACATTGCAAGACACCAGCATTAAGAAGCCAAGTTGTTGGCTTTATAAGAACTTATTTGCTGCATATTCTTTATCAAATGGAAATCCCCTGATGTTAAAAATGAAACCTTTTCAGGTTCCTTGCAGTGATAGTTTCTGGAAAACTTGGAAATACTGCAGTCACTTTTTCTATTTTTCTGCCACATTCCATGTTAAGCTCTGGGGGTCAAGGTGACTCACATAGGAATGAGTTCCTAAATTTCTTCTCTTAGAGGGAACATGTTTGAAACTCTAGTATATTTCTGCATCAGTCCTAGCTCAGTTTTAAAGCAAAAATAATAATATAGAGCCGTTATATTCTATTATCAAATGGCACAAGTCTCTTTCTGCTAATTCTGATACAAATACTGTGCTTGAGATTTCATACCTTACAAATACATTATCTCTTTTAGCAATTCTAACTTACAACCACAAAGAAATAAAAAGGTAAGTCAGTAACTGATTAAACTTCAAGAAAATTTTAGAAAGAGTTCAATTTTAAAATTATAATAAGAATATTGAAATTTGCCAACACTTTCAGCATTTGTTATTTTAAAAAAAAAATCAAAATTTTAAGTCTTTCTGCAGTAGTACATTAATGAGTAAGAGAAAACAGGGAATCTAAGATTTGTTATAGCCAATAGCTTTTCAGGTTGCGTGAATGCATAATTGTTTGCATGCAAGACCAGAATGGAAGACCAGTACTTGCATTTCTTTTCCTCGAGGAATTTAAACATTCTGACTGCATGTTTGTAGTGATATGGTACTGCCGTCGTTTCATGCTTCTCCACAGAGCAGTCTCTCAAAAAATAATTGCTGTGCCGATTCCATTATCATGTTAGTTCAATAAAAGGAAGGATTAAAAAATCTTTTTTTCAGTAGGAGAAATTAAAAATTATATAAGACAAGACTTTGATTTAATTTTAACAGTTGTGAATTTGGCTTATCTTATTTAATATCTCAGGTTACCTTGTAAATCACTTGTGTATATCAGCTATATTAAAACTATATTAAAATCAGGGTTAATGAAGGTGTATCATAGTTACTGTTGCAGCATGGTTACAGTCAGCTGAGGTTAAGCTTATTTTATGATCCCCTGGCTGATGTCTATCAGGTTCTTTGGATAACATTACTTTATAATCAGTGCCTGACAATAAAAAAGGACAAAAAAACCCACATACATTCCTCTCTTAATGTGTTTTATCATGAAGAGCTCAATTTAAGGTTTGTCATGACTGTTTTAAAGCACACACTCTAGCTATTTAGCTGAAGCAAGGTTGAAGCCTTTTGCAGAGGAACTCCAAGAAATCTCAGAATTCCAGCAGCTCGAAGTGATGAGCAGAATCCTGATCAGCTGGGAAGCAATCAGGCACAGCACTTGGAATCCATTACAGATGTCATTAGAGCAATGAAGTAATCAGCACCAGTATCTTGGTATTTAGCTGCTGATTAAAAGTAGTTTGTACTCTGAATATTATTTTCAAAAGTTTTTCTTGATTACATAATCAAGAATAGGATATCTATTCCTGGTAACGCTAATATTGTGGTACATAATCAAGAATTTTAAGCAATACCTTATAGTGCAACTTTGTTACTAAAAACGGTTTCTGTGAACTTGATACATACACCTAGACACATCATGATAATGAAAGACTTGCTTCTAAAAACATTTGTGTGCATTAAGTTAGTATACCATAACTTACTACGGCAAAAATAGTAATCTGCAAAATATTATTGATTGGGTAATGTGTTTATTTCACTGCATTTTTGTAGCACTCTGGCAACTTCTTTCTTTTTTTTTCTTTTTTTTTTTTTTTTTTGTCGTATCAAGTTTGAACTTTCTGTTTTGGTTTATGACAGCTTCCCATGTCCTTCCATCAACCAACACCCTTTGAGCACCACAGTGCAGCAAGGTTCTCCACCCACCTAGACTGCAACATCCTAACTCCACAGCCTTTGGAAGATAAAAAGTGCCTTGCAGTGACATCAGCCAACTCTCTGCATTCTGGGATGCTTCCCCTCAAGTCCCACAGACTTGCTTGGGTTGAAATTTTTCAAGAGATACATGATTGAATCCTCTTGCACTACAGATAGTTCCTTTGCTTCTGTAAGTCTAGGCCCAAAGGCTTGGGAGAACATTTCAGTAAGGACTGAGACAAAAAGAGCATTGAGCACGTGTCACTAATCACTGCCTCACTCAGCAGTGGTTCTACATTTTGTTTGTTATTTTATTGCTAAAGTAGCAGCAGAAACTATTGTTGCCCACCATGTCCCTTGCTAGTTTCAACTCTTGTGGAGTTTTTGTTTTCCCAACATGAACCCTGCATGCCCAGGCAGTTTGTCTTTGTTCTTCCTTTCAAGCTTATCTTTGCTTCAGTCTCCTTTTTATGTCCTTTTTACATCAACGCTCACAGAGTTCCCCATTTAGCCAAGTCATTCTTCTGACAATCTACGCTTTTTTTTTTTTCCCTTCAGTATAAGGATGGGCAATTCTTGTTAGGAGGAGGTTTCTTTTGAGACCTGTCAACTCTCTCAAACTCTTGCCTTTCAGAGCTACCTCCCACAGGATCCCATCTACCGATTCCCCAAATAACACAGAGTCTTCTCTCCTGAAGCTCCAGATCTGCTGTCTGCCTGCTTTACTCCCCTCAGGATTATGAACTCCACTCTGATGGCTGCTGCAGCCAAGGCTGCCAGGGATTAACACGCTCCCTAGCACCTCCTGTGTTTGTGAGTAGCTGGGCTGGAAGAGTGGGCCCTGGTTGGCCCACAGATTTGCATCTGTGTTAAGAAGTTGTCCAGGCTCCCTCCTGGATTGCTGTCAGCAGGTACTGGGGAGGTTTGTCTCCCTTAAGAGTCAGGGTTTGTGATCTGGAGACTTCCTCAAGTTGCTTATAGAAGACTTAATCTGTTTATTCACCCCTATTGTCTCTAGCAAAATCCCACTCTTAAGGGCTGACCTCTCCTCTGATCCTGAACCACAGGCTCAACAAACCCAGTGTCTGGTCATGGAATACCCCCCTCCTTACATGGAGGTCAACCCCCTCCCACCTTCTTTCTTACCCTTCTTCCCTGTTTCATTTAATATGCAGCATTGTGCTTTCTTTAGCATCCCATACCTTTAGTCTGGAGCAGCGCTCAGGAACCAGCTTCTGCATTTCAACATCTTTCGTTACAGCAGCAGAGAACTCAGCTGTTTGCAAGGTCACCCCACTGCAGCCATGGAGAAATGCTCACTTGTGAAGCTGAGAATGACAGCTCTTTTTATGTGGCTGAATTCCCTTGGAGAAATTTATTTAAACTGCATTTTTGTAATGATGCTACTGCTATTAGTGGCATGATAGACATCAGTTCTATCCAGAATAGTCTTTTATGTGACGTAGCTTTAGACCAGGTGTTTAATTATTTTTCATTAATTGCTCTGCTTACAAGGGTGAAAGAACAAGTAAGACAGCAAGTCTCCTGCGAACTTTACTTAGCTCTGAGTGTAGTAAAACGTAGCTGTTTAGAGACTAAAGGAAACGAGACTTGTCTAATAATGTGTATAATCAAAAAAAACTGATAGAACTTAAGCTTGATCTGTTAGCAGTGTTATAATGGATCAGTGAGCAAGCAATGTTTATGCTTGCAGTTTTAGATTAATTTGTATGTATATGTTAATTAGAAGAAATCAAAATTACTAGAATTGAGTATCATGGCACTCAAAGTACAGTGTGAATACCTGTACTAATTCCTCCAAGTGAAGGTGTAATCTCTAATATACATTTTTCCTGCCCATGTCTCTATGTGCTAAACAATCCACCACAAGCCTTTTCGGTCAAGTAAGCCCAAGCAGTAAGATGTTTCAGTTTTTTTCCTCTACCTTTGTTTTATATTAGTAAATGATTTAATTAAAGGCTTTCAAACTGTTCTTTCTGACACGTTTCTGAAACAAATGTGGTTCTGGTGGAGCAACCTTCAGCTTTTGCTGAGCGGACACAGCATTTGGCAGGAACAGCCATGCATGTAGTGCTCTACTTCAGAATTCCTTCTTTTTGCTGAGAGGTGGGAAGGAGGAAGACTTGGATCTGCTATTACAAAGGTCTTTTCTCTAAAGAATACATCTATTCCATTTTTATATCCCTTTGAAAAAAAATCAATCTAGACAGCTGTGTAAATGATGGCAGGAGACTAAGCCATTGTATTTGAAATAGACTGAATTCCAATACAAGAATTATGTTGTCTCTGTTCTTCTGACATGCGTAGTGAATTAATTATGATGGCACTTTTTCCTTTTTAATTAATCTGCCTATATTTCCATTTCTCTCATTAGTTTCAGAAGCAATTGTTCATCTTTCTGTCTACTTTGATCACGTCAAGATAAGCAATTTTGCCTGTTTATGCTTTCTTACTCATTCCCAGTGTCTGATGTTGTGGGGCTTTTTTGCACAGATTTTTATTCATTTTAAAGCAGACAAAATATTTAAGTGGTGTTGCTCATTTCAGATGCTTTTAGTCTTCCTTTTTTTTTTTTTTTTTAATTTACCTATCGTAGCTCTCTTGAATTACCTGTATTGCATCCCCACAACACACCTCCACCCCACGCAGGGCAGGGTGTGGGGAGGAAGGGAAGGTACAAGGAGCTGGTTTTCTGTTTGCTGAGGTCAGAGCTGCCTCGTGCCATTTTGCACCTCAACAGTGGCTCTGAAATTGGTACACCTGGTTCCTGGGGAGATGTTGCACAGGAAGGAAAGCAGTTCATTTAATCCTTATATCTACCTGGGAGCTTTGTTTGTTACAGTGGCTCTTCCTCCTTTCCTAGAGTTTAGGGAATACTTATGGTCTTTCAAAGATACCCGGTATTACTGCACGTGGTGGCAGTACTGTAGTGAAGGTGGCTGTGAGGAAGGACAGTAGCTTCGTAGGTTATATATAATTGCAATATGAATTTTATATCCAGACTAAAGATAAGGTCTCATGAATTTATTTTATTCTATTATTAAATATATTTCTTTAACATCAGACAGATTTGCCATATGCATTTAATTGTTGTCTGCCTGGTAGAGTAAACATTGTCCTTGTTTTCATGTGCTTATGTATATATTTGCGTGTATTCTTCCATTCACGTATATGTGGATATACATTTCAAATCCTTAACAGGGCAAGTATTATAAATGTGATACGCTGCAGAAAAAATGGCATAAACTGATACTTTTTTCAGATGCAAACTAGTTACCCCTTAATGAACAGAAGGTGGTTGGGGAGAATTAAACAGAAGCTTTCAAGTGTGAACAAAGCTGCTCTGGTCTGCATGGTGCAGGAAGAGGAAACACAGGGTTGTTACCAAACATGACATGGCATGGAAAGGTATGCAAGGAGATGTTGTCTAGTATCAACAGTTTGACTGCTCTTCAGCAAAGCAAACTGTATAATACTTAAAAATGTCTACAGAGCTAAAACTGGATAGACCCAGTTTCTGAACTTACTTTTGTATGACTTAGGTTTTTATTTAATCCACCAATGCCAACCAAAGCCTGAATTGCCAGATAATTCTCTGTGATAGGATTAGAACACAGAGTTGGTCAGCATTTTGGTACCGTAAAGCATGATGAAATGTAGATTTTTATTTAAGTTTCTTTTGTAAATGGAACAAGTTAAATCATCTGATTAATTTTTTTAATCAGCTATACAGAGCTGCAGTCATTCAGTAATATTTTCTTATTGCTCCTTGGTGTGTTTGCTGTCTGTGTCTCCTTCTCTCTGTTGAGCTGCAGTTAGACTTGTAAGATCTTCCAGGATTGTGTCTGTTACATATTTTCTTTTTTTCTTCTTTTTTTTCTGTGTGGTCTGATGTTTATTTGGGGCTGTGAGCACACACAAAAAAAAAAAAGTGCCAGAGGAACTTCCAGGGAGAAAACAGAAGCACACATATGGAACTTGATGGGGTAAGGTTGCAGCTAAATGAGATCAATTTTACAGTATGAATGTCTAAATTCTACTTGGGGCAGCTACATTTTTTCCCGTATCTTGCTGTAAAATTTAAGTGTGCTAAAAAGAATAGCAGTGTTGCAACAATTGCTGTTTAACCCACCAGCAATCCATGGGCTGAGGCAACACAGAAAATTAGTCTTAAATTTGTAATAGAACTTCTGGCACTGTCAGAAGGAGGGAACAACTGTCTTGATGGAGGAAGAGATTTTTGATGTGCACCAGTCATCTTCAGAGGGATGGGACCTTTAGGAACAGCCTTCCGTAGCCTGGTCCGTAGGTGCATTACAGACAGGTACAGGTGTACGTTGGCCAGGATCAATGTGAAACCCATACTCCTTTGGGAATGCCATTTCATACTTTCCTGTTACCTCCCAGGTTTTTTAAGGAGGATATTAATTATCCTAGGTAATTACAGACTGGCTGCATGTAGGTGGGTGTAGTTGCCATTGCTACACACAGGCCACTAGCCTTTTGCTAGCGTGCTTTATGATGGCTTCACGAGACCACAATCCTGGCCTACCAGGCTCGTTACCAGCTTGTTGTAGGAACTGGCTGTGTACTGGTGTGCCTGGCTCCCACTCTCTGCCTGCTGCTTCCAGGGTCCCCAACGCTTTTAGGACCATCTCACCAGCCAACCAGTCCCCCGCCAGTACATACAATGCTGTGAGCATGTGTGCATGTTTATTCCCCTCAAATTCTGCACATTTTTGCTCCTCTGTCACTCTAACTCCCCAATAAAGCCTTAGTGCTTAGCAACTCAATTTGACTAATTACAATTTTGGGCAGCGCTATGTGCTTTATGTGAAAAGCAAGTAAAACTGCCAGCTACATGTGTCCTTAAAATTATGTACTCCATTCTGTAATCCTGTCTTCCATACAAACAGTGTTTTTTTCCATATAATAATAGAGGCAATGATATGCACTAAGTTTTCCAAGAGCAGGTGCCAAATGTTAGGATTCTGAGTTCAAATTTAGGCAGCAATTAAGGGACATGATTTTCAAATCAGCATTTCTCCATTTGACTTCTGCTTGACAATTTGATGATCAGGACACAAGACGAGCTGGGCGTACTGGCTTTTATACAATCAGTACCTCTTATAAGCTCTGACACGTACGCTGGAGAGAGTGAAGTTATTTACGTTCAGAATAGACAGCTTCAGAGCTGAGGAGCATCAGAGCTGATGGCTCTGTTGTCCAGACAGCGGTATGGCTTCATTTCTGGTTATAATCACTGTAACGTTTAAAGGCATTCCCCCTCCTGAGAGAATTACTAACTTGAACCTCTTTCCAGGGCCCAGATGTGATGTGTGACTGCTGCAGTTCAGAATATTCCTGTCTTCTGTTTCTGTTAAATATTGAGTCCCTGAATACGTCTTCCTCCAAAACTCTAGTTTTTATAGATAATAAATTTTAAAGCATAGGCTGCAAACCTCCACCTTAGAGGGTAACTCTAAGAAAACTCTTCAACTTGTTCAGTTTTCTAAACCAAGAGGAAAGTACATACCATAAATGGTCCTGGTCAAAGCATTTTCTTTAAAACCAAGATAAAGGCACCTCGCTATTGTAAATACTTGAGTTTCTCTTACTTCAAAAGCAGCCTTGGGCTTGACCAGGAAAGATGAGTGAATTTTTGGCTTCGGCAAGGGCTGAAGCTTAGTGCATTACAGGCAGTTCTGCCTGATTTTGGTTTGGAGCCAATAAAAAGGGGTCGTTGAGATAATACTGAGTTTCATAACTTTTGTTATATTTAATAAGGTCTGTAGTCATTTGCATATGAATGTTCATCCTTCTCTTTAGCAAACATTTCGCATGCATTTAATGTACAAACTTGTAAATTTTTCTGTTGATTTCCTGACATCCCTTCCAGGAGGCAGAGTGCTGCACTCGTCCTTTGTTATATCAGATACAAACCATCTTGGTCACATCTCAATAACTGAGTTGTTGGAGATTTGGAGCTCTTTGCTGCTGGTGGCTTTTGTGCACAAGACGTGATATGAATGCAAGGCTGAAATCTGTATGCAAATGCACAAACTGCCATTTATATGTTTGTGAACTGAATAAATTACAGGGAAAGTCAGGTCCCATACAAGTTCTTAATGTTATATAGAGAGAATTAGCAAGACATCATACAAAGGAAGAAATGCCTGATAATGCTTAATATCTTCCTCAAAAAGTGATTTTTTCTGTAGTAAATCTGGCTGTGAACTGCTTTTGTTATTGCTTTTAAACTACCATTAAATAACCCATTTTGATAAAACAAAGGAACAATAACTTAAAAAAAAAAAAAAAAAAACTCACCAGATAACTTTAAGCTGCTCTGCCTGCCCTCAAGGGAAGCATGTATATAAGGAGATATTTTATAAAGGCTTAATTTTAATTAAAAATACAGTAATTCTTAAATGATTTCCCTTCCTCATGTAGAAGGCGAGAGCACAAATGCTGATGTTTGATTTGTTCATATAACAAACACAGAGCTAATTAAAAGAAAAAAAAAGTCTACAGAAATAATGCTTAAAATATGGCTCCAGCTTTAAAAATGACTGTAGGCATGTCACCTTTACTATATTTGTCTTTTTTTTCCTCCCTTTTCGGAACTGGCTGCTTGGTTTACTAACAAAAGCAAGTTTGTGTGTGGTTTGATTTTTTATTTTTTTTTCAAAACTCCCATCAGCCTGGCACAGCTGGGGAGGAGGCAGCTGTGTTCAGCTCTGCCACATGCGGCTTCAGCAAAATTGTCAGCTAAATCCCAATTCCTGAATCTTTGTCAGTGGAGATTTATAATAGAGCACGAAGTAGAAAAGGCACAGATTGACTTCTCAAGTGTGAGGTAGAAGCAGTGGAGTTGAAATGTTTATACTGAAGAAGTTATAGGTTAAAATTTTATTTGTTGAATATTCAGTAATTTTTTTTATCAATACATCATTGATCACTATTGTGGTGTTTTTTTTCCTGCACTGTCATCTGAAATGACATGAGCAGAGTTTTTAAGCGTGATCAAATTTTCTGACAGTAGGGTAGCATACACTAAGTCAACTCATTGCATCCATTTGTCTCACTGTTGCAGCCTATTGATAACTTTGATATGCTGGGTGTGATGGAGCCCAACCAAAAGGATTCTTGGCTATTTTCTTCTCCAAACCTGTATCCACACGTCAATTAGTAACGTAACCCAGTTTCTTAACTGGGTGGGTACTACAGTATTTGTCAAACATCTAATAGTACCAATTTCAAGAAATGTCGCTATGGTTGCATAAATAAACATTTTATAGTAATTATCTGTTTCTAGTAAAACCTAATGGAGCATTCAAAGCCTCCAAGCTGCTTAGTGTGAAATTTAATTTGCTGTAATCAGCCCAAGAGCAGGGAAGCATGAGATATTCTCTGTGCATGGAGAATATCTGCTCGACAATATGATTTACTCTCATACTGCAAACATACCATAGTCAGAAGAAAGTGTTTAACTTGAGCAAGTATATATTTATTTGTATTTTGGACCATAATCTGTGGTCTGCTCTGCAACTGATCTGAGGAATCCTGTTAACCGTACCTCTCTGAATGAAAATCTTTGAAACATGATTATTTACACAATTGTCCTAAAACATACACTCTTCCATTGTACTAGATGATATATAACATATTATATATACATATATGGAAGCATAGTTAGATTTTTCTCCATGTTATAGTAAAACTTAATCTCTCGAACTCCAACTGTAATTCCTTTTCCTCCTTCTTTCTCAGCCCAGAAAGTTTTCATTTAGCTTAGGAACCTTTGAAAATGCATACATGGAGTGGACATCCACAAGGAGTTATTTATTTGGCCTGTTGTATGGTAAATATATCTCTGTTTGAATCTTTGTTGCCTCTTTCTTGTTTTTCCTTGGAATTGCATGTGCTATACATAATGAGTGAGTTGCACAAAATGAGTGCTTTGGGTTGTGCAGGTATTGTCAGAGCAGATGACCACAACAGGCTTTCGAGCGTAAGTGTGAGTGTTTTTCAAAGGCGTGTATCCAGGCTTTTCCACGCCTCTGAATTGGAAAGGATTTTGTTCTTCCTTGGAAGTCAGTGGCAGAAGATTTCGCCCACATCATTTTGACTTGATTAATCAAACTGAACAAAGCTGTCTTTTCCAAACTGCCAACTCGTACATAGTCAATGAAAAGTAACATGGTTTTAATGGGTAGGCATTGGGCTAAAGCATCCAGTTCCTGTTTGAGGCTCTTCTGCCCGTGGCACATTGCCTGCTTCTGCTGTAAGCTCTTCTCTAACACCCCATAGCGAACATGGGTGCGGTGCAAAGACAAAAATGGCAAAGGATTATTATTTAGGTTAGGAGAGCATATTCTAAGGAAGAAATGGCTTGTTTAAGCCATTGATTCTGGCTGATATTAACCGCCTTTTTGTTATGCACTTGCTCTGGTAGCAAAGATGTATTTGTAAGGCTAGACAATGCCTCAGACATCAGGAAAAGCACATCTATTTTTAAGTAATTTTACCCACTTACTGGAAGCATTTCTCGGTTTAACAGTGTGGACAACTTCATTGGACTTAAGGGACTAGTATTTCAAAGAGTTATTTAGTCATGTTGGTAACTACTGAATATGAAGCTGTAAATATTGTGAAAGTTTCAAAAAGCTGTAATATTTCACAGGTCATCATTTGAAGAAAGTGAAAGATTAGAATCTTGCCCTGTCTCTTAAAAGTGAACGCTTAGTGAAGACAATTTTGTACCTTTTGTACTTGTTTTTAGTAAGTTTGTTATTCCAACTTCTGTAACATTGCAGCTTTTTTCCCTGCTTGTCAGGATTTCATCAGCAGCACAAACCCAAAGGCAGTGGTGGCCTGTGCCTGATGGGACAGCTCTGAACAGCTAAGAGATGAGGAAGGATAGAAGAGCAGAATCGGGCTTAAATGAAGCATAATACTTATTTTCACAGCAGAAGGCAGAACAGTAAACTCCATGAATTAGGTTGTTAAGTGGACACCTGCATGGCTGGAGCTCAGAAAAATGTCAGCATTTGCAGCCGTTACATTTAATGTTGTTCACTGAAACCCAAGGAGAAGTTGAGCCCCTAATAGGCTGCCTCATTTACTTTTGGGGGGTTGTCATTGCTTTAATATAATAATTGTTAATTATTAGCTAAAACCAGAGTTAAGTTTTCTTCCTGTTTCAATGCCCAAAGATATAAAATATATTTAATTTGTGTTTTCATGCAGGGAAATTCTTTAGCATGATCCCTTTTTGTGGCTCAGAACAGACTATTACTTGTTTCTAATGTACTGAAAAAATCAGTTGCTTACAGCTGTAGACAAATGGGTATTTCAGTTCCTGCTTTTCAGTGGGAACTAATGAGATGAGATATTTTATAAGTTAGATTGAGCAGGCAGTTTGTCCAGGAGTGAGTATATAGTCATATTTACATGATCTTTAAGTGTGTATTAAATGGTTTTTGCATGCCATAAAAATAATGTTTTCAGGCTATTTGAAATTAGAAACAAATATATCTAAAGAAGAGAGAGGAGACATTCTGGCTATTACAGCACGGGCTAAGCCAGAAAAACCTATTTCAGAACGTGACCATGCTGGGTTTATTAAAATCGATCAGCTTATTCTTGCATGTAATAATTGGCAATGGTACAGTGTATTGCATGACTTCATTATGGCAGATGCTAGAGGGGGGAGAAAAAAAATTAAATTTAAAACAAAAAATAATGAAGGGTACAGACTGAGTAAGAGGATGGCCTGCTGGCTCTTTTCTTTCTATACCAGTGTCCTGTGTATTGTAGAAAGAGCCTGTAAGATACAGTTTCATTCTGGGGATACCATTGGCTTTGGGCCTAGGTAACAAGCACAGCAATGGGGCTGTCACTGGGGTCAGCAGAGAGATGCTGCGAGGGATGCTGTAAGAGCTTAGCTGTAGCCCTGCTAAGCTGGAGCTGACAGCCAGGTGTCCAAAACAGCTATGGAGATAAAAGGCAATCCCATTTTGAGCAGGAGGAGACTGCTCTCACAAAGAGAGATAGAGGCAGTGGTTAAATATGTCTCTGTGAAGGTACTTACAAAAGGAGCATGCTGTGAGTATAGCCTTGGACTCCCCTTTTGTCTTCCCTAGAAAGTTAGGGAATAATACTAGGGAAAGTCATCAAAATGTCACGTAAAAGGAGTCGAGCAACTGCAGACAGTCATGAAAACCACAAAAGGACAAGCACCTCAAGAAAAGGAGAGCCCAAAATAATTAGACTCTGATTAGGTGATTGTGGTGCAAAGATGATACAAAGATGAACTGCAAGGCCCAGGAGAAAACACAAATCTGTCGTTTGTTTATAGCAGTCGTGTGATTGTGCCCATCAAGAATTATCTGCCTTCTGGTATCAGAGTAGTTCGCCTGATTTCATTGTAAACTACAAAAGGAATGGGTCCAATGCTTTTGTTAATTCAATTTTCATTGGTGATGTTTTGACATTTTGTATTTTGCTTTTATCAGATATAGTTACTATTTCTATCTGATGTTTTATGTAGTGTTTTAACCTGCAATTTAGCTTTTACCTGCTCTGTGATATTCTGTCTCTTGGGTTAGATGTTAACCAGATTGCAGTTGTCACGTCAGTTCTTTTCAAAAGTGTTGCTTGCATAAAAGCTCATAGTTAAACAATTTTCTTTTTAACTTTCTTCTTTTGCTACCTGAAAATTTGCATTTTTCTTTTAAAAGGATGTGTTTGCAACTCCTGAAAGGTTTAGGACACTTGTATGATACAATGAAAGACTGAGACAGTAATTCTGAAATCCAGAAAACAATTATGCTACATTTTTTACATTTTTTATGTAATTTAGAGAGTAATTTTCCCCTTCTGAACAGGTGAAGTAGAGGAAAACGGAGGCCTCTCTGGTGGCTGATAATAAGTAGGCAACAAGAGAAATATAAATGTACTTATGACAAAACCTGCAAGTTACGCTGCTACTTCACATGCTCTCATCCCGCACCTTCTTGCCCTCCCTTAGGTTCTTTTTCCTCACTGGAGCCTTCTCTGGTTCACCCGTTTCAAAAGTAGATTCAATTGATGCACCACCTTTTGGGGGGGGAGATGCTCTGCCGGGTTGGTGAACTTGATAGGTTTGCAAAGGAATTCAGCAAATATGAGAATGGTGTGAGCCTGGTGGGTGAGGGCTCCTAGGCAGGAGCTGGGATTTTCACATTTCATAGTCAAGAGGTTGATCAGTTGGCTGAATCTTCAGTAACTTTACCCTAAAAGTGCCTGCACTCGTCCTCAGCCGAGCAAAGGCCTTGCAGAGACTCAGAGACGCCTTAACTCAGTGCAGGCGATGTAAATATGTACGAAGTCACAGTTAGGATCCTGTTTGCCAGACTTCTAAAGCCAGTTGTTAGGTTAAACTTACTACTAGACATTTGGTTGTATTCACCCACGTTGTTTTTGCTGTAGCAAACCATGACACAGTAATAATGTCTGTGCCAAGATTTGCAAAAGAAGTAGGCAAATAGGACTATTCTGGCTCCTGAGGAAAACCAGCCCCTAAAGGAGCTTTAGAAGCAGCAGCAACATCAGCATCGCTTGTCGAGCTGCAGCACTTCTGCCCTGTGGTACGGGGCTGGTCTGTACCAAGCAGATCACTGGAAGTGACTTCTCAGTGGGTTGTCAGAAAGAGAAATGTGGTATCATCGTGTCAGGTTGAGTAACTGACCTCTCTCTGGTGGTGGTCTCTGTGGGTTTATGACTGATACCTTTGTTCAGCAAAAGATGTCTAATTACCTCACTGGAATTTCCATCTCTTGAAAAACGGCATGAAATTGGAGGCGCAGGCTGATGCACCCACAGTTTCCACGCACCTGTGTCCTCTGGCAGAGGTGGGGTAGTACTTGGGGGTCTTTTCCTCCTAATTCATATCAGTAGATAAACAGGTGTTAGGTATTTGGAATACCTTGCAGGGTGGGAAAGTGATGATGGTGGTGGAGGTTGCTGTCAGTGAAGGCTTGTCTCAGATACAGAACTGCAGACAGCACACATTGCAGCACTGCGGTCTGGGGACAAACTGTTTCAAATTGTTTTTATAGCTAGGGCATCCAAAAAAAATTTTTTTAAACCCAACACTTTGCTATAGAGGCATGGTCTGGAATACCAAAGTAAACTGCAGCATGGATTATCAGCAAGAGGATTATTTCTTTGGCAGAATAATCTGAATTCTGCTTGTGCTGACTAAAGCCAGCTTCAGCAAAAATGCTTTAGAAGTACATTCTTTCTTGAAATTTACTCTTCCAGTGAGTGAAGGCAGGTTGCCTTTACTCCTTAAAGCAGTGCAAGATAGAGCATTGCAAGTGTGTAGGCAAACAGCAATGTAACCTGCAGCATGAAGATGCAGCGCAGCAGAGCCTTTGACATTGCACCTTCATGCTCCTGTTGACATCGCTCAGCCTTCAGAAATGATAAGCTGGGAAGCTGTGGAGAATTACAGGCAACTGCACCAGCACCGTCTCTTGCTTTTGTGTTTTTTCTAAAAGCCAAACTGTCCTTTATGGGCTATTAATTTAAGTTGTTTATCTTAGGGCAAGACTGTATTTACATAGCCTAACCTAAAGACAGAATATTGTAGCTTGGGATTTAAAAATGTCACCACACATGATGCCAGGATAAAGAGAACAGAAATGAATTTCGGTTCCATCCACCCTGACACTTCCCAAATTACTTTTTTACACTGCCTCTTGGCACTATATTTTCTTCCTATTTGCCTCCAACCAATCCTCTCTCTAAGCTAAAGAAATATATACTGGCACATAAAAATGTTCTTCATAATCATTGGAATGATTAATTATTATAGCTAGCCCTGTCCCAAAGACTACAGAGACATTGCTCCTCCTTTTCGTACCTTTGTAGGTTTCTCTTCTTTTGAAGTTGTTTTGACCTTCTACCAAGAAAAGGTCAAGCCAGAATGTAATTGTCCTGAAATAATCTTTACTTAGTATGATTTCCTAGACTCTTTGGGCAGAGACCTTGTTTTCCATTTTGAGCAATCTGTTTTCTGCAATAAAACACTGAATATGTCTCCCTGTTGCTATAGAAATAATATTGCATTAAATGAGGGAACCAGTGCCCTGCTGTCGACAAATCTAATCTAAGTGTTAGTCTCTGGAGCTTGAATTTCACCACTGGGAAGACATATACATAATTCTACAAATTATTTCTGTAACTTATGCATAAATGTCTTTATACTCTGAAACTGTTAGCTAAATTTCCCAAAGTGATAGCGTGTAGATTAGCATGGTGTAGTGTGTTTACATATCTCTTAATAGAGCCTTCCCCCTCCCCTTTTCCCCACCTCCCTCCCACATGGAATACATTTTTGTATTTATAGCTTGAAATTTCCAGCTCTTCACATGGGAAGGCAGGGAGGGGCAGGGCAAGCAGATTTCTCACTGGGCTTCCTGCCCCATGGGCAACAAAGTACATCAGATTTATTTTTTGGTTTGTTTTACATCCAGCTCCTCCAAGTAACAGGAGACATTATTTGCCTTGTTCATTTCTAGGAGTAATAAGGATTTTCCAGAACTGGAAGGATGGCCCAGACTGACCGTGCTCCTGGTACATTAACAAGCCCTACAAACCTACCTGCCGTCCTCTACTTTCTAGATACTTTCTAGTGCCATATGGCCAGTATTTCTAAGTTACTCAGAGATTTTGCTACAATAATGTTCTGCCTGGTTCTGCAGTTAAAGATGAGTGCTGCGGATTGCCTTCCTTTGAATTGACACACCACTTATCAAATCTCACACCTGTCTTTACATTTAGATATATGAATATGTTGGGTTTTAGTACTTTTCTCAAACCATAAGATTCTAGTAACAGCAATATGGTGTACGGTTTATCTATAGGGTAGAGAAAAAGAATTGAAATACTAACAATGGTTACCAAGGGTCAGTGTTCGGAAACATATTAATTGCAAGGATTTTCAAGAAATGTGGATAAAAAAAATCTTTTGTCTCCTACTTATATGACCAGAGTCCCTGTAATACATTTCTGTATATATATACATGTGTAGTTACAAAAATAGAATGTGGTCTAAAAATACATGATGATTGATTTGCATGGACTTGTACTCAAACCTATATTGTAATTCTGATTTCAGAGTTCTTGTGAAAACCCTGTTAAAATTTCTTGGTTAACAAATTCAGTTATTATTTGTGAAATAGGCCCATGTTAGATTGTATTGCAGGGCAAAATGCACTTTATAAATGTGCAATTTAATTCACAAAAAGTAGGTATATCAGTGACCTCTGTGATTAAAGATTACTCTTTAGAAAACTGAAAAATCTGTCATCATTAGAATAACTTTTTTCCAAAAAAAAAAGCTTTTTAAATTTGTTTAGTGATTGTCAATTAATTAAACCTGCCTCAAGAAGGACAAATTTCAGAAAACCAGAAAAGTAACTGTCTGGGTATGCATATTAATGTAAAAATGAGATGAGGGAAAAACTAGCAAAGTACACAATTACCTTTCTTTGAAATTAATGCTATGCTTATTATTAAAGTGGACTCATCGTATAAACAAGTCACTGCAAGACACTAATTACATTTTTGCTGTTAAAGTAGTTCTTGTAATGAAAAAAAAAAGATTTAATTCCTTTGCACTGACATAAAATATAAACCAGATTTAAAACCTGTTTTTTATCCTTGTTTAAAGCTGACTTGTACCATCCAATGTGGCTGCATTTCTTCACCAGATTGTCAGTCTATAAATGATAAGAATCAGACCCCAAAGCTTTTGGTGCAAAACACTATTAGATCACCTACTGCTGCACTGTCTGTTGGTTCCTCTCCAGAGCCTCACTTAATGAAAATTTCAGAAAAGGCTGAGTACTCGATAAGCAGGAGGGAAGGGATTTTCTGGACATACCATATTAAAGTGAAGGTATAGTCTATGTTCCTGCATATTACCATGATCACAAATCTAATGCTAAATATTTCTTACTATATGTGGTATTTCCATTATCTAAAACAAACAATGAAATTAGGAAAAGATAGCATAAACAATAAAACTTTTTTGTTTGTTTGTTTGTTTGTTCTATAGGATCTCAATGGAGAAAGGACCAAGAGCGAGATTTAAAGAACATTTTGAAGAACATTGACCAGGATATCCCATTGGTATTTGTCAGTGGAAATCATGATATTGGCAATACTCCAACAAGAGAAACAATAGATAATTATTGCAAGAGCTGGGGAGATGACTACTTCAGCTTTTGGGTTGGAGGTGTTTTCTTTCTTGTGCTAAATTCTCAGTTGTACTTTGATTCTTCCAAATGCCCAGAGTTAAAGCAAGCCCAGGATGTGTGGCTTAATGAGCAGCTGGCTGTTGCTGAAAAACATAAATGCAAGCATATAATAGTGTTTCAGCACATCCCTCTGTTTCTGAGAGAACCTGATGAAGACCATGATTATTTCAACTTGGAAAAATCAGTTCGTCAAGGGATAATGGAAAAGTTTCATAAAGCAGGTATTTTCTTGAATTTTCCTCTCTCTGATTTTTTTTTTCAGTTGTTAATCATTACGCTGCCAGAAAAAAATAAATTTAACTTGCGTGGTACTGTTTTCAAGGAATTTTAGATTTAGATTATAAGCCTCGTTGTTACTTTTAGGGCAAAATTACCAGCTGAATCTAATCATCTCTCAAATGCAGCAAAAGAAATTCAAAACTTTGAGTGAAAAGTAAAGAACTGAAAGTGAAAAACTCTTTAAAACAAATAACAAGGATTCCATTTTGCAAGTGCTGGTATATACAAGACAACCTGAATTTTTCCTACTGAAGGAATAGAAGATCAGGTATTGCCATAGGAGAAAAATACAGAATTTATTTTGCATAAAACAGAGAAACAGAATTCAGAATTACCTTGGAGGTTGTTTTCTCCCACACTGAGCCAATTTTAAACCAAGAGTGTAGTGTGCTCCAGATTTATTCAGTGTTAAAGAGTCTTGCTTTGCTAAGATCCATCCTTTGTTTATCCATCCTAATAGGGGCCATTTCTGGGATGAAAGCAGGTGGAACATGCTTTGAACGAGAATATTGTACCAAATCCCTTAGCTTTGTTTGATGAAACTTGAATGCCGTGGAGACAGATACAGTACGCAGCTACTCCTCCATGCTGTTCCCATTGTTTCCCGTTAATTGCTTTCATGTTCCTGGAGTGTGCTAGTCCCTCAGAATTTCCTGCCAGCCTGCCATCACTGCATCAGAGTGTCATTTTCTCTGTATCTATAAAAGAATACGTTATTTGGATTACTGAACAATGGAAATTGCTTATGATATTGTTTGTAATTTACCATATAATTGTTAAGCCAAAACCAGCTACTCATCCAAAACTCATCCAAAACCAGCCTAATTTCCAAGCTCTGAATCTCCTCCTGTTTCCAATCAGTAGGGCCAAAATTTACAATTATCTGAGGGCTCTCCAGGGGACTGACATATTTGCAGATTCAAGTTTTACAAGATTTTTTTTCCCCTAAGGAGACGTGCTGAGAGGTGAGGAGACGTTACCTCGTAATATCTTAATACAAAATATAAAGATACTGGTTTTGGACACGAGGAGGATTTTGGTTAAGACTTCTGGTTTTATTGCAACAGAAGGGAGATCTTGTCTTCTTTATTTAAAGAAAAACAGCAGGATTGTATGCTTACATATGGAATGAAACTGATAAAAAGAAAGAAGAAAGAGGTAAGAAGTTAACATAAGTTGAAATATATGTGTGTATAAGCCAGGCACATATGTTAGTTCCATCTTGAACCATGAACCTGTACCTTTTACCTTTTTTCCCTGCTTCACTTCACACAGGTTTTTTTTAGGGTTTAGTGTTGTTGTGTTTTAAAGTGCTCAGGGCAATGGCTCTTAAGGTGTTAATCCCAAACCTTGCATAATGTTAATAAAAATGGCAAATAGAAGGAAGCCATACAGTAAGAAAATAATCACTCCATGATAAGTTGCTCATTTAACTCATGTATTTTCATTGCAAGTTTGAAAAAAGAAAACATATAGGTTTGCATACGATGACTTTTTTGCTTTGACAAGATTTGCCTTACAGGTAGGAGCCCAAAATTTAATATAAAATATTTGTGCTTTTTTCTTTCTCCAACTTTTCCTATGAAAAAGAAAAATGTACCTACCTGATTATGGTCTTTTTGTCTGTTCGTTTTTGTGCTAGTGATAATATAGTGGGAAATATTTCTATTGGAAAGTTGGGCAGCTGAATGCTTATGTACTGTTGGTAAAAACACATCGTAGTCCATTAGAGAGCGTGTTAGCAGAAGGACGCTACCATGCAGGCATATCCCAGTAAAGGAGCATTAGGGTGGAAACCAGAGCAGTTCTGTTCTAGAGTTTTCTGACATCCAGATGGCTTGCTAACATTTCACAACACTCAGCACTGGGAATATAATTAATCAGAAGAAGAGAAGAGAAATTATGCAAAATGTTATCACTGTAACATTTATCATTGTTAAGTTATCATGCTTCTTACAGGGATATTTCAGGCTCTTTCTCCTAATGAGTATCCAGGGGGTTAATCAAAAGTCAAAACTTTTTTCAGACAACTCATGCAGGCTTCAAGGGAGAGGGAAGAGTGAATGAGAAGCCAGGAATACAAGACAACTCTCGCAAAAAAATTCTGAACTTCTTTTTGTGCGAACATCCCATGCGTTCCTTCTCTCCATCATTTCCCACTGTGCCCCTTGCTCCCACCCAAAAATCCTCCTCAAATGGCCTGTTATTTGATTCCTTCATGAATATGTTAATACATTGATCTTTTCCTTGCTGTTTTAGACAACACTGAGGCAATAAGTAACATTTGCAATCCAATAATCAAATGTGCTAATTAAATGAATACAGAGAGCAAGCAGCTCAGTGTTACTCAGAGTGCTGGGAAAAATGAGCTGCATCAAAAGTTGGCTCAGAGTTTCCTTAGTAACGGGTGCATTTGGCTTCCATTTTATTATTCCTTTGAAGAACGGTCTTTGTAAGACCACAGAATGTTATCAGTAGATTACAAAGAGGCAGTTAGCATGGTAGGACATAAAATTGGTTCCTCCCAGTTCATATATTAATGGAGGATTAAAATGCAGAATATTGATAATGAAACCCCAACCTACTTTGCATTTGTTGGGGTTTCTTTTGTTTTGTTTTATGACCTGCTGTTTAAGAAGGTTAACTGCTTATAGCACATAATTGAGAAGTATGGTACAGCTTTTTATTCTGGAAAAGGCAAGGCTGCCTTTATAATGAGTCCCCCACTATTCTCCATCCCCTGGCCCGACACCAGCCCGTCCTTCCTTCTGCTTTCTCGTTCTGCATCTCTCCCTTTGCATCCTGGCATGATGCTGTCTTGCAGTGTTTCCAACCACTCTGAAGGATTGTTGTGTAATTACAAAAAAAAAATCAGTTTAATCAATGTAATGTGCATATTCTAGGGCTTGGTTTTGGAAATGCAACGTCAGTAGATGGGCATTGTATGATAACCCAGGATCAGACCTGGAGCTATCCCAGTTTTCTCGCTTATACTTTTAAAGTTCATAGCGTCAAACATGGAGCAGTAATGCATCTGGTTAGAGAGAGAGAGAGGAAAGGAAGAAAAATCTAAGGATTTCAATCCTTTCATAAACCAAGAAAGTCATATGGGTTTTTATAGAAAGTAAAATGGTACTGAAAGGATGGATGGTAGCATTGCACAGCTTCTTCAGAGTGAGGTATGCGACTTCAGAAAATGATTATTTTAAATCCTGAGCCCAAATCTTTTGTAGTGACTCCCTTCTGACCGCTTACACATTACAGAATGTTTTTGGTTTAAGTATCCGCTCATTACAAGCAGAGATAAAAGACGAGCTGTAGAGGCTACATCTGGTACAAAGTACTGAATTACATTTCTCACATTAAAAGTGTCCTTAACAGTTGGGCTAATTAAAGATAAAATCATGTCCTTATGATAAATATTTATAAATTGAAAATATGGCACTTGTAAATCTGTATTACTACTATGCAAAGTTAAACCATACTTGTAAGCTGCATGTCTAAGAAATCTTCCGAGTCCCATTTTTCTTTAAATGCATTATAACAACCATTGTCCATCAAAAAGCAATTTCAGTGATAGTGAAAGTCAACTCAGTTGAGAACATAGTTTATCATTTAAGTGAGAATATATTTGTGAAAGCATGTTTGTGTAATGTTTAACCCCAGTTGGTAAGGTTCGTCTCCTTTCTGTGCAGAAGCTAAGTACAGGAAAAAAAGCCTGCGTGTGAGTACTGGGGATGAGCTGAGCTAACATCCTCAGTGGTGAGGTCTGCTCTGCTGCGTGAATTGCATATTCAGCTTTTAAGAATTTTATAGCAATGATATAAATAGGCTTGCTTGTAGCTTTGAAGGGAAAAAAAGGAATCCAGGTGGTGGTCTAGCCCAAAATCTGCCCTGTGTGTCATGTTTCTTTGATAAACATTAGAAATTAGTTTTTAAATAAGCAGTTTATGCAGTAGAAGACATACTTTGTCTTACAGATCTCATTCAATAATAATTTTATTAGGCTTTACAGACTTTTTCTGTGACCAGAAAAAGATCGGTATTTTTGCTGAGCTATGGACAATCTTTTGAAGACTTCTTATCCTGAGAACCATCACCAACACACTGAAATTTCTTCGGAAACTTAACACAATAAGGACCAGAATGAAGTGAAATATTTAAGCAGATGTCTGAATAGTTTTAAGACCTTTGTCAAATAAAACCTAAATTACTAGCTGTTTCTTCACCGACAAAGTTGATAAAAGAATTTGTGGTTCAGAGTGCTGTGAAGAATACAGGTGGTGTACATAGGTGAGAGACTTACGAGTCTGAGAGAGAATCACAAGATAAGAGACATAAAATAATAAAAGGAAAATCCCTGCAGCATCCGGCTTTTTTAATTAAAAAGTTCTAAATTCATCAAGATGACTTCAAAGCAATTTTTCAGATGTGGTAGAAAGCACTTAAATTCATACATACAGGAAAAAGTAACAACCTAACTTTATTAAATGTCTTTTTGTTATTATATTTGTGACTGCAGGTGCTGTAACTTCTAACACCTTCACTCATTAAGAGAGTGTAATACCTACCTGCTCCTCTTAGAATGTTTTGACAGGAGAGTGGTATTAAAGGGAGAAGCAGCTCTCTGAACATCCACAGCTGAGATATATTTGAGTACAAAATTAAAGCATGGAGTGCTGAAAGCTGTTGTTTCTAAAATTTACCAGACAACATATGTTATGTTTCATTATTTTCTTTGTTGTGTAATCAAAGTTGACAAGGGAGTAATATTTTCTTCTTCCTGCCATTGAGACCTTGATTTTGGCAAAGCCCATACACCAAGTGAGTAATCTCAGTCCTTGCTTATGTGTTGCTTTGTCAGTATTTAAGATAATTTAGATTTAAATACTCTCAACTTCAGTGTTTAGCTCAAACTCTTTCAACCTTGAAATTATGTGCTCATGGTACAGGTAACCAGTTTCAATATCTTTTGTGTATCTGTGTAAGAATGGTGTTTTTTAAGACTGCTCCCTAAGTATGAGAATATCATCTAGCACATAAATACACAGAGACATACATTTTTTTCTGAAATTCAGCAGTGAGATGCTGCAAAATACAATTATTTAGCATAATCCATAATGAGAGATTAGGTAATGTTTGTTCTTTGATAAATTTTTGACGTCTGTTTTCTCCATTGGGCTGTAGTTTTGGTTACCTTCTTTTCACTCCTTAGAGCACACGGCAAGCAGGGATCATCTGGGCTTTGTATCAGATCTTTTAGAAAGCTTCATTTTCAAATGGAAAATGTAGCAAAACCAAGAAATAAATTCCACCGAAAGGTCGCAAGAGGCATTCACAAAGATAAACCTGAAGCACAGAGTGACCTTCTACAGAGAGCAGCTCTAACAGCTTATTTAGAGCTGCAGTCTCGTTAGGTGATCTGGAGTCACCCTCTGGCTGTGCCTGCTGCCTCTCCTCTGGTTATATAGGAGAAACAAGTGTGACTAAGGTCCTTCTCTATATAGCTGCATTCAGTGGTGTCCTATAAAAAACTACTTTTGTCATAGATAGACTGCAGACTAATAGCTTGTCTCCCACTTACATAGACCCACGGATTTCACCAGTTGTATCAAGCTCTGGATTTTTTTATTCTATAAAGTGGATTTAAGTAAGTTTTCCTGCACATTTCTAGGGTAGTGTTTGCTAACAACAGGCAACAATGTGGTATTTTTTTATTAAGACGCTCATGTTGCTGAGCTGTAATTCTAATTACACAACACCTCTGATGAAGAAGGTAGGATAATACAGAGCTTATAAGGTCTGCACAGAATAATTCTATAATGGTTATTTAAGGTTGATTCAAATGGTGATGGTTGATTTAAGGTGTTCCCTGACACCTACCAGTGGGAATATTTCCTTTTACTGGAGTTCCACTGTAGGGAACTGACTGGGTTTGTTGGAGATCAGGGTCTGAGAACTGCCTGAGCACTGAACAGTCCTGTTAGCACTGCTGTGACTGATGCTTTCACATCTTTGTTTGCTTCTGTAACACCTGCTTGGCAGATGGGGTGATGTGAGCACTTCTCAAATTGCAATGAGATAAAAATCAATTTAATTCCACAGGAGAGATTTTGTTTACAAAGACTACTAAATATCATCATTCGCTTTGTAGCACTGAAGTCTTGAAAAAATGATATACACCACCTGCCCAGGGGAGAGGAAAAAGGTACAGCAAAAAATGGCTATGGTTAATGTGTGCTCTTGTAGGGAAGCTGAAAGAACATCATTTTGGAGTGCAAAATTGTTCTGAGAACAGGTATTACTGTTGAACCGACCACACTGTTCAGCACTCTAAAAAGCTGCTGTATGCTGCAAGTGAAAGGAAGGAAAAAAAGCCAGTTTGTGCCTGATGCTCTAGGGGAGGTGCTCAGGATCAGTTTGTCCTTGTGACTTAAATCATTGTATTTGCCCAGAAACATTGCCTTTTTAAACAGGATGGATATCTACACATAGATGTGTGTGGGTACATACACACACCCTGAGTCTCTTACAGTAGCATCTCCCTGTGCCTGGATAATACTTGATTTTGTTCTCCTGCCCATGACAACTCTGAAAGGGTACCAAGGAGTGTTGATAACATTCAGGTTTTTCACTGAGCGCAGTTGTTTCCTTACAGAACTGCTTCTCCATCTGTTTGCTTCCATTTTGGCTCTAGTGCTGTTCCTGTCTAGCCCCTGCAGTTTCGGGGACGAATTCATATAGGTTCAGTTTTTCCCAGTATATACCCTTTCTTCAGTTTTTGAGCAAGAGGTTTGGCCTGGGAAGCTTGCGATTTTTAAATAAGCATAATTCTATTTTAAACTTAGTTTTATCATTAAACTTAATAGCTAATGTAACAGCAGAGTAACTAGACCAGAATGATGGTCCCTGTTGCCCACTCCTCTGCTGCTCCTTCTCAAACCCTGTAGCACAGGACAGAAAAGTTCATAATGATACTTCTTCCAAGTATTCTTCCAATCTCCAACAATTTTTCTTTTAGCGACTTACTGAATCATATTAGTTTTATCAGTACAGTGCTATTTAGGGCTGGTTCTGTGGATTTGTTGAGTTGACTTTTGAAAACTCTGGGCTTTCACAGTGGAAAGGAGTTTCCCATTTCACAGCTGGTGCTCTGTGAAGAAATGCCTCCTCTTGTTTGCTTTGAACTTCACCTGCAGTCTGTTCTGGGAGCCATAAATCCGTAAATGAAATGCAGTGAACATTGGTTCGTGTCTGGAGTTATTTTTAAAAATTGTTCATTAATCAGCACGTTAAGGGTGGTAATCTGGACCACGCAATAAATTTTGTTGCCCAGTCAGAACTACTTTTTTTCCTGAAATCTCTACAGAGTGCAAGGGAGAAGAAAGGTCTGTACTGTACTCATTACATATTTATTATGTCATTCATATTCCACTAATTTAGCTTTCTCATTCTCTTACAGTCTCATTTGCTTTTGCTGAGAAAAGCATTTATTTAATTGAAGGCTCAGTCTAAATAAAGCATGATACTGATTGCCTATGCTGATTATTCCAGGCATTCTCTTCCTAATTTGGAAAATCTGCTTGCTTTTCTTTGGTTTATTTTTATATTGGTAATTTTCTTCCTATATTTTTACACTATCCATAGTGCTGGGTTGAGCAGTTTGATTTCCAACTGAGACTAGGCCAGTTGCGTTTTGGGCACAGAAAACCTGCTTCAAAATGGTCTTTGTATGTTAGGAACTAGAGTTGGAAAACAACTTCTTCTGAATTCAGGGTTTTTTGGAAGCAAGCCATGGAAGTGTGTGTAATTATAGAAATTAGATTCAGACACCCCTGGAATTTAAACTAGTTCAAGTCTGAATTCCAGCCCAGTATCCAGGTTGTGTGAGAAAATTTGTTTTCTAGGTGCACATATCTTTATGAAATTATATTTAGTATTTCAAGATAAATGTGTGAGCATCATTTTCCATCCTGCTTTAGCTGATTTGGACCTCTGCAATCAATGCGTCTAGATTTCCTGTGAGACTGGGACTCAATTTGTATTTCTGGAATTAACTTGAACTAACGAACATCCAATTTTCAAGAAGTTAGGAAAACAGATGTACTTACAAAATCATACTGTTGCATTGAGATTTTTTCCCTCTTTGCTACCCAGGCTTTCATATGTCATGCTAGTCTGTGCTATCACATCAAATCTCATTAATAGTGTTATGTGCAATGTTCTGCTATACTTCATTTATTCCTATAAGCCGTTGAGCTCTACCACTGCAAGAGCTCAGACTACCAGCAGCTGGAGACTTTTGGCAACATTCATGACTTGGTACAGGAAATCTTGCCAGTAAAAATAAGTCATTTTTATTGAAATACTGCTCCATGGGAAGACAATTGAAGCTTGTGACAATACTTCAACAGTGCAAGCTTTTGGAGAGGTCTTCCAAAGAGCACACTTGATTTTACTTGTTTATTTTTTAAATCGGGATGTTTGAAAGCACGTGCATCCTGTCCATGCTGACTGTCATCTCTGCTGGGCTCTGGTGCCATGTTATCCCCAATGGCCCCGCACCGACAAGTACCTGGCTGCCTAAGGGTGACTTCTCCTGCAGGTAGAGGGACGTGGCCACCCTCTCACTCACACATGAAACCCTTGGTTTCAAACACCATTGTCATGTAGTCCTGTAGTGCTCTTTCCCCTCGCTCCTGCCTTTATGGGGAGGGAGAGAAGAACAACCACTGTATGTCTAATAAAATATGATAAAAGAATGCTAAGAAAAAAAAAAACATTACAGTTCATTGGCATAATGTTAAGGAATGTATCTGCTGTCTGTTTAATAAAGCAAAAATAGGTCATGGTGAGCATTTCACTTTTCAAATAGAGACATTTTATGATTTAACTATTCCTTGAACTGAAAGATTGGTCAAAGGAGAGATTGAAAAAGATGGAATTGTCTGTTGGGCCTCTAGGAAAAGTTGGATTATGGTCCCCTTCCCTCCCTGCCCCATGTGGAGTTGGAAATAAGACCAGTCTTCTGTGTCCCTGCATTATTCTACACTGCAGAATACAAGAGCAGTGCAGTAACAAGGAAGGGAGGGAAGTCTGGGGGCTGTGTGACTGCAACCCAACAATAAGCTGCGACCGGGACATAATCACTCTCATAGGAATTACACATGATACACAGCTAAATGCCTTTGTTTTCTTACAGTGCAATTATGTCAAAATCTTGCTGACCCCTTTTCCCTGGTGCTGCAGAACTGTTGTTTGGAAGGGTTTCTCAGAGTGATAAAGTATAATTTGTGGGAAGAAGATGCTGTACTTTTAAAATTCTTTAAAATAACTTGAGCTTCTCCTGCTAACCAACTGCCTTCTGCGTGATATCCAGCATGCAGTTTCTTTTCATGTAATGAACTGTTTTCTCATCTGATTCTTGTCAGAAGTAAAATCGACAGCATGCTAATGACATTGGCATAGCTAAAGTTTTCTTTGAAGTTTTCCAAAATTTTTTACTATCACTAGGTGGAAAATATTTCGGTTAGGACTCCATTCCTTTCAGAATGATATTCTGCTCAGGTCATGTGGGGACTCAAATGGTGGTCATCAAGAATAACCTCTTCCAAATCAGAGCTGCTGCACTGTGTGAAGACCTGACAGCTGTATTCATCAAGTCGCCCCTGGGCCCGGTTGGCCAGGTCATCCCTTTCTGTACCAATATTTTCCGTGAAGCAACCAAAGCAAATTTCAGGTACTCATTTGGATCTGTTTCCCCAGCATGCCAATCAGTCAGCTTAACAGTATCCATTACACCATCCGTGTAGGAAAAGCCCTTTGTAATGCAACCTGCTGTTCTAGTTCACAAAGCTTGAAGAGAGAACTACGAGAAAAAGAGAAAATGGGAAATGCCAATAATACTTGTCAGTCTTACCAGAGCTTTGAACAGGGATCAACAAGAGCTTGCTGAAGCTCTTGGAATGACTGCTTACTTGGTGTGTTGGCTTTAGAAAGCAGACACTGGAAATAATGGGGGAGAAAAAAATTTTAAGAGGAACTTTTGGAATTTTCTGTTGAGAAATGTGTGCAGTAGAAACCATGAACAGAGTATAAAACTAAGTACAAAGTGACTTGTCCTTTAAAGCACAAGTCTGCATACAAATGACCATACAGATGGCATTGAAAGCAGCATGCCCAGTTACATAAGCTATTAATCACTTTCCTTGGCATTCACCCCTTGCCTTAGTTTATCCACTGTGTAGCTTTACAACCTGAGGGAATGGGTGAAGTGACACAATGCAGGATGTAAATACAGTAGCGTAAAAACAAAGTATTTTTTAACTTGTGTCGTGTCCAAGACAATGAGGATTTATCAACACATGTAAGACTTCCATCTGGTCAGATGACTCCTGAACAATCCTTATAATGCTTGTTTGTTACGTCATGTAACTTATTTTATGCAAAATCAGCTGCATTGGGTTCACAGAATTGGTGCCATAATAGGTATTTCAGTCTTCAGTACAAATGCATTATTCTACGGGGAAGAAAGGTTATGATCAGTTCTTTGGAAACAGCAAATCTTTTTGTCTTTCAGATTCAGCTTTGTCAGATCAGAACTGAAAAGGACTTTTTGTGCTTGATCAGAAAATGAGAGTAAATTGCATGCTAGGAGGAGGACATCTTTGCGTCACAAAAATCAGAATCAATTCCTGTACTTCAAACCTTTTTTTTTTTTATCAAAGACATTAATTTTTTCAGATCGATGACTCTGAAAACTCATGTTTGGTTTGCAGGCCTGAAGCTCGTTGTTTTTAGATGCTTTTGTGATCCAAGGCATGGTTTTAGAACAGATGAAGCACAACATGATGGCCTGCACTGAGTTTTCCATCCGGAGTATCTGCCTTCCAGTCGTGTACTGATCAAAAATGAACATGTCAGCTCAGGCCTTTTTTTCCGTGGTAGAGATGTTACCACTGTAGTGTCGTGCAGTGTGGTATCTGACTGTGATGATCACAGAGTTAAGTGTGTGTGGTTTGTTGTTGTTTTGTTGTGTTTTTTTCCTTTCTTTTAGTAGTAACTATCTGCACAGTTTTTGACTTTATTCTGAACTTAATCTGTTTTTTTCTTTTAATGCCTAATCCATTAGGAGTGAATAATGTCTTGCTGTAAGGGATCCTGCTCTTTTGGCTAACAGATATTGTAAAACCTTCAGTCACATTTAAATTCAAATCACTGTGTATTTCCTAAAAATGAAATAATGCTTGTGAGGGTGCCATCCTTTGGAATTTAGTTACACAGTGGCTTTTGAGTATTTCATATTGCTTTTATATCAAATTTTCTCATCTGCTCTTTCAGAAGTCAAGGATGAAAAACAAAATCACTGTTCTACCTACCTCTTGTTTTTTTTGTTTTGTGTTTTAGTGGGAGAGGACAGCACCCATTTGTGAATAGCTGAATCTACTGAACTGCATTAACTGACCTGCACACGCCTTAAAGCAGGTTATTACAGGGAGACCTGCCAGGACAAACGCTGCTCTTTTCTCACAGGGTTTAGAAAACGGGTTTTGTGTGTGAGGGGACTCGCGAGCAACTTGACCGTATTACTTCAGAAAAACATCTGAAATGAATAAATTAAATTTGAGTGCATACATCTTGAGATTCTTTTTATGTTTAAGATCAAAAGCAAGAGCAAAGTAAATTGCCTGCTTGTCATCTTAGTCTTATTGCATTGACTGGTTCAGATTTCATTCTTATGCTAACTAACAAAAGTGAGGGGAAGACGGTTGGGTGAACAAAAAAGTACTACTGAAGTAATAAACAACATCAGTTAGACTTCTATTAATACACAGCAGTGACCTGTTTGTTTCTTCGTTTGAGATGTAACAGATTGTAACACCACAATAACAAAAATTAATACTAGCACTGGAAATAAAGAATACCTGAAGTCTGGGCACAACTTTCACTGGGAGGTATCAAAGGCAGATGCTGGATTCTAGCAAAGGCTGATCCTTGAGCAGCTCATTCCACAAGGGCATTTCAGCACTGAACACCCATCCAGCGAAATTAGGCCCTGAATGACAGACGTATGCTAAAATGGGGAATTTGAATGAACAGTATCCATAAACACCAGCTTGTTTAGACGGTCTGCCTCACAGAGCCAACAGGAGGTAAAAGAGGTTTTAAATTGCATCCTCTGTTGTGAGGTATCATATTTGCACTGTTTATCAATCACTCTTATTTCAGTTCTGTTCCAAAATACCTTCTTGTGTGTAGGCAGGTAGCAGATGTTAAACATAAGTGGGGTGAAGTTGCAATATTTGCCTGAGAAAAAAAAAAAAAACTGCATGATTCATGGGCCAAACTTCATACCTGGCGTCTGCCTGCTGTTTTTGGCTAAAAGGTCTAGGATGGGTGCCTCAAAAATCTTCCCGTGAATTCTCAGACAGCAGGAGATTTTGGTTTTCCTTATAAGTAAGGTTGCTTTACTGCTTTTGTACCCTTATCCTTCTAATTGCACTGAAACTGTGTGGTTGGGGTTTGGTTTACGTATGTGATAACAGTCTTGATTTCTGTTCCTCTTCAATTCCAAAGGTTAAATTCTCTGCAAGGTGGAAAGCTGAACACGATCCTTCCAGTTAAAAGAGAGCACTTATTTCCCTTACAAAAGCACTTACACTTCACTTACAAAAAGAGTGTCACATGGGGTTTATATCTCACTACAGTTTTATGATTGTTATTTTGTCCTAACTTTTTCACGGACTAAAGCAGTTTTGCTTACCTGCAGAAAAAGTGGAAAACATTGAAACAAATTCATGTTTCCATAGTAGCACTGTCACTTACTAGAAGTGAGTAAGGATATTTTACAGATCTAACTGGTGCAGTAAGAAAGCAGGCCAAACACTTGGTTCCTAAATGTTCAGTCCTCGAAGGCTGAGCCACAGCTTAACTCTGCAGGTGAAGGCGAAGATCCAGCCAGGTCCATGCTAGTTGTGTACCTGAGGGAGGAGTCCAGAGCATTGCTGGAGCTCGTCGGTTATTTGTCAGGTGCTGCAAGGACAGGAAGGTGCTATACACATGGATCCATTACAGCCAGCTCTCAGATGAAAGCAGACTGGTTTTATTAAGCATAGCATGTCCTCTGTCCACCCCACAAGTGCCTTGTTCAGAGGCTGCAGCAATGCTGGAAGCAGCCCCATCTACTTCAGCATCCACTCCTCCCAGGTCAGGGCTTGCTCTTCTAAGGGCATTGCCACAAAGGAAGACGAGTCCCACTTTAGCAAGAAGGGTGTCATACTTAAAGTCCCACGAGGCTGAGTTTTGCTGTCTACTGGAAAGCAATGGAAGGAGATCCCCAGCCATGCCCTAAGCAGCTCTAGGTGGGCACATGCTGCCTGTCGCTGCAGGAAGGAATGGCGGGGCTGGAAGGTGGAGGACAAGTGTAGCCTCGTGGCTGGGCTGTGTGTGCCTGTAATGAGAAATAAATGCTGTGTTCTGTGCCTGGATTGCTCAAGTATGTTACGTTAGGCAGTCACTGTAATAAGATACAACATGGAGGAGTTGAGAAATGACTCCTCACTCTCAAACTGACTAGCATCAGTTTTAAAACACCCTTATATGATGATTCTAAAGATCCAAATAATACAGAAAGCACAGAATCTGCGGAGAGCCTGTTATGTCACGCCATCACCTTTTGAGGTATTCTGATGGGGTTTTTCCCAAGGGGGAAGAAAAAAAAAAAAAAAACACTGTTCTGCTAGGTTCCTGCCGCTGAGTCAGAGCAAGCTCTCCAAGTTACAAGTGTAATTCTCACACCAGCTAGGTGAGTATGTTACACAGAGCAAAAAGAATCAGTACCGATAAACTAAAATAGGATAACAGACAAGTTCCAGCTGGCAACAACCTTCATATACCACTGTTCAATGTAAAAATTACTTCATTCTGTTTTCCCTCTTGAGTCATTTGCTATCTGAGTAAGGTTTGGATTTTGAAATATGAAAGCCCGTGTAGCTTTCACCAGGCACACAGAAGAATGATTTATATTTTGCTTTCCAAGCTGCTTAATTTTTAACTATAGGTTGATCCTAGTTTATGTATCAGTCGTCAAATCACTATCTCCGATGAAAGCAAAGGACAGATATAACCAAGTTTGTTAAGACAGGTCCCCTACTTCCCTCTTCATTTAATCATGGTGAACTAGGTCTAAATTACTGCAGGAGAAAGGGTGGAAGGTGTTCTGGCTGGGGAGATGAGGATCTCCTGTGAAGTTACAGCTGTGTTCTTAGGCACAGCTCTCTGCCTTTGCATTGCCTTTAGTCTTTGCCAGAATATCTGCTGTCTGAAGGCAAAAATCAGTTGTTGCTAGCATTTTTTGTTATGCCACGGTTATAGTAACACAAATGACCCATTTGCTGGCCTACTGCTTGAATAGCATTGAGTGTGTCTTACCTTTTGTGGGAAGCATGGAATGGCAGATTGCTGGAATATATGAAGCAATAACAAATGAATCTTGGTGTCCATCCCTGCGCATCATTGTAGGCTCTGCTCAGTGTTTTATAATTACAAAAAAAATGCTTTCACCTGTACAGTACATGGGATCATTAAATTCCCCTTATGTCTTGCTAGAGATACTAAGAATGCAATAGCATAAGCTTACACAATTCATTTCTCTGCCTGTGCTGCAGGGATTTCAATTTTTTTTTTCAACTTCTTCGACATCCTTCAGCTTTTTTATATAGTGAAAGTTTTACCATTTGTAACACAGTTTAAACGCAAAGATATCTCATTATTATCTTAAGGTAATATTTTCCTTCTTAGACACAGTGATCTTTTGGTGCTTGATATGCAGGTACCAGGGCTTTTGATTACATCTTCAAAACTCAAAGAGTTTTTAAACAAAGATCTCAGATGTACCCTTCTTTCTGGCTTTTCTGTGTAAGGCTGGCAGGTGGAGCAGTGCTAGCTGCCATCTAGGCAGCTCACTGCCAAAACTGTGAGTCTGGATTAATCTTTGGTCACATTTACTGTCCAACTATTGAAAACGAGCAATGCATAACCAGATTTAGAGGGAAGTCTCATGGACTATGTCATGTATTTTCTAGAAAGCCACATGGAACAAGTAACAGATCCTACTTTGAGAGGTAGTCTTGTCAACCTCAGCATGGACTTACTGGATGAAATAACTGAATTATTCACAGTATTACTCTGGCTCTCTGAAAAGCTGGAAATTCCCGTGTCATGCTGAGGAACTGCAGGAGGTGGTGCAACGCAGGCGATGACAAGGTCCTCTGCAGCAAGACCAGCTACACACAACCTCTTTTCCTTTTTTTCTTGCTTTAGTCTTTGATACTTCGATATTTAGTCTTTGAAAGATTAAATTTCATAAAATAATCGGTTATTCTGATAAGCTGCTTGCTATTTAATCAGAGTTGTCAGGGAATACTTAGGTGTGTTTCCTGAGTCACTCAGTATTAACAATATATTTCCAGATGCTTTATGAAGAACCATGGAAGTGTCATTATGATTAAGGATTACACAACCTCTTGTGTTTCAATAGGGAAATTACATCTAAATCATTTAGGTGTTTTTGAAATTTTTTCAGTTGTCATTAATAGTATCATAAATCAACAGATCTAAATGCTTCCTGCAACAGTTTTAAATATTAATTTATATGTTTCATACTTGATGACAAACAACAAAATTCCTAGTATTTTCAGCTATCTGGTCTACTAATTTTTCTGTTTCAGAGTAGTATAAAATAGCACTAAATACAGCTTCAGGAAGTTGTGCATTCTGAAATCCAAGGATCTTAGACTGAGCATACCAAAACATAATCCCAAAACCTGTTTGTAAAATTTGCTATTTATACTTAGCTCACATTTTCATTTCACATGTAAATAACATGATTGCAGAGAAAAAAAATAAATGTGATTGTAAAGAAAAAAAAATTATATTGCCCCATCAGTCACAGATATCAATACTAGGATTTTCAGATATCATATCTAAATTAGCATGCAACTTAGTCACCTTTTGTGTCATCCTGGAAAATAGAATAATATAAATAGTCTTAAAAGAATTTCAGAAATCTTTTCAGAAGCCTGTTAGCAGCTGATTTGGTGTTACCATCAGTGTTACCTTATTTACAGACCATGTTCCTATCAAAATAAAATATGCACCATCTTAAATTAGCAAGAAAGCTGATCAATAATTTTTTGCTTAAAAAAAGTGGTGTATGATGCTCAGCTGTGTATCCAGCAGTAGCTAAATGCTAAAGGATGCTGGCTTAACCTGGAAGGGAAATGTTTGTCTGTGGTAGCACTTTTTTTCTTGTGAAGAACCTAGAATCTCAGCTTTGTTATTAATGGTTTTACAAACTTTGATGTGAAAGATAAGTACTTAGCATTAAAATATGTGGGTTTTTTTTTTCAACTTTTGTGACTCATGAGACTAATCACGGTTTCATTATTGCATAGCAATAAAGTGATTTGATTAAAATTTATAAATCATGAAATGGAGAGGGAAAAATAATCTATCTGGTATCAGGAATTTAACCTGAAAAGACAATCAGAAAGGCCATTCAGAGCAGTGAACGCAGCTTCTACCAGTTTTTAAGTTTGTTTTTCCAAGGCAGAAGAAAGAAAAAGTTCCATTTTGGAGGTGAGGATGACAGTTCCATCTAATTTGAAATTGTTTCAAAAATTCTGCAAAAATCCCATGGCTACTGAGAAGCATGGCAGGAAAGCAGAGCTGACATATGGGTCACCTTTAGAAGACGGTCAAAATCAGCATATGTAAACCTAATTATTTTTTTTGTTGAATTATTGTGTTCTGAAAGAAGAGGAGGGGTGGTTGGACTTTTTTAAACATTAGTTTGCCTAATCAGTTAGAATGATTCAGCCAAGGATTTCGAAGTACATTATAAGGCTTAAAAATGAAGTACACTTGTTCCTTGTACCTGCTGCTGCTTGTCATTTAGCTTTTCTTCTACCCCTGACCAATCTTGGATGATATTTGCATGCTACCTACCCAGAAATGTTCAATGCAGCATGTTGTCGTCTCCTTCCCCAGATCAAAAGTATCTCTTTCTTTCAAGCTCCTAACAGAATGATTTTTAACCCAGTACAATGTAAAATATAAATAGCCTATAAAAATAAATAAATAAATAAAGCTTTAAATCATCAAAGATACAGAGGAAATTAGAATAAACCTGCTTTGTTTGTACCCTGTACTAGGTAAATGTTAATTCATGTCATTGCCATTCCTGACTCGTGCAGATCATCAACCTTTTCTTTTTTGGGTGCTCTCATCTTTCTTCCCTGTGTTATTATAACTCACAACCTCTTCTGCATATTAGGTTTCTTTCATGTATCTGGATTTATTCCATCTGTTATAAACCCTAAATGTCTTTGAGAATAGATTACAAATTATCTTTTTATCCACGTTTTTTGTTTGTCTTGACTTTTTTTTAAGGTCATCAGCCTTGGGTAAATAGGTTTAAATTCTCCATAGTGAATTTTTTGCATGTTAATTGTCAAATATAGCTACACAGTCCTTAGCTTTCAGCTCATGTTTCAGTAGCATTATTCTTTAGGCAGTTATTCATTACTGATTTTTTTTTCTACTTTTAATCTGCTTCCTCTAGAGTGTTCCTTCTTTCTAGCCAAAGAATTAGCAAGATGACAAACACCTTACAGCAAGTGTAAAGAAGGGGGACTTCAGTAACCCTAACAAAGCCAGTGGAGCATAACATCATTCCTTTTACTGATTATTTAGTCTTTATTACAATTACAGTTATTTATTGCTGTTTACTAATTATTTGTTTAAAATGCAAGTTCAGGTAAATGGTTTCCACTTAACTTTATGCTTTATGAACTATTAAGGACTGAAGGACACCTACAGTTACCATAGAATTTTCTCTACAACCCCACTAGCAGTGTAAACTTCAGCAGTATCTTTTAGGATAAACACATATATGAACTGCAAATGCTAACTAAATATATGTTCTTTTTTCTTTTTTTTTTTTTTCTTTTTTTTAACAGGCATTAAGGCTGTATTTTCTGGACATTACCATAGGAATGCTGGAGGGTCCTACAGAGGCCTGGAAATGGTGGTTACATCAGCAATAGGATGTCAGCTGGGAGAAGATACACATGGGCTTCGAGTAGTTGTTGTGACAGATGAAAAGATTGTTCATAGATACTACAGTTTAGATGAATTGAGCAGCCAAGGCATGGAGAAGGAGCTGCTGGATATGCTTGCTAAGCAAAATTAGGCTGTCAAATCCCTTTTAACTCAAATGGTTGATGTGAGTTTTGTCTGTATTTATTAGACTAATAGAGTTTTAGAAAGTTTCTACAAACTGAAGTCACAGGTGTACCATGCCCATGAACTGTTCTCAGTTTGTTTCTGTGCTGACATATTTCTCTTTTTGAAAATGAGGCCTCTGAGGAATATGGAATAACAGAACTAATATGCTAATGTATCATTGAAAAGATTTGTCTGTTCTGAGCATTTTTACTTACCTCTTGGATAAGACTTTCTTAATAAATAGAGAGTATAGCCAAGAGTTAGAGTAGTACTTCAACTCAAGTCTATTTTCATTTGATGTTTGAAAAGACACTTTAAAATCAATAAATTTATTCACTTCAGTTATACTCTGGACAATACGAATGTGACATGTTTTTACTCTGTAGAAATAAATCTCGAAAACTCAGTGAAATCAACAGACTCCCACTGACTTTTAGCAACCTTTGAATTAGATCTTGTTACCCAGAGGTCATGTTTTCACCCATTTCCCATTCTTTCATTTTCTTAGCTCTTCAGAGCCAGCAGCAATGGGAGAGCAATCACATTCTGTTCAGTGTAGTCACAGCTTTGGGTTTCCCTTATATCTGAGTTTGATATAATGAAAAATCTATAAATGAGGCTAGTATAAATGCCACTGAGATAAACTTAGCATGGAACAATTATTTTCCTTTTGAAATTTAATCACCATTAAATTAGTATATATTATTGCTATAGGTTCAAAGGTTGGAATAGCTGCAGAGAGAGAGAATATTCTGTACAGAATAGTGTCACTTCGTTGATTCTAAGACAAGTGGAGAACTTCCATTTCTAAATGAAATTTAAACATGCCTTATTGAAATATAGCCATTGAATCTTGAAAACCCTATAAAGTATGTTTTCTTCACTGAAATAAGTCTTACAAAATAAATCATATAGAAAGAAGAGACAATTGTATTCTATATGTGCTGCAATCTAATATTTATAGCAAGTATGTCTGATTACTTTTAAATTAAAAAAAAAAAAGTCTTCATCTAATTAGCATATACCTCAATTTTTAAATGTTTAGTTGAACACATCATATAATCTATGCCACAGGTGATCTAGATATACAGATATAGCACAACTTTACCACCTGAAGATGGAGGGACACAAGCAATACTGGCTAAAAATGCAATGCACTCGATCCATTTTATGTGTACTTGCATACAACATCATTCCCTAGAACATACAGGTACTTAAATACAGTCTAGGAGGTGAAATACTGTGCTGAAGAGTCAGTTTTGTGATATTTTTGTCACAAGTTTACTTGGGAGGCTCATTAAAGCTTCATCTGTGGGGCTCATGAGATTGTGAAAACCCACAGCTGTGATGTTTTGGCCAGTTGTACCAGTGAAACAGCTCTACCTGCAGATGGACAGGACCAAATGTGGGCTACTGTCCCACAATAATAACCTGAGCTTGGGTAATGTTCAGTTTAAAAAGGAAGAAAATGATTCTGCTTTTATTGTCTGGCTGCTTTTGTTTAGCTGAATGTTTTCACAGACTCATTTTCAAGGGAACAGCTGGGAAATGAGAATGAAAATCTCAGGGTAGATTGCTTTGAAATGGGTAGGTACCCAAGCACCCAAATGGCAGTTTTGCTAGGAGTTAAACACCCATTAGTTCAGATACTTATTCTAAAAATCTGGGTACTTACATATCTTTGAAGCCACTGACTACTGGTAAAATTTGGTCTTATATAGGTGGGAGCTATTTAGTAATCACAGATCATTAAAGGCTTCACGAATTAGATGATGCTGGTTTATGTTTGGCAGGGGGAGAATAGTCTTGCTATAACTTAAATCTTTTAAGTATGTCGGGTTACATCTTAAGGCTGAAGTTCAGCAGAGGGACCTGAGACAATCTGAGCATGGAATATGCTCGTTGCTCTGGCACAATATTGTAAAGCTGAATGGAGGAAGTGTATAAGCATTTTTTTCATATGCCTGTTTATTAAAGGATATAATTTTAACTGAATATATGAAGCCTGGGAGATAGAAGCATAACTTCAGGAGAAAGTCTTTCAACAAATATGAAAATGTTAATAGTAGTGGTATTACAGAGCTCTGTAATTTTATTTTCAGAATTACAGTGTACTAATGTGCAATGCTAATGTTTGTATAAACATAATTTTAACTCAGTTGTAAATTTTTTTCACTTGTGTCATTTCACTGTAAGAAATACTGTGCGTTCTGTCATGAAAATATTACTCAAGTACAAATGTGAAGTTCAATTTTAAAAAGTGGCTTTATATCTCAAATATTTTATTTAGTTATTTCTAAGAATATGTTCTTATATTCATGTGTAAAAATATTACCAGCTTTGTCTTTAGTTTGTAGTTTTTTAAGATAGAAAAGTTAGGCTGCTGATTTTTTATTAAATGCATTCGCTTTACATGTAGGATTTGGGGCACTAACACGTAACTGCACCTTCCACTGCATTCTGCTAGTACCACTTAACCTTTAACCTAATATATATGGTGAGTAATATTTGTGCAAGGCAAGAAGATTGATCAGTGCCTTTATCCTCACAATTTAGTGGGCATGTTGTAGAATCGTGGCTCTTCATGCTCAGATTCACCCATGAGCAGGGTTGAAATCAGACATCTGTGTTCCCAGTTGTCAGTGAGCTGGTAACGCCAGCATTGTTCCACCTCTACTGCTACAACCACATGTAGATTTGCAGAAAGCCTTCTGGACTGAAATTCCACCTTCTCTGCCCTTCAGATCTCCCTCTAGACATCTGCTACCGCAAGCCAGCTCTTGTACAGGTTTGCTTGAAAACAACAGTGCTGGTATGAGCCATCTCAGCCTCATCCAACTTTGACAATCTTCTATTAATCAAATAATGGGGATTTGTCTGTCAGATTGTAATAAAATAGTATTACCGCTGCCTCCGTTGCATTTCCCTGCTGGTGCAGCTGCCAAGCTTCAGTTGCTCATATACCCGAGGGACGTTTTTCAGTTACTTAGCTCAGAAGGTGGTAGACACACAAGCAAACAAGAACCAACCGTGGGCTAGAGGAGGCCAGCTGGGCACCCCAGCCACCCCTCCTGCCTTCCCCTGCCTGCAGGTGGCTCGGCTGTTTTTACAAGGTGAAAACTCATTTAAAAAATGTAAAAATTGCAGTAGAGTATAAGTAAAACCTAT
The DNA here is from genome assembly GCF_009769625.2 of Cygnus olor. Taxonomy (NCBI): domain Eukaryota; kingdom Metazoa; phylum Chordata; class Aves; order Anseriformes; family Anatidae; genus Cygnus; species Cygnus olor. The sequence goes on from NC_049183.1 coordinate 7,719,334, forward strand.
ATCATATGTCACTAGCTGCTATGAGTTTTGTTTTAATATAAGGTTTTTATCAGTATTTTACTGTATAATTACTAGAAAAGATGAGTGACTGGGGTGCAGCTGTGGCCCACATTTTTGTCATACCTCTTGTGAGGACAGGTAAACGTTATATAATTTACTTTCTATTATTTTCTCCTGAATTCGCTGGTAAAGTAGGAAAAAAAACAGGTATTTTCTTAAAGACTTCATGATCAACATGATTAATGTCACAGGAAGAAGAAAAACAGTCTCTAAGTTTTAGATTTGAAACATAGAAGACATTCATTTTTGTTCTTGCCTCATGGGTTTTCAAAAGGGAGAGAATTTAAGTGTCAGAGAGGAACAAGTTGTGTGCATAACCATCACTTCGTAGCCTGGCTGACAGTCTGGTGAACACACCGCTCACTGGAGTGATGGAATGGCCTCAGCAGTATTTTGACCTTTTCTAGCCCGTTCCTCAGTTCAGTGAATTAAGAATTCCTTGCACTAGCCCAAAATAGGATGGGGTGTCCAGCATCTCATTAGCTGTTCATTTTGCCACTGCCTTAGTTTCTCAAGCACAGTCCCACCTGGCGCACATAAACATCTCAGCATCCTAAAACCTAAGGTATGTGTAAAATAAATAAAATTATTTCCCTTGCAGCACACATTGTTTTAAAGTATTTCTTTCTTTGAATAAGAACTCAGAACTTCCACATGGTTTTAGTTCATATGAAGTGGATGTCAGCTAAGATGAAAACACATCCTCATATTTATTATACTATACAATTGTGGGAAGGATTTTTAACTATGGTGTGTTGTTGAACAGTACCATGTGAAGCAAACAGTTAAAAAATAAGAATGTACTTTTTTACCAGCATAAATGGCAAATTATGTTGGATTGCTTTCCTTAGCATGGTCAGCTAACTTGGAATTAATTCTGATGCCTTAACTAATTAGAAATGGCAGAGGTCCTTGTGGTCAGAGTGTCTCAGCTTGTTTATGGAGAGAAAAATAATTCATATTGTGTTAAATTATAAAACAATCCACCCATGGAGACACTAATTATCATTTAAGAAAACATCTTTTGATGTTGAGGATGTTATTTTTGTATCTCCAGCAGGGCTGATAATTGTAACTCTCTGTCGGCATATGACTGCCTTTAAAGTACAGTGTCACTAAAAGTTCAAACTGCTGGTGAATGAAAGAGCAAGCGAGTCCTCTTTCATTGCTGTACACGCAGGGGGTTGGGCAGAGAAAAAAAAAAAAATCAGGTGACCACAATTAATCCTAGTTTCTTGGAGACGGCTGAAAGGCTGAGATAACCGCTGATGGCTCATTAAATGTGGAAAATTCATATTAGAACACCAGAGCAACCCGAGAAAATAACCAAATACTATATAATGAAATACAAACTGAGATGGAGACCTGTGAGCAGGAGGCAAGTTACAAAAAAATGTGTCTTTGAGATCAGTCTTGGTTTGTCAGTTTCAATGTCTGCAACAAACTTAAGAACATGCTTCTTCCAGATCTTTCAAGAAGGTCATTAAGCCTTGACTCTACTCTATTTGCATACTGCTTGCCTTTAGTTCATTTGGTTCCAGTAGCTAATCTTGCAAGTTGCAATAGAGGCAATATTTTGATGGGATTATAGTATTCAACTTCTAGAGACTGCAGACAGAAAATAAATGCTTGATGTCTCATTAAAAATTAATGACGTCTTATGTCGGAAGGGGCAGTGACAAAAGTGAAGCCGCCTCTACCATCTCTGCTTGCAGTCTGAACGTCCTATGTTCACTGTGTCTCTGCCTCAATGACTGCTCCCATACTTCCACATAGAAACTTGTTTTCTAGTCTCTGTTTTTCCAAACATTATCCCAAGTAGCTGTTGTTGTTCTGCTCTGAGACCAAATAATGAGATGTATCTAACATAAGCAAACATACAAAGCATGAAAAAGTAAGCATTTCTCTGCTTAAAAATTCACACTTCTTCCACCTATGTATGTCATTGTACAAGCCATTCAAGGCTAACACGTTGTTGTTTCAGCAAATGTTAATGCTGTGAATAAGCTTCTTTTCTTAATGCTCTCATTAAGCCTTCTTTGCAACTACCATTTGAGCACAGTAATACCCTCTAAAGCAAGAGAAACATTTACACATTAGTTATCAGAAAACTTGCCTGCCAAATAAACCCTGACATCATCTGTTTCTGATAAGCATTCTTACTATGTAGCAATACCAAGTTTAGCGTAGAAAATTGTAAAGAGGAAATTTCCACTTCAATACTATTTTATAGTTATTAGGACCCTCCATCTCTTCCTGCTCTATCCTGACATATGAGACGTCCCATCATTGGCAGGTATGGGGATGCAAAACCAGGGAAGTGTGGGGTTTAGGCTGCCTGCATGCCAGGCTCGGTTGCCATGAACCGCTGCCAAAATCACATCCTGCAGAAGAGCAGATTCCTTAGGCAAAGATAAGACATTATTTAAACAAAAAAAAAAAAAAAAAAAGGTACAAGAAAACAAGTACAAGGCCCAGGATGTCAATCTGTTGCTACAGTTTTCTTCACCCAGAAGGCTGCAGGAGTGGCAGCTTCCACGTCCTCCATGCTCACGCTTCTTCCAGTGGGACGTTGAAAGGCCAGCAGGTGCTGTCAGCTTCATGCAACTGGCAGCAATTACAACAAGCAGGGCTTGAACAATGAAAGACTTGCAGACATTTTTAGAGCAATGTCTCATTAGTAGTTTGCGCCCATTCTAATCCTATCCTCCCTAACATAAAGTTTTATTAATTGTTACTGAGTCACCTAAAGATTAGGAAATTCAAAGCTGATAAATGAAACCACAGTGCTCTTGGATGCATTCTCATTGGAAGATGCTCTGTAAAAAAAACTGGAAAAATAAAACATATGATAGAGAAAAAGCATTAGACCAGAATACTAAATAAGTCTCCTGTCTAAATGAAATCTAGCTCCAGTGCAGCAGATTCAGAAGGAAAGAAAAAATGCAGAAGTAAGACAGAGACAAACCAAAATATTTTCAAGCAACAAGAAAAACATGCCAGCACTTCTTTTAAGAAGAAAGCAAAAAAGATAAAAAGAAAAAAAACTCAGAGAGCCATTACTTTTTTTTAATTGACATTTTCATTTGTTTCTCTAGAAGTAATTTCCTTCATTAGCACTTTGTCAAATGCAAGTAGTTTAGTACATTTCTACTAATAACCAGCATTTTTTCCTCTGGGAGACCCATTAAAGCCTCATCCTATTTAAAATTATAGTGTTGTTATGTCACTTTTGGGTAGCCAGCAATTGAAACATTCATCTTCTAAGTAGATGCCTATCTTTCCTGAACATTGTTTAGAAAGATATAGTGTTGTTAAAAAATACAGTGGGGCCTTTTAAATTAATTAGTCATGGGATTATCTGTGTATATTCAGACCTTTCTCTCCCATTTCCGTATAAAAAAGGCACAGAAATGTAGCATGGTATCTCATACTGCTCTAATGAACCGAGATCACTAGTCCTACATGTGGCAACTTCCCTGCCCAGAAACTTTCTGAATAACGTGTCAACAGCACACCAGGGAGGAAACCAATGACTTGTATTTGGATATCCATGAGAAAAAGATAGTATTACCACACAAGAACATGGTTCTTCTAGCACGCTACAAGCACTGAAGCCAAAAGGGTGATGACAGGGCACAGTGCATAAAGACCATCTTCTAGCTTTTTAACAAAGCCTGAGCTTAACTCAGTCTTACTATTCTATTAATTTCAAGTCGTGGACTGGCATAACATATAAGATAGATCACCCCCACTTTTCTTTAGATGTGTAAAAACTGGTGTCCCAGTCTTGTCAACCAGATTCCTTCTTGTATATGGAGATCTATAACTCCAGGAGGTAACTGATCCTAGCCTGCAAACTAGCTGTGCAAACTAGGTGGACTGAATTGCCCCTGAGGGTGCTTCAGCTGACAACGGCGATGTTGGTGAGTCACATGCACAAGATTCCTACCCTTCATTTAAGACTCGGATAACCCTGGAGGAGATAATGATTACCCCTATCCACACCTAGCTCCTACTCCACAAAGCTGGAAGGCCAAGGTGTGGCCTAGAAGCCTTGGGTGTTGGAACAGCTTGCTCCTGAGTTTTCTGATTCACCAAAACCCTTTTTTGCAAGAAGACTGCCTACCTTGTAGGTAGGGCACAGCTGTGCTCTGGGTGTACGAGACAACATTTAATAATCCAAACCAAACTGCTGGTTGCATGCAGATTTTTATAGCTTATGGTTTATGAAAGCTTGCGGGACTTTTTTTTTTTTTGAATCTGTATTTTTTACTTATGCAACTGCGAACTTCCATTGGAGTTCAAACCTTTGATATTTTATGTGACCACAATATTTAGTTTAATTGCTTCCTTGGGCCATTGCTCCCAATACTATCCATAGGTCGTAGTATCATTCTCACTACCTGCTACCCTTCAGGGAACATCTACTTTTGGTAATGCAACAAATAAATTCATTTTAAAAAGAAACAATATACCAGAAATTGAAAAAATAAAACAAAGACAAAATTCATATTTACTATGAATTATAATCTCTCTAAACAGTGAGGCTGTTTAAGTTGTTTAGATGATTTGCAGTGGCAAAACAACTCGTTACTCGTGGGAATCTTACACTGTTCAAAATAACAGGATTTGGGGGGGGGAGGTCAGGCTTGTTTGCACCCAACACCCCCAGGCTATCCTGGTTCTACTAAACGCAAAGGAATGCCCTAGATTTTAGCTTCCAGACTAGCTATGCTCATCCAAAGAGGGAGAGGCATCCTTAGCCAGCAGGACTTCTACTGTTAACAGAAATTCACCTCAAAAATTGACTAATAAAGACATGCTAGATGTGTATTTCACTTTAAAAAATATTGTTTAACATTCTTTTTCACATTTTTTCACATCTAATATATTCACATTGTGAAACAACAAAATTATTCTTAGCCATTCAGCACTGCTGTATAGTGACAGAAAATGTTGTTATGTGCAAATAGGACTATTAAAGCCAACAAAAAACTTTCAAAACTGGCTATATGATAACCTAATAAGCATCTGAACACTTATTATTGAGGCTAGTATCTTTCATATATTTGGAGTCTAAACAATTTCAGCTCTTCAACTATTACTACTTGGCTTGGGATGTCTGGGAGAAAAACCCTTCCTCCCGCCTATGCACAAATGCATCTTTCCCCATATCATGAGCTATGTGGAGACTTTGTAACAGCTCTATCCTTAAGAAGCATGCAATAGGGGTAGTGCGCGCACACACGAAATTTATAGTGCCATGCATTAAATCCATTCCGGGTAGCAAAGCCATACACTGATTAAAGGACGATAAGGCTTCAGATTCCTCACTTAAGCATGCTCTCTGATCCGGGTCCATCAAGAAGCCCTTGCAGCTCTCAAATTCCACTGAAGCACAGTTCACCCAGGTTACCCAACCTCTTCTGTGCTCCACTGGACTAGCAATCAAATCACACACACCCTCCGCACTGAGTGACTAGAGGCAGACTACAGCTGCTGTATCTGCTCCATTCTCCTCTACTTTTTCTAAGCAGGAGAAAGTAGTCACCATTCCCACCGGGTCTCATCCAGGCCCTCCCTCACAGCAGCAGCAGGATAGAAGCTGATACAAACATCGTACTCATAGTCTGTCAAATTTCTGACTGTTTTCTATACCACAATCTCTGACCTTCTTCAAACCTTTCCACACCCGTGGGCTTATCTCATAGTTAAGCATTAAATCTAAGCTGGGATGTGTGAGACTGAGTGCAGCAAGGCTAGGGCAGGAGTCAAGGGGCTGGGGCCTGAGCTTTCACCTCATGGTGTCACCGTCCTTCCAGCAAGGTGCGAACTGGAAAGCCTGGCAAAGAGCATATGGGCATGGCAAGCAGATGAAACAGAACAGGGACACAGCCTCTAACGTGCTCCTGGCTCCCCTCCTTGGCTGGAGGTTGGCACCAGCCCCCCCACCCCACCCCCGCCCCCCCCATGCTCCCAAGGTGTGGGGGATGCTCCAGCAGGCTATTTACAAGGTCTCTGCTGGCAAGTGGCTGGTCTGTGACATTTGTCAAACATCGATATTCACAGCAATGTGCCATTCAAGCTTTGCACTATTAACAGCTACTTAAGTACTGGTTAATATAGCATGCAGGTAGGTTCCCCTATTGCCCTGACATTCGCTGGGCTCAACCCAGGGTAGAGTACCTCCTCACAGCTCCACACATCCCATTACATCCTTTTAAGTGCGCCTCACAGGGATCTGAGGCATTTCTGCTTTGACTCACAAGGTAACAGCTATGATTTTTTACAAAACTTTACCCAGCCTATTTAATTGCCCGAGCAATTCAAGGTTTAGCTGGAGAGAAATGTAGCACATGAGCTTTGTAGGCTGGTGCTCTCATTCCCCCTCCCATTACTTCTTTTTTTAACTAAAAAGCATGTTTAGGAATATGATGACTATAAAAGAGTGTAAGATTAATCACTCTACTTTATTTCATTTTACTACGGTCCCATACAGGAGGTGAAGTGTTCATTACCAAAAATAAATTTCAACAACTGGGATTGCTGTACTTATTCAGTGCATTTCAGCACGGTTTGTTCAGACTGCAGATTTCTGCATTCTTCTTCAAGGAGTTTTACGATACAATATCATCAAAACAGCAGTAAGGAAGAGGAGCTATCCTTCATGAAAAGGATGATCTTTATGAGTACACTGCCTCAATGCAGCAATGATTAGTTTCAATCACTTTTTCAAGAAAGTGAGGTAAAAGAGAATGAGAGAAAAAACGGAGAACACTGCCTGTTACTGTGACCCAGTTTGAGAGCTGAAGTATATCAGTTATTATTTAGAAAACAGCAGCCTTTTTCATTGGGTAGCAATTTAACCCAGACAATAAATGCATATTCAAAATTCAACTGATTTAAAACCTTACATGCTACCAATCTACCCAATCAAGGGATTTTTATTATGCCTTTCATTTGGTACACTGTCACAATAGGATAACTGAGAAGAACATTTTCCTAAAGTCTATTTCTTAGCCCTGTTTTTAATATAATTTTGTTTGCTGTGGATAAATACAGGAGGCAGTATTTTCAATGTGGGTCATTCAAAATTAAATCTAAATTTTACAGCCTGCATTTTTTATAGATTAGTTTGCACTAAAATCAGACCTCAAGAGAGACTAATAATTTGACATCAATAAAGAAACATGGATACATATCAAAGGGAAGAATCTAAACACATCAAAAAAGTGACGGGATTGTAACAAAATTCATCTCACAATAAGCTTTATTTTAAAGGACTTTTACAAAACTATTTTTTTCATTGATGTTCTTACCTGTGCATTAGGCTATATAGAAATTGCCAATTTTTTTTTTTTTTTGAAAAGCAGCTCATAGCATTAGATTATTTCTAAGCTCACTATTATCAATACAGATATCTAATGCTTCCTCTTATCCTCCTAAGAAATAGTGCAATCCTAATTTATTTCTCATTAAAAATGCATTGTACCACTAATCAGCTAAAGGTATTTTACCTGAAGCTTCTGAAACTTATTTTTGTCTTCAGTGTTTTAATTGCTTAGCTTCGCCTTGCCCTTGGGTTCCTAGAAATTAAATATAAACATATGACTTTCTGTGGAAGTAAAAAAATAATCCATGAAATTTCCGTACACTTAAACATTATAGCAATGCAAATTTAGGCATTTACATATATTGCTACTGTTTCCAGTCTTCTCCCTTGTCTCCTCTCCCCACCTCTTTTTTTTTTTTTTTTTTAAAGCAGCAAAGTAAATAATTCTTCCCTTTATTGACCTCATATATTAATTATAACTGCTATGTTTTGGGATACTTAGCTATTTCCTGGCCTTTGAGTATGCCTCAAATTCCCCCTGTCCTCCTGTAATACACACTCTGGGAAGAATACCCAGTTGCAACAGCCATAAGGGCAACGGATTTGCCTGGTTAGAGCAGTCTGGATAATCAAGGTCTCAGGACCTCAGGGAAACAGGTATCTGCTCTAATACATAGATATGGTCTAAGTTAATTGCAAAGAAGGACATTAAATTATTCAAGGTCATTTTTAGCCACCTTCCATACAGGGTAAAATCTTACCGTTATTTTACGTTTTGCAAACATAGGAAGGACATTGTTATAGAATTCAATTACACAATCCCTATACTGAGATATTCAAAGACATCCTACTCCCCAATGAACTTGCCACTATTCAGAAGCTTCAGTTGTTACTGCAGGATTTCCCACAACGTTAGAAGGCAAAAGCCACTTCACTTTGGGCCAGTGACTGCAGTCAAGGTCTTAGAAATTTCACCATTACACAAAGACCTGCTGATTAGCATTCCCAGTTTTAATTAAATCTGGTGTAGATTCAGTCCCCTTGGGGACTGAAACATAGTGGAGATATTGTTCAGGAACTAGAACAAAGCCTGACAGAGCCTTAGCAGAAAAATTGCAGTTGGCAGGAAACCAGAGAGTATTGTCAAGACAGAGATCTGAGAGGGATGCAGACTCCAGATCTACTACCAAATGTCAGTTAACCACAGCCAGAGTCTAGAAGACAGAGGTTGAGCTCACTCTTCTAAGTACACTTGCTAGCCAATACTGGAATTAGTTGGCTCCTTTAGCTGGAGCAATTGATTATTCAAGCCAGTATTTCTTTGATGGAAAACTGTCTTTTTACAACACAAAGATCCCTTTTTCTCCTGGGGAGTTAATCTTATGCATTACTACAAATGACTTCTCCCACTCTCCACTGGTTCTCTTCACTTCCTGCCTCAAACACAAGCAAAACCAGCATTTGAAGCACACATTCAGTGCAAGCCTCCATGTATCAGGTGCAGTGTAGACTCTACATGATCTTCCCACACAGCTCACCACTGGCTTCTTCAACTACTGCTATACAAAGGATATTTAATTATTCCTCCCATTAACCCTGAATAAATGACATCTTAAGTAAGGTCTGTTAATGAGACAGAGATCAAACTGATGCTTGATGGCAGCACTCAAAATTTTTCAGCATAATATTAAAAATGACATGTCATAGTTCACTCACAGTAGTAGTGTCAGTACGCATTTGTGATGTGCTTCCAACACCATGGACTAATCATTGAATATTACTGCTTATTATTTAAAAGGAATTATTTAGTAAATAAGAGTATCATATTTTCATTTTAATGAATCTTTAATTTAGTGTATTTTAGGAGAATTAAATCTCTTCTTACCGTGAGACATTGTGAAGGTATCTAGGACAGTATCTCAGTGAGGAAAAAGACAGTCCTGAAAGAGTCATTGAGTATATAAACTCCTTAATGTAACAATTAATGATAAGGTCTATTCCTCACCTTTTCAACTTACAGCACTATAGACTGAGAGTGAAGATGATAATTTTCTTTTAAAGTTCTTTACATACATTTAACAAGCAGAAGATGAATTGCTGCAATTCACTTTGATCTCTTGTAACTGTTTCTGGGGTGTCTCAATACACTGTTTTATACCTTTCTTCTCAGACGTTTCTCTCTTTTTCCTTTCTATATCAGTGCTAATAGCAAGCTATAAAAATATGCCTTCGCGAGAAGTTTCTGTATTATTAGTACAGCAAGGCATGTATTTGTAGAAATTACTGTATACATGTAGGGAAACTAATTGCAAATGCTATTAGTAAACAAATTCTGAACTTAAGGCCTTTTTAGAAAAATATTTTGACTTCATTGATATTAAGTTACTAATTATTAATTTAAGATTAATTAAATGATTAACAATAAAGATTACATCTTTATTATTCTGCACTGACGAGTCAGCCTTCTGTGGCCTTATACATGTAGGAAGTACATTCCTTTCTCTGTAGGAAAATATTGGAGCAGCCTGATACTTTACAAGGCCTCTGGAAAGAGTTCACCTTAATAAATCATACTCATTTGTTTTCTTTAAAAAATGCAGATCAGCGTTTGCCAGGTAGTGGTGGGGCACTTCAGTTTAAAGTCTCTCAGCAAAAATAGTCACGGTGAAAGAGAAAAATGCACTTGAAATCTGCATTTTTTTAACACAATAAAAAGCTAGAAAATATAGAGCGCATCCATCAGTACCATTTATTTCTCAGCTGGGGAACTCAGACAACTTTTTCCTTAATGTTTATGCTCATCTTTGACTCATTTCTTTAATGCTACCAGAAAACTAAATTACGGCCAGTGTTCCCACTGTTGCAACTTAAAAGTGCCTCCAACTGTGCACAGGATTTCTTACAGGATGACACATCGAAGCATTGCAGAGGGAACAGGATATACTGCGTTTCCAGGAGGTTCTCACTTTGTAAATTCAGACACAGATGGTGTCAACTTAGAATCAGTAAAATTATTTTAAATTAGTGCTTTTGTCCAGAACCAGCCTGAGGAACTGTCCAGCCAGCTCTCCACATTCAGAGGCTCAATAAGGGAGAAAGAAAAAGAAAGGATAGACTGGACATTTTTTTTCAGACTGAACTTTCCTTGAAAACTGGTACCATGACAGCAAGTAATGTATTACTGAGTATTCAAGTGCATTGCACCTTTTTATTACCTCAGCCTGGAGTAGCTAATATTGCAGTGATGAGTGCTGAACAAGGCATGTGACTAATGCATTTTAATGCATTTAGAAGTCTTGATAAAAATAACCATTTATCAAAGAAAGTTTTTTAGTAAAAAAATTATGTTTGAATAGTCTCACAGTCTTTGCAAAGTAGAACCGAGTTTCACTCAAATTAAGACTTTAAAAGCCTTCAGAAACACTATTCAAAAACATTTTGATGTGCTGGAATTGTTAGCCACTTTCTAAGTGACATCAAAGGAGGAGGAAATTAAAATCTTCGTAATCCTCCAAAATATCCTAATTTGATTACTTGACCTGGTATCAAACTGTATGGAAGGGTTGTATTCAGAAATGTCAGCTTGTCATCATCTCTGCTCCTGGACATTAAATTTCTCTAAGCACAGTGTAAAAGAAGCAAAGGTACTACTAAAATTTAATACCTAATATATAGTAGCAACCAAAATACATGGAAGTGATTTTATTTCCTGACCTTAGTTGTAAATTAGGACATCACTGCTTTGAACTAAAACTTATCAAATGCTATGTGAAAATTTTATTGAATACATTTCATAATATGTCTTTGACAAATTGTTGAATAAGTTGTCTGCAGTGTCTGCTCCCTTTACCACATAGTTAATGTCATTAGGTGCCACCATTAGCCAAAAGCTTCTGAGACATTTTGTTTAGCTGACAAGCAGCTGAGGTGCTAGCTTTTATTAAGAGAAATAGTCATTCAAAGAGCAAGAATGTTGCAGTTCTAAAGCCTAAAGTAGTGCTTCCAGGACTGGGGAATTAGTTCCTTGGTCCTTGCATACTTCTTCTGAAGTTTTCACCTATTTAGTGACAGGTAGGATAATAAGGAATGGCCACCACAAAACCAAGAACTACAGTAGGACAGCAACGCTATGCGAGTTATAGAACAGTGATAAAAGGATCATTTTTGTTTATATTTTATATTTATGTGCGTATACATTTATACATATTTACACACACACACATATTTAAACAACGGAACTCTCTAGAGTTCCTGGAAATTTTCAACTGAAATGTAAATTTAACACTGTCATTCTCTTAGCTACTCAGAATGTTACGATATTGTTTGGAATTGTGTCTGGATACTACTTTCCAGTTGTTGAACCTTTTTCCAGAAGTTCCTGTGCTTACATCGAAGGAATTAGTGCAAGAAAAATCTAGTGCACTGTTCAAATCCTTCAAAGTTCTGGTGTGTTCTTTATTAAGGGCCACTGAAAACAGAAATTACACAAGCTTATATACAAAGGGGTATATTTTAAAGTTGGATTTGATTACAAAGGGTCTTTGAATGCTGAAGAAGTCTGGAAGCTTCTAGTTAGCTGCCAATGATCCTATAACATGTCATATTCAGTAAATGCATTATTAGAACTCCCCCTCACCTTTATGTGTAAATTGCACTGGATATTAACAAAGAAACTCCCAGGCAGGCGCGCTTCAGATTGAGAGTTGCTCTCTTCATATCCTTTTCACTTCATTCTCAACAGCATGTTTTTCACTTTCTGCTGGATGATACTGTTTAAGGGAAAGCTACAGCAAGAAAGCAAAATACTGCTGTGAGATACCGAACACACAACAGATTACTTTGCTCAAACTAAAGCAGATATTCAGTTTGGTTTACAGACTTACAATACCTATTCTGAAAGAAAAAGAAGTCCCTACCCTTCAAGAGTGATCCAGAGCTGAAGTCAATTGATAAAGCATGTTGATCATCTGGTAGGATTCAGTGTGAACTTCTCTCTGTTCTCAACCACTGCCACACAACACAGAGCACTCTATGAGCAACGGAGATTTTATTTGAAAAAGTAGGCATATGGAGGAAGAAAGCATGAGGAAAAGTCCTCCTCCTATTTCTGTCCAACACACTTTTTTTAAACCTGCTTTAAGATACAGAGAGCCTCTTCAATGTTTCCATCTAGCACAACATACCAGAGACATCCCTATCAGCTATTATGCTTTATGTGATCTTTGCAGAAAGGCCCAGCTGAAAGCTCCACACTGGTATTGATTAAACTTGTCAATGACACACATTGTAAAAATCTTTCTGAAGCTCTTTTCAACGTGTTTGTCTCAAGAAAAGTAGATCTGATAATTCACCTCCAGCAGATAGCAATTTTCAGTAAACACTTCCTTTTCTTTCCATTCCAGGTGATATAATACAACTAAAGAAATCTGGGTGATTGAGTGAGTCGCAGAACAAAAGCATTTGTTCAAAAGACTGAAGCCCACAGTCAAAATGAAGCAAAGATTTTAAAAGCAACAGGAAACATGAACAATTCTCTGTTGCAGGGTACATCCTGCTCATGCATAGAAATTGCACAAGCTTTGCTCCTATTTAAGAAAACCTGTTTTTCACTGCAATTGCAAATGTAAGAATTTGTAGCCTGAAACATTCATTTTTGTGCCAATAGCTGATGTGTTCTCAGTCTTTCCGCAAGTCCATCCAGCTTAAGGCTGAGGAGAGAAAATAAGGCAGCACCTCTGGAGGATAGCATGCACGTACAGTTTCAGGAAGGATGGTGGAGCAATTTGGCCGGTTCAAATTGTCTGAACAGATTTTTTTTTCATGTTCTGTGTCTGTCAGGATATTACTCAAACACAGAAACATACCACCCCCACTTTTAGTCCTCTACATCAACTACCTAGTGGAAGATTTGGGGAAGCCAATGCAAAGGAGGATTTCCTATCTTAGCAAAATAAAAATTAGATTTGCCAAATATTCTTACGACAAATTTTAAAATTCTTATGAAAAAATATTTGATACTTTTTAATTTGTTCCAATAAATAACTGATCAGGTTTTCAAAGTCAGCTGAGTGCCTACTATCCCTACTGGATATTCTGTGATTCCCTCACATTGAAGTGCTTGAGGCAAAGCAGAACTCTTTGGCAAGAAGTGTCAGTGAACAATGATGATGTTATGCAGCCTGAAAAACTAAGCAACTGAACTACATATCCTAACACAGCTGCCAGCCTCTGCCACTCTTGAAAAGCTGTTGCAAGCTTAATGCTCTACTGTACATACCAGAAGAGCTACATAATATCAGAGTAATGCCTTTTAAGATGGTCAATAATTACAATAACCATGTTGTGCTACAGAGCAAAGGAACAGGAGTTAAAGTGATTAACTGCAGGTTATTTTGTCTGCAGATAGCAGCTTACTAAGTTCTACAGTATAGTGTCTGCTGCCCTTTTAAAGTCTGTTATTTTTACATTGCTAGTAGAGAGAAGAAAATGGATCCATGTTTTAAAGGTGGCACTTCTGAAAGCAAATGCTGACATAAAGATTTAAACATTTCCAAAATATTTGCACATTTCTGCTTTCAAATGTCTGTCTTCAGACATTTTGGTTTTCATTTGAACAGAGAATGACCTGCAGCATCACTGAGTTCACTGAGAATTATAGTGCAGGAACTCAGGAAAAAGTAATTTTGGCAACCATGCATTAGGATGAACCTAATCACTGGCCTCCAAATAGCTTTCCCCTTTGTATATACAAGAACTGTCAGTATATATATTGGCTGCTTGTCAGCCAGACTAAATATGGAAAAAAGAAGCAGCCTAAGGATGCAAGAGAACATATTAACATGGAACTTTACTTCTAATCTGATTTAAAGACTGCTTATGATCACAACTAAATTAAATGTTCCTGGGAAATCTGACTACTTTGTATTCTGGAAAAATGATGCTAGAATAATATTGCAAGGTCCTGTTTGGGTATTACATCACTGATTTGAGCTATTCTTAATTTTAAAATAATGGCAATTTCCCTTGGCTGCTTGGACAATGAAGTCAAACTGGACTACTTTCTTTGTCGTAACAATTATATGAAGCATAGACTGAGAAAACCATATTTACGTGTTTCAGACACTGTAGTGCTACCTTCTACACACATATCACCAGACTAATTACTCCTCTCCAATCTTCTTCATTGACTATGTAACCTCCTTCACAACAATCTTTTAATTCAATAAATACTTTTTTCTTTTGTAAAATACAAATGAAATATATGCATTATTTTTAGAGTCAGTTCAAGTTTTCATAATACTATATGTTAAACTTTCTATCCAACACATTAAATCCTGGTATCCCGTGGAGACATAATCACATTAGAGCTCTAAGCATAAGTAATACTTCTATTTATTGATGTGTCAGAGAAAAAGAAGCAACCTTAGCTCATTGACATAATTTCATACTCATGTACCAACTAGACAACTGTCACATGGTGACTAGCTATACATACTATCCTTCACATTACTATTGAGTAAAATACTAACGTGCATACAAGTCTCAAGTTAAGTAAAGGGTTTCCCAGTCCCCTCAGTTTGCTGAATTTCATTACAGAATCACAGAATGGCCAAGGCTGGAAGGGACCTCTGAAGATCACCTAGTCCACCCCCCCTGCCAAGCAGGATCACCTAGAGCACATTGCACAGGATAGCATCCAGGTGGGTTTTGAATATCTCCAGAGAAGGAGACTCCACAACCTCTCTGGGCAGCCTGTCCCAGTGCTCTGTCACAGTAAAGCAGTACCCTTTCATATTGAGCTGGAACTTCCTGTGCTTCAGTTTGTGCCCATTGCCTCTCATCCTGTCACTGGGCACATCTGAAAAGAGGCCAGCTCCCCTCAGATATTTATACACATTGGTGAGGTCAAACAATAACATATGTTACAAACAATAAAAATACTAAGACTTTCAGGCTCTAAGATGCAGGCTGCTGTCCAAGATAAATGATGACAGAACTTTGATTCCAGACAGACTGTGACAAGTCCTTCAGTAAGCAAGGGCTTATAAGGACATCAACTACCAAGGAAGGGTTTTATCAAAGCCCATCAACAGGATGAGCAGAAGTGCCCAGGACTGTGGTTTTCTACGGTCTAGGAGTGAGGGATAATGAAGCAGATGAATGCCAATAATTGCTTTGCTGAACAGATGGTGGATTGGGAAGACCCTGAAAAGGATGAATTAACAAGTGAATGAAAGTCAACATAACCTAACACAATTGTTAGGAACTATATCAAAGAGTGTGGCCTGTATGTGTGCTTTTTGGACCCCCACCATGAACGTAGCTGAGACATGTTAATAAGTAAGTACAGAAGTATTCCGGAGGCAACAGAACATTTCCAAATACTTTACTAGTATATTACTAAATGCTGGTGGTTGTAGTTTTTTTGCACTCATGCATATCATTGTCTGCAAAGATATCAGATGCATGATTTCACATTGTTTTATCCATACAGACGCCCTTTGTTGATACATCAGACGTCAAAACACAGAAAATTCTATTTTGAAAGGGACCTCTGGAGGTCATCTGTCCAAACCCTGCTCAAAGCACATAGTTAGAATGAAATACGTACATAACCTCATCTTCCCCTGACACCCAGCATAAAATATTTATGAAAAATAAAATCTTATTTTGGCACCCTCTGATCATATTTCCACTGCCTGTTCCACTTTCATTAAAGAAAATGCAATGACATTAAAAGGCTCACCAAACTAGTTTCACACTCTGGATAGCCATGTTTGGCAAATTTAGCATTTTACAGCCCTTTGCTTATTCCCTGTTGGCAAATGGGAACACAACAGCAAACAAAATAACAGAAGTCCCAACATCTACAATGACCTGAAATTTTACCCTGATAATTTCATTTCACTTTAAAACAAAGTTTTAAGTACTTTATAATAAATGGGGACAAGGTTATTTTGTAAGAATCTACTTGTTAGCAAGTTATTTTTATTCATATCATTAAAACCTGTCTTTCTTACTTGTTCAAAGAGAATGCCAGCCTGATCTACTGATCATAGCTTTTGTATATCCATGTTTTTCAATTTTTAGAATGCACGATTCAAGCATTAATAAGAGATGTAATTGCTTCCATATTTCCTCATTCTAGAAGCCTAATACTGTAGATAAACAGAGTTGTGGCTACTGAATCTTGCTGTGAAGACGAGGTTTTTGCACAGAGCCACTTATATGTATGTCACTGCAGCTAGAACCAGCTGCCATTAAGTACACACCTTAAGAAATCCTGACTTGTTTTCTTCTCCAATAAACTTTTCTTAAACAAAATATACATGTGCAAAAAGAGAAATGAAAAAGCCCTGCTGTTTTCTTGGTTGGTTGATTTCTTGGTTTTGGGTGTTGTTTATTTGCTTGTTTGTTTTGTTGTTGTTTTGTTCATTTGTTTCTTATTTCTTTGTTTGCTTGTTTCACATAAACAACAAAGAAGCTGAGAAAAAGTCAGCTGCAGGAAAATGTCATTCTTCTCAACAGGTTGTCTGCCCACGTGTAAGATATTACTAAAACTCCCTGATATCAACCCACTTTATATCTGAGATTCCAAGACCTTGCTATTTGACATGCTCTTACCAGGGTATTTTTCCTTCCCAGAAGTGCAAAACAAAACAAATGAGATTTTTTGGAAAAATGTTTGAATTCCTGTTGTTATAGATTTGCTGTAGAAACTGTGCAGGCTCTGCCAGCTGTGGCTTCCCATCCCTGTCAAGAATGCTTATTACGGTGCAGGTGGTATGAGCAAAGCCTCTGTTGTTGTGTGCCCCCAACTTTCACAGTCAAAGATGTTCCAGCTTTGAGTCCTGCTACTATCACATATTTTTTCTCTATTTCAATGTCTGGGCATCACTTGCTACAGATTTGAAACCTCTGATTACGCTAGTGTTTGTATTAATGCTGCCACACTTACCATAACCTAGATGAAGAAACAACATTAGTTTGAGTAGGTTACCAAGGTATAGTCTATAAAAGGAAAAAAAAATAAACCTACTGTTTGAGCACCAGCCATTGCTGACCAATATTCACATCTCAAAAGCTGTTGTTCTGGCCTAGGGGAAGGGGAAGTTCCTTAATATGTTTATTTGTAATAATCAGTATAAATCTCAGCTTTTTAAATTTATTTATTAAAGTTTCTGATCCCTATATTAGTAGAAAATAATCTAAAATCCTTTGTCTGCAGCACATTAACTCATAACTCAAAAAATAAAGAAAAAAATTCAAAGTACATTCTTTAAAATGCTTGATTGTATCATGATTTTGGGGACCTGACTCATCTTTGGATTTGGCATTCTCAAGTAATTTGCTTGCAAACATTCAGGCACACTATGTCAAATTTAATGGAAGCAGGAAGGATAATCTCATGCTCAATTTTTCTAGTTCAATAAACATTTCTCACCTGCTGCATTTGCTGTCAAGGCATATCATACATGTACTCTCTTTAGATACTACTAATTGTATTTTTGGACTTCCTCCCACTTCTTATTTCTGAAATCCAGCATGATGGATAAATGCTCCATAGCTGTTTTACTCAAGTCTTAACTCCAGATATGCCTTCAAGATCCTCTTACAATATCAACAGTTTTCCCTTGGCAGATATGTATCAGCTGAATATTGGTCAAGAGTTCATCCTGTTTAATCCAGTATTTTAGTAAGATTTCTGAATCTCACTAAACTAGGGGAACACATCCCTAGTTGATTATGCAGTGTTATACATCCATTAAAAGTGTTTATTTTAGTATGTCAAGCTCAGCCTATTTCTAACATCATGTTTGTGTTATGTCTGTTCTTAAAAACTGTGCACTCAGAACTTAAGGAGTTTGAGCTATTTAATCAAATAAAATTTAATAAACATAGGAGTACTACCTCAACAAAAATCAGTTGCTGTGCAAATATGAAATTATAAAATATAAAAGCTATAACACTGACAGCAGTACCAACTTGATGTACAAGTAGTAATACACACAAAGTTCTAAAATGTGTATATTTTTTTTTACTGAGCCAGAACACAATTACATCATTTCATAGTACTACATTTCAAAAGCCTTAATTTTTACCATCCCATTAAAGACAAAATATGTGGCCTAATAGAATTTGTGGGATTGTTACCTTCTGAATTTTATGTCCTATCTTTTCCACTTTATCCTGTTTCATAAACAATTATCCTTAAGTCAATGCTGTCTACATAATTGCAATGAGTTTGGTTTTACTATCAGGAATTCAGACAGAATAAGTGAGAAAGCTTAAGAGTCATCTCAGGATACATCATTCTTATCTTCTTACCACTATCCTTAATAAACTCTTGTAACAATCAATAAGCTACTTATTATCATAAGGTAATATATTCCTTAATGCTCTCCCAGCTATATTCTTGCTTCAGGCTGTAAACAAAGAGCTACGGTCCATACATTCATTAGTACTTATATTCATTAGTACAGCCTCCTAGTGCCTGCTTGCACAATCTTACGGTACCAAGCCAGACCCTCTGCACAGTACTCCAGGGTTTTCCCTCTACACCTGCAAAGGCTCATCTCTGTCTACTAAGATCTACGTTTGTTTTCTGGCATATGTGATTCATACTGCATACTTCACTTCAATATGTGAATTGCATATTTCACACACTAAAAAGCATTTTTAAATTTTACATAGGATAAACTGTATTTCTCCAAGTTAAAATAAAAAAAATGGTAAACAACAGGGAAAATACCTGAATTCTATTAGAACATAATGTATTTCACAATTCCATTAATTTAGATTTTTTTCCAGATATAAGTGAGAATTGGGTCTGGGGAATTTATGTGGTGATATTCAGTACTGACCAAAGATTCATCTGTCTGGGAAGTGCACACACAGGCACATGAAAGCTCTTGTAAATAAAAGCATTCTTTTTGAGAACCTCAGGCAGGGATGACGGTCCTGAAGATAAATATGAAGGCAACATCAAGTACATGCATATGTCTTGGAGCTACTAGTGTTACTACGTACCAGTAACTATCAGCTATAGCATGGCACAGTGACTTGACTGATCTCTTCTTATATGACAATGACTTCATTATAGGTTAAGCAAGCTCTGAGACAGGTGTCTATTAGGCTGTGATATGAATATTAAAATAATAATAAGAGAATAATAACTATAGAGTTTCTACCAAAATGTGAGCCTTGAAAAGAGTTGCTTTTTCTCTCCTCACATGATGTGGATGACATGACAAACTGGTGTGTAGATGTCACATTATTGCTGACACTTGAAAATTTCTTCCTTGCACACGCATAATCAAACCATCCATGGCCTTTGGTAGTCCTCTCCCAGCAACATGAATATCAGTGTTGGCAATATTTGAAATCTGTAGCAAATCCATCCTTGCTCCATTTGCCATGTGTAAATTTCAACTTGTATCAGAAAGAATCTCATTTATGATATATTTATTACCTTTTCCTCTACTCTCTGTCCTAGTTTTCATGAGATTTCTTTTCAATACAATGCCATTGCCATGCACAATGCAAAGGCAATGCCATTACAAAATTATTACAAGCTAAGGAGTTCTGTCAGTTTAAAGGCTCTTATCGCTTTATAAAGACCACATGCTGCAGGGGACAACTGTCAGGATTAGGTTTAATACTTTAGGGTACACCAGATCCTGATGACTATATGATATTGATATTAAACCTGGTTTTAGCTGCACTATTATGGTTTCAATGTGCTTTATCTACCTTCATGCTTTCTCGACATAGGAAGCCCTTTTTTTTTCTTTTAAGATTATTTTGGGTTGATACCGACTTCATTTTACACTCCTAGATAATTCTCTTTCAACAACAGAAATCGTTGACAACATCTGGAATACAAATGTATCACAAGTTTGCAACGTCATCTTCACAAATAAAAGATTGGAAGAGGGATAGTCCATAGACATTTTATGGAGCTTTCGTTGAATGTTTATGTACATCATCAATACCCCACTTTGGATAATGTTTTCTTATACAAGGAACACTGAGTACATATGGAGGTAAAAAAAATAATAATTTCTGTTATGGCAGGAGCCATCAAATCTGGAGGGCATTCTTTAAGAATGTTTCCCTGGAAGAAGCTATTTGAAAATGCAGCTTTTGGGAAGGCATCAAACCAGTGATTGTCACAGCAGTAAGATTCTATGTAAGGCACCAGCCAGAAAGCATCCCTTGTCAGTTATAACATCAGTTTATTCACAGTCCTACTCTTCATTGGCATAATATAATAAATATGCAAATTTAGCAGTTGTTAATGACAGCAGTTATTTCCCACTTTTGCTTTAAAACCCAACGGGAAAGTGTTACTGCTATATATGTATCTGTTGTTTAGCAGGCACGTAATACCCACCAGAAGATTACAAATACTCTGATTTTCCTGAACTTCTTCATCTGGTTATGAATTTGTTTCCTATAAATGAGTGCCAGAGCAGTGTCATGGGATTCATAACACAAGCACAGCAACAGCAGCAAAAATCAGGATCTACTTCTCTTCTGCAGGGCTCCCCAAGGAACTATATCTGATGACTCAGACACTTTACTACTTGTTTATAGTGTTTGTATGCATGGAGCTGTGGGAAATGATAAAAGTTGGTACCTGGGGGTAAAGGAAGAAGAAAATAGAAAGATGACTGATCAAAGCAAATGTTTCTGCCTGCTTGATTATAAAAAGGAACAGAAACAGAAAGGGAAAAAAAAAAGTTCTAGGTCACTTGCAGCAACACTTATAAACAGTGACTGACTGTTCATCACATGGTAAAGCAGTTTGCCCAAAGAATAAGCACTAGACTATATCGCCTTTCATCCATATGCTCCTTGGTCAAATCCCATTCACCCTGCCTGCAGCAGTAAAAACTTGTCATCAAATTAACAGATACAGGTGGATTTCCACTTCAAGGGAGAGAAACTTCAATATGACGTCAGCAGGTAATGCAAAGATCAGAATGGAAGAAGTCTCTCCTTACCCTCATGCTGACGCAGAGCTCGCTCAGCTGTTAGAGGCATATCCTACTACCTGTCAAAGATACTTTCTGGAAAAATAAAACAGCTTGTGATTCAATGAACAATGAAGCCATTTTACCCCTAGGAATTCATATAACAGAGGGGGACAGCAAGGAAAACTCAAGGACAGTGCAGGGTAAGATTCTCCCATTCAAATCCTAATACCACTGTCATGAGAAATGATCTCTCAACGGCACAAATAAAAAACAAAGACTGCAGGTACACTACTGCACAGCCACCCAACAAGATGCTCTGTGCATTTCAACGATCAACAACAGAACCCCCAAGGAATGGACAGAGAAATGGAAAGCAGCAGAGTCTTATTGTCTCTCTTCTGCACTGCAGGGTTTCATTATCCCCATGTGGTGGATCCGTACAACCAAATTAATTCAGCATACTCACCAATAAGCTTGCGCTGAAGCTGAAAAACGAATGTAACTTGAAGGAGTATTTTCCCAGTACACTTCAACACAAGAAAAAATGTTACAAGACACAAAGTTGGAAAGGTCTATCACAGGCAGCAAGCAATTTGGGAAGTCTAAGACATGAAACACAATCCTCATAGGATAAGGATAACCAGGCCCACTCACATATCTATACAGCTAACAAGCCCTATCTATACAGCTAACAAGTCCTAGAGAAATGCCTATAGAAAAATAATTCTTATAAGAATTTCTTTAAAACTGAAAGGAAATTCCTTGAGGGAGACACCTAATTTTTGTCACTTCACAAAGTTTTTGAGGATGAGATTCTCTCTTTTTTTAAAAAAGAGGAAATCCCAAGTAAGACTTATATAAACTTGCAAAGCAATTAAAAATATAGATATAATGTCAATGACATATCAGGAGTCTTCTTGACCCCATACCATTCTAAGAACAGCAAGGATTGAAAGACAACTGACAACGCAAGACTGCCTTGTAGTATTAAACAAATCAACTTTTTGTTGTTACTAATGATTCTGTGAAATGGATGAAAACATTTTACAGTGTAACTGCTACATAGATGAATAAGCAAATCTGATTTGATATCTTTGTAGCCTGGAGTACAAAGCAAGACCATATATTTTTGGCATAAGGGAAGCTATGATGATTGTAACACAACCTTGAATGTCTGAACTCACACAATCAGGTCTTTTCTCTTCCATTTTCATTTTCTTTTGTCTTTTCATCGCTAGCATGCAATCTTCAAAAACATCACTCTGTTGATTATAACTTTGAGTTAATATCTGTACCAATAAGTAGCTGTTTGAATAAAACGTTTTATAGCAAACTGTAAATTCATTTTCCCTTTTTCCTAAATATCTTAATACTAATTATGAGACAGATACAATATTTTCATTCCTTTTGGGGCTATAGACTTACTGTTTATATGCAAATGTGAAATAAAAGATTAGAGGAGTCAAAAAGCTTACTCTTAATTTGAATCCAGCATGCGTCATAAAAAGCAAGACAGCTGGAAAGGAGGAGGAATATGAGGTAATAGAGATTTACATTTTACAATACTTTCAAACAGACAAGGAGGAGATTAAATGTCCAGTTGGGAACCTGGGTATTTTATTTTCTTACCCTTTTCCTTCCACCTCCCCAGAAGCCAGAGCTTGCATTGCATATTCCCCCTTTACAACTTTGTTTGCTAGTTACTGTTGAAAAACAAGAAAATAAGGCTAATGGCAAGCCTGCTACCCTGTGCAGTTCATAGTTTAGAAAACTCTATATATGGAAGTGTGTTCACATTTTAGAAAAAGAACTCTATAAAGACCTGAACTTCTTTTATGAGAAATAATATGTGAATATTTTTGTTCTGCAGCTTTGTGATGAAATAGACTATCTAAAGAAGGTGTCCATTACCAACAGTGTCAGAATTAATCAGTATTAGCTATTCCAGAAGTACTTGGAAAATATTCCTTGTATAAGAGAAGACAAAAGTGACAAAGCTCTGCAGAAACAGTACATCAAAGTTCTACTGAAGAGACAAAACAGGAAGGAGGATCAGATCTCCACTACAACTAACCACAGCGAGAACGAAAGGTCTAAGAAATACGGTATCAAGACTAACAGCAAACAAACTCATGAAATCCCAGTCACACTGACTCCAAGCACATGGAAGATAAACCCTACAAGAGGATGAAAGCCTAGAGACTTCTTCAATAAGGTCACTTCAGTATATATAAAATCTAAAGAACATGGAAGAATGACAAATTTCATTGCAATTCCCGATCTCCATGGTCTACTCACAGCTTTTCTATGATTTACAGTAAGAGACATGGAACAACAGGTTGGCTTCTGTTTGTGCTTTTTCTTTTAAAAATTTGTGCTATGCAACTTCAGAACCAATTTGAGAATTCTGAAAGTATAAAATCATGCAGTCTTGAGGTCCTGGCAATGACACTGAATAGTGCTGTTGACTCAACAGCTTGGGAAGCAACCATCCAGAGGCCAGGATGCCTGCCCTGAATGCCCTACAGAACTTCTCTCCTTCTTTCCCACTGGAATCAGAAGATCAAGCTGAGTCCTCTCCTGACTGTAAGGGAATGAAAATGATGCTTCACCTTCAGACTCTAGAGAAACCTCCCTAAGCTTCCAGAGAAACAGAAAAGTGGATTTTTTATGTATAGAAAGAATGGAGATAAGAGGTGGAGTTCTGTCTTCTACAGAGGAATCATCCCCATGTCTCTGATTTAGTGGTACAGAGGGAAAATAGGAGGAGAAAATGACCATTCTCATGATCTTTGTAGGAAGAGCAAAAACTTTATCTTCAACACAGGAAAATTAGGGGGACAACAAACATCCAGTCCAGGGTTATTGTAAAGGAGGGGAGAGACAGACACAGTCGCAGCGATGTGCGCATTAGTTACCCACGTCAAATGTGCAGAACCCAATAGCCAATGCTTGAATCCCTGAAATTCCCAATAGCTAACCTTCAAGAAATATGCACCATTTTAGCTTCCTTCTCCTATTTAACTTTTACATCCTCTATTTTTATCAAGTTCATTCATTACCCTAGAGCTTGGCAAGGATCCCTGGTTCTGCTAAAGAAAGCCATACACACACACACATTCAACACAAGTTTGTGCAGACACTGTTTTTTCAAAGCCCTCGCAGTTCTGTGAAAGTCAGGAATGCAAACACCTACACTTCACAAGAGACATAGCTATAATGATCCAAAACACTCACAACCAATGTGTACAAATACAACCCATCAATACTCACTGAGAAAATATGGCCTGTGACTGCCTCTGCTCCCTGAATCATAATGGAAGAATTATCCTCCCACATTTAAAAGCAACAGAGACTACTATTGCACTCGCTGTATCTTTTCTAGAGGCAAGTGTTTTGTTTTTGTTGAGGGTTATCACTGTATCTGAGTTTTCTGCATGCCCACCACACTTTTGTCTTAACTAAAACACCCATACTTACCTTACTGGTTTGCAGTATGCCACTCACTAATTAGCACAGGAATAGGTGGGGTCCTTGTTTGTTTATTTGCTTGTTTTGGTGTGTTCTGTTTTGGTTTTGTTTTTCAATCATTGTTATTAACAGAAACCAGGAACCTGAACCACATGGGATTTTCTTGTTCCACAGCAATTACACTGCAGATCACCAGCAAATAACAAGCTATGAAAGATGTTCTAGGCTATTTTACTGCAGACACTGGAGAGTTCTGTTCTCTGACATGTTTTGGGAACTAATTCAGTAACTCCTCTTGGTCCGAACAGAGATTATTTTCCATTCGCTTCACATTCAGAGGAATTCTGTGTTCCTTTTTCAAAGATAGAAGTTGTCCAAAACCCTTCACAATGAAAGAAGGTCAGGGTCATACTTCTCCCAGAAGTATTTCTCCTATATTTCTCTTGAATTCCCTTTTTCCTATTTTTGCTGTAGAAATGTACAGACCAACCATGTAATTGCCTATATCTGATACATATCTCACTTGATGCAATAAAGAAACAGGTACACAAAAAAATGACAATAGTGAGGAAAACTGCCTATAGGGCTGTGTGGTTACATAATCATGTAATTTCCTATTATCAGATAGCACCTTTCTTGCATAGGATTGCGAAGGTAGAGACTTGGTTTATTTGCAACCTTTTCCACTTAGAACTTCCAACACGTGACATTGTCATCAGTCACAGACATTGTAAATAGAGCAGACTTTGCACGGTAGGCAGTCATTCTATTAAGAAATTCTGTTTTGTCAACATCTTCCATAATACATTACAATAGGTGATGTAAACCTTGAATAAAAATACACTATCACAATTTAGGCATAACAATACACTGTATTATTTGAAACCTTAATGATAACAGGATTTAGTGTTTAGTGTGAAGGATTAGGAAATGGTATTCACAAATTCTTTTCCTTACTACTGACTTTCTCTTTACCCACAGTATTTGCAGGTTCATTTGGTAAGGCTGATCCATATCATACTACTGCAACTGAGACATTAAGACAGTAAATTACTGCACTCCCATATTTCATACCAGGAAAGTCATTCATCTGTATTTGCCTTTCTCTGTTCAATCAAAAGTAGAGAACAATTGTATTTACCTGCTTGATGGGGTGCTATACCAATAAATGAAACTGCACCTGATAGGCAGTCTGGAAGCAGATAGGCTGAAGAATTATGAAGGGCTGTTACCTAAACTTGTATTAAAAATGTTAACTGAATTGAATCCTGTTCCATACCACAAATCAAGCGCTGTGTGAGGCCTGGAAACTTCAGATAAGTGGTTACAAACTTTATTTTTTCATTAGTTTGGCAGATGAGTGCTGCTGAAGTACAGTACCAAAAGAGAATCAAATACGCTCAGAGACAAAAAAGCATCCAGTCTATAACATGTGCTGGATAGAAAGAGAAGAGACAAAGGTTTCTAGCATAATTTTGAAGAGCCAAGAGGTTTGGATGGTTTCCAAGCTTACTGAGGGTTGCCATCAATAGCATCAATTCATATTTAGAAATGAGTAGTGACTGTCAGTTTTTAAAACTAATTATGAAGTTCATTCAAGTATTTTGCTATGGACTTTTGTAAAAAGAAGCAAAGCCTTTGCAAATGAGCTAATGGCATTAACAGTGAAAGCAGTGTGCTCTCCACGACCCACATACAAAGGATAGCTTTGTTGGTCTTCCTGAGGTGGTGAAAACTGCAGATTTCATCCAGAACTTTCCCCCTAGCTAATTCTTAACATAAAAGTCACAGGATTTCAGATATCTGATCATTACATTTTAAGCACAGGTCTCAGATAAAGCAGTGCTATCATACTTTGGACTCTTTTGTGAGTATTTATAATACTCCCTTCTGTGACAAGTGCTGCAAATTGAGTAACTACTAGCATAAAGTAATTTAAATTTTGACACCTCCTCCTCTATTAACTCACAACTTCTTCTCTCATTTAGTTTGCAAATGAAGACCAGAAGAAGCAAGACAAGCATAAGGGATGTTTCCCATCGAACAGACAGGCATTAAACATCTGGTGCCTTTTCCTGCAGCCAAATACAACCGGCAGCAGCCGTCTGCCCTGGCCAACAGCAGCATGCTGGGGATAGGACACAATACATGCCAGCCAGCACCGGTTCACTGCTCCCCAAAACACAACTTTTCCATATATAGCTCTATATCCCATGTGGGGAGCACCCTAGGGCAACACAAGAGTTAGGTCTAAAAGCTTGTTGTTGGTTGTTTTTTCTCTTTAAAAAAATCCTGCTAATGTCCTGCAAGGCAGAAGGAGGGAGGCACCTGCAGCCTGCCCAGGTGAAGGCCCTGCTGAGGAACATTGTAAAATGACAGATGATTCTAGAAACCGCCAGCTGACACCCCTGGAGGATTCAGCCACACATGGCCAACACCCATCTTGAAAACACCCGTTTGTGAGAGGAAATCAGGCATCCCCAGGGCAAGACCAGGCTGTTTGTGAGAGAAACATGGGCACCCCCACAACATCGGTGAGGCGCTGTGAAGATGGAGCCTCAGCTTTCAGCACCTTTGTCAGAGGTGCTCAAGCAGCAGATGCCACAGTCTCCAGGCTCTTCAGATGCCACCAGCTCCTCTCAGCTCCTTCAGTCGTGTGGTGTCATAACCGCCATAACTGCCATTTTGTAGTTAAAGTCCCCACACTGATGGCAGTCAGGTGCGGAAAATACTGTCAATTACTGGTAACAGCTGTAGGGTGGAGCAAGTACTCAGCAGGGGGTGGGGGGTGGGGAGGGGAGGCAGGCAGAAATCACTGAAATGTTGATTTAGAGAAGGTTGCTAGAGAAAGGCACCCCATGGGAGGAAAGTATGTAAAGGTTTTAGGTTGATGAAGAAGAAAAAGTTTACACAGAAACTCTGATCTGCAGCCAGCATGGTGGCTGGGAGCTGAGGTGACCTTTCTGAAGAGAAAAATCCCTCCACTGCGAAGAGGAAGGCAGCTGCTTTATGCAGGGAGGAAAAGCTTATCCACAAAGCCTGAAACTTTGATTTTGTCTGGAAAAGACAGCAGGTGAAGGGCAATGAGCCTCCTTGAGACACCTGATGGAGGACTTGGCTGCCTGCAGGGCCCAGAGCTAGAAGGAGCTCACCCATCTGTGCACACTCCTGTCTTCACAAAAGCCAAATGCCACCTGCATGCAGGCAGCAACACCTCAGAGCTCAGCCGAAATGACTGCTGGGGGGCGACTCTGAAAATACCATCCCTGTGTTTTCTAACCAGCCATGGAATTGGTAGTAAGTCTATATATGGCTGTTGCTGTATTCAGATTTCAGGCTTGCTGAATGCCCATCTCCATGAGGCTGGGGTGGGTGACAAGTATCTAAGAGGAGATGAAACTCAGAAGAATGGCAGAAAAAGTGCCAGAGAGATGGGCATTACTGATCACCCTTTATCACAATGGCCTTTCCTCCTGCACTGCTGAGATAACGCGTGTGCCTTCTGCTTACAGAGAAGACAACTTGCTGTGGCTGTAATGTTACACAAGTACCTGTTTCTTGATTAGTCAGAAGATAAAGATTCTTTTCAGGTACTGATATCCTTGATCTCAAATACTTAACTGTATGTTGTAATCATTAATGCTTTCAATTTCTCAAATTTCTATGATGCTGTCCTGCTACAATTTGGAGAAAAACAAACAAATACTATGCTCTTTGGTAGTTTGACCAGGCAATTTGTTAAGTTCATCTTTTAATGCTGACTCCTGGACACTGCAGATAACCAGGATGATAAGATAATCTGCAAATTCAATTTTTGTTCATGAACTTTCAATTTGCCTTTGACACATAAAACCAGTAATTGATTGGAACAAAACCCAAGGGAATCTGAGATATAAGGGTATGACGTGTCACTATTTTCTGACATTCCTAACTGACCTGCAGAAAGCTAAGATATGCAAGAAATTAATATAAAAGCAAATAAACATATTTTGATCATGTTTTGCCAGTACCTCATCCCACCAACCTGTTACAACTGGGAAAGTACACTACTACCTACTGGCTCCCAATATTGTCTTACAAGTATCGTGCACAGATTTAACACCTACAATACGTCAGTATGAAACTCTCATCAGTATTTATTTACCTGTGGATGTGAAAGATGGTGTGAAAATATAAGCCACTCATAAAAATACAAAATTTTTATGCAGGGTTTGGTGACTAGTTCAATCTATCTAGAATGCTACAGTTTTTTCTGCTTGCTGAATCACCTGTTAGTATAGATCATGTAATATTTCAAAAAGTTTGTTAGCAGGGAATTCTCAGTAGAGATTCTAATTCTCAGAATTTTCCCCTTGCAAAGTTGTACTGTCTGTGTGAACCTTGACTGCTTGCTAACAGCAGTATTCATACTTTTTTGTTGTTGTTTCCTAGACAACCACTCCAGGTTCCCCCTGGAGCTCTTGCTTTTGTGTTCCCTGATTAAGATGTACATGCTGCCTTTGGCTGATTTTATTTGTAGGAGTAGTATTAATTTTCATAGATGTGATATTGATTAACTTTTTATTTTCCCAAACAATATTAATTCCGATGTTTGATAAAGGATGATAGGATTACATGAATTTTAACTTTGCTAAATTATAGTTTCAGCTCCCTAATGTGGAAGTTATTCTAATTTTTCTGCTCAAGGCAATTTTCCATTTACACAACAGACTGATTGAATTCTATCGGTTCAGTTTTTCTCAATTTTTATGCAGACCAGCCATAATTCTAAGGTGCTCCTCTTGTCCTGAGCACTCCTGGAGCAACTTTTTCAGTCTCCTGATAATGGTGTGTTCTGGGTTTGTGATTCAAGTTTTAACTGAAATATAGATTGCAGAGATGTTGCTCCTCCACTGTGGCTACTAATGCTGCTTACAGTACTTTCCACAAGTTTTCCTGACAGTACAAACGCCATAACATCTACATCCTGTCTTCCCTTGCCTTGGTCTTTGGGTAGGTGATTAAGTTTCAGCTGAGGCCAATTTTCACTCTACTCAGTGTAAAAGCAAATTGGGGGACGAGGGAAGGAGGGGGTAGAACCACACTAACATGGTTCTAGGTGAACATGGTGAGCTCTTCCCTTACTATCTGAAAACAGATCTATTACTTCAGCAGACAGATAATCCTGAACTGAAGTGAATCAAAAATGTAGAAGAGGAACCATGCTAGAAAAAAAACACGAAAACATAAACTTAAAGTTCAGGTTAAGTTTAAGGGCTTTCCTCCCTAGAAAATCATCTTAAGAATGTGCCCAATGTGCTACAAAATCAGGAGCCCAAGGGGAGCTAAGATCTGGTCAGAAAATGCAGTATCTCCGTATCTTTGCACAAGAAAATTACATTCCATTGTCTCTCCAAGCACTTACTATATTAAAATATTAATACTCAAATTATGTTGTTTTACAAAAAAATAAAGAGAAACAATTATAGATTGAATCTTCATTGTCATGAATCTACGGTTCCTAATATAGTTACAAAATCTTACATATTGGACAATGCATATCTGATTTATATTTCACAATGCATTAAAAACTTTTAAAAAAACTTTAAGCCGTATTATTTCTGGTATTTTTACAGCTTTTTTCAATTTTGAAATGTTTTGTAAGATTCAAAAATTTCACAGAATGTATGCATATTTTGAATGCAGTTATTTTGGTTGCTGAAAATTTGTCTCAAAAGTAAATAGTCTATTTTGCTTAATATGAAAAGTTAAAACACCATTTTATGTGAATGAAAATACAAGAATCTGAAGCAGAAACCATTACATCTGCTTTTCACTAATACAATAACAAATAAACAATGGAGCTCATTTTTATAAATCTCATTCAATAGCCACTACAGTGTTAAATGTTTTATAAGGCAACCTGGGAAATATAAAATGCATGAAAGGTAAGTGGAATTTTCTGTTGTTTTTTTTAATAAATATTGTTCCTCTTGGGAAGGAACATATTACTTATGCTGAAGGAAAGCCCACTTTACTTCATGCAGTTTATGAAAGTTTTCAACTATAACTCAGAATCTGAACAATATCTGAATTCATTACCTGAATAAGTTTTTTGGTGTCTCTCAAATTTAAAAGATCACTTCTTCAAGAATAATGGGAGACAATGAAAAATGGTTTTACTGCTTGAAAGTAATTCTGGATCATGAGCCCTTTTTTAAATATTGAACTAAGTACACAATAGGTTTTCCACTTGTATGCTGCTTTAATTTTTTTTTTTTTTTTTTTTTTTTTACAATTCCATTTACTGTTGCTTTGTTTTCTCAGGTGGTTCTTTTGGGGGGAGCATTATACACAATCACTCAGCTTTATACATTTCAGAATTGCTTCTGATGCCTTTCTTTCACACTAAAAAGCCTCTGTAGTACATTGCACCACTCTACAAATGGGAATCTCATACTAGCCCTTTATGTACATATGTAAATTGCATTCATTTATCTATGCCAGTGGCCTCTATGCTCAAACTGTATGACTGCTGAATGAACAACTTTTCTCCCTGAATTACTTTTTTATGCCGTTCATGTCTGCTGCCGTGCAGTGCAGGCTATAACCACCTAAAGAAGTTAGGTGTGATTAAACTTGGAACATGATTTGGTTCCTGAAAATCCTTGGTAATACCTTGGAAATCCTTTTCACCAGCTACCTACTGGAGGAAGAAACATGTTTACACAGATTTCAGTTAAAGTCTAAGTGCCTCTTTTGATACAAAGAAGAATAGTGAAAGACATAAAACAAGTTAAAAAAAAAGGTTGCTTCCATAAGAATGAAGAAAAATCTGAACTACCATCTGTAATAACTACAAATGCTAAGAAACTAGTCGATGAAGAAGACTTACAGGACTTAAATACTTTAGGGAATGGATGTCTCCTCAAGATGTTTGCTTTTATTTTATTCTTCAACTAATCCCCCCTTATAAGACCTCTGATCTGCAAACAAAAGAACATCATGTGAGCAACAACTGTGGCTTCATAGATTCCCCACTTGCCATTTCCAACTTACTATTCCTGGAATGTTAAAGCTTGCTCTTAAGTATCTCAGTTTTCAGTAGGTCAAAACTAGTCTCTTCTCTCCAACCCTAAAAATTTGCTGTCTCCTTTAGAATAAGAGAATAATGTATGTAGTGTTGAAGAGGTAGGTGTGAATGACCAGTTTTTATAAACTTTGGTCTATATGTTATCTGTTCCATAACTTCTCCATCAAAATATCTTCCCTGTTCCCTCCAAAACGATGCCATCCTAACTGCCTGTGTACAACTGTGGCATGTGGGAGTATCTCTCCTAGTGTCCATGAGTAAGCACATTTTTCGTTCTTGCATTAACAAAAAAAAATAGCACTACACCATCATAAGTTCGATACCACCCTTCCTTTCAAATGATACAATAATAACAGCCCTCCCTGTGATTCCTTGTAGAACAGGTATCCTTGAGACGACTTGCCAACAGCCAGACAGCAAGTATGCACTGCTTCACAGTGAGTGAGCAGGCCAAATGAATTGCTTTCCAAGCTGTGTATTATGCAAGTCTGAAAAAGAGAAAAATACGAGCAAGGAAAGCACAAAACAGACACCAGAACGAGAAAAGCATCAGACAATCTCCAGTTCCAAAATGATCCACTGGCACCTATGTTTGCCAGACTTAGAGAAGCCACTCCGAAAAAATACACGCAAACGTGAAAATAAATTTTGACTCGGGGAAACCTTTTGAATCCAGAACAGACAGAAGTAATTAATTGCAGAGCTTTTTAAAAGTTAATATTAGAATACTACGTACTTCATTGCAGTCTCAACTAACCTACATTTAATGGAAAAATGATTATTTCTTATCCCTTGTTTATAGCTAATAAAACAATAATTTGAACTGTTCAAAAGATTTTCCATTTGTTATAAGGTCAAACTCTACACCATTTACTTCACTAAAATCTAACAAAAGACGTACGGTCACAAAGAAGCATTTTTTTTCTCTATTCTCTATAAAGCTCCTTGAATTGGCAAAATTCCATAATTTATATTCACTAAAACCGCATCCACTAGTCCAATGCAAAGACCTCCATAAATGCTAAACACTGTTATTATTATCAATGTAAATCAAGAGGTACAATTCTGAATGAGTAACAGAAGTCAACATTTCTTGGTAGATAATGCTATTGCCAGCTGAGATCTTTGTGGTCATTTTAAACCATATTGGAAGAGTCTCTTTTCAGCAGCATAAAAGGAAAATAAAATCTTGGGTCAAGGAAAATATTTATAGTTTAATCCAATGCCTCTCATATAGGTGATGCCTTGTAAATAATTTGTAACGATGGAGGCAAAGAGACAGAATCATTCCAGCAATCAGTAGAAGCTGATGAGCCCTAAAGTTTTAAAACAAATTATACTGTAGTCCAGTATTCACAGAAGAGAGATTTGTTTTTTAAAAACACAAACAGATATGAAAAAATAAAAAAAGAAAGACTCGCCTCCCACTTTCCATTTCCATCATACAAATTTACAGGAAACTGAAAGAATTCTACCATCCCCAACTATTTTAGCAATGACAGGTAAGGCACATGAGAGATGTTACACATAAAAATAGTCTTAAGGAACTTCTAACTTAATTCTTCAAGAGGAAGAGAAGAGTGAAGGAGTCTATGGAATTCAGGCCTTCCATTTCTACATGAGGGAATTGATGGCAGATTTGATTCAGAGGGAAAATGTTCTAGTTATCCGTAGCACTGGAGGCAAGATAGCTGTGACAGGATGTCCCTGAGCTATACTGCTTTAGGGATCATACTTAGATCTCTTGCCATTGCACTGGGCCATGTAGGGACACTTGATTATATCACTGACTCCTCTTTAACCTGGGACAATTCATGCCCCAACTCCCCAAGTATGAAAAGGATCGGTAACATTTATTTTCTTTCATCTAACACATGTAACGTCTAAACTCTTGGTTCTTATATGTATGACTTTTCATTAGTGGCAAGGATGGTTGTTTTGAATATGTGTATATATATACAAACATATATACATGCAGATACAATTTTTTTAAGTTTCCCAGTTTTAATTATTTCTGATATTCCGTGTAGAAGATACATGAAAGAAGCTTCATCTTGTCAATTGAATATTATAATGATAATGGGTCAATGCTGGATTTGGATGTCATGGTAGCTGACATACTTTTATTTTCTTTTCTAGTTTATACTTTGTTTAAAATGCAGAACATTAATGTTCACTGCAGAATGTGTTTATATATCTGCACTAAGGAGTCATCTAAATCCCACTGAAGTAAAAGGAAAGCCTCACAGACTTCACAGCATCCCTGACCTTTCCCTCACATCTGCTCTCCTCTTCCTACGCATACAAGTACACAGAGCCAAAGGATTTACAAAGCAGGAAAACAAATGGAGTCATATGAGGCATTCATACTGGGTCACATCCCTGCTCTGACAAGGTACAATTTAACCTCCGAGTGAACCCAATTTTCATAAACCATGGTGAACACTTATGTAACAATGAACTGTTAAAACACAAATAGACAAAGATTATACAAACCAAAGGAAATGTAGATTACTAACCGGTATTTTAAAAAAATACTTTTCACACTAGCTTATCTTGATCTAAATACTATGAAACTACAACCTTAGCATTATTATCTACACGTTAGTTACTTCTCATCTTGACCAGATAACTTATTTGATAACATACTGATGATCCCTATGCTCTAAATAATTTAAAAAGAATGTGTCTCAAGGAAAAGCTTCAGTGTTAAGAATATATCTCTGTAGTATGGCTTTATACTGCCTTAGAACTGGATCTGTATGCGGTCGGCCCTTGCACAGCCAGAGGATTCTTCTGAGAGACACTTCTCAGTGGGATATTGTTGCTATTTCTCTCTTTCTGAATGTCACAATTAAGGATTTTTCAAACCGTCCATGGCAACAGTTATAGTAAATTGTACTGCACAGCTTTTTCCCTCTCTGAGTGAGAAACTTGTCTATGACAATTGTAGGAGTCTATACAGCGAAGACAATGTAAAAACCCAGAAACATTAAACATGCCCCCTCTGTCTTTTATCCTTCTCTTCCCTTATTAAAATGTTTAAAATTCAAGCACATTCCAGCTCAGTTCATCTAAATGGAACACTACATTCCTGTTTAGTAGCATGTGCAATAAGACAATAATTCATAATTCAAAATCAAGTCCCAAAATAATGTGGTGGAAATAGAAAACTGCTTTTACCCCCTTCCTTATATAGGTGTGCTATATACCTTACATTGTTATATGTGATGCAATTTTGCATTTATAAATAAATACCAATTCAATAAAGAGAAGAGTAACCAGAAAGGAGAGAGAGCTATGATCTATGGGGTCGTGAAGACTGACTTTGGTTATTCATGAGATTTTTTCATAAAACTCCTTCCTGTAGGAGAAATCTGATGGCAGAAGGAATCTTATGTGAAGTTCAGAGCCAGTAAATACCAAAGAGGTTTAAGAATAATCATTCTTCTCTATAGCAGGCTGTTGGACACTACGCAGTTTGCAGAATTCTTTCCACTAAAATTTGACTCTCTTACTCATCTTATTCTATTTCAGTAAATCAAGAGATGACTCATGGAAAATCGGAATCTAGGCACAACAGAGATACCATGTAACGAGTCATTTGTTTTATACTGGGAATGTCGGCAAACTTATGTGTATACAAGCTGACTGCTCTCCTTAGTATGCAGTTAAGCTTTTGACTGCTGGATAATCTCTTTGTACCTTAATCAATCGCACCGTGTGGCATCAGGTTTTAAAACAGGCTGGTTTTCTTCTGATAATAATGTTGTACAGCTGACTCAAAAACAATTGTTAAGGCTAAAATTGTAATTAAAGATACATGCCTATTGCCCAATTCATTTGTGCTTCTTAAGAGCTGTTTATTACTTGTTTGAGGAATGTTTTCAAACAGATTAGATTAAAAACATTTCTGTCTATGGTAGGCATATTCAAACAAAGTATAAATTGCTTTTCCATTCAGAATCCAGTTAATAGTTTCAGATTTAGTCCTCTGCTGAGAGAAGCTTTAAATAAAAAATAGGAAAGAAAAGTTGAGGGAGCTCAGCTATTGGCTGGCTGCCATCTCCTAACCTCCATGAAGTGACCACAAGGCTGAAGTTGGTTTGGGTTTTTTTTGCTATTGTTTGTCTAATCCTACTCATATCTAACAGTCGTATTTGTGAGCAGTAACCAAAAATGTATCTTAAACAAGAATCTGGAGACAAAGTGCAATATACTGCATAGTAAAAGACACGATTGCTCTTCCTACTACTTATGCCAGGGTGATATTAGCATTATATGTATTAGTAAGGCATGATATTAGCATTTGCATGCGCTTCATAGCATACAGTAGATAATTGCTCCACATGGCATTGTCCTTGAACCTTGCTGATGAGTCTACATAAATACTAAAGCTAGCCTCTGTTACTGTGTGCTCTGCAGGACCTGTAACACAGGTCTTTGTGAAAGACAGCAGTTCTGGTAATCTTTTCGTTTCAGCTGAATGTTTTTTGTTTTTGTTTCTCTCAATCATCTCATATCTCGTGCCAAGTAAGTTTCCAAAGGGAAATCCTGAACCTCTTATAGCCCAAGAACTCCAGATTAAGGGATTGAACTCCTTGAATGCTTTAAGTAATTGAAAGAAGTAGATCCAAAGGTCAAAAACAATCTCTCTGGACCTTGTAATACAAGAATCCCTTCTGTTTTCTTCTTTACTTTACTTTTCTACTCTATTTTGTTAAGCAAGTTCTTACACTGGCCTTATCAATGTGCTGTCTGAGTACATTTCTGACTTGTGTTTTGTTCTTATCTTGCTCTCTTAAAACAAATCACCTGTGCTCTAGTATTTTATCTGGGGAGGAATTTGTTTTACATTAGAAAGAAGTGTTTGTATTTTGAGGTTGTACAATTAGATCAGAAACCATGGAGATCTGCAGTTCCATAGTTCTTGGACAGGACTGCAAGGACTGTAGGTCTCTGTTCTCTCCAAAATTACAGGAGAAAGCACTTAGCGTCATAATCTCTACTCTCAAGCTTGTACCCCAAGCACTGATCTGATGCCCAACTTTCAGAATTGTCTTCAACATTACAGGTATCTTGTCATCATCCCCCAGTGGTTGTTTCACAGATAGACAGCTAAGCTCCACCATGCCACTCTCTCACTCCCTCTCCTCAAATGAACAGGGGGAGAAAATATGATGAAAAAAGGCTCATGGATTGTGATAAGGAGCAGATTAATTAAAGGAAAACTTAAAAAGTTTGCAGCAAACTTAAAAAAAGTAAGTTATCAAAAAGTTATCAAACTTACTAAAAAAAGTAAGCAGCAAAAGGAGAAAATTATTCTCTACTTCCCATCGGCAAGTGCTGTTCAGCCATGCCTTGTGAAGCCGGGCCTCCACATGCATAGCGGTGGTTTGAGAAAAAAGACACTTTCATAACAAGAGCCCCCCTTCTTTTT
This sequence comes from Cygnus olor, assembly GCF_009769625.2. Lineage (NCBI taxonomy): Eukaryota > Metazoa > Chordata > Aves > Anseriformes > Anatidae > Cygnus > Cygnus olor. Next base: position 7,756,695 of record NC_049183.1, read on the forward strand.
CCCCTTCTCCAGCTTTTGTTGCCAAGCATGACACCATACAGTATATCATCCCTTTGGCCAGTTTAGTTCAGCTGCCCAGGTGATGTCCCCTCCCCACTTCTTGCCCACCCCTAGCCTACTGACTTGGGGGTGCAGGGAGGCTGGAGGGAGTCTTGGTGCTGTGCCAACACTGCTCAGCAACAGACAAAACATTGGTGCAGTATCAGTGCTGTTCTAGCTGCAAGTGCAGAGCACAGCACAGCACGGGCTGCTGTGGGGAAAGTTATCTCCATCCCAGCCAGACCTAGTACACTCCCTCATCTTATTTTTATAAGATCTGGAATAAAACCCTTGCATCTTTCATCAAAACACCCTATGCTGTATTTTATCCAGCCAACTTCATACATCATAAAATATTTCTATACGGACAGACTCCTTTCTTTTGAAATCATTTTAAAAACAACTCACACCTGAATACAGACTGAAGGTTTCACAAAGAATCCTTCATCTGTGAGCACCACAGAGGAGCAGAATAGTTTCACAGATGAGTGTTAGACAGCTGCCTCCACCCTACTGGTCATATTGATGTTTCATATATTAACACCTCCAACACCACTGCCTTCTCTCTTCATGTCGCCTGCCCATTATACACAGGCTGAAAGTGGGCCAAGGACACACTGAAGAATTTTAAAAGTTAAATCAATGTTTGAGTCAAAGAAACAGAGTACTGCTGCGTAAAGAAGTCATTTGGCACAGTAAGTCACTGTCAATATATAAATAAAGAAATAGTCTGAGTGTGTAGCAGAATTTCATGCTTTAGCACAAACAGGCCATGAGCAGAGGGTGTTTCTAATTAACAGAGAATTGCTATGGTAACCAAAGGTGGTCACACATAATTGGGTGTGAAACCACATGAGGCTTCATGACAGAGGTGTCTGCATATATTATCCAGCACATTTTCTGTTTCTTAAAGAGAATTACATTGTCAGGTCAGACAATGTTTTCCATATTTTCTGTGCCTCCTTTTTAGCAACCAAAAATGCATCTCTGTGGGCTTCAGTGACAATTTCAGCTCTTCAGCACCCTTCTTACAGCCAAGACAGCAGAAGTCTAGATGCAACTCCCTCATGAGTTAACAAGCAACAAGAGAGAATGACATTTACAATGTATTTATATGAGACTCAAGAAGGGGTCTCTGTTCTTCAAGTGATATCAGAACAGTCTATTTGCAAAGACAGGCTTCTCATCCCTAACTTAACCTTGCCCACGGGTCAAGACAAAAGTGAGGATGAATGGCACAGAGGAGCAGCACAATTCCATGTGTTGGCCGAGCAGAAAAATCAAGGACAAAATCAGCAGCGCTCTTCAAAATGGGAGTGTGTACACTGTCCAGCACCTTGATATTACTGTGTGTTAGTTAAAGCAGTTACTGTTTGAAGTTTGTATTTTGTTATCACATAGAAAAGAAAACAGAGATCATCTTGGAGACTGAAATATTCTGTGCAACCAAGGCCAGTCTGGTAGGAGCAGAAGGAATGCTTGAAACTCACACTATGCTGACACAGTGACTCACCTGCAGCAACAACCAACTGTGATTAAACAAGTTTACTTAATTTACGAAAATTATTTACGAACTGAAGCACCACCTACTAGACAGTTTAGGGCATTATCTTAACTAATTAGATTATGCATTATCTATGCAATGAATCACATATTGTGTGTGTAATGAATCCTAATGAAGATTAAAGGAAAATCTCATTACTTCAAATTGTTGTTCTGGGACAAGGTTTCTAAGAAATCTGTTAAATCTTTCTTGAACACATGGATATGAATAAAAGGTCAGATCTTGGACTGACAAATCCACATTTTGCTGTACCAGCTGCACATAAAGGGCACAGAGCTACTTCAAAGCATTAAATATTCCTCCTAGTCTAGAGGAATCTTGTGATGCTCTCAGGACAGAACGGATTCAGGATTGAGGCAGATACGTAGATCAGCTCCTGCAGACTTCCACAACTGCAACTGAGGGAAGCTTTGAGACTTGGTTCTGTTAAGAACATTTTCAGGATCTTAAATTGCCCTTTTTCAGTTCACATTTTACTGGTTCTCAAGGCATATTGTATTTGAGTTTCTCCATATCCAAGGAGTCAGTTAACAACTTGACATACACTTCACACTAAGCCTGACTTTACATGTTTTTGTTTTCCTGTCGTCTACAAACCAAGCATATATCTGGTCTGCATCTTTAAGTGAGGTAGTAGGCTGTCATTGGTCTCTCCACGTACCTGAAGTGGCTGCTCACCCACTCTGAAAGTGCAGTATGTATATACATTAGGGCATTATGCAGTCAGGAAAAGCATATCTGACTGAAAAATAGTCACAGACAACTAAACTCTCACTCAGCACTGTACTGCCAATCCAACTGGATTCCGCTGTTTCTGCATGTTCAGATTTCCCATTAATTACATGTCAGCAGGGGTTTTGCATAAAATGATGTGGTCAAAGAAATTTTCAATTACTAAGGGAAAGCAGAGTATCATAGTCTACCTCTGTCATGCAGGGAGGAAAACTTTGCCCATGCTGATTAAATACAGCAGCTGACAACAGATGTTATTTGTTAATTATTGACATATCCAAAGGGTCCTATGGCTTGACAGAATGCCGAACAGATACATTATTTACTTTGTTGTATCTCATCATGGAACATATGGTGGCAGTTTGATGGAGTACAGATATCTTCTTTGTGTCTATTCCTACACTGAAGTCTGAACTCCTTTTTCCTTTGCTTCTTGCTGCGTCAGAAAGCGTGCTTTCTTTTGTTTTCCTTTTTTCTAGTATCCAATTACCCTCTATTTTCTGATACAGTAAAACTGCTTAGAGGTACTGATGTATCATTTGCCAATTCACACTTTATTTTCACCCTTAGAAAATACAAACCAGACGGTTTCAAAAAATGTCAATTATGTCTAATATATTGTTTGAAATTAAAGTATCACTGCAAAATGCCTCACAGGTTATTAACTGCTTGAAGCTATACGCAGCACTTTGGATGCATGAAAAACTGCGTATTCCATCACTGTATTAAATAAAAGTCTACTGAGAATTTGAGCTGATTCAAGATAAATTTGAGTCAATAGCTAAATTGTATGCTACAAATTATTAATGTGTATCTAATGCTTAGATCTGAAAAGCATCTCCTTCAAATAGTTCAGCAGCTTAAAGAGCACAGTACAAAGGACATACCAATTCTTTGTTTAGTCTTACAGTTAAGAAATAGATTTGCTTGTGTACATCAATAGAGACAAGATACATATTTCTGATGACAAATGTTTGAAGTGTTATCTGCTCTAACTTGTCGCCAGAAAGGTACTTAACTATATTAAGTGATATTTAATTTCCTACCTCTCTATAAGCCCACATTCTCACTTTGGAAGGAACCTGGGGATCTCCACTACTGAAAAATTTTCTTGTAACACATAAAATTAGGAACCTTAATATTCATAAATTAGTTTCCTATTAGGAATTGAAATGTTGAAACTGTCACTGAACTTCACACACATGCAAAAGACTTAATTCATGGATGAATTAGCACTTGGAAAAAGTAGGCAACCAAGGGACTAAAGAAGAAGAATTATTTTTAAAATTATATAACAACTTATAATAAATTGCTTATAATATGCATTGTAATTTATAAAAATACATAATTATGTAATAATATATAATAAATAAAATTTACTATTACATTGATTTAACTCTTTTCTTGCTAAATTCTCTCAACCAGTACGTTATTTTTCATAAAGTGAAGCTATATAATATGAAAGTGAAGTCTGTTTTACTGTAACAGTAATTCCAAAAGAAAGGCCTTGTATTTGACAGCTCTGGCAGACGTGAGTTGCATTTGCTATAAAGAGGCTCATCTTATGCAAAGCTGATGACTTAGGACTCGGACACTGAGGAAAACAAACCCTTCTTGTGCCTCACCTGCATCTGAAAAACTGATAGCACCAGGACTAAAACGAACTATGAAAATATTCTTCAAAGAAAAAATGAACTAGTGACAGTCAGATGAAGCACTATGTAAAGAGAAATTCGCCAGGCATATGAGTTATAGAAAACTGGGGGTGGGCAGGTCTTTGTGATCCAACAGAAACTCCCAAAATATCACAAGCTCAACAGAAGAAGGTGTAAAGAGCAAAAGTCCAAGTGCACAAAAAAAGAGTACATAAAGCTTCACAGACAATGAAAAAACACAAGCCATCGCATGCCTGGCACTTGGAAAAAAAAACAAAAAAAACAACCAAACAAAAACCAACACAGAAAGCTCAGAGGCTCACCCTACTCTGTAAGAGGCACCACCGTGTGTGCACACAGCTGGGGAAGAGCACAATGGGCTGCTCAGAAGAAAGCTCGATGGGACGAAATCTAATGGTGCAATTAATTAATGGCCTAAGTTAATGAAAATTAAAATACTGGGAAATTTTTTTAAAAATGTTGAAAATAGCAGGAGTATTCTATTGGTAGTAAAAAGAAAGTTATCATCATCCTACTTAGGAACCACACATAACAAATACTTACTACTATCCAGATCAAAAAAATTGCACGAAAAATTCAGAAAATGAGCATGACATACACATACATGCCATCATTTGCACAATTATTTTATAACATAAAATCAAGCATGACTTACAATATAACAAAATATCAGTTCTCTATTATTTTAATTTTTGAAATAGATGAAGTTTACTTACAGTATTTATTAGTTAGAAAATCATTTGGAAAGACTGAAGAGCAGTAGCAAGAATCTCATTTTAAACATTATCTTAAAATAATCTTTGCTCTTTTCTTCTGGCAGATCTTGTCTGCAAAGCTTTCTCCTCATTTCCTTAAGATTTCTGGGGGGAAGAAAAGCAGGAAATCCTGTGCAGATCTTTTCCTGAAAAGAGAAAATCCTTAAACTCTGTAGGCCCATATAGAAATACCAAGGCAGTACAAGTCCCCAAATGCAACCTAATCTTCACCTGGATTTGTGGAAAAATCAGCAGAACCTTTAAATTATCTTGCTTTTTCTGGGATTTTGAAAGCATTAATTAAGCAGCAGTATCTCACCAAGAGGACAATAACAGTTAAATTTGGCCAGCCGCTGGTTTTGCCACAGACCCATAAGGGTTTTTACATAAACTCTCTTATTTCCAGGCTTCTCTGGCCCAGGTTTCTGAATCTACAACATGGCACTAGTTGCCTTTCTTCTCCTGATGATCAGACTTTACTCTTCCCACAGCAGCAAAAAAGCTCTGACATGTTGTTAGACCAGAAAATAAAGCTCAAATGGCCAAGAAACACTCTCTTAGAACTGAGCCTTGTTCTACAGGGCTGAAATTCTGTACATCCGGCACAGTGAGGGCTTTAACTTCTCATAGCCAAAAGACAAGGACCTGTCAATAAGCTGGAGCTGTCTGTGGTCTGGTACACCTCAAGCAGACAGAAACTGAAAAAAAAAATATGGCTTGAAGCTATTTGTTACAACTTCGTAAGTACAATTTTGCCTAAGATCTCAAATAATTGAGATACGAAAAGCTTATACTCTGTAACTATTAGTAGCTATTATTAGTACTGGAAGTATTCTACAAGTCTCATCCACATTTGCTTAGAAACAAGAAAATCCTACGGATTGCAAAGACAATTTCAAATAAAGTTCTGTTATCTAGCTCCTATAAAGATACCTCGACTACCACAGTTTTAAAAGATGTGGATGCCTAAACATCATTATGAGTTTTATGGTAAGTGTCTGTACAACTTTTTTTTTTTTTTTAAAAAGATGAGCAGTTCAACTAATTAGATCTCTGTATAACAGTTGTGTCTTGAAAATTTTTAATTGAATTAATCAGCAAACTGTTCTGTGAGTACTAGAATCAACTAACACTACATTTTTTTTAAATTACAGCTTTGTTTGTTAGCTGGAAATTGATTAAATGTATACCAGGGCTTCAATTTAAAACTTTCCTCTTCAATGAAGCAACCAAATCCAGCAGCTCATTTTCACGTGATACGGAAGCATCCAGTCATGAACTAGATATGAAAGTGTCAGTCTGAATAGCCAAATACATATCTCAATAAAAAAGAAAACATTCAAGAAAAAAAACTTGACATAGTTTTCCTTTCTGTTTTACCGAGTGTTCTATATAATGTGATTATAAACTGAAATATTCCAGATTTCTGTCAATAAATACGACATAAGACTATTTAACAAATTAAAGTCTGACACCGATGTACATCATTCTAGAAACTCATTGAAAAAATGAACAAATCACAGAATCATTTACGAGACAGCTGAAAAGACCAAATAAGGTGTAAACATACTCTATTTCAAATGTGAAAAGATGTTAATTTTTATTTTTGCCCTTGTAAAGTAGCATATTTCAACCAGATACAACAAAATTACCACAGGATATTTAAAAAAAAATACAAGAAAGTATTTAGAAAATTATATATACACATTTGCTTAAAAATTCTATAATGTAAACATTAGCATAACAAGTTAAAATAATATTACAAACCATTTATTAATACTTAGATGAATACTGTACATATATATGTTTTAGAATTAATACAATCTTTCTTACAGTTTAAAAGGAACAAAAGAAAAAATTCCCCAAATCAAAAGGGAAATCCAGCTTCTTTACTTGCCAGCAGGTTTGGTCCCACATACAAGAAACTTAATTGTTTATCTCAGTGTCCAGGAAGAAAGAAAATACACCTTTTCAGAATTAGATATTCAACCAAATCTGCATTTCTGTAATTTTTAGTGTCCTAAATAGTTAACACTTTTCTCAAGAAACCAACTACCACAGTCTAACTTCTGTCATGACACAGACAGCAGTTCTGAAGCCTTGTTAAGCAAACTGATTCCTCCTACAGGGAATTGCAATACATTTGTTTAGATGGAAAAAAAAGGTATTTTTAAAGTCCTGGTATCTGCAGCAATTTGTAAATATAGGAAATTCATTCCTCTCTAAACATCTCAGTGGTGTTTTCTATGCTATTATTAACCAAAAAGTAAGCTACTATCATTGACTAGAAGTATGCTCTGATTATCTATGTTATCTATAATTGGACAGAATAAATAAAAGTACAGTTAGTGCAGAGTAGGAAATAAATGAAATGTACAGTATCAGACCACTGTGTAGAGGAAGTTTTTATCTTCCATTCAGTATGTGAAACATAAAGCAGGTTAACTGATATTTCTATATTTCATATATATAATTTCATACATCAAAGTGATTCTTTCAATATGTAATGCTACGAAACTACTGAAATGGCTAGATATTCATCAAATTAATATTCCATGTAGTGATACAAGGTGTTGACTGAAATATCCTAACCTACAGAAATTGAAGGAGAAAAATTCTTTACTTTCTTGAGTTGTTTAACCACTTTTCTAGAAGTGACATAAGCTCCAATACAGAAGTATTATTGTTTACAAGGAGAAAAATGTGTTTGTAAGAAAAAAAAAAGTCTTCCTCTTTCTTTTAAACAGCTGTTCCACAGGTTTCTCTTGGGAATTATAAGCAGGGAACTGTATTTCTATCCACAGGTATAGATTATCTGTCCTCAGAATTACAAGATATTCTTGTAATTCTCCACAAGTGTGGAGGGGGGTGGGATGAACCTTTGAAATGGCAAAAAATTTATAGCAGAACTATGATTCCTGCCTGTTTTGAAGCAAAGAGAACAACATCCATGTCTGAAAGTACTAATAACTGATTCTGTTAACAAAATATCATTTTTTAAATCATTAATATGTCCTGACAGACAGTATCAATAGTTCACGTGGGGCTTACTGCGTCTCCTTTATTATTAGCTTGCTGCTCCGAGTCAGTCAACCCCATTTATTAGTAGGTTCTTATTAATTAATTTGACAGCTACCATGCAGATACCGCTCTATACAACAAAACATTTTGTAATACAAAAAAATGTACCTTAGCAATGGGTCACAATTTTGAACCAATTATCTTTAATACCGTTACGTCCTTTCTCTAAATACTTGTATTAATCCAGTCACGAAGGTTTATGACTTGTGGTAGGTTCTGTAAGATAGTATATATAATTTGATTACAACTATCACATCAACAATATATTCCATAAAAAAAGACTGGCTTTGAAACTACTGATCTTCCTAAAATGTGATTTAATGGACATATCAATTTAAACCTTTATAACTATGCCAATATCCTGCCTCATATAAACCTTGGAAATTTATTATAATTACTGAGGAACTTGATTTAATGCAAAAGCAAAGCCAATACAATGCATTCTCTATAACAAATGACAAAATCTCTAAATAAATGAGGTTCTCAAAAAACACAGTTAAAATTTATTTAATTAATAATAATACTGATAGACAATCACATCTGCAAAAGATGCAAGTCTTGCCTGCCCTGTATTTCTTAGGAAATTGTTCATTTTGCATGTGATAAGAGAAGAGCATTAAAATTAAAAAGTAATGCCATTTATTTTCACAATTTATTTTGAATAGTAATTAAAGGATCCAGATGACCAGCCCTAGAATCCAAGTATGTCTAAAGATAAAACAGAATTGAAATGGAAATGATACTGCAAGTTTCTCCACGCTGCCTCATACCATGCTGTAGTCCAAGGCTTGCAGGAATAACAGGGACCAGATTGGCCTGAGTCCTCTATTCTGTGATTACGGAGATGTTCAAAGCACCCAGCAAGAACTGGCTGCACCCATCAACTCACTGTGCATAAGCCATAGAGCGGATAGAAGGATTTAAGAGCTCTCAGCTAGTAGAAAAAGAAATGAGATGTACGAAAATGGTAATTACATGCATGGCATTAGGTGACACAGGAGGAAGTGGTATGATCACTCAAATTGGTAGAATCATTGCTACAGTTACAGGTATTTTGTAAAAGCAATATATCTATGCTAGGATTCTTAATAACAGCTGGTCATCCTTCATCAACAGACTTCCCTGATTTTGATAAATAAATGAAAAAGTGGAACTTGTGACAGAAAATTACAATTCTCAGAAAGACAGGGCATTTTAGAATGTCCTGAGGTGATAAAAATGTGGGCATTCATATCAACACCTATCTCCTTGCAGTCATGCAAGCACCTTACTTCACAAGTAACCAGGTGAATAGGGAAAGCTGACTTGTAAAGAAAGGCTTAATTTAATTAGCTTCTGAGATTTTAGAGAAACCACAGATGAGTATTTAAATGGATTAGTAATGCACCCACTACCCCATCTTGTATCACAAAGCGAACACTGCAGATTGTAATCTTAGGAGCTGATACACAATTCAGGTAAAGTTAATAAAGAACAATTTGTACACAGTAAACAAGTTTACTGTTTTCGTGTGATCTACATACATACATTAAAAAATACAAGAAACAAGATAATGAGGAATGAAATAATTTTACGAGCCAAATGTAGCGACAAGAAAAATTTCTTCTAAGCAACTAAAAAAGAAAATTTAATTTAGGCTATGCTAAATGAGAATTCTTACCATTTGCAACTTTCTGAATAAGGAATCCTTTAATTTGTGAGTTATTTCCTGAAAAGCCTCACATGACAAACAGATAAATCACAAAATATACCACACTACGATTTCTTTCAGATTTACTTGCAATTCGGTGTTAATAGAGGTGCGTCATATTTCTACTAAACAAGGCTCTATTTTCTGAAAAGTTAATTTAAAATTGTTTCAAATTGGGACCATCATTAAAGCTACTTTTCCTTCCAACAAAGGCAAACTTTAACATGTCAGCAGTGTATCAGACTGAAGAGTTTGGAGAGGTGTTAACTGACAAGATAGCCACTTTCCTTCCTTCTTCAATAAATGCCTTGTTTTAGTTTACACAAGACACCAATAATTATTCATCTTTTAATAAAAAAAGAAATTGGCTAGCTCCCAAGCTGCCCTTTTGGATTCTGAATTTTGTACCAGCCCACAGACACTACTCGCTGTATGTAATGAATCCCTACTCGAGAAGTGTCACAAAACGACTGGACCGTGCTTGACTAAAGAATACACAATGGTCACAGGTCTGAAAAGCAGAAGTTCCAGTTTGCCAGAACTTTGATAGAGCACTGATGTAAAGAGTCTGTTATTAATCATCAGTTGTTGTTGGGGTGGCTTTTTTTTTCTCTTGGAGGGTAACATTAGATTTCATGATCTACTGATGGAAGAATTTAATAAAATTAACAGATAATAAAATGACAAGATACACCAACTTAAGTTAACGCTATCCAAAAGAAAAACTTCTGAGAAGAAAGATGTTCTTACACAATTGAAAACCAGAATACAATTGATAGAAAATTTCGATGTGCATTGCTTAAACATAATGAAGAAAGGAAGATAGCTAAACACACAATTAACTGCCTATGGCAGTACAGCTAATGGATGCTGAACTGGATTCCAGTTAATCCATGTCAGGACTTCCACCACTTGTAATAATTCTTGCCATTTTTTTTTCAGTCACTCTTGCAGCAGTACCATCACAGATTACTGTTCAGCGAGAGGTGATGGGTAACAGGCACTTTCATTACAGGCAATTCTTAATTATCACTATGTGAAGGATTTAAAAAAAAAAAAAAAAAAGAGTAAGAATTCCATACTGCCCAGTTAATGATGAAGGTCTGTTCTGTAGCATCAGTGACAAATTAATAACAAAATATAACCCAAGACTTGGAAACACTTTTGTATCATGCTGATTTTGTATATACTTGTGGTGGTTTGTAGAAATTAATAATATTGCACCCAGCCTTATAGCAAGACTGAAATTTCACTAAAAATTATTACATTCTCTGATTTTAAAGAATTACTTCCCACAAATGAAAGCTATTGAGAACACCTAACTAGAAACATAGAAAAGCTATTTTTACACCTGTACTGTTTTTCCCTTGTCACCTACTTTGTCAAGTTTTTTTTTTTTTAAAACCTTTGCGTATATCAGAGGTTTACAATAATAATTAAAAAAAGTATTTCTATTTACAAAAGGTAATAAATTAGTGAGGTTCTTTTAAGCACATCTTTCTGACATATAAAGTAGTAATAATTATAACTGTTCTTTAAGGAAAATAAATTGTGGTGACACGATACCCATGTCTGGACCAGAAAAATGTACATGTAGAAAGTGAGACAACACAATACAAACAAGGAATTCAGAAGAACATAACTTCAGAAGAACAAAGGAGAATATGTGCAATGCAGCTTCAGAAAACAAATAAAATGCCTATCTGTTTGCTGAGCCCCAGTGAAGAGCTCTTGTATTCTTTTTGAGAAAGTGATTACTGCCTTCCAAAGTATTTAATCAGGATATGACCCTTAGTTATGAATGTCTCTTTTCAGGATTTAAGTTGATGCAGCTGTAGTCTCTTCAGGAGCTTAAATTATAAATATAAGCTAGGAAGGAATCACAGGACAACTTTAAGTACATGGTTCCAGCATTCACAATTACAAAAAAGGGTCAAAGATCACCGCTCTGAGGTTCCAGGCTTCGGGGCTCTCTTTGATGGCTGCGAGACAGTTTAGGGAAGCGGGTAGTCACTCTCGAGCGGCTGATTTTGCTTACTGGTTCTCCAGAAGGTGGAATGTCACTAGGAAGAAAAGAAACAAAGACAGAAGTAACTAGTTTATGTTATATGCAAATTATTATGTCCTTATTCTCAACATGAAAAAAGCAGATGTTATGAGAGCCTGGCACATGACTGCAAAGTACAGCACACATCTTCAACTACACAGAATTGCATTCTTTCTACTGGTATCTCAAGTGTGAATTACAAATGGGCTCTTTCAGAAATGAGAACTAGTAGAACTTTCAATACTTTATGGAAGACTGCAAATTACAGGATAAAAGCGTATCTCTATGGGTTGCAGTTCAGAAATGGTGGTATAAGCATTTTGAAGTGATAAAAGTACAAGCAAAATAGACAAGAGCTTGCATGATGCTCTACTTAACAATCCTCTAATTATGGATGGATGTATCATTACGTGATGAAGCGTATTAGCAATACATCCCTGTTGGGAATTCTTCAGTCTCTTCTGACCCACAATAGACTATAGTCTTAGATGAATGAGCCTTTTTGAAAAGACTCTGAGAAGAAATACATTAAGTTCAACAACAAGCAGTAACAGAAAATTCCAGCTTACCTAGGTGATATTCAGAGGCTATAGACTCCTCGGAAAACTACAGTATAAAGGGATAGCATTGTACTTTTGCCATTCTCTTAGAGGACTCCACATGGTTTTTAATTATGCTTCTTACATACAAATCAATAAATAAAACTAAATTTTGCATTTTGCAACTCAGCTAGGCAATAAAATTACACTGCATACAAAGTCAAATGTACTTTTATAATTAAAAAAAACTGTAATACCTATCTTCAGAGTGAGTTAATAACAAGTCAATAGTGGAAGAATCACTCTTCTGCAGTTCTTGCCGTATTAAATAAATACACATATATGATATATATATTTTAAATCACTGAATTTACCCTGTGTAGTTCCCTTTTTCCTGCAGTGACCTTCCTCCCAGCTCAGACAGCCCTAAAAAAGCTGTAGGCACATGCAGGCTCCACTCAAGCACTTTGAACACCTTAGAGATCTTAGCAAAGCAAAGGCCTTTAACAAGTCCTGGGACTGAGTGTAAAATTCACTTGCAGGAAGCAGAGTACTTCTGAAAGACAGAGTAACTTTATCACTGGTAGCCATTAGCTTTGAAACTAAAATGCCCACATTTGCTGCTATTTACTAAATAATAATAAAGCAGTACAGAGAAAAATGTGTCCAATTCAGACATTGAACATTAACAGAAAACAATGAGTACTTTTAATGACAGCGTATTTTACTTGTCTAGCTTTCCTCACAGAACGGTCTAAAGTAACAGTTAAAATAATAAGTTAGATTTTTCTGAATTAAGATTCACCACACATATAATATTGAGTCTTCCTAGGTAACTAGGAATTCCTTTACATGAAAAGGCTGCATAAAACACCTGTGGGATATATCCTCATCTTCTTTAATAACAAGAATAATAATCTAGGTCTTGAATTCTATATTTTTCTTGTCAATAAAATCCAAGCTCTGCAATTAATTTACCGTATGTTATTAATTCTTGGTTGCCAAAGATAACTGGACTTCCAAACCCAGTCCTATGATATGTTATTTTGAAACTCAACGTTGCTATCTCAGATGCTGTAGAAAATTTCGATCATGTGAATCCAATTTCAGCTATGCTCATTATCATGGATTGCTTTCAGTAACGTGAATATTGTTACTCATTATTTTTATACTATTTATTCTCTCATGTTTTCTATTTATTCTCTAGTGTTTATAAAACAGCATGGGGTAGTGGTTTCAGAGGGCTGTGATTCTGTATTAAATATGTATCTTTCAGAACATGTAAATATAAAAGCTTCTAAAGATCAAATATACAATGAAATTAAAATATTTCTTTTGTCTTGTTGGACTTTTCTTAAAATAAATTAGGTTAATTTGCCAGCAGGATGGACACTGCTGATAGCGCTTTAGTTCTGTCAGGCTGACAGACAGCTACTTTGTGGATATATGGTAGTTTACATTGCAAAAGAAAGCACTGTGTTGTGTGCAATTACTATAATTTGGTGATTGCTTTTTGAAAGTACATTTTAATACTTAAGCTCCTCCTGCTGGCACATCCACAAAATGACATTAGGGTCAGCCCAACACTGAAGTCACTTTTCCCTTGTGGAAGAAAAATACCATTAAAAGAAAGAAGTGCAAAAGATGCAAAATGAATTCCCCTAAAAGGAAGAGAGATGAACTAATATCCATCTGTCTTCATAAGAATGGCTGAGGTAATAAGATCATTTTAGGATGGCTGCATGAACACTGATTTATGTAAATAAATAAATAAAAATCACAAGTAATTCTGCTAATTTAAATGATACTACTCCTAAACTACATTTATCTAATAATCAAATTAGAGCTAATTTGTCTTAAATGTCTAAGCTAATTTTTATCATTACAATCCAAACTCTAAGACAAATTGCTATGTTACACAGATTTACAGAAAGCAGTTTATAACCAAGGAATTAGATCTTCATGCATCCAGCACAAAAAGACAAACAGGAGCTGAAACTGAATTTCAGCTGTTGTTGGCCTGATCCATTTGCATGGAAATGGAGGTTGTATGATGACAAAAGGTTTAGAGTATTAAAAAAAAAAAAAAAACAGGAGAGAGAGAAAAGTCACACATTAGTAAGTGTGTATCTTAAGCCCCTTTCCTTCCTCCCTACTTCAAAAACTGATGCAAGAATTTGCCATCTAACTTCCTTATTTCAGCTCTAGCTTTTTGCTCTGCAATTAAAACACAAACTTTCTAAGAACACCCAGAAAGCATAACAACTAAACTTGAGAAAAGAATGAACAACCCCCCTCAAAACCAATGGTAACAAAGTAGGAGGGGAAGATTATTCTTCCACCTATTCTGTCTGTCGTTACCTGATTTAACAATTCTAGTTCTGGCCTTGAGGTCAAATGATACTTAAAGAGTCTCTGGCATTAAATGAGACACTTTTTCAAACTGCTGGACAGTTCAGCAGGTCAGATATTCTATGAACTCTTGGGCAGAAGTATGAGCACCTTAAGGTGATCCTACCAGTTCTGGCAAATGCACGTGACGATGAAACTGGAATACTTGTTCTCAATCTATTTTTACCAATTTGCATTTTGGACTGAGGAAGAAGGAATAAGCATACCTGCACGCAATGTCTTCAAATCCACTTTCTCATTTGTCTCATTCAGTAAAAGCAGTCTTTCAGTTAGTATTTTGGGGCATGATTTAGGGTTCAGCCATAGCTGACAGTTTTATTCAGATTAAAATACAAATTTAAAATATGTAAATCTAAACCAGGGTGTAGTTATTTTAGAATAACTGTTCCAGAACAGCTACCCCCAGTCCCTGTGATAAGCACTTACTCTTCAAGTCTACATCTGATATCTGAGCTACACCACTTCAGTTTTAACATAATATTCTCCTTTTTATTCTATTACCTTCCTAGCCACTGAGGTCCTAACAGGGTTTAATTTTCCAGGCTGAGTCTGGCAGGCATCTGGACACTTGCCAGGCATGAACCTGTTCAGCAGTGGAATGCTCAAGCACTAGAGGCTCGAGTTCTCTGCATTCTCACCTTGTCCCAGTCTGAAGAAAAAAGCATCCTGCTGAGAATCAATTCCTTCTTCCCACCAGGTCACTGTTTAGCTTTTAAGCATTCATGATTGATCTGCTCAGCATTTGTTTGGATACCAACTCAGATGCATTGATTTTGTCTAGGTGTCAAGTTCTGCCTGAGGTGCATCTCTAGAAAACAGCTTAAAATAACTGGTCTTTTTAATCAGCTTCTAGTTTCTTCATACCCTTCATTCATTGGCTGTCCATGTATCAAAATGTAGAGCATACTTTGTGTGCTTTTCTTTACATGCACCTGGAACTGCAGCATTCTTTTAAATGACATCATGAACACTTACATAAAGAAATTTATTTCATATCTCATTTTCTACTCTTCAGGATAAAATTAGAGAGAAGTAAAAATAAAGTCACATGCCTGAAATTGGAAATACTTTCATAACACTCTGAAATTGAAATAGAATATAGAAGCAATAAGCACATCCTGGGAGCGTAGCAAAGCTCAGGATCAGGTTGTTCACGTATCTCTGATGGAAATGCATCTCTGGAGACAGTCATGATCCTAGCTTTGCCTGAGTTGTATTAAACACAGCTCATGAAGAAAAACATTAGCAGGCAGATAAATTTGATGACTTTTTTGTTTCCTTGTGTGATTCGTATTTTCATTTGTCATGATAATCGAATTGCCGGTTAAAATCCCAATACTTAATGTGGTAAACTTGATTCAGACAGCAGGCCTCCTCAAAAAGGTAATATTAAACAAGGCTTATACTATATGATGAGGTCCTTATTAAAAAAGCAGTAAGTAATTCTGATCTGCCAATACACACTTCAGCACCTTCTTCTGCCAGCTACAATCATCTCTAACAATTGTTTAGTGGCACTATTAACTAAGACTTCATCAAATCATTTTGTATACTTTAGTAACTCCTGTTACTCTGGCTAATATATTTGTTTCCAGTTGCTGAAGTGTAAAAATAATTGGAGCCACATTCCTATCATCATTTCCAATTCTGCAGAAAGGAAATACAACTATTAACGAGAAGCAGTGATCTTCATCTATTAATACAAATGACTGGGCTAGGAAGTTTAAATAGTCAACTGTTTACAGAAGAAATAGAACAACATGGGTAAGATAATCCCTCTATAGTGCAATTTGGCATTGAAACTCCTGAAGACACTCTATTAGAGCAAAGTTGTCGAGTTAAAGCAATTATTAAAATTATTAAAACAATTCCCTTCAAGACTAGAACTGAATTGACCAAGAAATGAAAAACATTTATTCTAATATTCTATCCAACTGCTTTATTAACATGCAGCTCCTTCTCCTTCAAAATACACACTTCTACAACAAAATACAGCATTCATAGTATATTCAATTTCTTCTTGCTGTGAAATAATTTCCAACTCATAATCATGCTTAATTTGTTATAATCCAAATGATCCTAACTTGAACGTTCTCATGCTACAAATGAGTTTCCGTATCAGCACAAAGATTTTCTTCATAAACATCATCTGCATTGATACTTGTTTTTTTCTGTAAACCATGACACTTTACAGAATTCTGATGATCAGACCTTTTTTCTTCCACTGACTACTTTGAAGTTGGCATACCAAGATGCTAACTGTCCAATGAATGTTTAGAATGCATTAGTCACAGTCTACAAAATGAGGAATACCCATGTCTAATTTTGGATGGCATGCACACTCATTCAGGAAACGCTCAGAACCCTACAATAATGACCTTTCACCAGTTAACATTCGAGTACCTAAAGTCTATTACTTTAGGGAGTGGTTATTTTCCATTTTCGGTGGTACTCCAGCTAAAATGATGAGTAAATACAGTTCTGAAGCAAATGATCCCTTCACAACTAACTAGAAAGCCACAAATCACCGAACATGCATATAAGAGGAACTTCACTATAATGTACTATTTTTTTTATATAATTATTTTGTGTATTGCAATGATTAGTTAAAGACAGGAAGTTTGGCTATTCCATCCATTTTCACCTAGGAAACAGCATTCTACTCTACGGGGGTTAGCCGAATTTGAGTAAGCATTACAATCTACCACTGCTCAGCGAAGGGTAATTGAACAAACAAATGGTTCAGAAGCAGAACGTGTTCCAAGGTTGTTCATATAAAAGGTAGGATTTCCTTTTAGAAGAACCGTGTTTGGTGAATATCTGGATTTGCTTTTTCCTGTTAGTACTGTAATTATCTTTAAGGAAAGCAGAGAAAGATCTAGGATACATTTTTATTAAAAACCACTGAGGTAACTAAAAACGGAAGACCTGCATCAGGATTCACAATGCCTCATGTACGTTAAAATCAACAGAGTAAAATTCCTGTTTGACGAGTAGCAATTTCAGTGTGCTGAGACTGCAGTGCTTTACAGGGAGACTAGCCAGACACCTCCTCCTCCATATTCACAAGTTGTTTGCGTTGAAAAGTGACATGGAGACAACTTTAATTACCAAATTAGCTTCTAAACAGCCCATGATCGATATGTTTGGCATTGGAAGTAACAACAGAAAGCTTACGGGAAGTGTGTTCTCAGACACTAGCATATACAAAGCCAGTAAAAGGCATTACATATTTACCACTCTAACCTACACACCTCTTATTCACCCAGAACAGAAAAAGAAAAAAAAAAAAACTTCCATCTTTCATGCCAAGTGGTGAAAAAAGAGAGATTCACCAGCTCTTCTAATTTGCCTAATTGTGCCAATAGCATACAGAGGAAGAATCTGAAAACTTGGAAAGTTTCTTCCTACCTGTCGATGCTTATCATTGCTTCTGAGCTCACTAATATACTTAGAGTAGTTTCAGTGAAAACCTGGTTCCTATTTCTGATGCACTTCACCATGTCTGACTTTTAACCTGCAACACCACGTAACCTAGCCTCTTGGTGGACAATGCTGTGAGACCTGAGGACTGGCAGCACTGCAGCAGTTACTGGTTTCCCATCCTGGAATCCTGCCACCTACATTTCCCTGTAGAGAAGCTTTGTGCCTTCCATGTTCCTTGACTCTTCTTGACTCCAAATTCAGCCAGGCAAGAATATTTGCCCACAAGCAGAAACACTTACACTTTTCAGGATAGTTTAAATAGTCTCCATGGGAATAACATAACTTAGCTGTCTTTGCTTAGAGTTTTGCAAGTAAACTGCCCATCATAAAAAGGCACCTGCACAAATTGCCATGTTTATTTTATTTTTAAAAACAAAACCCTTCTTTTAAAATTACCGTAACAGCAAATGGAATTATAAAGAAAAGTTGTGATCAATACATTGTGTTTTGATCTCCCAAGAAAGTGCTTGAGTTTTAATTGCTCCATCAAGTTAAGAGGTATCAGCTGTTTTTCTCAAGTATTTTTCATTTCTCATAAAGATTACACCATGACATTAATATAGGCAATGAGGCAGAAGAGAGCTGACATGACCATTCTCATGGCACATCTAGACGTGTCCCTGAAACATCGTAAAGTTTCTGGAAGATATGCTAGCAATAACAAAAAGTGAAGAACAGTGCTTTATAGCAGTTGCTTTATTATTTTTTTTTTTAGTATTTAAAAAAAAAAAAAAAGCAAAGTGCAAGTTCCTGCAGCCCAACCAGAAGCTTGATACTAATAGTGATTCATGACCTAAAAACCTGAAAATATAGAATGTCTTCACCTCAATCTTTTGGAGCTTTTTGATTGTTCTTAATTTTAGACTATTATTTTTAGTTTCCCTAAGCTAAAATATTTCAAATTGAGTTGGATAGAACATAGAAATAGAGCACCTGCAGCTGGAAACAATCACAGAGAGGGATTTGAAACTTGGTGTACTGAAATTAAACATGTACTCTCCAAATAAACAAAAGTAATCAAGATGGGAAAATATGTAAATAAAGTACAGAATTGAGTACTGTCAACAGAGTAACAAGGGAAATGCTGACTTTGTTCTTGGTAATGAAGACAAGGACTAACGTTTATATTTCATCCAACACAGAAAAGGAAGCTAATCAAAGAAGGTATGATGCTGCCTGGTAAATAACACTGGGAGCCAACTTGTGATGCAACGTTCTTGTTGGATTAGAGAAAAACTACACAGACAGCAGGCAGGCCAGCATAGAGAAGACCACAGTAATCAGCAACCAAATCAGATTTTCTGTTTAGTCAGATTTCAATTATTTTCTCTGTAAGAAAGAAACAAAATGGCAATGATAAACATAGCCCCCACTCCCCCAATTTTAATTTTTTTTTAAACCCATGACTCCAGATGAGGTTAACAGGAAGCAAAATCCGCTGCCATCTCCAGTAGGAGTTAAACACACAGTACCTTGCTGACCATGAGCTCCTGAAGTTCCAGTGCAGTTCTCCAGGTATCATCAGATTCAGAACCTTTACAAAGTAAATCATCTTGGTCCCTCTCTAATGCAGGTGCAACTTTGTCAAGGTGTTTAAGATAAAAATAAATGAACTGCAATTTAGGACAACAGTCATCAGCTGTGACTCATGTTGCTGGCAGCTGTTGAAGTGCAACTCCAGTGCTGGAGTGCATCTGCACAGCCACTGGGCAGGAACAGCCTGGGGGCTGCTCAGCGTTCCATTTCTCAGCTACATGAAGAAGCTTGTTCTTAGCTACATAAAGCAGCAGCAGAAATGGCTGCTGCCCATCTAGATTTGATCCATAAGGAAGTTATGGGATCACTAGAAAGTCACTTTCACTTTTGCCTATGAACTCCCCAGGAAGCTATTCCTCTCCTTGTCTCTCTAAGCTTTGTGGCTTTCAGCCACTTGAAGATTTTGGCATTGGGAAGAATAGCCAACCTTGACAGAGGACGTTTTATGGCTTTGAATAGATGTTGAGCTAAACAGCAACTGAAAAAGCTCCTGAGGTATCACCTTCCCTGGTTTAGAAATAGATCAATGAAGCATTGTATGTAAAAATCAGTATTACGCATGAATGGATACAGTACCAGAAGGCAGTGAGATGATGGAGAAGTTTATCTTTGTTGGGATACTCCAGCTTTGCAAGCAGCAGGAGGAGAGAAAAGTCTTAAAAGATACCATACACAGCACATGCCTATGGTTCCTCCTTGCAAGATTACTGTATGGGTCTGAAAAGCAAAGGCCTACACTGACACATTTAGCCCTAACACAGGTGATATACATCAACTTGACTGCAGTAACAACAGCTCTACGGTTAGATATTGAAGCATTTTTTTCCTCTTACACATACAGCTACCTTGTGCTTAGAAAATGCTGGGCACTGGGGTTTATTGGAGTCCCCAGGATTTAGATTCATTTGACTCAGCTATAGCACTAAGAGTAAAAACAAGATAAATTATTCAGTCTGCCTGACAATACAAACCAGTCCCATTTAATTTCCCTTTGGTCATACCTAGCTGTTCTCAATAGCTAGTGCTTTGGGATTTATCTCCTTATTTTGTAGAAGTCTTCTACTGAAAGACTTTAAAAGGAGTCAGACTTTCAGAGCTGTTCAGTATATTTATGACTTGCCCAGAAACTGTATTAAGTCTAATAAATTAAATCTCTTATAAAGAATTAATTTATGAGTTCTTACAGCTTAGAATAAAATCCCAGAAACAAGATATCAGAGTTAAAATAGACACGGATTAGTAAGAAACAGGCTTTTTGGCTCATTTTGCAGTCGCAAAATTAAACAATTTTATGCAAGCTGTTTACAAGGCACAGATTTCTAACATTTTCTACAGGGAACAGCAATCTCTGCAGACCCACATATTAGTGGTTCTCCTTCCCATATATCAGGCATTTCACTAAACTCTTAAGTGCAATTGCATTACACTTAAAATCTTAATCTAAAAATAAACCTTCACAATGCTGTTGGTATAATCAACCTCTGGGGCATTGTGTAATTCACATGTGAAGATAAGATAAAAAGTGATTCTGGTCTGCTCTTGGAGACAGTGACATCAGCCATCCCAGTACAAATTCTTCCTGTAACTTCTGACTAAAACAGGGTTATTTTAGCAAGAGTAAACTGAAGAAACCTGTTTCACTATAAAACAAGGTCTGCATTAGGACTCGGAAATCTGCAGCTCCTGAGTACATCATCATAGACAAGAATAGTCCGATGTTATACTTAGACCCAGTACTCCAGCCATGTTGTCCCTGTGTTAGGGCCATACCGAAACAGTTGGTGGATCAAGCATGGAGAGAATAGCTGTGCAATTTCTGCATGCTGCAGATGAACTCCACGATGAAGTTACCTCTATTATTTCTGCACAGACCTCAATAGCTGAGATCATTTTGCATTTTTGCAGTGGCATTTGGACTAATTTGTCCCTGTAAAGAATGTATCTGGAGACCTCTGAAGCATTCTCAAGAAAGTTCCTAAAAAACAAGCAACAACTATTTTCTTTACTAATTTGTTAATGAGGTGAAGTGGTATGGCAGGGAAGTAAAGACAAGCATGCATAACATTAATTTTTGTTACTAATGGATGAGTGCCTATAATTACATGAAGTTATTCTAGAATTCTGCTAACTTTTCATGGATTCTGCTGTCACCACAGAAGTGCCAAATCTATTAAAAATACGTCATAAAAATAGCATCTGAAATACAACAGAATTCAATGGGCCCTGTTTATAGCTGGCAGATTAACAAAGCCAAGAAACAAAGCTTTCTGTATGATGTTTTGAATTTCAGTGATGGCCTGTAGCTAATTCATGCTATTTTCACGTAAGGGACTGATGGCTGCTGAAATATTTTTCAATATGAGTTCAAATGAGGAAAAGAAATAACCCACCTCCTTTCGAACAACCGTGCAGTTAGGCATAAACAAACTTGTTATGGTCTGGATTAAAGCCAAGTACACGCACGAGTACAAAGACACCTCCCTCATGAAGATTATTTGCCTCATTTATTTGAATGGATACATCCATTTACCCATTACTGTCAGCATTGTACAGAAAGGAGTATGAATAAGTTCTGGAAGACTGCAGTTTAAGAGGTATAAACTAATTTTTCTAAACCACATTTTCTCACGTATTCCTTACAGTTTCCTATGTTAAGAGAAAGGAATAAAGCTTATATATCCATCTGTCAGCTTGACTTCTGAAAAGCCTTTTAGAAAGGCTTTTCTCTTTCTAACTCTTCAAAATCATCAAAATTTCTACTTTGGAACAATAATTAAACTTAATCTTTGGTAAAATTCCCAATGAAATACCCATTACAGAATTCTTTGTTTTCTTGCAACACTCAAAATTTAACAATTACAGTAGGAGGAAAATTTTAAGTCATGTTGTTTCATTACTATATTATTATTTTTTTAAATCTGCCATTCTAGTAATGATGTAAAATTTACATATGCGGGTATATTTGCACATAAGCTTTCTGATTTAAGGAACAGTGTATTTTCAATACTTAGTCTCCCCCTGGCCAACCACCCTCGAACAGATTCTTCAAGCACAATTGAACTGAGACGATGACATTTCAGGAGATCTGTAGCAAACATTACAAACTCATGTTTGACAGCTTAGCTTGCGATATTTCTGAGAATGGATTCCATAAATTCACTATGCCAAAACTGTTTGCAAATGCCATCCTGTGCCAAAAAAGTGTTTGCAAATGTCACAGAGAACCACCCAATATGAAAAGGGCCCTTTGCTTAATCTAGAGTGATTGATTACTTCTGCACAAGGCCTGATCTTCAGACTACAGAATACAAACAGTGTTTGACTGATGCTTGCTGTGCCCTACTGTGACTCTCATCAGCAGGAAATGAAAGCATGCAGTGACTTACAAGACTTATTCATTGTTTTTCAGCATCGGATATATTGAAAAAATAACATTTTCAATTCCAGAGAGCATCAAAAAGACAATTTAGAGATAAAACAATGAGTATTTGGGAACTGAATAGAGAACACAGGTCTGTTGCCCTGACTATAAGGAGATACAGCTAACTTGTTAGGTCATGTTACTCAGATTCTGGTTCCTAAACAACAAATCCACTAAATCATGTTCTGAGTAAAGAATGCTGCTTTTGTATATCAAATACACACTTACTGGTCTGTGATTTCTTCCATTCCTCCACTGTTTAGAAAACCTTGGAACAAAAGTGAATTTTTGGATGGTCTGCATTACTGGAAAATATCTCATCAAGCTTCTCTGTAATAGAATTCAAGCTGAAAATAGCAAGTCACACTTTCTCTGAACTTAAGCCAAACCTATTGTTTTTCCCTGGAGTTATACGATCAGCTCTATCAGGTTCGTGAGTCTTTAGGTTTGCACATCTTTAATATAGTTAATGGGATTATTTTTATAAGTACAGATTTGAACTTCTCTTGGATTTCCAGATGGAGTTCTGTCTAGGTCATGTCATCCAGGCCCGACCAGAATGGTTTCAAGTGATATGTTTTGCCACACAGATTGGTTAAAGTCAGTCAGAAGCCTTTCAGTTCTTTTCAATGCACAGATTAAGGCTTAGAAATCACCTCATCCTTTGTTAGAACAGCATGGCTTCCAAAACCTCCTGAAGTGCCACAGTTGCATGATATGCAATTTCCTAATACTATAAGTGATCCAGTAAGTTAGAAATTATTTGGTGGTTTTTTTTCAGTTCCATTAATCAATTTCTATTCATTCTGTGAACATATATTTAAATACATACTCCTCTCTTCAGCTGTACATTTCAAAATCTAACTAAAAAAAAAAAATCACCAAAAGTGATTTGGAATATGAGAAGTTCAATGAAGAAATACATGGCGCCATCTACTAAAAGCCCTTGTGCTACACTACCTACCCTAAATCTGCTCTCAGCTGTATGGAGAACGTAACTTGGAAAATTTCTCTTCCTTAAAATTTTCTGGGCTTTACCAGTACTTTGCCTTTCCAAAAAAGAGATCAGATTTTGGAGCATTCTGTCTCTTGCTGTACACAGTGGAATAATACATCATCGAAAGGGGTCTGCACTAAGGCATTATTGTGAAGATCGTGAATGGTAACTAAGGGTTATGGATCCCAGAGCTCTCATACCCATCTGCACTTGCACATAGATTGCTATAACTGACCAGATGGCTTCTTACAAAACAACATGTTTATATGATTAGTTTCCAAAACAATTCATGGTGGCACACTTATTTCCTGCAAGAGACCTGCAGATGGTTCCCTTCCCCTACCTATGAGTTCTCCAAAATATATCTCCTGAACTAGCTGTTATGCAATCTTCCACTACATATGCTGATATGTGACTGTGAATACCTAAAGCTGGCAATTTTCTTAAAATAATCTCCATAAAGAGAAACTTAACAAGCAATTATAGATCAGCAAGTTCAAGTGCATCTGTAGAATAAATTTTACAGACTAGTAGGATTTTGTAGAGGAACTCTTTGAAAGACACAAGTTCATTATTGAGGATTTATGCAGATTTGGGCCAGGGAGGTCTTGTTTAACTTGTATTCTTTGACAATATAACTACCATGTTGAACAAGGGTAATTAAGTGGCTATCAATGCATCATGTTTATAATTGTCATGAAGTCTGATATCAGATGGTACTAAGCAGGGGGTAATGTAGCTTAGTAGGCACGAAATTGCCTCAGGAAGGGGAAATTTTGTGAAAAGAACATTGTTCCAATGGATCAGAGATACCCATAGGGTGCACATAAGCAGACATACAAAGCAGTGATGTACCTGAAACAGTCCTGAACTATCATGCAATGAATCACACACCATCCACTTTTACCACTATGTATTCATTCTAGTAACTGTCACTATAGAGACAATTCAGTGTATTCTAGGCTGCTGAGAAATTTTAAAAATATATACAGAGAAAAAATTATATCAAGTAAAAATATTCCATTTGATTATTTTTTTTTGCCAGCTTGCTGCTCTTTGATGACTTGGATGCTATGTAAAAACATGTACTACGATGTAACAGAATATTCTGTATGTTTGTGGACCTTTTATATTGGAAATTCTGTGCCCATTTTAAAACATTAATAATATTTAGGATTGATTGAAAAGGGATGGAAAGATACAGCTGTGGTAGTTTAAAACATAGTAACTCCCACACCATCATACAGTAGGGACAGCAAAAACATCTGTATCTGCACTTCCTTGACTCTCAAAGTTTTGGCATATTCTCAGCTATTGATTATTTGAGTTGCAAATTCCTCTGTGCTCCCCTCTTCTGGAAAAGTCAGCTCCAGTAAAACAGTAGGGCAAACTGTTACGGACAGAGAAGACAGCCAGGAAATACAGCGTCAAGCTACCACAGGCACACATCTCATCTTGTTTACTAGAGAATTTAGGAAAATTCATATAATGAAAGGATTTTATTTTGTATTACGAATATTTGGAGCATTTATATATATATATATATATATATATATATATATATATTTTAAGACTCCTACTCAAGTAAACATGCCAGAAACTGATTTACATTGTATGAAGAAATAACCACACAATCGCAAACAAAGGATGTATGAGTTTGGGCCAAGAGTATTAGACTCAACCCCCTTTACAAATCATGTGTTAGTGAACGCACCAAAAAAAAAAGATGGAACTGATTATTATTATTTGGAGGAAAGGAAATGTGCTGTAAGATTTCTTCGCTATTCAACTAGAAATATGATCTATGGGCTTACAAGAAAGGTTTTTATCAATCCTGTAGAGGCTTCAACCTCTTTCAAATGTAAAAAGTTAAAATGTCATATTTGACAACTATTAGTAATAAGTAATTAATCTAGAAAGTTAATGGAAAGCAGTCTTAAGTACCTTTTTTTTTTAAATACTATTTTCATGGTTATACTTCACAGCTCTCAATTATCATTCTGTATGAAAAATAAAATGCATTTATTTTATGCAAGGTTTGAGTATAACACTATGGCTTTCCACCTGGAGACAAACACAATACAAATAGTGTATTACCTCACTGCAGAGCCTGCTGAACTGAGAATATACTTATCTCAAGCTCTCAATGATACTTAATTTAACAGAGACTGGTAAATTGAATTGACAGGCAGACTTTGAAGCTCTGGGCAAGCCTGGCTGAGCGACACAACGTGCATAGATTCAGTGGTGCACAAAGGTAAAATACTAGCAGAATGCCAGCATGAATCAGAGGTACAAATACAGTCAGAATCAAGCATAATACTGCATCTGAAAGAGTTACTGATTAGCTTACCTAGGTAAGTGTTCCAGTTTCCTGTACACAGTTCCATACAGTTCATACCTTAAGCCTAGACAATAAGCACAGTAGCCTGACACAGATATTACAAACATTTGTACTTTAAATCATAATAAAATTATCATCTAGATTTAATTTAGTGAGGATGCGTCTGTGCCCCACACATGAACATTTATGTTTCTATTTTTACTCACTGTATATTGATACCAGTAAACAGTTTTAGATCTGTGCAAGAAAATAATTTCTCGCTGATGAAATACAGATGCAGATTCTAAGATTATGGGATGAGTAGTGTATGTATGATGTTGCATGGGGGAAGAAAATCAAGATATAAATAGACAATCTATTGAATGCTTACATGAGCAAAAACTGATTCAAAAGTATGCAGACGATGTAGTTAGAAACGACAGAAGACTAGGCAATATTAGACTAATGCAGAACATTTTTAAATAGTTTGAATCATGTTTTGCTGCTTTAGACGAAGGCATAAATATCCAACTCCAATTCAAAACATTTACCTGTGCATTTTTTAAGTTTCTAGAACTAAAAAAAAAAATAATTTTACATCTAGACGTCCTGATTTATGCTGAAAGATTGCTCAGAAGCCTAAAATATGCATGGCAATGTAACATTTTAGAAATCTTAATTCTTACTTGAATACAAAGGTATCTTATTCATTGGAGGTAGACAGATATTAAATAAAAAGAACTTCAAATTGTCTGAATAAAATTCACTTCATCAGCTTAGCTTTAGTCACATGGTTTTGTTGATGCAATAACTTCATTAATACTCAGCCCTGCTTGCACATTCAGAATATGTTTAACATGACTGAAAAAGTTCAAACTATAGATATAAAACTTAAATGTGACTTAAGCCATGTTAGCCACAATCAGTGGATATCGTTTGGTCTGGCTGTAATAAGCCAATGTTCTGGAAAAATAAAAGCAGCAACCTTATAAAAATACCACACCTGTCACTCCTTACTTAAAAGGAATGAAATTATTTGCTAGGTGAAGAGAAAAGGCACTTCTCGAAAATATTTTCAGGGTATTAGAAGGAGAAAATTGGAGCTTAGACGTCTGAGGATTAAAGGAAGAAATAAAGTTTTGTATTAGCAGCCAGAGAATAGGCACACTGAATGACCACCGAGCAGGTGAGACTTCCGAAGAGGAGGAATCATTTCCTGATAATTATTTAATTTGCTCTGCACAAGGGGTAACAACTGAATGCAGAATATTTATTACACCAGACCTTTGCATACCAAGATCTGAGGCAGAGTTGAATATTTATACCCAACAACAATCTTTCAAAACAACAGAATAGACAATATACATCTTTTTTTCCCCATACCAAGGCTTATTTTCAAAGGAAAGATAAAATACCTTCTACATAATGGAGAAGTAAAAATTCTGTGCCTATGGTGAACCTTTTCTCTATCTGTTATTTCAGCTACCACTGCCATTTCCAATAAATGAAAACAAATCACAATGACTTAAATGAAATGGCTTCTTTTCTGTGTGCGCGCAAACTCCAGTAAAGGAAAACAAATCCCATAGGAGAGATTCTCTCCATGTTTCATTCTTTCCCACCATCTTCCTTTCCCACTTCATTTTAACATATATTCCCTTCATTCACTCCAACCTGCCTCACGCAGTCCCATGACTCTGTTACTTTTACTTTGCTAATTCACTCTTTTAATCCCCACCTTCTCCAGTTGTTTTTTTATATTAATTCACATCAACAGCCACAACACGCTTTATTGCCCAACACTTCCCCATCTATTCTGTTTGCTTCTAATTATGCCTAATTCTTCTCTCATCAAACTCTTACGCTCAGTCGATACTACTTAGCTGAGCTAAACCTCTGTTGCCCAGAAGTCAGTCAGTCCAACAGCTCCCCATCTAAACCAATTCGCTCCTGCATTTAACAACCTACACATCGACTTACCTCCTTCAAATCAATTCACCTATTACTGCCCTCATTTCACATTTTCTTTACTGAAATATAGACCTCAGCTCCCTGTTGACTCTCTCAGGTTTTCAACCACAGCGACCTCACTCAGAGTTTTGGGAAGAAACCCTGCTGTTTGATACACTTTTATTCCACCATTCAAAATATATTTTGTGAAAGCTGCCAGTTTAAGACATTTCTGGTATACTTTGTCAGGCTGAAAACCCCTCCTGAAAGTACTTGCTGGAAAAATCCCTGCAATTAACAGAACTACTCCTGTGAACAACTACCTACTCTTGCAAGGGACTTGCAATCTCTGCTTTTATGCACTGTTGTTAAATTAAACTACAGCCTAGACACTGCTGTGTACCCTAACATATTATGATACCTTCTTGTGTTAAATTTCCTATATGTCATTAATTAATTTTATTAACCAGTACTAACAGACATTAAAAATTGAGCATATTGGTACAAAAATACAATGCTTACAAGAAACATACATTAATTCTATACTTGAATGGCAGGGAAAGTTATATGACTATAGCCTGACAAGAAGAACATTATTCTTTTATTCACTTTGAAATATCATGCCACTTTATAAAGAAAAGATTTCAAGATGGCTGCTGACATTGCTGGAAAAAAAAATATTTAATACCTTACTGCATAATAAAATACTTTCATGCCATCAAGAATGAGGCCAATACATTGACATACTGTACACAATTATGACAGTATTTCTAGTATTCTGCTTTTTGTAGCTAGGATTGGAAGTTGACAAAGACCTTTAAAGAAGATTGGATCTATCGCTTATGAATGAGGTATGGGAGTTGGGTTTTGTGTTTATAATTAGAAATAGCTATTAACTTAACTAACCAAAGCCTTAGCAGATACTTGCCAGTTTGGGGAATACATAAGTGTTTTCATACAAATGATTCATTTTTGTTGCTAGGCTATAGAATATGGTTTGATTCACATTTAGAACCAAAACTATAGATCTCACCAAAGGACTTTATATATTTTCCTCAGTGTAACAGTTGTATGTCTAAAAACTTATTAGTTACCTCCTTCTACCAAAACAAGTGATCTCTGCTTGTATTTTAAATACCTGTCTTGCTCTACAAATTGCTTTCATACCTATGTAAGATGTATTTGGGAATTAATGACAGTTTTATCTTACATTTTACAGTTTACAGTCTTATGTTGCATTTTTCTCATTTATTGGGCTAATGTTTGCTGTAAAAATCTCAGCAGAGAAAATGGACAACTAATTGCATTGTTGGGTTTTTTGGTTTTTTTTTGTTTGTTTGTTTGTTTTTGTCTGTTTGTTTCTTTGTTTTTGTTTGTTTGTTTTAATGGACCTCAAAGGAGAATAGCTTTTTTGTCACTGCTGCCACTGGAACTGAGGAAAAATAAAAACAAACCCTGACCTTCAAGAAAGGACTAAACTTTCCAGCCAGAGGAAGCAGAAAGAAACTGCTTTCCCAAAAAAATACACATGCCACAGAAGCAATAATTGTCAAACACAGTGAAGGCGACGGACACTTATGAGTCACAGTCACTTGCAGAAGTGAGACACAAACAATTCCTTTCCTATTCCACAACATTTTTCCTACCTGTGATTACTCAAGGTTGGATATCAAGAACTGGTGCTCAAATGTATTGATAGGTCTTTGAACTATTTTTTTTTTTTTTTTTACTGAAGATGATTTACAATCTGAGCTATTTTGTTTTCCCTGTGAAACATATTAAAGATTTGATTTTATTGCTGTAAGTTAACCTGTACTTCTGAGTACTCAGCCTTACAATTACTTCTTTATTGACGGAAATGTGAATTTAAACTAAGAACTGAGAATTTTAAGATAGAAAAACAGGGATGGCAGGGATGAGTATTTTTGAAGGTCTCTTTTCTGGTTTAATTTTATCTTGACTGCAAAGTGAAAATGAGAATAAATGCATTCTCTCTTTTGCGCCCAGCCTCAAAATTGCAACTTTCTTTACT
Organism: Cygnus olor; assembly: GCF_009769625.2. Lineage (NCBI taxonomy): Eukaryota > Metazoa > Chordata > Aves > Anseriformes > Anatidae > Cygnus > Cygnus olor. Next base: position 7,786,975 of record NC_049183.1, read on the forward strand.
GGTTATAGAGCCCATTCTTTGCTACCAATTTCAGAAACACCTGCTTCAACACAAATGCCTGAATATATGAAGTATTCACTTTTTAACGGGGCCATGCATGGGACTTGTCACCAAGGAAACTGGCTCACTGCTGTGATGACACAACTTGAACTGGTTGCATGTTCTTGGAGAAAAATCTCAACCTCTTCTTGCATTGCTACAAGTTAAAACTTACAGAGAGAAACTGCATAAATCAGGAAACCTCCATATTACCAAAGACTGACTGAGTTTATTTGCAGGCAGTAAAAGAGTGAGAAGAGAAGGAAGAAACAAATATTCTTGACAATGATGGCTCCTCTCTCAGAATGATCTTTCGCTACCAGTCCTGTTGTTAACCAGGAGGAAAAAGGATGGGAAGTGATGGCACAACTCCTGGGGCCAAATCAAAAAAACATTCAAAAGCATCTTGATCCACACAGCTCCTTAGTTAAACTGAGCAAATTCCCACCTTGACCTGAGTTTCCTACCCTAAGGAAAAAGGGTCTGTAAAATAATTATCTTGTACAAACTAGGAGCCAAGAGTAATCAAGAGCGACAGAAGAGACATTAAACTGTATTTGCATGTTATAGCGGTGTTAAATTAAGAAATACTAGGTGAATTGATGATTTTATATTTTCATGGTAGGCAATCTAGCATTTTGAATTTCTCCTAGAGCCTTTTTTATTATCTGCAAAAGGGGATGGAAATAGACCCATCAGAAAACGTACAGCACATTTAAAAGCTCTTTGTAGAGCCCTTAAATTTGCTGTACCATTGAACATGCCTTTGTTCAACATAATCTGCATTTATTTCAGAACACAGTTCTGAGCGTTGAGTGTTTATAAAGGAAACAGATCTATACCAGTTAGGTCTGAACAGCAACACACAAAGTCCTTTATGGCTGCTACTGTCAGTCTACTTGCTTTAAATTCTTGCCCCACACATTTTTAAACCATGAAATGGAGAGCATTTCTTGTACGTTTCTACACATGTGAAGGAAACACCATACTACAACCTCTCCCTCATACGTTTCAACATTTTCCCATAAAAAATGTCAGCACTGCCTGTTTTAACATTGTCTGTTTTCTCAGGCAGCATTAAACAAGATTTCCTACTTTATTCAGAGGCAACTATAAAAGATCAGAAGCCCTCAAATGCTTCTAGTGCTGACTAGAGAGCATTCACTTCTAGTCCAGCACACAAGATGTTATTCCTTGCAGAGGCACTGCACTGTAGAGGTCACTCTGAAGACACACTGAAAAAAAAGACCAAAATCTACTTGATGGAAATACACTCATTAACACCTATTTGCCTGTCAAACAATTCATAGGAATGAACTTTGCAAGAGCAAGTCTCACTGTCCTTATGGAGATGTTAACCAGTATAAGTCACAGTATTTGAAAGTGAAGTTGATTTTTTTTTCCTTTATGGCAAGACTCTATTAATGAAGACAATAAATACAATACATGAAACGTCTCAGTGTTATGGAGCTGCAGTATGACATAGCAGTTTTATTGTGCATTACATCAAGATAAACATTTTTTGAGTTGTCTTAGTCCTGGAACAATATAACACTGAGATATTTCAGTAGGGTGAGTTTAGAAGGATGTGTTTCTGTAATACTTTCAACATTACCCATAATCCGGGGGAGAAAATTATTTCAATTGTACTCTGAATACTGATAGGCTTCTGCTGAGGATTGCCTTAAAAGTGAAACAGAGAGGAAGTGCAAGGGAAAGCAGGAAAGTCAAGAAAATGAGACCAAGAGAGATATGCAGTGGAACAGATTTTTTCATCTGAATAAAATCCATTTACATTTGGAACTGCTGGCTAACTTCTCTTAATAGGACCAACTGCTGGATGAAGAAATACAGCCTCTAGAAATGCTGCTGACAGGAATAAAGAACAAAGAGCTGAGGAGAGTTTCTAGTCCTTTTTCATTTAACAGTTGAGAAAAAGATGAACTATCAAAACAATTTTTAGAATATGAAAACATTCTAAATTTTCACTTGGATTAAATTTTGATCTGAAATGTATATGATTATAGCATTTGTATTCAAAATAGATCACATTGATAATTCTAGGCACCTTCCATAAATCATCAGTAAATAAGCATATTATTCTTCCCAATTAAAAAATCACATTTAAGCTCTCCTAAGTAGTTATTTGACTGCTAACTTCTGTAAAACTAGAAACAGCAGAACCAAGTTGAACTCAGCAGGTATTTTCAGAGCTGATAGGTTCTTGGAATGTATCTCCACCTACAACAACTGTTTGAAGACCATGAACGCTGCTAATGGTATTGCTATGATAATTGTCCCAAAATTAGGGCATCGTAGACTGCAATCTCTTTGGCTGAAACATGCGCATGTTAACTCTGGTTATCAAAAGAAAATCATACATTGAAAAAAAAAAAATGATGGGGAAGACGTCAGTTCTGTGAAACTTGAAACAGCTAAAGTAACCCAGGCCACAGGGAGTTGGCAAGGGGAATGCAGGGGGCATGAATGCAAATTTGGATTTTCAATTGCTCTGATGGCAAATAAGAGTAAGGAGCTTTTCTGTATATATTTTTAACAGCATCCCCTTACTGCAAACTGCTCCTTAGGATCACGAGAGAGAGAAACAAAAGCAAGCAAAATTTCCTGCTCGTACAGGTGCATTCTTCTTCCCAGCACAGGTGGCACCTTCCATAGCTGTTTGAAGGATTTTCTAAGCACACATTCCTAACTGACATAAGTGTGCTGACAAAAGTCTCTAAAGTAACCTAAGATTTCATCAATAATGGACCTGAACTTAACCATAGCTTCCTTAAATCCCTTGCACTTTTTTCACACAGTAGAATAAAACTATATTATAGTTTGCAGAGGAAATCAACTTCCACAGGTAATTGACTTTTCCTAGCTCAAATTACAGATGTTAGCTTTAATAATTAGTTAATTCAAGACTAACTACAATTAATAAAAAGGAATGAAGAAGTAATTTTGCAAATCTTAGGTCTGAATCAACTAGGAGGATGCAGAACAATTGTTTGCCATGTGGAAAAGCATAGCAGAATTGCAAAAAATGCTATCTGACAAAGCCTTGACACACTTTTTCAATGACTATTCAAGTTTTGAGTGTCCTATAAATTAGAGCCAGGATCCAAGTTTTGTTTCACATAATGTCAAACCCCAGATAGAATTTTCCACTTCCTCTAAGCACCCAGAGGGTGCCACAAAACTTTTTTTTTCTTTTTTAAGCTACTGTGAAAAAACTGTACTTGTTTTTCAAGTCATCATTTGTAAAAATCAAGGATTACATCTGTAACATCTTCATTTGTTTGCATTAAAAATAGCTAGCTTTATAAACCCAAATGCTTCTAGGAACCCTCAAGTACCAGGTTTTCTCAGCACTTCCTTACTTTGTGCAGCCTCTCTTCTTTTGACTTTAAGCACTCTTTGTTTCTCTCTCCCTGCTTATATGTGCACCCTCTTTATCACTGTTTCTACTCCTCCCAATATATTTTGTCCTTCCTCTTTTTCCTCTAACATTATCAAACCCTCTTAACTACTTAGAGAAGGGGAAGGAAAATTTAATGCATCTGTAGAATGCCATGTAATGCATGTCTTCAATGTTGATATGCACCAAAACAAAAAAATAAAAGAATATATAACATCATAATACTATTTTCTAATCTTAACTCTTACAGAAGGAAGAGAGATTAAAGTACGAATTCTGATATACTTGGACCAAACAATTTTTGCCCTACTTCATGTTTCCCTTAGATCAGAAGCAGAGTTTTGATACTTTTTTATTTTTTTCCTGATGTCAAGCCTCACAAGTTTTTAGAGATTAAAAGACAACCATCAGTTACAAAGTAAGGAATGCAGAAAGCAAGAACACAGTTAGACAACTATAGCTTTCTAAAAACAATCGACTCCAAGTATTTTAATTGTCAATTGTCACTGAAACATCCACAAAAGAATAGTACCTTTTTGCAGTAGAACTTCCTGCATTATCTCAGCATGGTAATAAAATTTTAGATATCTAGGATATTTTTATTTCAACAATCATCAGTGCTTGGCAACAGTTCTATTGGAAGATAAATATTGTGTAATGTCTCTACATAGTTTGATGAGTAGATCAATCAATTAACATGGCAATAAATTAGCTTCATTACCATGTTTCAGTTATTATGAGGTGCTTTACTAATTAAAGTCACATATTTAAGCAAATGCTATTCCCAGTTTGTTCACGTAAATTATATTCCTCTTTATCAGAGTGCTCGCTTACTGTTACAGAACATACCTGAGATTTGCTAAAGAGATACTGAACTGTTTCAGTGCCAAGCTGGTAACACAGGCTGGTCTTCAAAGGATGTAATCAGGTAAAAATTTGGCCACTGGCCACAGCAGTTTAGAACCTATTACGTGAATACTGTCATTTACTCTATTAGAAGCCACATATATGTACAATAGCTTTAATAAGTGTCATGCCATTACCAACTCTTTTTTTTTTTTTGAGAAATTAATCTATTCGGAATTGCATTTTAAACTTCCTTACTTCACACTGATATTGTTTTGCAGTATTTCAAGGTTTAATTATTTGCTTTTGAATGTACTGTTTAACAGATAAACACCTGCACCACCAGCAGAACACTGGGGCTGCATATAGCGTGAATTCCACGGACAGGACATTTTGCTGTATTATTACCAAATGCCCCAAGAACTTTTTGCCTGCAACTGCAGACTGAACATGTGCTACAGAATGAGCAAAACAAAATTCCAAAATAGAATCATGCTACTAGTATTTCCCAAATCACTTATGCAACTGAAGTAATACCCTGTTATCCCCACACACACACCTGATGCAGCAATGCCATGTATCCTAACTACGTCACCTCAGTGACTACTCATCACTCCCATAGTCATATCAATACCTGAAATCCAAGCTAACTTTTTCTGCAAAATAAAATCATAAAACAAAAACTTCACTGCTAGGTTGATGTATTTGTATGCATGTGTGTAGGCTTTCGTTTAGTTAGGTTACGTATAGACAGTCCAGAATTCACTTAAGAGAAGGGATTCCTATCATTAAATGCATAGACTCTGTATTAACTACCATTTCTGCTATTTTACTTACATGATACAGAAACACAGCTTACAATTATTTTGCTTTCTCATAGGATCAACTCTTGTAGCTTTTCATCCAAAAAGACTAGTTAATTAAGAGTTTTACTGCTGCTATAAATATATTATTATCAGTCCAGCTAATGAAGTCATAAAGGGAGAAAATAATTGTAATACTTCAGAAACCTCTCAGTAGCTATAAAACTGATTTCCTATAAATCATAAAGCAAGGGAGAGAACATTGGAACATGGCATAACCAGATAAGATTGCAAAAGACATTTTTCACCTTACTTGAGATTGAGATTTAAAGTCCTGCAAAAGGAAAAGATACCTAAATTCTCTTAAACTTGAGGCAAATTAAGTTCCTTAAGTTCCTTAAACTTAAAACACTTAAACAGTGCCCATATCTGCTGTATAATAAACTAACCTCTCTTGAGAGACAAAGGTACTGAATGAAATATAACTGATAGACAAAATATTTTGAAAGTAACTTTGAAAATGGGAATTTTCAATTTCAACTCCGATTCATCATCTGTAGGAACCTTTTATGCTTGAAAGCAACATTTTAACACTAGCAGTGGTATTGTATAGCAGGTAACTCTCTCTCTCATACCTTCAATATACCAATTTAAATGCTCTCAATGGTGATGACACTCTGACAGTTCTAAGTGAAATAAAGATAAGAAACCCAATAAGATAAATTCCTCAAACCACAAAGAAAACATTATTCTCCCACATTATTTGAACTTCACAGCCTGCAAGACCAAAACCAGATACTTGACTTCCCACACTGTCCAGTGCTACATAATTATATAGGAACATTTACAGGGCAACTTCTTTGCTCTAAGTGTTAGACTGTTTGGTACTGAAGTTCACCTGACAATTCGTACCCAGGATCACTCTACCGTTCTTATCAGAACTTTACCTTCCAAAAAGGAGGAAGCATTTACAAAATGAGAAGGAAGGGTAGAAATTGTCAATTTTCGACAACTTAGCTTGAAAGACAGGTGATTTAAAGACAACCAACACAAAACAAGCAAGGAACACAGATTTTGCTATTAAATACATAATGTCATCCAATGAAATGAAGACAACATATTTTTTGAAATTATAATCTTCTAATAATCATTGAGAACTGATGACTGCTCTGGTGTTCAAACATCACACAGTCAACAGTTTGTAAGGACCTACTCTAGTCTTTGTTTTCTGATGATTTACTGAGTTAGTTCTCTTTTCTTTAAAGCATATGTTTGAGCAGCTACCAGGAGAGAACAAGTGTCCAACACTGTAGCTCAGAAGAACAAAGAAATAATAGCCATCTAGAAACTCTTAACATGTAGCTGTAGCCTAGAAAATTAGATAAAATGTAAATACTCGGCACAGCTATCTATGAAAATACTCACAAAATTGTATCTACACCTTTCGTGCATATGTTTTAATACAAACATATGCATTGCAAAAGCAAAAAAGTCAACCAAGTGGCACTATTCTTATTTGAATAGCATTGCACAGCTAAAAGGCTTAGTATGCGTTTTAGTAGTTTCATGCCGTTTAGATTTTTCTTTGTTCATATGTAACATCTGTTTGACCAGCTGTTTATTTAGCTAACTCTTCTTTGTGCAGTGTTTATATAAAACACAAATCAAGTTAAAATAGCAGGCTAAGATTTTGGGAATCAAAGACTTATTGACTATTTAAGTACTTCTGGAGGTCTCCTAGCCCATGCCCCTGCAAAAGTAGTGTCACCTAGAGCAGCTTGCCCAGCACTGTGTTCTATCAGGTCTTGAATATCTCCAAGGCTGGGGTGTCGACAACTTCTCTGGGCAACCTCTTACAGCACTTTTTTTTTTTCTTTTTACTGTAAAAGCTTTTTCTTACATTTCTTCTATTTCAATTTGTGCTTATTATGAGGGTAACAGGAGGAAAACCTTCACCTTATGAAAAATAAGGACATTTGATACAGAAGCCACTCAAAAAGAAAAATGAAACACTACAACATTCTGCTGAGATTCTTTTTAGAACTTCTTACAGCTTTTCACATACTTGAAATCATATAGCCTATTACAATTTTTTATGTTTAATAATTTTACCTTAAAGACTTAATTACATGTGTAGGGAATTGTGACACTTGATTCCAAAGATATAGATATATTCTTATATAATATATGCATTTACAAAGATCTAACGTGTGATATTTTCAGAGAGACTGATAAAAATGTGATTAAAACACAAGTGTACTTGTTATAACAAGTTTTATTTATCTGTAACATACCAAACATGAGCGCAAATAAAGTTAAATTTAAGTATCAACAGACAGGGCTTCACCAGCTAGCAGATGCGGCAACCTAATTCAGCAGTGCCAATTCTTGATTTAGGTTTTGCTCTGCAGGGACTCAAAAATTTAAGTTACAATGTCAATTTTATTATTAAAAAGAATGTGTCATTCAGCATATAAACAGACAAATTAGCAGGGACAGAATCTCTTATTTACATTGAGACATAAAAGTGGACTATAAAGGAAATTATTTGACCAAACCTGTGACTGAGCTAATGCACCATTAAAACTGAAAAAAATATACAAACCAAGATTACAAATGAGACTGATATCACAAAGAGTACATTAATGACAGTTCACAGATAAGGAATCAAAACCAATTACATTTCTTTGATTAACTGCTAGCATTTCATACAACAATGAAGAGAACTGCTAGCAAGCTGATTCAAATCATTTTACTGCAAACTGTTAACTGTACCTGAGTTTCAAAATAAAATTATTTCTTCGTAACAGTGGCAAGCTATTTCATACAGATCAATTAAAACGTTTTGCCTCATCAGACGTGTGCCCAATTGTATGAAATTACTGCCCTCAAGCTGGGGAAAAACCCCAAAGGAACAACTCACAACAAAAAACCATTTTGCGTATTTCATCCAGTACTTAATAATCAGTGGTTTCAGTTTTAAAGATATTAATTTTGTTTTGTGTTCACCATCATTGTATTCTAGGAAGGAGATGAGACTTAAAGTGATTAATTAAAACTAGGCTTGTAATTTCTGTCAATAGGATTCTTAATCAGACAGAACCTTTATCAGATTTTTCATTTTCACTGAAGTGTGGTCATTTGATTTCACAATGAGAAGAATCTCTTTAAGACCACTTTTTTTTATTATTTTATATATTTCTTTACTTCCTAATAGACAGATCTAATGCCACAAGGGTTTTTTATGCATATTAAGACTAACTTTTTTCTCCCAGACTGAGGTACCACTATAGCAGAGTTCAAAGAATAATACCACTCTCTATAGCAGAGTTCAAAGAATAATATCAATGCTAACTCTTTCATTAAAAAAGATGTAACCCTTCAGGCACCATATAGTTACAAAGCATAAATTCAGTAGATCAGAATTATCATTTGTATTTACGTTTTATATTAAAATATTACTAAAACTAATAGAAGAATTGCAGGTAAAAATGTTACAACTGAATAATTAAATAAACACTTGACAATGTCCAGCTTGTTTAAGGTCTCCTGTTGATGAAGCTCAAAATCCAGCAAGGAAAGACAATAGTGGAGAAGTTGGCAACATGAAGTGGAATGGAAATGCTTTTTCTTACTTACCAGTTGTGCCAGGTCATGATACTCAGAAAATAAAGGACATTGAGAATTCAAATGATAGCCTAGCTATGATGATACTGTGATACTTTCTAAAATATGCTCCATCATTGTCTGAAAGATCTACGTATTATTTAAATAATTCTGTTGTAGCTGCACAGAGTCTGATATCTCAATAGAAATATGTATTGGGGAAAAAAAAAAAATCACCTTTTCTCCTGTAGATATAGTTATTTTCCTCAATGGCTAAGTTCCTTTCCCAAATCCCACTAACATTTCCAAGGGAAACTATACAGTCTAGTTAAGAGAGAATGCTGACAGACCTATGACTTGAGAAAAAGCTCCAGCGAAATAATCCACAGAAGTGTATACAGAATCACACAATCATTTAGGTTGGAAGAGACCTCCAAAATCACCTAGTCCAAACTACACGAACAGAATTTTTTGCCATATCTGAATATGAAAGAATTTAATTTGTTATAATCTATTGCTTCAATGTGTTGAGAATTATGAAATTGCCAAATGCAAAAAAAAAAAGTTTGAAGAAGAACTAAGAAGTAGTCCTCTTGCAACTTGTGGTATAATATTATCTGAAGATACTTAGCATCAATGCAATGCATCACATTGGTGTTTACAAAGTGTTGACAAAAGGCGTTGACAAATTTCCTTGAACAAATTTCTTTCTTTCAAATAACTGCCTTGTTTAATACACAAAAATATGAGATCTAAATTCTATTTACACACTTGTAAAATGGCGAAGATCCACTCTCAGAAAGCAAGTTCACTGTTTAGGACTGAGAAATAAAGAGAAATTTTATTTAGAGTCTCTCAGCCTCTTATGTTAAAAGCAGGAAGGGAAAAACCACTGTTGTTGAAGTACCACTTTTCAAAGCAAAATAAAAGGATACTGCAATAAAGTAATTCTCTAACAATGGTAAGATGATTAAAAGAAACTGAAAAGTAGTATCATTGCTTTTACATCATTACTATATTGTCTCAGTTTATGAACTCACAGAATTATAATCTCACATAAACCACTACCATTTTGGTAAAAGCATGTAAATAATCCATCACAGTTCAAGTAATGAACTGATACTATGAACATGTTTTTCATCAGTTAAGGCGAAATCTTCAAATTAATATTTCTAACTAGAGTAGCCATTGTATTTCCTAATCTAATAGCTTCTGTTTTAAATTACTGTCCAGTTTTCTCTTATTTTAATATTTGTTTTGTTGCTGTCTTTATGAACCCTTGTAATGCTAAGATAAAGATAACTACTACAGCAACTCAATGTACCCTTGGAAACAAATCATCATTTACTACAATATCTTATACCCCACGTGGCTCAAAATTTAACTTCGTTCACAAGTTTTTTCTCCTCACTGGTTGAGGAGGAAAAACTAACTAGCCCTGACTTACAGATGTTATTGTGCATTACTGCTTCTCTGTGTGGAACTCAAGATTATTACTTATAATGAACAAAAGAAATTATGGGAACTTAAATAACAATTGTTAAACCTCTATGTAGATACGATTCAGAATTTTTCCTGCTCTACATCTAAAACAACGAATTATGAAATGAAGTTGACAAGGAATTATCAGTTCACTAATTCACATAGCTATAGTTAACCATCTTAAAATTAAATATAATTGGAGAGGAAGAGCAAAAATTATTTGAGTTGAAACTTCAGTCACAAATGTATTTTGTATTGGCCCCCCTCTTGTTTAAAAAAAAAAAATACAGCATGAAGCACAACTTTAAAGTGACTTAACAAAATGTCATTTATTGGCCTCTCAACTGGAAGTACTCAAAACCATTTCAGTCTTTACAGCCCTTAGTAAGATTCTACAAAATAGATTCTTAAGAACAGGAAAAAGGTAAGTCTCTTGAGATATTTGCCTCTACAAACACTGTTTTGGCATTTATGACAACAACCTCAAGGTGTCTCCTCAAATCCAGGAAAAAATGAAAAAAAGAGTGCCACAAAATCTTAGCATTCTTCCATTTACCTATTACACTTCTAATAAACACAGCTGTCCTGAAGTTAAGTTTAAACTTGAAAATCTAAAACCCTGCATAAGGCCATCAAGTAGTACAGCTAAGTATGTATGCTTCTACTGAAACATACTGATTTTAAATGGGTCTTGATTCTGCAAATTGATCCATCCATTCTTGCATAGTGCCTGTGTAGAGGCTTGTGAACGGCAAATTTAATATGGCTTACTATGTATGAATAGGTGTTCAGTAGATATAAAACTTGTACAGATTTACCGTACAATATTCTAAAAAAACTATTAGTGAGAGGAATAAGTTAATGCCACTTGCAAAAACAATTTTGCATTAATATTACTTCTTAAACAGCTCTAAATATCATTTACAAATAAGGAACTATGTTTATAGCAAATGAAAAGATTTTAACAGATGATATCCTGATATGATTCTATATCAAATGGTTTGCTTTCAGATTCTTAACAGATGACTGTGTTAAACTATTTCTAGATGTATTCAGTGCTAACATCAATGAAGTCAGAACATACATCAGCAGATTGCAAAGTTCAGCTAGAAAGAGTTCAACAGCTTGACTTTTTAATTTGGTAAGTACACTAACAGTGATCCACCCTCAATCCCCAGAATAAAACTGAACACAAAAACACAAAACCCACACAAACAAAAGCAAAACAAAACTTAAAAAGCCAAAATAAAAGAGAATCAGACACTCTTGAAAGCTTTACACAGTTATTTTTGTTTAAAACCACCATTTAAATAAACAAAAATTAGTATATATGTCATATATTCCTTTAAATATAACAAAAACACTCAAAAGCACTTATAATCTGAACAGGTGCCTTCTATTAGAAAAGCACTGTTTTTAAGATTTGGGAGATACTGGCAGTATATTTTAAATCGTGATGAAACAGGCTTAATATTTGCTTGACTACTTGACGGATACTTACACAAAAAAGGGCATCAGCTGAATAAGAGTCTCTTTTTTGGGATTGGCTGTGAATTCTGGCACAGTTTGAATAATTTTGTTCATTACGTTCCTTAGGTAATTTTGTAGCTGTTTGCGTCGCTCTTCTACAAATTTTGCATCCTAAAAATAAAAAGGAAAGAATATAAACAGTGCAAAGAATGTTTTGTTTTTGTTTTCCAATTCCGTAATGTCACTAAACAGTCCTAATAAGTATCAAATTTGATCTTCTGATGATCCGTATATAGTATGCCTATAGAAATATGTTAGCAATATGTAAAAACAAATCAAAAAACCAACACCTTGACTCTGCACTTGATAAAAGAAAATCACACAACCTAGTAAAAACTCCTTATCACAAAAACACCCACTGATGCTGGCTTCTCTCCTTGGCAGAAGGTCTCTTCTACGGACTAAAATTCTTTTTGTAGTAGTAGATCTCCAGAAGGTACTACAATCAGCAAGGCAGCGCATAACAGTGCAACAGAGGCAGTGGCCGTTTATGCAATCTCTTTCAACATCCAGAACTACTAGTCTTTGCAGAAGGAAATACCAATTTATCATTCCCACAATTTCTTCGTAATTCATACTTTCCAGAGACTGGGCACACAAACCCCAAAATGGATTCATATTTCTCTAGATTTTTTATTATTAATAAATCATTATTGTCTTAAGGAGTTTTCATACAGCAGATTGTTTTTAAGGACTATATCACAACTCCCATAAAAATGTTTTATTGATGTTCCTATAGTATTTTGGATCTCAGTATTTTATAAGATATTGGGCCTGATAAATAAAATAATTCTATATACTCCACATTCTGCTGAGGGACTTGCAGATTAAAAGCCTAATAGCTAGCACAGCTCTACATATCCTAGAATTTACATCTAACTTAACTTCCTGTGAGGATTCATAATTACAGTGAACTACAATATAACGTCTAGCCATATATCACTCTCACAGAGGACTATAAAGGTTTCCAACAAAATCAGGTGCTGCCTGGTTTGTGCGGAAGCCAGTAAAGCTGTATCTCAGAAATGCAGGCACTCTGATCACCTGGTTTAAATGTCAGAGTATGTTCTTTAGGAACAAAGCCAACATTATTATTAGACAGTTACAGCTCTCAAAGGAAGACTATTTTCTATAAAATGTGTCTGTCCAACCTGTGTTATTTGTGTAAGAAATACTATTGAAATAATTTTTTGTTTCTTGAAAAAAAAGCGACAACTCACCAACAAAACAGCATAAATGCGTTTGATATGCTACTAAAGAATTTTTGTGTATTAAAAAGGTTCAAGCCATGCAGATCGGAAGATTATTCCTTTCTTATGTTAAACAAACTCATCATCAAAGCAGGGAAGCTCCTTAGAATTCAGGATGATCACTGTAGAGTTTCTAGAACCCTTACTGACATTTTCTTCTTATCTCTCATTAGAAGTTAGCAGGAACAGCAATATTTTTAAAGAAAGAAGAGAATGAATCTGAATGACATTTCTCAGTGTAGTACTTTAAATTCATAGAATTACAAAAATTACAATGTTAACTAAGGTATGTTAGCAAATATTGGCAACCAAGACACATTCTACAAAAGCTTAAACTTATTTTAAGCTTCAACATGTATTTTCTGTCTGATAACCATATATATGTTAACATTTTGGAATTTTAAAAAATTTCCATTAGCGCAGCAATCTACTCAGTTTAGCCGTGCCTTAGCTTAGACGAGCCTTTCACAAGTGGTTGACATTTTCACCATTGTCATTATCTGAGTGTAGGATTAAAACAACATAACAGATTTTTAATTCCATTAAAATCAGGGACAAATTATCAACTGAATTCATTACATCAACTGTTTTCTTAATCATTTGGGTAAAACATTATATTAAAAGAAACTGACACAGGAGGACACCTGTTGCTGTGCTTATACTCCATAGATCCTGTTTCCCCAGACTAAAATCTCTGAACAAACACACACCATCATCTTAGCATCCCTTTCCCAAGTTATGGTTATAAAATACAATGTACATAAAGGTATCACAGAAATACTATACGAATCCTGTATATTAAAAAATAACCCCAGTTTTGATAATGTAAGGAAGTCTTTTCTGCTCGTCTTTTATTTGCGTATGAATATTTAACAACATGTAATTGTAATTACTGTAAGGTGTAACTGCTGAAGACATTCATCCTTACAGGTTTCAAAAAGCTAGTCAGTGCTCGTCTTCTTTAGTTAAGCTCACAAAACTCTAAAATACCTTTTGTTCCTTCTATTTTCTAGATGTGAACTCACATTGACGTCCAATCCTGTTTGACATTCTGATGTTACATTAATGCATGGAAGAATCAAGATCAGTACAGAAGTAAAAAAACAAAACAAAAACCCACAACTATGAGTTATACAGTTTGCTATTTCTTTTCTAACAGTCACAATGTTTTTCAGCACCAGTTTACTACACACACATGCACACCCCACACACAAATCCCATAGCAAATGCTTCTGGTATTAATTGATTTACTGAAAAATGAAGAGCTGAAGAAGCCTGAGAACTCTTGGAAACCAATACTTAAAAGAAAAATCTGCACTGTTGACACTTCACGCAATCCGCTCCACTGTCACTTCCCAGCCAAATACAGTTACTGCTCAAAGGAACAGAGCAACAGCTTGCTTGCGCCCTGCCGCACTGACGAAGTCTGGACAAGAGTGCGGAACAGAAGTCTATACAAGCTGTTGGGAAACGTTAAAGCAAAAATTGTAATATGTGGTGACACATATTAAAATAAAATAAAATGCTAATAATAAACAAAAACAACCCTAATGCAATATTTTAATAGGTAGTTATTACAGATTTTTTTTTCCCCTCTTTTCACTAAGATTTGCATTCCTATTGATTCCTTTGACTAGCTCAAGAAGCAGCCTTGCCCTCCATATCTTTTCACTCCAAGGGTTTCAAGCATCACATTGTCACGTTGGTAGGGACACTGATTTGCTACTGCCAGCTGCACGAAGCAGAAGACAGGACAGCATGGCACGTCACAGGGTGTCACACACAGGAGATCTCAAAGAAGAAAACCTCTGTAGAACAACTTGGGTTCTGAAAGCTTTAAGTACAGGAGTACTGGTGATGTTTGACTAGTGATGTTTGGCCTGGGAGACCGTTTCAGGTTCGGAGCGATCCCTTTCCCCTGCTCTTGACTGCGTATAATGGACGTGAAAGGAGCATCACTTTGCTCTGCGAGCCTGCTCCCAGCACAGACACAGCCTCAAGCCTTGAGTCCTTCCGAAGAATCAGCCTCATCCCCCACAGCACTTTCTTGGTTCTCCTTTTATCAGTTCACTCAATGTTGTTTACAAGCCCTCAAGAAAATCTCTGTTTTACAGTACCGCAATCATTAGCGGTTCTTCAGTTCTTAAGGTTTTTTGGTCACAAATCCTCAGCAACAGTATTTGCAGTGAAATCATTGCAATTATGTTAAAATTTGCTCTTGTGCAGAAGCTGCTCTCTTTTAGTCCCCCGTGTGTGCTGCATTCTCAACGCATTCTCTTTCACAGGCAGGACCACTTGGTTATAAACACAGGAGCAAAATGCTGAATGTAGGTATTTTAAATCACTTATGGCTAATGTAAAGAATCTCATTAACTACAGATAATAACTGCACAAAGCAGTTTTCTAATTAAACTGCCAGAACATGAATGGGGAATGCATTTTTGCTGTTTACGGCTAATCCTATTACGGCTTATAATATAGCTATTTTTCTGCCATTTATTCAAGTGAAATGAAAAAAGAAAGTCTCAGGAGTGAAACTCAGCCTGAAAACAGTTTAAAAATGCTCCTTTAGCCTGATATAAAATTGATCTCCAAAACCAGTACAGAGCAATCTCTACCACAAAATTCTGTATGTGTTCTGTTGCCCACTATCCTTACCAGAAGCAATGTAATCCGGGGTCAAAACAACGCAGCTGTAGGTCTGTACTTTGTCAACACACGTGTGTGGCACAACAGCAGGTTGGCTACTCAGAGGAATTATTTTGCCATTGTTACTGCCAAGTAGCAGCAGTGATAAAGAGTTCTTGTCACAGAGTAGTAAATAAAGCAATTGATAGCAGAAAAACAATTGGTTCAAAGCCTGGCCAGCTTTTTCAGCCTCAAATTATAAAAAGGTAACTGCTACCCTTTTTTCATTGGACCCAGTTATCTACAACTCTTAAAGGACATTCTTACACATTTTCACAGCATTAAAGGTTAAATAATTTATTTTTTTTGGAAAATAAACGCATGTATTGGAAGAGAAAGTACCAGTACTAAATGAAGGTACACATTTTCTCACTGAAGAGAGATCTTACTAACATGGCTAAAAAGGAGAGACCTGCCCTCAGAAATATGGATGGTACTATTACAAGGATCAGAAGTATTTTCTGAAGTTCAGGTAAGAGAAACGTATAGAAGAAATGGAAAGGGTAGGGTGAATAAATAGCAGGTCTCGTCCTTATGACATGGAAAAAGAATTTATTTCTTGAATTGCCAACCTAGTCATTGAAACAGTTAGGTTATGAAAGTAAGATCTTTTCTTTGCCTCATCAGTACCTTAAGAAGTCTTTTTAGTTGCAGGAATGCTTTATGAATTTTACCTGTCTTTACCACATGTATTGCTTATTTTTAAGAGACAGCACTAACAGAAAACCAAAAAAAATGCTATAAAAATAAATTTTTGAATAATCGCACTGATTTTTTTTCCCAGAAGCACGTACCAAAAATGGCACTAAAAACAGCTTTATACAAATTTGGTTCCTATACTTTCAAGAACTGTATCTGTTTATAGAACACAAATTATACATCATTTGAAATTATTACAGAAAAAAACAGACGATTCTATAATAAGCTTTTCTCCATTTCAATACAGAATATACTAGATCCTTCCATAACCACTCTGGGAGCACTCATTTTCTAGTACTTTCCTGAGCTAGGCTTCAAGTAAGTCTCCCCATGAAGATATCTGAACAACAGGCTCCAGTCTTACCAACTGTAAAACCACGAGGCAAGGCTAGCTGGCCCTTTCAGTTCTTATAACTCAATTCGGTGACAGACTGAATGTGCCCTCCAGACTTAATTTGTTAATTTCTTTGCAAAGAAATTTAACTATTCCTTGTATAAAATACCTCCTACTCTATTCATGATAAGCTCCAATCCTTGAGCCCACAGCACTAGAAGGCGCAAAAGTGTGCTCAAAGCAGACAGGAGCTCTGCTTTTAAGATTTAAGATATCAAGTTCGGAGATAAACACTTTGCACACACATAACCTCTGTGCAAGAAATTATTTACGGACAGCTACTGCTGCTCTTAGTCAAGATGCTGAAACTGACTTATACTCATACCTGAGAAGCAGCTCTGATCCGGCTGAAGAGAAAACCTCACATATTCAGTGCCACTTGAGTAACAATCCATGAAAGCATTCGGAATGTAGGAAAGGAACCAGCACTTGCAGGGATGCATTGCCTGTAACCATAAGCCACTGCCCTTCCTATTTGATTATGAATCCTTCTGACTGTGTTAAAAGACAGGATGATATGTAATACAGGGACTCAACTATATAAAAAATATGGACAGATTCTGATATACATCCATAGGGCATCTTGGCCACATGTACCACCCATTTATGTAGAGTAAACTTACACTGTAAACTAATTAAATTAACAAATTGTTAAATGAGACCTAACATACCAGCATGCACCTTCAATTTGTCGGCATATTTTCTGAAAAATAGAACTACCTATATGTTCTCCACAAACCACTCTTAAAATGACTTCCTAGCCCTCAGTTCAAGAGCACATATTTTGATTAACAGTCCACAAAATTTCAGTTAACAAGCAAAAAGGCTTCAGATTGCAAAAGTATCAAAACACATCTGGGAAACTACACTGCTCTTATTGTTCAATCTGAAATTAATAGCTCCCAAAATATTTTATGAAATTATTTTTGACTGAGAATTTTCCAAGCTTCTACCCTGGCAAGAACTATACATTAGCAAACTACTAATATCAAATTACAAATTTCTAAGAATGAGAACATACAATGGAAATCTTACAGACTCATCAAATATTAGATGATGATGTTAAGCTATAAAACTAAAAAGCAGAGCCTGACATATCATATTTGCTATTACTCGGTTTTGCAGGTTTTTTTTCGTTTTGTTTTTTGTTTTGTTTTATTACAAGCCAAGTTCATTCCAGCTTGCAGTTTAAATTGTTTCACACAACTGCTGGTCTTTCAATACACTGATAGTATGTAGCAGATGGCAAAACATTGATATTCTTCATTATTAATGGGACAGCTCACTTAAGATGTTTCAAACATTTTCCATGGGCTGTTGAAAATGGTATGATTGCCATGGTTACCTGCCATGATTTAGGGAAAGATAAAACACGTTTATATTGTGGGTTTGGTGCTGCTGCAATCAATATAAAATGCACTGCTTCCAATGTTCTGAACACTAGTTACCATTTAACTAACCTATTGTTAGCATTGGGGAAAAAGCACAGCCCAATCCAACTCCATTAAAACAAAAGGAAATATAGCTTTGGACTTCAATGAGAGCTGTATTCAGCCTTTGCGAGAGCACACCATGCATCCCTTCCTAAATACAGCTAACAACAGTGCTATTCAAAGATGAGCCCATAAATGCAGAACTAAACTCGGGTTATTCTGGTGTAGTCTAATATTTTTCACCACCTTGGTCAACCAGTCTTAACCAAATTATCGTATCATTTTTTTGTTTAGAAGACACCAAATTGCACACCTCTAAGTGAAGATTGAAATGACAGGCTGAAATGGGAGCTAAACAAACATTCAATTGCTGAGTCATTATCACGACTGAAAAATAGTTAGATTACAATGATTAGTTTTTACACTAACTGATATCTTTGCAAAGGTCACAATGAAACCCAACCTGAATACACCTGTCAATGGATGTCCTTCCATAACTACTGCATGAAGAAACAATTTTACAGAGGTACAGCTTCCAATCCTGAATGTACCAAGCACTGCCATATTGCACAAAAAGCAAAATTATTGAAGTTACGTGAAATTAAAATCTCCATCCTATTTGTAATGCCAATTTCTGTGTGGCAGAATAAGACTTCCATTATACAATAAAACATGGAAATACAATACATGAAATTGCCAGAAATCACCATCCCACTGTGAGATCTTTTTGTACATTTACTGTTCAGTGGAGCCAACAGTAATTCAATGGGATAAGATACAAAGAAAAAATCAAAGAACTGTCACTTCTGAAAATAAATCTTTCTTTAAACAGAGATTTACTACATAATTGTAATTATTACTCTGTTTCTCCAGAGTAGTTGATACATTTCCACCTCTAGCTGTGGCTTTATTTTACTGATACCAGAAAGAAAGCAATCCTTGAAGTTAAGTCATTTGAAAAAGGCATTGCTGCTACAGATCCCCCTGAGTTCAGAGCAGCAGCAGCCATGCTGAGGGCAAACCACAGCCCTGGTGATGCCCTCAGTTGGGCCCAAATTTACTTGGAGACGTGCCACACTCATTAGCATTTCTAATCGCCTGAGATGTGGGACGTCCCCTGCAGTATTCCGCAGGGCTGCTCAGCAAGGAAACAGTTGCTTGGTGCTGTGTCAGGTGCTTCTTGGGTCACCAAAAGTGCTGCAAGCTCAAGCTATGCCTTGCAAGTATGTTGTGTGTTTTTTTTTTTCTTTTTTCTTCCCCAAATGGTAATTTCTGAAAAAAGTCTTACCTTTTATTTTGAGCAAGAGGGTACCTTATACATCACTGCGTTTGACCCAGCTAGTCATAACTAAGGCTCTGCCTGTGCTCTCTTTGAATACAATGGTGCTCTATTAGACCTCCTATGTGCAGGTCCAGAGAGCAAGCATCTTAACAGATGCATAAAAGTCTGCTTGGACAGAGGGAACTTCCCAGGTCCTGACAAAACAACAAACAATCCTATTTTCATAAATTCCTTCCCAATGCAATCCCAGAACCTTGACCTTAAAATACCCAGCATTTTCAACCAAGCAGTATCATCCAGCCAAACTTTCTCAAAACCAGATTTGAGAAAAAGAGTTTAACACGAAAAAAGAAAGCTTGAGAACAAAACCAGAACTGATCTCTTTTTATCGCTGTGCTTAATTTCACTGCTAGAAGCACTCAATTGATAATGTTATTCTAACAAAATTCAGGCTCATCTAAATATTTATTATTTAAAGGCATAAATGCCCACCATGTGTCAACTTGTCAAGGAATCAACTGTTCATTAAAAAGCATCAATAGAAAACTGCAGCTTACAGCATTACCCCTAGGGCTTATCTTCTGCTCACCTATTGAACAGGGAAATTGTATTTGTTTTCTCCT
Source organism: Cygnus olor (assembly GCF_009769625.2). NCBI lineage: Eukaryota > Metazoa > Chordata > Aves > Anseriformes > Anatidae > Cygnus > Cygnus olor. The sequence continues at coordinate 7,807,071 of NC_049183.1, forward strand.
TAGACCAAGTACATATCAAACTACTCTTTTTTTTTTTTTTTTTTTTTTTTCCATTCAGGAGCTTCTGGAAGCTACCAAAACAGTTCATGAAATTGAGGTCCATTTCTTCACTAGCCTATATTGCAGTAATAACTATCAACAACATTAGTTAAAATACATCTCGGTTCAGTGCTTTCTCCCCATTGCAGTTTTCTTTCATTTCCTCCTTTTATCAGGTTTGAAAATGCCCTGAAGGTCAGTAAATAAGACATTAGGAAAAAAATAAACAACCCCCCCCAAAAAAGCATTAGAAACATGGCACAAACAGTGCTTAGTGTACAATACTGTATAAACAAGCTTACAGTGATGCCTTCCCTCAAAAAAAAAAAAAAATAAAACCACAACAATCAATGATCCAAACCCACAAACAGGTTAACCAAAACTACAAGTTCTCTTCTACCTTCTCAGCAAGCAAAAGCAATTGGTTTCTGTATTTTCCCCAGAGCTCAGTAACAATCATTTCCCTACCACGTTTCCATAGACTATTTCCCTTCCCAGCCAAAATCCTTCAGCAGAACTTATGCCTCCCGTTTCTTGTTGCACGGATCTAGCACGGCAGGACAGGGGGGTACTGAGGGATGGGTGCAGACTGCCCCAGAAGTGACGGACCAGCATTACAGGGAGGTAGGTGGTCAACGCCCCGCTGCCTTGGCTCCCAACACATTTAGCTAAGAGCACAGTGACCTTGCTCAGTTTGTTCATAGCCAACAACATCTAAGACATCTTAAAGGAGATCTGAAGGTCTTCTAAAGAAGACTGCTAGCCCCTGACTACCATCGACACCTCGGTACCAACACTATCCAAATACTTCTATTTGAAATGTTTTTAACTCTAGCAATAAATATATAATTTTCCAAAAACCAGAAAAATTCATTAATTCAGCAGTTGACCATCCCAAATGTCAAACAGTACAGGGATGCAAGATGGTCCTTCAACTTTATTCCCACTCAAAAGACTGGATTCTCCTTTAATAGAAATTTTATCTAGATAGGACAACTCAAGTTTCTAGGAATAAATGTGGAATATTGATTTCCAGTGCCTGCATATAAAGATATTTTACATGGTAGAGTGAGCAAAACCAACATTTTCAAGCAGAAAATGTCTCTAGCATTTTACATGATCTGAAGTATTTGATATTTAGTTTTCTCCACTTCAAATAAAAAAGTAACACTTAGTATGTTTATTATCAGCAGTTCCTCTAAAAGGTAGTGAAATTAAAATATAGATATTTATAAAATAACAGATTTCAGAGGAAAAAACAAAATCAAGCATATTGATAGGTACAAAAAGACAGAAAAATTAAGGTAAAAGTTTCAGATTCAAAGAAAGGAGGATTTAGTTTTATATTTGTCATCGGGTGTCTCTCATAAGATCTCCCCAAACAGAAATTTATTAATCCCAGTAACTAGCTAATTTTGCATCACCAACACAATAAGAAATAAATTTAGAAAGTTATTTTTATATTTTCATTTTATACCAGAAGGCTACTAGAATACCTAAATGACGCACAGGGAGTTATAAAACCACAATATTTTTATCTTGCAGTTGTCCAAGCAGCATGTAAATTACATTACTCCCCCCCAAACCCCCCAATGTCATCATGTAAAGCAACACCATCTGAACTGTTTCTACAGGCTTCATCTTCAGTAATTTCTTCGAACAAATTGCTTCTCTTAACTGCAGTATTTCAAGACAGGGAAAAGAAAACCCTTCAGAGGCAAAACTTTATTTTATAGATACCAAATATTTTGTGCTCCTTCTAACTAAAGTTCAACAGCAATTTTTTTTTTTTAATTTGAAAAGAAAAAGACTCAATTCACGGTTCCCATGAAACGTTACACATAAGCACCAAGTGAACACCTACATGCACATATGAATTCAGTGAGACATTTTGAAAGAGGTGCATAAGAGTTGTCATACTGTTTGTCTTTTAAATTAAACCACTAAAAATAAAATATACTGCCATGCACTGTGCTAGCTTTAGCCTTCAAGCTGAGTTTTAGGTAACCCAGACATTTCTTAGCACAGAACTTCAAGATGAAGCATTTGCTATAAAGTATTTGTAATATAAACGCTAACCATTTCCTATTGACTTATCTCTCTTCTCTTAGATAGTGATGTGGCCAAAAAATGGAAATGAAGAAAAACTGAACTCTCTTTTTTTTTTTTTTTTTTTTTTAAAGTGCTTTATACATAAAACATCAAGTGAGTCTTTTCCAGATAAAAACCCAGAGGATCTGCGTGAATCCAGGAATCCACTTTGGACACCAACAGTGAAAATGGCTGGCTTGACCACAGGCCTGAATCAGTATGGCCATTTATCTCCTCCTAGGAAAGGGAATTGCTCCTCCTCCGTTAAGGTTTATTTTGAATCTCTAACAAATGTAGTACTTGTTGGCATCACTGTATCATCTCTTCTTATACTACACTACAATAGCAAATTTAATTGACTATTTTGATTCAACTGGTTTATAATAAAATGTTGTTGTAATACACAGTCTTAGTGACATTTACATCACATTTAGTCATACCACAGTTGTTTCTTCTTTTACATTTTTGCCTTATTAATTCATAGGAAAAATGTATTTTGTTACACAAGCAGCCAGAAATTGTGAACTAACAACAAAAGCTACCCAGCTTTGTTGGGGCTGGTATTGTAACTCACTTTAACAGACATAAGTAGCTACAAACAGGCTTCATGTGCCACATTATATAATTCGGACTGCATATCCTATACTGTGCTCCTTGTGATGATTCTTTTAAAGGTGACTCTAATCTCAAGAGAAAAGCATGACAGAAATATAAGTTATGGAATTGGATTTCACTTCACCCAAGACTTAAAATCTGAAATACTCTGTAGTCCTCACTGATGCACATGCAACAGTGACAGAAAAGAGATGTGCTGTGTCTAGAAATCTTAATTATGGCAAATGTGAAGTTCTTTTTATTTCTATCTATATGGTACTTCCATTAAGTTACCTATTTGTAAATTGGACTTTATTAACTTCATCTGCATGGCTATACATCTTTGTCAACTGAACTTTCCAGTTATAAAGTAACATGGTGAGCTTAAAGGACAACGTTTCCTTTATCACTACAGAATCACTGTTATGGAATTAACATTTATGGCTAAATATGTGAAATTGATCTGAGTTTTTCCTGATTTGAACACAACAGAAATGGATCTCTTTCTTTCCTTTTTAATCAAGCTACAGAAAATGCATGTCTGCCATATTTATATTATCTATAGTTTTTCTAAAACCCACAAGCAAGATAGTAGATGAAAATAACTGTAATAACTAGTTCCACTAAGAAGGCTGAAGACCAAAATCTAATCACTTTGAAAATCAAGAATGATATAGAATTTAAGCATATATATTACAACATCCAAAAATCAAATTAAGTAAGCATTAGTAAAAGTAATCCGCAACTTCAAATTACTAAGATATAACTTAAGGATTTATATTTCCAAAGTTTTCTGCCCTAAATAAATGTATTCTATTTCTGAAGCAACAGAAAGTCATAATTTTCTACTAATTCTCTGTGAAGACATGGGGTATCACAGCTTCGCACTAAGAAATATTATTTAGCCCACTGGCCCAAAGGCATTAGCTAGAAGTTCTGCTTTTTTCTCTGCTTTCTAAGTCACAAGTCACTATAACAGTTTGACTTTGACAAACTACTTTAACAAAGAATAGTTTCTCTGACCTACTAAACCTCGTAAAGTACAAAAGCACATACATCTGTACTTTTGATTTCAATGCAAGCCAAATGTACTTAAATTTTAGGATGCCCTGAAGTGCCCTGCTGAATCAGGGTGCAAAGCCACCCAAGCCTAAAGTTAAATTACATCCTTCCCTAAGATTTTTTTTTCCCTAAACACAGTTATTCTGGAGACTGTCTATATCTTTTCAGCATCTTCAGCAACATGCAAACAGACCAGACGTTGTTCAGGAAAAAAAAACGTAGCTGTGCTGGCAGGGAAAAAAAAAAAGAAGCCGTCTACACTGTTAATATAAAGACAGAGACAGGACGTCCACTGACAAACAGGAGAAAGATAAATTCCCTGGTGAATAGAATTTGCAGAGTTACCAAATATATTCCAGAAACTACCTTCACCTATCTCCTAAATGTTGCCATTAATGTTGTCATACATGTATATATTTATGTATTTGTGTGAATATATGAATAGATATTTTTAAGATACATACACATAATACTGACAAACTTTAAAAATAATTACATACACAAAACAGCCTATCATTTAGCTTAGTTACTGGGGTGAGAGGGACACAAATTTACTTTTTTGAACTGACGTTTGGGCATGAAACAAGCTATTGAGAGCTCACAGACTTCAGCTGCACAGGCTAAAATGATGAATGATGTTGCTCCCAGCATTTTCTCCTAGACAGAAAACTTATTTTAGATTTCTGTATTGCTCTTCCTATGCAGTTGAGGAGTCATGGCAAAGTCACTCTTCTAATCTCAGAAAAGTGCTGTGTGTTCTTTTCATATTGGATATCCAACATTTTAAAGGAAAGCAAAGGATATCATGCAGTCAAGTCAGCACTCAGCAGAAAGCTACCTGATTCAATTTCTACACATTTAGACAATCACTGAATTCACATCTTTCACTGGAGCAAAGAATCATTTCTATTTTGATATGTCCTCTACTAGGACAATAATACCCTTGCAAGAGGATAATTAGATGCTTATCCAGTTACTAAATCCCATTCTGCATTGGGCAGATTCTAACACTTAACGAAGTAGCAGCTGAGATTTTAAGGACATTGCAACATTCAAAAAAAAAATGGAATAATTGACTCAGGAAGTACTCACGTATTATTACTTAACCATTAGATTGAAAGCAACAGTTCAAGAAGCAAGGCACCAACACAGCACCAACAGAGGTCAGAAGTTAACTGCAAGAAAATTGGGCTCATCTTAAATGAAAAAAAAAAAGGTATATTTTTATATAAAAGCATACAGGGATCCCTTTGCCATGAAGTGTTATGATCGCATGAAGCTTGTCTTCATGAACTCACGAACTCAGTATTCTCTAGACCTAGAAATGCTTGTGGAACCAAACCAGTCCCTCGGCCCTTAAGAACCTGGCAGGAAGGCAGCAGTCACAACAAAAACTTAAACTGCAATAATGGAAATATGAATTCAAAAGATCCAAAGTACCTGAAGGCAAGCTGAAATGCAGAGATCTATTTCTTGCAAGAAAACCATGGTTAGAAATTACAAGTCTTGGTATATACAGCTGCATATAAAATACTTAGGAAACCACCAACCAGGCTGATACATGGGCAGCATGTTTTAAAATTACACAACAAATGGTTCAAATGATAAAAATACAGTTCATAAGTTTTGAATAAAAAGATTTGCAGTTTTAAAAAAAGCAAAGTACAAACATGTATGAGTAACTCCACAGTGACATTTCTCTTACACATGTAATGAGAACAAGTGTTTCTCGGTTTTGCTCAAAATATCAATAAACTGAAGGAAGAATATTTATTCTTGCAAGGACTACTTATAAAGATTTTGCCAACTACTTGGCAGCAGCACTGAAAGATCATTAGTAGAAAATACACAGTATGGGGACTAGAGTAAGTAAGAAAATACATCAAGTTTTACAAGCATTACTGTTACAATTTCCTATCAGTTTATCCACTTTGGTAATTAACTGTTCAGATTTGATTCAAAGCAACACTTATAAATCAAATTATTCTTTTCATTGTTTTACATTAGTTCTAATCTGCTACATGCAAATTAAACTGAGACACTGAAAATAAGGTTAACAACCTGAAAGCCAAATAAACACACTTCTTTGTAATTGAAAAAAGGTTACTTGTCCACAGCAGTATTCTTTCCTCTTCTCTGTTCACTGTCTACTAATTGGTGACTTTATTATGACAGTTTTCTGTACATTAAACGTTTCCTCAAGTGTTAAAGCCAGTTTCTAATTCTACATAATTTGTTGAAAGATCATGAAAATGAACTCTAAGATCATTTGTCCTACCTTAATGCTAACAAGCAGAAGGCACAAATACATTAAAAACAGAATAAACTATTAATAAGAATACTAGATTCTTAATCTATTGTCTTATGATTGTTAAACATTGTTAAATATTTTAACAATTTGTTAATTGTTAAATATTTTCAGATTTCACTGCTACTTGATGACAACATATCAGCAGTAAAAAATATTTCATTTTCTCAATTTTTAAATTAGCTGAAATACTGAGTTTGGCATTTTCTCTGTCAAACTTCAGTTTTGTATTTGAACATGATCTCCCTGATTTCTATTGTAGTAAGCAAGAAAATAAGAATGAAAATAAATAGTTCTCCATAGTCTTTTCTACATTACTGTCCTCTGCTAAGTTTCCTCCTCTGTGCTCCGATTTTTTGCATAGTAAAACAGCGGATAGTGTTTTGTTACTATGCAGTAATGGTTCTAGGTCATCCTGTGGAACATGGTCCTCTTGTGGTCCTGGAGGTTCCCTAAACCTGAGGCATATACCTAAACACCAAACTTAGTGTGGGTATCAAGGAAGGTGTTGATTTCAACACAAGCTCTTTCTTTCAATGCCACTACAATTTCAAGTGAGCACATCACCTTCACTAGCCTCACAAACAGAGATGCAATGAGTAACATCAATCAGGTACAGACCTGGTGGATATAAAAGCACACAACACCATTTTCCAAAACTTGTGAAATAGCCATGATTATGAATTTTGCACATGGACGACTGTTTTATCAATATGCTATTTGGGTACCTAACAATATCGAGGATTTGTAGAAAATTTGAAAGCCATAGACTGATCTAAACTCAGAGATGCTTTTTTAGCAGAATTTAGCTACAAAATTGCTCTTTAGGTACTAATTTAAGATTGGATTGATTAATCTAGAAATGTGAAGACAGCTGCTATTCTATTTAAAAAATATAACTAAGATTAGAGAGAAAAAAACCTCTTCTGAAATTTAGCAACATACCAAACAGACAACAATGCCCATAAAAATTAAAAATAAGAAGCAGTATTGAAACAAAAGTAGTTAGTAGTGACAATATTTCTTCCCATGTTTATTACCAAATATTTTAATGTGTAAGATCCTGCATAAACCTCTCATCCTGTACTGAAAGTTAGAATCATAGAATCATTTAGGTTTAAAAAGACTTCCAAGACCATCAAGCCCAACCCTTAACCTAGCACTGCCAAGTCTACCACTAAAACACGTCCCTAAGCACATCTATACATCTTTTGAATACTTCCAACCACTTCCCTGGGCAACTTCAATGACAATCTTAGAGTTGGCTAATGTCTCATCATAGTACTCTTCCAGGAGTACAATGGATGGCACCCAAAGAGCAGATACTTTTTCTGAGACCTGGTATGATGAAAAGTGATTCTGGGATTATGCACGATTAAGGGAGAACTTTGACCCAAAGCTAAAGCACTGAAAGAAAAAGCAATGCAAAATTTTTTGAGTTGCTCAACTGTTTTCTACATATCAGTTATGTAACTGAAGTTATAATTCAATTAGTATTTAAAGTAATTAGGATGAAAGACTTAAAATAAGCTTAAAGGAAGGCTTTCCTAATTTACTGAAGTGGCTGGTATCACTTCAAAAAAAGAGAACGAGTTATATAACAAAGAGGAAAATACATTGTTTCTAATTACAAAACTCTACTAGAAATTAAAAGTGCTTGATTTTCTAATACATGAAAAAGCAGAAAAGTTCTAAGTACTTTCATTTACTAGGTTAGTAGACAACACACTACTTTAACTCTGGACTTCAGTTATGTCAAGCAAACAGATCTATGATTTTATTGGTGAATTCCATATAAACATATATCACTTATTATTCCAGTTCATGTGCATTACTACTCATTTCATGTCATGTGTGCCAAGCTCACCTACTCATTTTTATGGAACACTTGGGAACTCATTTTAACTCAGAGCAGTTACTATCTATAAACATTCACAATCCATACTCACTCAAGTCTGAACGCCACTAAGAAATCTGCAAGCATCATTTTTTCTATTTGCTTTTGAAATTTTATTTCATATGAAATAATGTTGTATGAATTAATGATGGTGATTTTTCTTCCATAGACGAAGTTGCCACAGATATAATTAGAATGATTCTGGCATTTTAACAATACAAGCATTAATGCGGTCTTAAGCCAAATGTGTCATGAAGATCTTTGGGTATTATAATCATTATCTCAGCTTTCCTTCAATGACTGAACTGTTCATTATGATTGGTACTTCTTAGATATTTGATACAAGGACAATGATATGAAGGCAAAAAATATGTATAATGAGAAAATCCGATATAAAAGGAAAAAAATGGTTAATATAAGGAATGCTGATTTAAGCACTGAGTGATTTATTATAAAAAAGTTTTTACAGTCACAAGCATGATTTAAATCTCAAATAGTTGATTTATGATAGTTAAATTTAATTTTCAGATCATTCCTACATGTAAAGATGAATTACTTTGATTACTTCTCACTCTATACTGGTTTCTAGAAGTATACTGCAGATTTTGCCCATATAGCAGGTGCAAAAATTATTTATCATAACCACCCCTGTGTGTGTGTGGTGTGTGTAAGAAAGGTTTCTTTCCAATACTGTGAGTTATTTTAATTACCTTGTTTCCAATGGCCTTTTTTGGTGGAAAATTAAAAGTCCTTACTTGCTGGTATTTATTCTGTAACTTATGATGTAAGCTTCTGAATTCTGCATACCTTCGATACACATTCCATTCATCATCCTTTATTCTAATATAAACCTGCAAAACAGACATGGAAGAAAATAATTTTAAGCCAAACCATTGAAGTAATGTACCTCCTTTGCTCTTTAAAGCTTCACAATATAATATCTTCACATTCATTTTGCAACAGTACTAGAAGTTCCAGGATCACTTATCCACAGGTACATCTCTGATTGTACATTTGCTGCTTCTGTTGCTGCAGGTCATTAATCTAATTCTCTCCCTTCTTCCCCCTCCTTCCCTCTTTCTGTCCTGTTGTTATATTAATCAAGAAAAACATAGCCTGCTCATTTTAAGCTGACTCCGGGGCAACCACGGTAGTGCTTTTTGTTACCATGGTTTCCAGTGTATTCTACTGGCCAGTGAGCAAAGGGAAAAATAATTCAATACCACTATAAAATTGATGTCTATGTATTCAACACAGTTTTTCAACTTTGTAAATTGGCTTTGTAGCATCAGAATTGCGTAATATAATTTTATTCAAAGTATGAAACTTAATTTACTTTCTAAAAAAAATTATATTGAAAAATAAACTAGAAATCTTATTGTTTATAAAATATACACAATTCATTCTTTCTGCTTCTATAGGACATTAAGTATAATTTAACACAGCTGTAGCTTTTGTGATTCTGTAGGGTTTTTTCCACTCAATTATTTCATGAGCATATTACCAATTATATGCTAAATAGTCACATTCTCTAGGAAAAATTCATACAGAAGTGAAATGTACTTACTGAAATCTGAGATTTCATTCATTACCAGGGAATAACCTCTACAGAAATGATCTCAGTTTTTAAAAATGCTGAAACAGCACAGGTCAGAAACTATAAGCCAAGCATCAAATCTCAAGGTCCAGAGTCTCTGTGATTCTGTAAAGTTTTCCTTAGCTTCCTCAGTAGAATCTGTACCTTGCTCATTCTCATGCATATAGGCGTGTTTGTGTGTTGTATGCATGTTAATAATCTCAGTATTTTGCATCATAAATTAAGCTGGCATAGTATTGATTATATAACATTGCCTTGTTTCTCCAAGAAAAAGGAGTAATTCAAGAAATTGACCATCCTACAAAGAGTGGGCAGTAATATTAGAACTACTGAAATTTGTATTTTGATGTCTGATGCCACCTCTGAATTGAAACCTTTCCTGATGACTGAATCATTCACCTGGCCTTTGTCTTCTAGATTTGCTGAGTCCTTAGGAAAAAATAAACACAAAATTTTACTAAGGACTCATGGTATTTTAGAGATCTACTGGTGTCTGGTGAATGTAGCCTTCCTTTAGTTTAGTCTTTAAGAAGATCCTCTTAAGAGATTTTAAGGTCCTCATCTCTAGAGACACCTGGTTTCTCAAATAATAGGAGGATTCTGTCTTCTTGTAACAAAATGCAACATTTTCTAACAGATATCATACGTCTGTCAAATTATAGTATTTCACTGAAAGAAATATTCATAAAATCAGAGTCTATTGGATAACAACTATATTTTTTGTCATTACTGTACATCATTTCATCATATTTCATGACTATAACCAAAAATGAAGACTGTAATTCCAAAATTGGCACATCTAAGAATGTTAGACATTGACAGTATTGTGTGAATTACATATGCACACAAACAAAAATAAACTGGTTTTGGCAACAGGAATTCAGATCATGTAATGATAAAGACCCTGTACTAAGTCTGCAAGAAGTATACAGATTTTAATCGTGAAAGTAAAGCCAGGATGAAAATAATTAGACACCTACAAGACTGTCTTATAATAACTGAGTATACCTCTAAACAAAATGATGGAAAATATGAAATGCAAGTATTTTGCATGATTTCTGTAAATTACTATAGAAAAACAAACTGTAATGGTAGAATAAAATTCTATTAATATAATAAACACTATTTTAATTATTCTTTGTTCAGATATAACCTCTCTCTGCCTATTCTCATGACCAGTATATTGTCTGAAATTGTCTACACTCCCAAAATTAATTTTTCAGCTAGACTACAAAAAAAAGTTAAAAGCACTTTTAACCAAATTGTTTAATATAGAAATCATAATTTAACTAAGCAGTTATCTTTGCACATGTGATTCAGAGAATAATGCAGTTCAATATTACCTGTTAAAGTGTAACCCATAGTTCACTAATTAAGGAATCCAGTACACTATAATTGCAATTTTTAAGTACTGCAAAAACACATATTAATTTCTTAGATAAAATTTCTTCCTGTTCTTTTATGTACATAGATATTGATTTCTTTTAGACAATAAAGCATGAAAATGCAACATTTGGAACTCTGTGCCATATTCAATTTATTGACAACTGTATAATAGACTATGAAAGGCATATTGAAGTTCATGATTTAGTACACATTTAAAGTTTTATTATCTCAAAAGGGAATACTATTCACAAGCCAACATATTTCAAAACACTTAACACAAATTCAATTGGTAAATCAAGCAAAGTAAATCCTAAAGATAAAACTGCTTGGATAAATTTATTCTGATTTAGTCCTACAAGGCATACGGGCAGTTATCCTCATTTAAATGAAATACAGATCATACAACCTAAGGACAGGACAAACAGAGAATAATTATCTTTGTAGTCAAAAATTTGAAATACAATCAAAATCAAGCACCTTGAGATGTCTTAAAAGTAGTTAGATCTATTCCCATAATTTTCAATATATCCACAATTTCATTTGTGATCTTTTAATGGGAAATCAATGTAATCTGTGGATGCTAATTACAGAATACACTAAACAGATGCTATGGTGATGATGATCCTCAGTTTCTGAACAAGAGAAAGGTTCCAGGTTTTTTAAGCCACATTTTACCCTAGGAACAGTTTCCTTGCTGCATAGGGAGACAACATCAATAACCCCAAATTGCCTCTACTATCTAAAAATTACTGTAGCTTTTATTCATTGAATATCTAAACACTGCAGAACTACTCAGGTGAGGCAGAATAATTTTATCCCTACTGAACAGATGGAAAAATTGAGTCAAAAATACTCCTTGCAACTTGTTCAAGAAGCCTCTGAGAAATCTCTAACCAGGTATTGCTTCCAAACTCAATGGCCCTTCTTCCCAAGGAAGGGCCAAAAGGAGAAAAGGGCAGATGCAGAAACCCATTGCTCTAGTCACAAAAACATTCCACCAGCTCTGTAATTACCGAGGCAGGAATCAAAGAAAGCAAGTCGAGCCGACTCATCCCCAGCTCACAACAGCAATTCCAGTGATCTCAGCACAAAAGCAGACAAACTATAATTAACTTCTTGTGGACAGGGGGACTTTGAGTGACAAAGGGATCAGAGGGAAGCAAAGAGTTTGAAACAAGGGGCATGTAGGGGAAATGGAGATGCTTGGATTTTTAAAAAGGAAAATTTAAAGAGATAGACAACAGGGAGCAAAATATGGAGGACTGGAGAAAAAACAGGTTTGAGACATAAGGGACTGAGTCACAGGATATAACAAAAGATATATGTGAGGCTGTGGGTGATATTCTAGAGTGTCATACATGAAAGACAGGAGGTGAGTAATGATGAGAAGCCTGATGGATGCAGCTAAACCATACTAACATACCCTTCACCGAAATGGATTAAAAGACTTCTGTGTATGCTTGTCCCAAATTATCATGCTGCACCTCAGAGGGACACTACTTTCTGCTACTGAAAAAAACTAAGCATATGCCATGTAAATACAGAACAGTATTTTAGGATCATGCTCTAGAAAGTTTAAAGGACTACTCAGGGCCTCATTCTTTGATCCACTTAAAATTCAATTCCAGATGACATTTCATTTCAAATGCCCAAATGTTTTCCTGAAATCATCCAATTCCTAACCTAATTAAGTAATCTTCAAGCTTTTTACGCATTTATAGAGCAAACCAAAATCATTTCTGGCATGGTTATTAGATTGTAGACTTAAGATTTTGCTTTAATATTCTCTGGTACATCAAGAAATGAATTAAGTAGCTTTTGCCTGTAATTTAGGAGCACTTCCCAGTTGAGTCTCCAAAGACTGACCAATAACCTTTTCGTAGCAATGATTTACAACAGCTGAAAGAAAAAATTTAGTTAATAAGCACATATAATGAATTAGTCTGCTATTTTCTCATCACAAACATATTTGAAGTCAAAGATTTGAAGACAAATAGCTGAAACAGTAGTAATTTAATAGTGTTTTGTTTTTTAGAAAACTACCTGATAAATTGGTATTACTGAAGTGCCCATTTGAAAGCACTAATTTAATGATTCTATACTGAAATGAGTAAAACCTAATTCCATGATACTGTTTTATTGAGATAAAAGTTTCTTTAATTGGTTAAGGAATCTTCAACAGCATTTTTGACTCAGAGCTGCTTAACAGACACTGGTAACAGATTAATAACTATTGACACCTTCAATTAGTAACCGCTGACACCACCACTTATGCATAAAAACCTAACGAAAAGAAAGGACACGGACCAAAATTCCAGCTTGCCCCAGGTCCCCGTGTAGCTTCCTGGATTAAATTCTTAGAATTCTTTCTTCAGAGGTGCAGAAGTCTCAAGAGAGTGCTTTTCTTTTTGGGTGCATAAATATCAATTAGTATATTTACAATTCAGTATTTAGTAATCTTTCAAGCACCTTTGGTAGAAAGAGATAGTGAAAGGGATATTGCAGAGAATCTTCTGTTGCACTGATGTTCAGGATTATAAAAATACCAGATGAAGCATTAGGAACAAAATTCCATAAACTGAATGACCATAAAATCTTCCCCACAAATAGGGCTCACGTTTCCTGGTAGAACGATCTGAACGCAATGAAAAATGTATGCTAGCCAGAGTACTCTGTAGATGGGAGCTCCGCAAATACAAGCCTGCCGGAGTAGAAGTCCCTGTGAGCCCATGTCCATTCCAGAGGCAAGAAAAACTTCTGAAGGAGAGAAAGTAATGCCAAAGGGAAGGCATGAAGTTGAACTCTACTATAAAACGTGCAAAATTCAATGGCACAAGATGCAAGAGAACTTGGAACATTTCAAAGGACGTAATGAATATGGAGAAAGTTTGCAAACACAAGGTCATAGTTTTCTTACGAGCATAAAAAAATGCTGGGCAGTACAAAGAAAGCAAAAGAGCCTTATTTACATTAAGGAAGCTGCTGTGACATTTGCCACCTAAGCACCATCATTTAAAAAACAAAAAAAGTGACTGAGACAAACCATATTGCTGCACTGCTCTATTTCTACTGTATCACTGTCCTTGTAACTCCCTTTTCCTCAGTAACTAAAAAAGTTTTTCTGGAGATTGTGCTGTTTGTTATAAATGCCCAAGCATGTGACAACAAAAAGAAAAATTAGCAACTGGTTTGGTAGAGACAACCCAATCAGCACAAATACAAATAGATAACATTTAAAAAAAAAAAATAGTGCCAATTTGCAGGTTAACTCAACTGAGCTATTTCCCTTGACCAGTTAAAGTTCACATTTTCTTTTAAATAACACTAATTTTGGCCTACCACTGGTCCATAGTATTAACTTTAGAACTCAGAACAGAAGAAAGTAGACATCAACTACTAGAGATGCTTTGCCCCTTTTTTTTTTCTTTGCATCCTAGACTTTCATTGTTATTAAAGAAGCTATAAATGTTTCTGGAAGAGGTGAATCTTTGCTTCATATAAACTATCTATTTAGATAGACTATCTATTTAGATAGAAAAGATTAAGATAAAAAGGATAAGAAGATTAATAATCAAACCTGCAAATTTTAACAGAACATGTATATCTTAAGAAACATACTGCTAGCACTCAGCAGGATAAACCAATGATTGAATAACCATCATTAAATGGATTTTGTGTGTCTTCTAAGACTGGCAACTTGAACATTGTGGGAGATGGGAGAAGAGATTGTACAGGGAGGAAGATATGTGCTTAATTTTCCCTCCCCCTTCCCACAATAGGATCAAGAAAGCTTGAAACAATTATGAAATATATGCAACAGATTACTCTGATTACCTTTTTTTTCCATATACCATTTCTACCACTTTTTTTTTTTTTTTTGGGGGGGGGGGCTGAAGGACAAGGAAAAAAACATGCAAGAAGCAGCTCAAAGTGCAAGCATCTCAGCTTTTCTCCTTCTTATAGACAAAACTGGCATCAAAGCTGGCATCTCCTTTAACCTTTCACCTTTGAAATTGTTGACTTAAAAATAACATATTATACTATAAAATCATAAAACAAAAATAATTTTGTGCCAGGTTCAAACTTCAAAAAAATAACACTTTTCCTAAAATTCTCTTCTAAAATACTAAAATTATCTTCTCAAATACTTTAATTCTACTGTGATCCTCACAACTTTCGTAAATATTAACAGTCAGGAAAATTTCCCTAAAAATATATCCTCTTCTGTGACAACTGTGGAGAGAAAACATCAAGGACAAGTCAGGGACTTCTAAAAGTCCAGTTCAGAATTAAAGATGGAAGGCTGGTGGTAGTAAGAGAAGATGAGCTCATCTGCATTTGATGTTCTCTTCAGCCACCTACCCCAGCTTACCACTTTCACTGTCTCCACTATAGTTTCCCATACTGTATAAGGGAAAAGCAAAAAACAAACCAAAAAAATAACAACAACAACAGAATAGAATTGTTTAAGAATGTCTGTTAAATTTATTTAAGACAAAAGAAAAGGGGAGAAGAAACTGAAAAGCAACAATTTTGGTGCTCTGAATCATAAAGCAAAACTCTCACTAACATATAAAGAAATTATCTACTGGTTTAGAAAGTTATAGACCTGATATAACCTGGGGTATTCTTTTGTAGAGTATTGCTAAGGTAACCTGAGAAAAATTACAGAGTAATTTTTCTGTGGAAAGAAGGAAATTCATTCACTTTAGCAGGACGTGTTCTAGGATGAGCTTCTGTAACTACTACTTGTTCCGTTTCTCAAAAATTGGTTTATGATGCTAAGAAATTCTTAAAACTAATCACTCGACTTTAATGTACATCATAATTATTCAGGAATACTAAATTTTGAAAATATGATCAAAATTTACAATTTAGAGAAATGTTTTTCAGAGGACTGGAACTACCTTTTCTTCCTACTTCATAGTGGGCTTTTCTGAGAGGATGCTTGTATCTCAACCTAGTTAGGACACTTTTATAAAAATTATTTCTCTACTTAAAACATACAGAAAGAACAAAAGGTGTAAGTTCAAACAGGAAGAATATAGCAAAAAAAGAATCAGTTACATTTCTTAACTTTACTTCAGGACAATGGGATTCTGTTTGGAATATAAATTCAAGCTGAATTCTCTGAAGTTAACTTAGAAGTGGAAGAAATGAATACAAATGCAAGTTATATTTTGACACAGCTGCAGGACTGTATTTATGGTAAAGTTCCATATTTGAAAGTGATCCAATTTCAGAACTTCTGCAGTAGTGACAAACTAACAGAACAATGAAATTTCTCAGCTGTGATATGAGCAGCATTTTGTGGTTCTAGTGCACAGTTACCAGAGACATAATAGCAATTAAAGTGAATAAGCTTGTAGCTCAACAAGACTACATACTTTCTCGCATAGAGACTACAGATACCATAATGTATTTTATTTGCTATGTTAAAACCAACTTTTTGGTATTTAGTTCATAAATACAAGCAATAGGAATGTCAAGCATATGAGAGAATGCACAAAGCATGAACTTTAAAAATGACCAGTGTTGTCATACTAGACAGAAAAGTGTTATACTTTTTAGGATTTTCCGCTCACTTATATACATGCAGAATTATGCTCACTGTGTTTCTGTAGTCACAGTTCAGTTGCTATTCACCATATCAGCACTAAAGTGACTGGGCAATAAAGAACAAAAGAAGCCTACCTATGCTTTTGCTGGATGGAATCAATATTTCTATCTTTAACACTTCAAATCAGAGTAGATTTCACTCAAATAACAACATAATCAGCTCTTTCTGACAGTGAAATATTACTTGTAATACCCCAAAATAATTAGCACCATTCCACAGGGAGGCACCCATATAGTCATTGCAAAGCATGGTAACCACTGCAGTGAAAGAAGTTTCTGCAGAACGGAATACAGGTAAATGACAGAACTGACGGGCTGTTCTCCAAGTAAAAGATTTTGGGTGCTCTGACCAAGGGAAAAAGGATATCTTACCAATCAGTATGTAAATAAGATGTGTGCTACTTACTCTGGATATATAGAGAATATAAACTATGTTTTTGTTTCTCAGGTAAAAAGTAATTTGAAAACAGAAATTCTACTTTTATTTTCCTAGTATTTTTTGCATCCAGATTAGAATTGTTATAGGAATATCTGTACATTAAGTTGTATTATGGCTTCCTTTAAAAAAATAAATAAATATAAAAACATGCTATAAATAAAACCATTTTTCTTCTCTCTCCAAGATGTTCTCTCTTGTTATTGTACACTCCCTCCATCCCAGCTGTTTAAAGCTTTCTCTCCTCTACCTACTGTCATGCTTCGCTGACATATCCTCAGGTCCCATTATGGAAAATGTAGTGCACTCACCTTTTTGGCTTAGGAAACCACTCTCTTTTTCAGAACGCCATGAATCATATCTTTCTCTCAAATTTTCCCAATCATTCTAGGCCATTTTCTTCTCTCTTTGCCCTGATCTGTTCTGAGATAGAATATGATTAGAAGACTGCACTCTTCTTTCTCCTTTTTGCCTGCTTACTGCCACAGCTGCTAAAGTAATCGAATTCCTCATTTATCAGGGAAATGAAAATCAAGTCTGAACTTAATTTTTTTTCCAATTCTTTGCATACTTTTCAACTTTCTTTCCCTTTTTTTTAAAGTGTTTTTTTCATTATTTTTTATTTATTTTTTTTAAAAAACTGTCAATGCATTGTCTTCTACTGTTAAGACTTCTGACTTTGAAGAAGCACCTTGCCAACGCTATGAAACTGCTGGCTCTCTCACCCAGGGAATTTGCTGGTCACTCTCCCCACAAAAGCTCCTAGTTCCAGACACTGTTTTCCTCCTCCTCAATGCTGCATTTCTGTGAGAAGTATTCTCTCTGATTAAGCAGGAGCATTCAGATGCTGTGAAACCCCCTCTATTTGAAGGTATATTGCTATTCCTTCAGAGAGGAAGTGGACAAGAAAAACAGAACATCACTTAAAGTAATAGAAGAAATATCATGAGGAAAAAAATATCAGTCAGTCAATATTAAACAGTAAAATTTTCAAGATGCAGAAGAATTAAGTTAGAATAAAAGAATGTTTACTGATGATAATCTATGGAGGGCTCCTATTGATACACAAATAATAGCAGCCTTGTCTGATTAGCATGTTTATCTTTAACCTTGTTTTGTGTAACCTGAAATGTTTATTACTCTGCAAACAAGGAGGACTGCAAGTAGCCGTGTAAATACTGGTATCACTTTAAAAATAACAAAATCTGTTTCATTATCTTAAGTGTCAGCCATTGGTAATTATAACAACAAAAGGCATGACTAATGGCATTATGGCATTTGCTGTACACTTCTCAGGAAAGTGCAATCCATATGTATGCAGCAAATAGCACGATATTCTACAGTTGAGAAATACGACAAAGTAATACTATTGCAATAGCCATCTTGCTTTACAGTCACTAAACAAAACTGCAACTAACTATCACCACCTAGAGGTAAAGTGTAAATGCAATTTTTTTTTTTTCTTAAATTCTGATCTGGATTCTGTCTTTATGCCTGTGAATATAGTAGACAAGAAATTATTTTCTAATGGTAGGCTGACTGACCAACATCTTGCTCACAACAAAGACTGGCATCAGACTGCACAGATCATCAACAGCAGTCATCAAAAAAAAAATAGTTAACTAGAATACAGGATGTTTGTAAGAGAAGAGTAGCATGACCCTGATTTTAGAAAGAAGCCTAACATTTAAATTTGTCTGTTTAAAGGACTAGGCTTTCTTAGCTGTTACTTTTTACAAAATATTAGTTTCTTTGTATGTGGACAGGTCCTTAAATGTTTATAACTGATTAGTTTGCCACTTACTAATAGCTGTCACAAACTTTATAAGAGAATAAACCTCTGAAGCTTATTCTGGAGTCAAAGTAGATAACCCATAATTTTTCTAATGCTCTTGTTAGAAGATATTGTTATAACAATCCAATCTGAGCTCCTGACACAGATAATTTGCATTCAATAATACCTAAGTAATCCCTATGATTTATTGATTCATAACAATGATATCAACGGGTCATCAAATTCACCTCTCTACTCAGGTACAAAATATACTACTATGTCAGCAGTAATACACTGCAAGACAATATTCAAGATACAAACCTGAAGCAAAACAAAACAGAGTAAGTATAAAGAGAAAGGCTGTGTTTCTGAATACATTAGAATAAGCTTGCAATGCATAGGAGATGAACACTAGTGGAAGGAAAGGTTTCCTAATCATACTTGTTATTTCCATTTTAGGACTACATTATACCTTCTTATCATAGCATTACAAGAGCAATTCATGTTGGGTTAATCCTACACCATGACCTTCAAGTTTCTTCCAATGTACAGCTACTGCAAGGCATACCGATTTCAACACTTACAGTTCAGAATATTCTTTGGTGAATTCTGAAATGTATTTTATCCAGTACACTTAGAAATGAACATAAAATAGTGATATATACCCAGAAAAGTTGCCCATCTTCCAAGATATTGCTATCCGGGGATTTCTTGATAAACAAGCAACATCTTTTGTGTTTGGATTGATTTTCTTCAATTTAATTAGCCCAATAATTTCCTAGACCCATGTGAACTTAGCATATTTGCAAGCTCTGAGGCAAGACGACTCAAATTCCAATTATGTTGTGGAGAAAGCCACTGTCACACTTATTTTGAAACTGCAAACCAGTGGTTTCAATAGATGCTTTAATCTGCATATTGAAACAGTTTAAAAATCTCTCCATGCCTTTCAGGACTTGAAAGATTGCTACTGTATTCTCCCTCTTAGTTGTTTTTCTTGCAGGCTAAGAATTCCTCATATGCTGCTCAAATGAAAAAGCTTCCAATTTTTACTTTTTTTTTTTAATCTATCATTTTCCATCCATGCCTATATTCTTTCTAGTTCCATTTTTAAGAGAGGAGAGGACTAGAACTGCACACAAATAAGCTAGAGTTTATACATGGCATAATAGTGTTTTCTGCTTTTCTATCACCTTCCTAATGATTTCTAACAGTTTGCTCTTTTAAGATTTCCCTAATCCCTTTTTAAAATTGTGTCAGATTAACCACTTTAAAATTTTCTGGTACCCAGGCTAGAAGCTATTTATCACAACCAGTTTTCAGCTATTTCATCCTGGAATTCCTGATGAATTGCAAGGGTAGATTTATTCATTCATTCAAGAACCTCTACTGATATTTCCATTTACGATAGACAATCTGCTAATTCTCCACAAGGAATACTCCAGAATGGGAATACCCTGTAACACCTCTGTAGTGAACAGAAGTCTAAAAAAATATGCATTTTTCTGTTACTGTTTTATGTTCTGAGACCTTTTTTAACTGCTTGAGTATTTGCTCCACAGACTCTAGCAACTGGCCTCTTCCTGACAACCCAAAATCATAACATCCCCAAATCCTGACTCAAACCGTTTTTTTCCCCCCCACATTTCTTCATTCATGTAGCAAAATATTGGACCTGCACCCCTCTGATGCTTCCATACCCTCCTTTACCCTGTATCAGTGAATATCAAATGGACCAATATCTTCCCTAGCATTTGTTAGTAGCACATCTATAAACATAGATCTTCTCTCTCTCCATTTAGCAGGTAAATTTCCTTATGTTACCCTAGGGAATGACAAAATTGAATTTCACAACACATAGCTACCTCTTCTCAGTAGGGATCTCCATTTTCAGATGACTATTCGCAGTACAAGAGGAAAGAAAGATTTAAATGCCTATTTAATTTTGGCAAAAATTGCAAATGGCAGATTTTATTTTTTGTATTCTTGTTGTCACCATTTATTTATTGTAGCCATCTCAATGTTGGTCTATTATTGTTAAATAGTGATATTTCAGAAAATAAAAATATTTTGGAAGCGAACATAATAAATACACAGAAGCACACGGCCAATTCTAATCAGCTTTTTTTACTAAAATGTATATACTGTCTAATTGTTTTACCATCCATAGTTGAATGACATATGTCTATGGCTTCTGTTAATTTCAAAGAAAGTACTAGATGGTGCTAAGATGTGAGTGATGATTATTCTGCCACTCACAACTATCCCTCTTGAACTCAAGTCATTAAAAATCAGAATAAAATTTGGCTGTTTCTAGACCTTGCTTTTAAAGTCTTAAGATTCATAACCAGTAAATGCTGCCAGTTAATTACTGCTAAAGGAGTGTGGGGTAACTCTGCGAACATAGAGGTCTGCTTAAAATTTCCACATCTAGTAGGATTCTCTATAAAATGCTGCTTGCTTCAAGAGTGAAAAACTTGATTTCTGAGCTTGTCCAGAATCCTTAATCCTTAACAGAAATTCAAAAAAAGAAAAAACTATTTGATGGTTGAACCTACTTGATAATATAGCCAAATGCAGCTGGGAACTTTGCATCTACATCACAACATCTGGTGGTTGTTTTTTTCTATTTTGTTTTGTTTTTTTGAGGACAGAAGATACACTGATTTTGAACATGACATCTGAAACATACCAAAATATTAACATGACATAAGAAGAAATACTTGGAAATGCCCTTCAAAAGCATTAAAGTCTGCTGTAAAAAACAAACAAAACAAAAAAAGGAAGACCATAACAAAAAACACTATAACAAAACTCCTGCTGGAATTGGAGTCTATTCATATCTTCTTTATGATGCTCAGGTCTGGCCCTCCTGAGATATAAATTAAAGTTAACATGCCGTTCATTTCTCTTCCTGTTTCAAGGAGCACAAATGGAAAATCGGCATTGATTCTGAAGAGGCACAGGTACGCAGGTTTATTTTTCCTAACTCTTAATATTTCCAAGAAGAATCACTTATAACTCCAGGATAAAGGATGACAGATACTATACTTATAGGTTCATACTTTTCAAACGTTATTCGACACACTCTGCAAATATATCCACCCTTTTTTGGCCATTTCCAAGCCACATAATAAGTATGTCATAGTTTATTTTCTGCTGAAAATATCTATTTATGAAGAAAAAGGGACAGAAGATGCACGACAGTTCTCAAGTGCGTCAGTAATAAAACTGACGTAGCAAATCTCTGCACACTGTCTTTTCTCTCCATCAACTGAACGAATGCTGTAAATTTGCAATTTCTAATCAACGGAGGTTGACAAGACAGCCCACAACAGGAGAGGAGAGAAGAGGAGGACAGTGTCTTTAGCTTTTCAATAACTTTTTTTTTTAAAAAAAAAAAAAAAGGAAGAAATCAGTAATTGTTTCAAATATATTTACATGAACTGGATATGGAAAAGCAGTGGTCAAGGTCCATGCCTTTTTGCGACACCTGCACTTGGCAGCAACATCTTACCTCAAGACTATTATGCATACAATCTCATTTTCAGGCAGGCTAAGCATATTTCCAATTCATGTACAGTTATAAGTATTTAGCATATTTGAAAATTATGCTTACCCAAAACAAGTTTGAAATTTTGCCTCTTCCAATTGGCACATTTCTGCCTTCTCCATTTATTTCATAACTTTTTCCTCAGAACTCACCAGCACAATTAACAGCCCATTTTTACGTCCAAGTTATGGTTACCAAAGCATTCAGAGAAATCTGAACTTCAAATTATATTGGCAATAATCTCAACAATATCAAAATGCTGCAATACCTCTACCAAGAATTCTCAATTTCCTTTACATTGATATATTACAAGCAGAATTCTCACACAGCTGATACAAAGAGTTACAAACACTTTTTTATTTTCTGCTGTGGAGAAATAAGTGATAAAATATCCAAAATAACGTTTATTATGAATAAGAGGACTCTCAAAAATGAGCTCAGTCATTTATCCTAATTGTCACTCCTAGTCCTTGTCTGTTCATTACATACTGGTAGCCTGGTAAATATTCTCTTCCACAATTTCAACATTGAATCAAATTCCCTGTAATCAGGAGCACGTTTTGGCAGAGATTTAACAAGATAAATGCACAGTGCTGTTATTGAGGCTATTCTGAAGTTTTATAAATTAATGCTTTCCTGATAGCTATAAAATGCAGAATATATATTCAGTAAGCACATGACTACATATCTGATCAGAGATGTGGCAATCACTTAAACTCCAAGTGTTTAATCATAGTGTTATAATGTGCTATATAGAGAACATAGGTTTATTTTTGGAAAGATTTCTTTTTTTTTTTTTTTCAGGTGCACGGTGGCAGAAAATAGTTATTTGCTAGACAGATACTCTTATCCATCATACTACAAGAGATCAAAAATTAGTAGGAATGCCATTGATGTATTCTCCCATAAGGAAAGATCTTAACAAGTACTAAGATCAAAGTTTAATAGAAACGACAGAAGTTTTAGGTCACTTCTACAGGTAGCTTTTGCTCACTTTTCTTTTTAAAATTTCAAAAGACAAAGTTGAGCAAATACACAACTGCTCACCAGAGGAATTCTGTGGTATTCTGTGCTGTTCTGTAATTAAAGACAAACAACTCTGACCATGGATATTCTATGTCTATAATAAATAAGACATTTCTACCTTTCCATGTCACATATCTCCATTAACTTCCTAGTGTGAATAGATAACAAATAGCACATTCAGAAAAATAACTTGTACATTTTTCAAATAAATATACCAATAAACAAATTTTGCATACTGATGTCCAACATGACATATATGCATAACAATATATTGCAGAAATAAGTAAATTCTCAAAGCTGTCTTTTGACAATCTAGAATTTCAAATATTTTTAGAATCTTCCAATGATATTTTGCTTCATTTCTTCCTCTTGTTAAAAGGCCCACCCTTTAATCAGAAGTTCTTTGTTTTCCATCAATGCTGAGTAATTGATGAAGTCTATTAAAACCCACTCTGTTAACAGCACAACTTATTTTCTAAAATGCCACGCTAATGATGGAAATGATAAGGTGCAGAAGCACAATAAAGAACAAAATTTAGTACAAGTCACTGTAGTTAGGCCCTTATCCAAAGCCAACTGAGACCAATGTCTCACCCTCCACTCACTTAAGCAGGTTTTGGATAAAGCCCTGAACCTGCTATAAACTGGGAAGCTAGGTTTATTTCTTCCTATTAAGAAAACATGCCAAACGTCTATAATACACATGAATTCCCCGTGCTTTCTTGGCTTTCTTGGTATCTTTTTTTTATAGTCAAGTACAGTCAAATTTTGTCAAAAACTCTGAACTCTTGAGTAACAAAGTTTGATAGCAAGTTACCAGCAAATTAAAAGTAAACAAAATTCTTCCAAGATCTAAGCAAAAGAGTAAATACACCTTATATTTTAATGAAGTAGAATATTAAGTGACATTTAGTTATTTATATTGTGCAAAATATAAACTAAGATTTTCTAAATGATGAGTCATTTGGAAAAATCTCAGATCCAGGTTTACACTTCCAAGCAACACAGTCAATTGACTTCAAGATCATGTGCAACAGTATCAGAACAGAACTGGTGATGCAAGATGTTTCAGCTGATGGGTACCCAGCTTGGAGTTGCTGCATAGGTTTCTTCTGTGGGATTTTGTTTTTTTGAGACAAAGGCATTGGCACAGCCTCAATATTTGTTTCTGCCCTACAAAGCAAGTCTTTAAGAATTCTTCTATCAAAGGAATCACAATAAATGCCATGTACTATGCACCCAAGTTCTCCACCTTCCCAGGCAGTGATAATCGCAACTTCTCTCAAAGCTTTAGTATCTTACACAAACATATGCAAATGGAGTGTCTGCACTACCACATAGCACATTATGCTACCCAACCATTCACAGTGAGACTGTAAAAGTGAAAGCCTTAATAGAAGTGCATGTTTTAAGATAATAGCTGCCAGAATGCTTTTATCTGTCAACCAAATTATTTCCCAGGTTTGCTCATTACTTCGTTCTGCCCCATTAGCAAAAGTATGCTAATGAAGAAGGATTTACTTCAACAATTTCCTTAGAAAAGTAGAGATAGACACTGAGAACCTTCCAATATGTCAGCAGGTTGATGAACAGGGCAACATGAGACACAAACAGGAGAAACGAGAGCTCCTCCAGTCATCACAGAACTGCAGCAGCATTACAGTAACAGAGATGTGGTGGGATAGAGTACTTCTAAGAATTTCTGTTTTAGCACACTGGTATCTGGGTTTGGGAGCATGTAGGCAGTTACAGTACAATGGAAGAACAAGTGAGAGACAGAAATGCAATAGGGAATTAGCAAAAATAATCACACTTGTCAACATGTTAGCCTTCCACACGCACTCGTGCACCTAAATCTGACTGACTGCTCAACACTTTTGAATAAATTACTAACTCAGTACAACTTCAGTATTGCCAGCTTTTCTTTGCATTAGCTGAAGACTTATTTTTCATTATACTTTACTGGCCAAAAAGGTGGTGTTTTCCTGTATTTTTCAACTACCCACTAACAGTCCATAAATAATTCAGAATTCTATAAAAATCATTGTTCAAAGTGAGAGGAATGTTAAAAATCCCCAGAAATCTTGTTCAAAGCTTAGTACACATGGCTGAAACACAGGAAAGAGGAAAAGTTTTCTAGCAGCATAATAATTATACTAATTATAAAAAATGCTCAAAATTATAACATTTTATAATCATAATAATTATAAAAATAATCCACAAAGAGAAATACAAGTAGATTGATACAGCACATCAAAGAGCTGTTTAAGGCTAGCCCTGCCATTCTGCTTATAGAATGGCTATAATTGGTCTGAAGATGAAAATCCATGAATCAAAAAACAGTATGGGATTTCAATGCTTCAGCTACAAGGCAGGCTAGAGTGCAAACTCTAAATTTAGACCCAGCAGAAGCAAAACCCACTATGAACATATCCAATGACACACAGTCAAGGCTTTCTGCACTATTCAAAATATTTTTGAGCTACTAAGTAATCCCTATCTGTCTGTCTGTCAAGTAACATTTCTGGTCATTGATATTGCAGAACTGAAATAGAGTAATTACAACATGCATATTGAATAAGGCATTACTGGTCAGCATTGAATTGTTGTGCTCTGAATAAACCATTTTATTAACATGCTTTTACACTATTAAGAGCCACCAATCAAAATAATGCTATTTTGAGGATCGCTGTCATCCTATGTATGAACACGTATGAAGCTACTGCTGATGTCCATTAATTGATCTCTAATAAAATTATACTGAGATAAAATATTAAAATGTTCCATTCCAGTCAGAAAGTGTATTATTGAATTTCTGTTAGAACTTGTTACTTACCTGATAAACATGGAATGCATTAGCAGCTTTTCCACGCAGAAAGACAGAGGGAATCCAAACATTAATAAGAGCACGATTTGATCTGAGGAGATGAGAGATAAATTTAAAATAGATAATCATGTTTACATATTAAAATTGCAAAGTAGCTACCTCCAGGTATTTAGATAATGATCAAGGTCATCAACAAAGCAACTTAACATTTCAAATGGAATATCAGAAAATTTGTAGTTCTGCCTGAGCCTGTTATACTTACTATATCTAGAAGCGTTCCCTAAAATTAACATAACTGGGGAAAAAATGAAGCAAATCACCTTTTCTTTTCCCAGTGTAAATTTGACAACATTTGATTATACACATGAAACAAAAACTACTTATTTCAACAAGTTCAACATTGTGGTCCACAAACTCAACAAAAAAAAAAATGAGTTCATCAAATAACAGAAGAGCACTGGACAGTTATGGAGAAGCAATTTCCACCCTCTCTCTTTATGATTTACTTCCAAATTTCTGCAATAGAAAAACACCAGCTATATTTTCACCCCATCATCCTCAAAAAGCTAGATTCCTTAGTTGGACTAATAAAAGCAAAGCTTCAAATCACACCACTCCAAAGTGATCTGTGGTGACCTACTTTTTTTTTTTTTTTAATAGTACTATTTGTATGCATTGAGATGAGAAAAATGAGAAGGACCATCATGTTATTAGTATCATCTAGAATCTACCAAAACCAAAGCAACAGGAAACAGTAACTTTTTGGTGCTGTGCTAGAATACTAGGTTCTAGGACACTGGAAAACCTAGTTTTCTTCAAGAAAACGTCCATGAATCTGAATGCCTTGCATACAACATTATTAAAAACTATACTACAGCATGGACCATGCTGCTCTCCATGCTTTTTAACAATGGAACACCACATCTGAGAATTCATTTACTGGAAATAATATGGGAAAAGGAAATTATTCAATCTACTTGCTTCTTCTTCTTTCCCATAAAGACAACACGAAAGCAGAAATATGCATATTAGAAAACTTACATTTCGAAGTCTGACAAGCTCTGATCTTCAGATGTTTGACTCAAATCTCCAGGGACCTATATTTACAGAACAGAAACAATTCCCACACACTAGTTATTATGCTTTCTTAATGGAAAGCACATGATAAAAAAAATAAAATTTAAAATTCAAGTTATAAAAAGCCAAAAAAACTATTACTGAGAAACGATTAAAAAATTAAACTGTGTAACAGTAATATAAACGTATCACCCTTGCAAGGTCTTCTGGTTAGAATTTGCTACAGTTTTGTAAAGAAACAAATCTGACTTTGTAAACTTTGTAAAAGGATATAATTTTGAAAGGTACAGAAATCCCAGAGCATCAATATTAGGGCTTTATAAACAGAGCATGCTAAAACAAAGTACCTTGTGTGTATGAAGAATTTATGGGAAAAGTTGAAGCACATAAAACCTAGTGAACACTTTCTTTTATACTGCACATTCTACTAAGAAGACACGTGATCATTTTATGTTAGCCGTGTTATCATAAAACATTAAATAGCTACAAAACTTCATAAAAAAGGCAATGATGAGCTAACACCTACAGAATTCCAAGAAGTAACAGTTTTAAGAAAACAAGATTGAAAGAACATTTGGAAATGAATCAACAAAAGCTTTTTTTTCTTAACCTTTACGTTAAAGCCGGTTAAACATAAAAGGATGTGTTCTCACCATTAACTACTCTAAAGCACAAACCACAACTATGAAAAATTAGTGTGTTTTGCTGAAGAACAGCTGAAAGTTGTCAACTTCTAGATAAGGTATCTACATTAGTCAATTATCAGTTCAATACATCTCTGTAATATATGTTGCCTGCATATCACCGTTTTTCAGAATATCTGCCTAAGAAACATAAATATGCATTATTGTTTATTGTAAAGCAATATAAAAATTCAGAGGGGACTAAGGAAAATCCCCTTTCCAAAGGTTTTGACAGACCAGCTAAACTCCCACCAATACTCAAGGCAAAACTGAATTTTGCTGTCCCAAGTTTCAAGAGATATGGCTCAGCAAAAACTGAGTCATTCCTACCAGAGAAGAGAAAAGAATAAAAACTGTGCACAGCTGAGACAGCTCCAGAGCATATATATGGAAGCACAAGTCCTGAACAGGTCTGCTGCCCTCTTTTTGGAGGAACGAGGCAGTGATTATGCTGGCAATATCCAGTATCTCCCCTCTCTCAAGTCCTAGCATCAGCTGTTACCTGCTTGCACTCCAGTCCATCCTCGAGCAGCAGCACACTGGTTGGCTTTCCAGGGCTTTTATACAGAGCTGACATTTTTCTATCTTGCCTATAACCTGTATCCTATCTTTGCCTATATCTGAAACGGAAATCCTATCCACAGATATATGCAGTTATTTTCATTAACTTCAGTAAGAGTTTTGCATAAAGACCTCAAAAACAGCATGGTCTTTGGAAATGAGAAAGAATGACATTAATAAGTTCCAGTGCTTGCACATCTACTTTGAAGCTGATTGTTACTTATGCTGAGATTGTACTTGATGTGTTGTTCATTGTAACACAAAGTACAGCAATGGAGACATATTGCATTAATGTATTTCCTCATTCCCTGCAAGCACATACTTTTTGCATTAATATTATACTCCATGTTTTTCAACTGCTACAGAAGTTCTGAAACCCCATAACTAAAAATTTGGAAAGATCATTGCGGATATTTCATATATAAATTACAGCCATTAAAATTGATTATTAGCATTAAAATGAAAGAAGTCAGTGAAGAATTATGGAAGCTATTTTTATGAGAATCTGTAAATTATATACTATTTTAATAATAAAATGTTAAGAATTTGGCTGATCATTTCAAACAAGTCAAGGGGAGATCAAATATTCATATCCCACTGAATTTCTGACAGTTGCACACTTGACCAACTTTTAAAGTTCTAATTAAAGTTTAAGTAACAGATAGACTATCAGCACAGTTATGCTTAATAATATGCAATTAAAATGTATTAAATTCTTAGGATAATGCAAAAAGTCTTTCGAAAGCCTGTATTCAGTGCACAGTTCCATTTTGGATAGTAGCAACTAATGAAGACTAGCATTTCACTAATCCAGTATCGCTTCTGTGGTAATTAAATAGAGTTGTCAGAATCATAAAACCTGATGATTTGTTAAAGCTACTTAAGTTTCAGGTTTCATAAATAGACATATTTCAGGAGTACAATACCTACTACAACAGTATTTCAATGATTAGGCTAGGTTCTAATCTCATACAATAAAATTTGTAAAAATATCTGACTAATTACCTGAAACATGCTTGCTGATATATTTATATCACTACACTATAAGCTGACTGCGCCTAATAATTCTTTAAAAGAAATACTTAAATGGAAAAGAGAGTAGTGGCTTATACCATGGCTCCAATAATTCCAAGGGATTTCTGCCTTTGGCACAAACTCATCCTACAGATCAATCTAGGTAGTATATTACAAATGTCATTTTTAAGAGTAGACCAAGCAAGTGGATGCCCACTTCTCAAGCATACTTCATGCAAGCAAGTATATACAACACTTCTCCCAAAACTCTCTCCATCCCCAGCAATTTTCAGGTCAGGGGACTTCTTGAGCAAGACATAGCTTAGCATATTTGGTAACCCCTAATGGATATTTCTTCTAAGTATGTCTAGTCTTTGTTAAAGAGCTCCACAGCTCTGCTGCTGTAGAAGACTGCCATGGAAAATGACTTACTGCTTGTTTTGAACCTGCTTGTAACTGGG
This sequence comes from Cygnus olor, assembly GCF_009769625.2. Lineage (NCBI taxonomy): Eukaryota > Metazoa > Chordata > Aves > Anseriformes > Anatidae > Cygnus > Cygnus olor. The sequence goes on from NC_049183.1 coordinate 7,837,076, forward strand.
AGATGCCACACAGAGCTGATCCCCATCTTTCGCACACCATTTTGCAGTTCTCTACCATACTCTTCCCAAAGCAGATTCTTTTTCAAATTGAGGAAAGGCTGCCCAACCAGTCACATACAGAACACCACTCCACGCTTTTGATTATCCCTGTTGCTTTTTCCTGAACACTCTCTAATTTTACTATATCCATTTCAAGATGAAGGGACTGCACAACATTCATAAGTAAAATAAAGCGGGAATTCATACAGGAACAAAGTAATTATACACAGTTAATATCTATTAATAGTATATCTGGATACAAAAGTAAAAACAAAATCTCTGAACAAGGACATACAGTCTAAAATCTCTGAGTAAGAAAGTACAGTCATAATACATGTGTGATTTATCATTTGTCATTTCTTGACACAATAATTAGATTGTTTGCACCTAAAAGGATGAAAATTATAGGTGAAATCCTGCTTCACTTATGCACATGGAACTCTTATCAACCACTTGACATAAATGTTATGATAAAATATGCATGATATAATAAGCATGAATGCTTCCAGTATGAACAAAAAACTAAGGTGCAATACTGTGCAATTATATGAACAAAACCCATCAAAATACGCCTTCCTGCTAAGATGGACAACTATTAGGAACTTTCTTTACTTTTGTTTCCCCCCTGTACATCTCCACATTTCAACCAAATCTTTTCTTTTAACAAAAAGCCAAAGAGAAGCAGTATCTGGTAGAAAGCAAAAACTTTGATTTCTGGGGACTTGGGGGTGAGGGGAGGAGATTGTTATTGTTTTTTTGTTTTGTTTTTTTAAATTTTCTCGAATAACCAGCTCATGAACACAAGCTACTATTTAGTATTTAGCTCAGGCTGCAAAAATAGGGATAAAACTAAAGTCAGAGAAAGAAGGCAGGTATAATAACCAGAAGAATTAGAACAACAGAAATAAGTCTTCATGGCCCTTTTAAAACTGACTGAGCATAACACTGAAAATTTCAGTGCCTCTAGGCACATTATAAAGTGTTTCTAGAACAGCGATGCTGACCTCTGTAGATTTATGGATACGGGTAACTTCTCATTTAGAAACCTACCAATTATTTTTTATTATTTCAACCTTCCAAAGTAAAAAGCTCAGCAAAAACAAACAAACTTAAAAGTATCTGAGCACTGCAGCCATTTTTATTGTCTGAATAATTTCAATACTACTATATAAATTAAATACTGCTAAAGAGAATGAAACAACACCAAAAATACCAAGTAAGGTATTCTTGACAGATGGTTTATTAGCTGTTATTTCTTATAAGGTAGTGCAGATTTTATTTCAACACAAGTAATGGTTTTGAGAACAGTATTTCTCAATGTAATAAACAAACACTTACCGGCCCTCTCAAATCAATTAGTTCTTGTCTCATCTGGGACACAAGAGCTTCTTTAGCCATCAGAGCACGGTGCAGCCTCTCATTGAACTCAATCAGTTCCCCATGCATTTCAGCCACCTGAAAAACATAGCCCAGAGATAACTGTTCTAAATTGAAAAAATACACTATATAGTAATTTCTTACATTCATACCAACTTATATTTATTTCACAGCATTCTCCAAGTAGCACGTAGTGCTGCTAATACAGCATTTTAAACAGAACATTAGTAACATACACAAAATAATTTTCAGCCATGCCTTGAAACATTTGTTTTGTTATTAAATTCAACACGAAAAAGTTACAACTTTAGATCTATATCTGATTTTACCCAATCAGAGGAGATCCCATGGTAACTGATTCTAATAAAACACCTATTAACTTGTTCTCAGTTTAATTTTTGATGAGCAAAGAACTTGACAGGTACAAATCAATCAGAATATTTTGAATTGGGAATAATCTAAAATGCACAAACTAAATTCAACTTTGTCAATAATTCATGAGTAATATTCTGTACTCTTACGTGGAGTTAGAAGTCCAGGCAAATCTGTGAGGGGTCAAAGGAGCATAAATAAAACAGCTTTGCTGTGACGCACGTCCATGTGCATACGTAAAACATGGTGGCCTCAAGCATGGCCACTTTATACACAGTCTTGCTGTGTCTGTGCTCTCCATTTTTGATCAAAATGGTTAAAAAAGCACCAACTGAGGTGGTATGTATATGAAAGCAAACAGGGCTGGACGAATGATGTGCAAGAAAAGTACAACAATTTGCACAGCAAACTATGTTTAAGTTGATTTCTTGCTAAGAGATCTGAAGAACAATAAAACGCAAATCAAGGTTAAAGACAATACTGAGTTCTTGAATTTTTCTTACACATAAGCATAAACCAATGGGGTGCAGAACTCCAAAAGGACAAGGGATCCAGAATAGTAAAGATCTATATTGCAGCAGTAATCTGTTATCTTCAAAAGAGGGTGATGAGGAAACTATCTGGAACAGGGAAAGACATCTGTGTTCAGGAAGGTTTTGAGCTACTCCTTTCAGAACCTAGACTACGAAGTTGAATGAAAGTTTTAATTCTGATAGATGACCCATCAATACCTAATATACCTGGCAAGGGAGTTGTCTTGAACTGATAATAGCGCCTGTAGCCTTATAGCAAAGAAATTTGAGCCAAAAGGTGTCTGTAGAACTACTTTGAGGGGAAAAGAAAGATTCCATTCAGAAAATCCTGTTGTTAGACCTTTCCATGTGCAGTCTCTCCCTATATTCTCTAACAAAAGGGAATACTGATGTGGGCCATGATCATAGGTGCAGTGCCAGAAAAGCAGTCCTACGGCAGAACAAAAAAGGCTACACATAACAGGAGAGGTTAGATGAAAACATAATCAGTGACTGGTTGACCTCAGTAGTGGGCATAGCATACTACCATAACAATACAGTTAAACATTCTATTTTTCAGGTTACAGCAACTCTTGAAACATCTCATACAGCCATCCAAAGCTGAGAGAATATAGAGGCAACAGGGTAACATTATTAGGAGCAGAGCTGAATAAGATGAGCCTCAATCTGCTACTTCAGCAATAGCACGGGGACTTGGGATTTTGCCAAATCTCTCAAAAGTTCATAGTTTTCCTTCTGGAGGCAGTTCACTCTGCTTCAGGCTTGCCTTTCCTTGAATTACTATTCTGTGTTCTCCCTCTTGCCCAGGAAATTTCCCCAAGATAAAGCAGGTTAATTCAATTTCTTTAATTTACTGCTTGCTTTTTACTTCAGTGCCTTGTTCCAGACAATCTGTATCCTTCACATGACAAAGAAACAGTGAAACACAGCTTCAAGTTGACAAGCAATGAGATGACATCACTGATCAAATAACAAAAACGTACTAAGAATTATGCCAGAACCTCAAGTATTCTTCTGGAATTTATTTACATATTAGAGAGAGTCCATCAAATCCAGTAACTTCTTGTACAACTGGCTCTTTAAACCACAATTTATTTTAAGATAATAACAAGGTTATACCATTTCGGTTACATTTTATGTCATCACATCTTCCTTTATTCATTCCACACTGAAGTCCAATCAACAATTTTCCCTACTGGGACTTCATTCATCTTCACAATTGTTTCTCTCCGTGACAATGTTTAATGCAGAAAATTAACGTACAAATTGGCTACGTTTCCCTTGGTCACAGGATCATTCAGATTTGGTCCTGGTCATACCAGAAAGCACGCTTAAAGAGTCCATATCCTTATCTCAAAGAAGTGAGCTTAATGCACAAAGTGTTTAGAAGACTTCACACTACTAGAACTCCAAAGACATGTTGTCAAAAGAAAACCTAAATCTGCTCCTTCTCTCCAACAGCACTGCATCTATAGAGTCCAGCTATACCAGATTTAAGGACCGTCTCCAGAGAAATTACAGAGGTAAATCGCACTTTAATGTTCCACAGCAAAGGACTGAGCTGTTAACTTAAAACACTCTAGGTATGTTTCACTAAGCATATGAATAATATAATCACCCTTAGAAGTAGAAGCTTTTAGAGCATAGAAATTGCCTTTTAAGAACTTGCACCAAAACAACATTTATTTCTTTTTTAAGAGTCTTTTAATGGAACTCAGATTCTTTTTTTTTTTTTTAATGCAACTTGCAGCTAAAATTCATTAAAATTTCTGCAAGAACCACATTTGAATCAGTGGATTTGTGTCGACTATTGGTAATTTTCCCCCGCTATCACTAAAAACAACAACAACAAAAAAAACTTTTATTCAAATACGGTTGCAAAACAACATATTTCCAAAGAAAATCTAGACAAAATGGGAAGTGGTTTCACTTTCCCCCCAGTAGAAGCCAGGGTCTATATTTTCCATGAGAAAATGACCTTTATCAAAAACGAACAATCTTCATCACTTTTCCTCCCAAGAGAAATAAAGCCAAGTTCTTCAAAAAAAACAGCATGTATCTTACTGAATATGAATAATTAACTTTTTCTACAAATGAAAAATAGTAAAATTCAAAACAGCTGCTAGCAGATAGTAGTCAATGCACACATGCACATACTCAAAAACATTCCCTGTTCAATAGTGTGGTAGCACTTCTAAGACTGTAGCAGTGTTCCACACTACCTGTGTGTAGCATTGAATTTTACCACTACTTTATCCCACCCTGCTAGGATTAAAAGAAATTACTTGAGAAAAATTAACATCACACAAATTAGAAGTCACACACCACACAATAATACATAAAGTCATAATAACCTGGCAGGAATTGTATTATTATCATTGGGTCAGAATCAAAAAAATTAAAATAAAAGTTTCTTCCAGGTCCAGCCTGAGGGATAATTCAGTCACAAACACTGAAGTCAGCATTCAAAGAAACACTTCAGTGTTGCACTGAACTGCACTACAACCCAGGCAGAATTCTCTAGAACTCAGACAAATATATCTATATAGCTGTAAAATGCTTAGTCATTGCTTCCTTTTTAATTACTTCATTTCCACCTTGTATTCTTGACATTTGTATTCTTGGCAAGCAAGTTATTTCATTCAAGACAGACTGAAAGATCCATTTAAGAATAGGGTGGAAAATTTTTTTTGTTATTTGTTTTTGTTTGTTCACTAAAGCCACGTAAGGTAATCACAAGTCATGGTTCACCTGAAACAACAACAAGAAAATAAACCACAACTTTCAATTCAAGATACATTGGGAACTGTGCACACGTAAAATGAACTACACATTAATGCTTGCGATATATCAGTGTTTGTCAACTGTAGGCAGTACCTATAATATTTACCAGGATTAATTCTGACATACAAAGGAGCACTAACAAACACATCAAGCAGGAAAACAACACTGGCAAGACCTACGCATGCAAAGAGAAAAAGAAAGTAACCACAAAAAGTAGAATCATACACACAGGAAAATGAGTTTGGTAAGTGTTAATGTGAGATGAATTAAGTATTAATTAGAGGGATAAAATAATAGCATATCTGTAGCTGCTGCATCCTTGCATGTATCCTCATAGCAAAAGCCAAAGTCCAAGATGAAAGATACGAAATCTCTAAATACCCTTCTCATTGTGCTTAAATCCTTTTAGCTTCTCTTTTCACACCTGGAAGAAGGTTTAAGCACAGCTCCTGTGCTGAGATAGCTATTCTATGGCAAGAGGACTTGAACCAAAATTCATTCTATTATCGGATATTAAAAATCATGGACTCAGAAAAGGTACTTTCACATACCACAAAACATTATCTAGTGTAAATCACACTGATTATTTAAATTGAAAAAAAAAAAGTGAATGACTACCTCTGACCCAGCAGGCTTTATAACGGATAAGCTATATACTATCCTCCCATAACTTGCACAGAGCCAACAAAAATCACAAACGACTGGCTCAAGTTTAATATTTCATGTTTCAGCTACGAAATGCAATTGTGGTTCTATACCTGATCCAAACCAGCTTGTCAGCCCAGCTCACCTGATGGCGTATAGATCCAGTATTGATTAATGGCTGTGGAACCACAAGAACATAACACAAACGGTTTGTTTATTGCTCATCACAATTTTCTTATTGTTATCACCCATATGCCATATTTGGGCTGCAACAACAATAATACTGTCATCATCATGTTGTGTGTCCCATCCCATTCCTCTCCGTCCCCCACCCAGGCTCAATTTTTGGACCCCAGTATTTCCTCCTAGGAGAGGGATGCTTAAATTCATGTCAGTCTGTGGTTTTAATGTTCCACAGTTATTAAATTGCTGTCATTTATCCCCTTGCTAGGAACTCTCCTCCTAAGCTACACATCGTCCTTTTTCTTTTAAATCATGATGGATTACCATAGTTAGGTAACATTCAGCAGCTGCCGCCATACTTCAGCTGCACCTTGATTTAAGCTGTGTCCAAAGACTTTACAACAAAGAAATCTGGTAGAAATTGCACAATGCTGCTGCTCTTCACAGTCATTCATTTCCATCTACACTATGTGCAGGACTGTCAGGTTAGAAAAGTGATCCGAATGCAAGCACCTCAACAACATTGTTTAAGCTAAGCCAGTTTGCACCACAGACCTAGAAACTACTGTGCCATTACAACTGCAGGGTAGGTGCTGTGATATAGAAGGAGGATTTGAGCAATAGATGGCTGCATAATTGATAATTGCCACTAAAGATGCCATATAAACCACAGCGTGTGTTTAACCTGAAGAACTTTGTCCATGTTTTCCCAAGTATGTGATTAGGTATAATAAAGGGTACTGCCTCTCCCTGAAAAGCTCAACAACAGCCTTGAAAACAGTAGCCTGTAACAGCTAAAATACAGGGGCTAAGATAAGAAATAACCATAGTTAACTGTAAATACCACACTATTTTTTCCTCACAGAACAGACAGCTTAACACCATAATTATTTACTGTTATCTCAATAAGCGGGGAGACTGAAAAATACGTTTATAAAGAAATTTAAAAGGTGACCAGTGTGCACATTAACAAGTGGATCACTGACAAAGTGCACAGCAACTCATGGGCACATCAGTCTTTGCCTCAGAAAAGAACACCAGGACTACACTGCTAATGAGAGAGGTGCTGTACACATTGTTCAGAGAACTACACGTTTTATTTCTAGAGTTGCACAAAAATTCGCTCTTGCTAACACACTTCTAGCACGAGTGCATGCAGTAACTTTGCTTGTGTGCTGTGAATTCTTGTGGGCAAACTGCTTGTCCAGATCCTTCCGGATCTTTTTTTTTTTTTTTTTTTAATATTTGGACATGCATTATTACTGAGAAAATAAATATATACATAAATAAACAGATTTCACAATTCTTATGAAATTTTTGTAAAAACTAACAACAAAGTCTACCCTTGTGTCAATACGTACTGGCCAGATGAAATTCCATCTCACGATATTCCAATAATGGTTTAACCAATAAAAGCTACATAAGGGTTTGATGCCATAAAAATGCACTGACCAATTTACTAATTTAAGACTGTTTGCTGTACTCACTTCAAACACAAGTAAACTAACATTTAATAGCAAGGCTGCATGCCATACTAAGGTATTTAAATAATAAAACTAACATAATTTCCAAAGGTATCACTGTCCATGATGCACTGATCTATCTCATTTGCCTGCTGAATGGAAACTCACACTGCAGGCAAGCACACTAACAAAGTAGCTGCCAGTAACTAATACAGCTGGCCAACTTGCACTATTTATTCAATACTAACAAGAGCCAGAGATTTTTAGCTTTTCACAGAAGGTATTACTTTTTAGATCTCTCCTATAAGCAAAAACGTGCTATTATTTAATAGCTGTACTTATAGGCATTCTGCTTTAATATCTAGGGAAACAATCTACGTCTTTATACAGCTGTCAAAAATACAAAACTTATCTGCATTGATTTTCAAATAGGTTATGTAGCTAAATGAAATGGTGCTCAGATAATTTTAAAACTGAGTTTTTAATATTTCAGAGTTTTTCTCTAATAAGAAAGATTTCATTTTATTCTTCTCTTAAGATGTCATTAACAGGTAAGAACACATTCTGTTAAAACAGTGAAAGGTTCTATGTTTACCAGTAGCTTGCAAAAAAGAAGTAAAAGAACAATTTTTTTTTTTTTTTTTTTTTTTTTTTTACAAAGAAGAGTACAAGAAAAATTGGCAAGCAGTGAAATAGTTCTCTGTAGTCAGAGTTGTGGTGTTTTTTTTAAGTAGATACATATATTACTATATCACTGTCACAGCCTTTCCACATAATCATATGGCGTTAAAGCGGTACATTGTGCAGACATTAGCAAAACTGCCGTATCAAAATTCCCCACTTTAGGATTTCAATTCTGGACACAGTAAAGAAATTCATAACAATATACTGTTATTTGCTAGATGAAATTGAGAGATGATTCTACAAAGATGCTGATTCTTTCTGGCAAAGCTTTTAGTGATTTAAGGTACCTTCCCTGACCAGATGTCTTACAAGATGAGAAAGAAGTATGTAACAAAAACAGACAAACAAAAAACTGTTGCATTTCATCATGAACACAGTCATATTCCTGTGTCTGAAAATCCTCTACTCTTCAAAAACATGGGTTATATAATAACATACAATTGAAAAGTTTTTATTAAATGTAAATCTGAATTTTATAGACTGAAAGGGTACCTCTGAACTTCCATTTACTCACAGTGAGAGCAGCACAAAAGAGCCTTAAAGAAAGTTACACAGATGCTTTTCACAAGATACTATCCTATTTCGGTACTCCATTACATAGAAGAATGAAAGGTCAGACATTTGAAAGTGTTTAAAAGACTCACCTACCCAACTACAGTGATAAAAATCCATAATTTACCCTTTTGTGTAGCTGCTGAATCAAAAAGAAAAAAACCCTTAAGATAGGTTAAAGTCTTCAGAGCATTTTGAAATGAAATTGAAGATATTAAAGTTAAAACTCAATCAAGAGGGCAGTTTGAGCAAAAATAATCAGCAGCGTGCTTTTGAGGGCTCAGGATGCAACTGGCCAAATTACCTGTTCCATGAAAAAGAAAAGAAGGCTAGAAAATTGACCAGAACTCTGCAAAATGGTCAAACTTCGATTTAATATCCAAAATTACCCTTTGTAGATCCTGTTTCAAGTGTTAGAAACGATTCAGCTACTCAGAAAAGCTGCATATTTTTTCAGAAACTTAATCTTTTCATCAGAAGTCCAGAATATCTGATATTCATAAATAAATTCTCAACTCTAATCTTCTACTGAGTGTACTTATTTGAATAAAGTGATTCATACCAAGTTCACATGAACAGCATACACACACCTTCCGTGTCAGAAAAACAGTTTCCCAACCTCACGTACAAAAAGTTCAGAGACAAGTTTTTCAGGCACAACAATACAGCTATCACATAAAAAATTAATTCCGTAAGCTATAGGAAAACGTTCAAAATAATATTTTCAAGTTTGTTAAAAGACAAACTGCAGAATTCTAGTGAACTTGACTTTAAAAACTCCCAGATAATTTATGTAGAAAAATTCTGATTCAGAAATGTTTCTTGTACTGGCTTCTAGAAGGAAACCCCTGGAAAGCTGGAAAGGATTGTGCTTTTTATTTAAAAAAAAAAAAAAAAAAGATATTTCTGCACAGAGATGAGGGTTAGATATATCGTGATAGTTTCAGGATATTGGAAGCCTTTTAGTCCAATAGAGGAGCTGGTCTTCTCATTCCCTAGTCTGACAGGAATCGTCTATTCCAGGAAACAGAAAATTCAATCTCATTTATTGAGTCTTTAACAGAGCTCTCTTGTAATACTATTTAGTACATCATGAGCATATTCTACAACTCAAATTGATGGAATACAGGTTAAAGCCTATTTAGGTTTGTTTACTAGTTCATTACTGGACTACAGACATAGAAGACACAAAGAGAAGTAATAGAACCATTAGAAACAGCCTCTTACAGATAACAATCCCAACACAGGTCTACTTGTCAGGATGTGCAAACAGACATACCAGCTGCTTTAGGTTTTTGTTTGTTTTGCTTCATTTTAAATCCTTAGCAATATCAGGTCTGACATGAGAGCAAGTCTTTAGAAACTGTTTATTTTGAGCTTAGCTGCAATGCAAGCTTTGAATAATTTGTCTCTCCCATGGTGTGTTAACAGGAAAAATTCCACTGATGTTATTCTGAGAAACCTTGCATAAGCAGGACAAACCAAATGGAATGTATTTATAACTTACATACAGCAAACAATGCAGGGCAAAGGCCCAAACTGTAATGATTTTAAATGCATCTCATTATTCATTGTTTGAAAGTTGTATAAATCCACCTAACATACTTTTTCTTCTGATACAAAATAACCTTATAGTCCCAAAGCATATGACATTAGAAAATGAGTGCATGCGTGTATGTGTACTGCTAATGGTAGCCAAAGACCTAGCAACATCCCACAAGCTTTCAGTCAGGGTTTAGAAAACACTATGATAACTATATAGATAGTTCACTACTATGTCTGAAAGGAAATATTCCACACAACATATTTTACATAGAACTTTTACAAAAACTTCTGTAATGCTGTTTTAAGCGTAAGACCCAACAAAATTCAAGTTTTACTCCTTCAGAATTTTAAGCTGCAGGGTTTTGCTCGTTTGTTTGTTAAATCTACCTGGTTATATCAGATTTTCTGATCATATTTCATTAAATAAATAACTTTGAAATTTTTAAACTGTATTAAAAATATGGTAAGAAACTGAAATAATATATTAAGTTAAATAACTAAATCTGTTACCATGAACAAAATAATTTTCCTAATTAATAGTCAAACCATTGTTTTAACCCTCTTCCCAGCTAATCATTTCTTCAAGAGAATTTCTACCAAGAAACTCAAGGGGACCTTTGTCTTCAGTTGAAATAGTCTACTAGGCACAAACTAACAGTCTTAAAACTGCTTAAACTCTGAACACTTTTCAGACCCAATTATAGCTGAATTGAATTGCCAGGAAACCTTTCAGTGGGGTTTCTATCCTGGTCCTCAATGTGGAACACCGTACAGACTAACTTCGCTTCTCATCCTTCACTTGTGAAAAGAAAAAGGAGTGATGATTTTCGGCAAGTATGCCTGGATTTTAACAGAGGTTACATCCTATTTTGAATACGTGAACATATTGTTACAGACTGGCAAGTGAGACTCAGATGGAGAGTTCCTCTTCTGGATGTGATCTGCACCAAGGTTTCCCAGCAATTATATCTGTTGCTGTGTCATCAGTGCTACTGCTAACACTGTCTTCCACAAAAATCAGGAGTGTTACCAATAAATCTTTCAACATGCAGAGAAGCTGAGTAGAACAAAGGAGGTTGCTCTTAAAGCTGAAATAGATTCTACCTTTGCTCTTAAAGATATTCTTTTGAAAGGTACAGAACAGAGGAAAGAAGTCAGAAGAACCCATTCAAAGACATGCGTTATGGAAAGATTTAGTTTCACATGGTCCTATGAGAAAAGGATAGCTATGTACAAATGTTTTAGAAGAACTGTATTAATCTCTTTGATGCATGACTCGAATTTTCAGTCATCTTCATATTAATCAGTTAATATAAGTATCCAATTTCAGAGTATTTTAGGCAAGTGAAAGACATAGAAAGTTGTTTTACTTTTTATAAAAATGTTCATTTAATATTTCATAAGAGAAATGGGTATTAGATATTAAATTTCATTACTTATGTCTGAAAAATAATTTTTATTTAAATTTAGGATGAATCCCTAATCTTTCTCTCTTCTTACTTTTTCTTTTAAATCTAATGAATTTGATATTACTTTACCACAAAGAATCTTGTGTTATGATCACGTTAGAAAAAGTTCCTATCAACGTAACTAGTAACTTCCAGTATTCATTTCCATACTGCAGTACTCCATAAGCCACATATAAAACAACATAAAAATGAAACAGAATGATACAATCAGAAAACAGTATAAAAGCAAAGGAAAAAGTGACAGATTTCTTTATGTCCTCAAGAAATTTTAAAGCTCAACTCACAATACAACAAAGCTTGTTAATTATGTACTGTAGCTTATGCAATGCCTGACACCCATTATTTCACCAGCTTCAACTATAAGTTTAAGGAACTTGTTTATTTATTAAAACCTTCATGAAAGTTGTATGTCTTAATGCAGTAAAACATTCTAGATCAAAATTGATAGATGAAACCATTGTTTAAACAAGTGTGGTCCATTATTTTTGTAAACTACAATATATTTTGATAACAGTGAATTTTAATACCAAATATGAATGTGTATCTTTATTAAGAAAAGTATTTTTAATCACCTAAATTGCTTTAAATGGGCTTTGAAGTTGAATGAACAAAGTTGTATCTTAACCACAGAAGTCAGAAAATGAAACCTTTCATTTTTAATTCTTAGAACAAAAATCAGAATTGTATTTTAGACTAATGGGGGAAAAAAGACAGCTAAGGAAAAGATGTTTACACAGCTTCAAGTGTTATTTTACCATTATGATCCCATAAGATTTGTGCAGTGCAGACTTTACCTCAATCAATTTTCTTTCATAAGAGCTGGCTAGTTCCTCGTTGTTTTCTACTTGCTTTTGGTCTGGAATAGCAAATTCACCATCAGTGCTCCAAATGTTTGGCAGAACTAAAATAAAGAGATACCTCAAATTACAATGATAAATTACATAAACATTTAAGACAATCTGTTTAGAAGTAATAGCTCTAAAACAAACAGTTATTAGAAGTATCAAAATAAGATAAACTATTTGAATAATATAAAATATTATAAAATAAATGCTTTTATACCGTATAAAATACTATAAAACAATATTACAAGTACTACAATAAATGCTGCAGGGAGCTTTCTTGCAAGCACTGTTTAGGCAGGTTTTCTCATCTTAACAAGAAAAAATGCAAACAAAGTATTTGGCTGTTTTGTAACTACAGCTAAATATGTAGTGACTCCAATTCATACCCAAAGCCTTTGTAAACTAAGCCTATGCTTCTAGTTCTATTTTTGTTTTTATTTCCGTTCTAAAACATCATTTCATATTACTTGCACAGGACTACTCACACATCATAGAAATTACAGACAATAAGGCTGAGAATAGGCATTTCACACTTCATCTAATATCTAATATTTCCTTTTTTTTTCCATACAGCAGAATCAGCTGTAATTATTTTATTCCTGACACTTAATTGTCTAATTTATTCTTAGTAACCTTCAATAAAGAATATTTCATGCTTCTGTGCACAACCTATTTAAATGTAAGTATTCTTCTCAGAAAGGTTTTCTTGATAACTACTCAAACTTGCTTCACCTGCCATTTAAGCCCATTACTTTCTTATCCACACTGAATGAAAACTGTTTTATCCTATTCCTATTCCCAACTACCATTTACACATTTGAAGATTACTTGAAGGCCTATTCTGAGTAAGTCTCTCTCTCCCAATTTACACAAACTCCAATTCAACTTCTCTTCATAGATCATAAATTTCTGGAAAAAGAAAACAAGATAGCACATATAAAGTAAACAAGCCCTCATAAGAGAGGTTTAATAAATGCGTCCACTGTTTTTCAAAATCTAGATTATACATACAATCACATTAAGGTAGAGAGAAAACTCCATAAATCATTTGATTAAATGCCTGCAAACTGACTTTTGATTCATATAAGAATATATAAATTCAGAAGATAATTAATTTTGAAAGCTATTTTAATATCTAATTTTCTTGTAAATCTTCCTTAAAATTTTCTCACTGAAGACCTTCAAGATCAGCATTTTATATCAGCATAAAGTTTGACTACATATGGCACTTTTGTTTAAACAATTGTGCACAAAGCTTTCACAATGTGATGAAAAATGTCTCTGCACATGGTCAGTATTCTGACTTCATACTAGTTAAACTAAAAAAACTTCATATTAGTTCACAACACAGCCCTCTCATTTATCATGGTTTCCCAAAACCAACATTTATAAACTGCAATAATGTGCCTATCAAGAAGGCTGTCATAAATTTCAGGAAGGCTGTAAATTAACATTAACCATATGCTATGCTTTCCTTATTCTTTAACTACCAATGCAGAGAGAACCCATAGGATTATCTTATTACAGAATACCTTCTCCATAGACCAATTTGTTAAATAAATTTGTTAAATTTAAGAGGATTATTCTTTGGATTTCACTTACTTAATACGTGGACTGCCATGCACACTGTTTTATTTTCATGTTATGATAGAAAGAAATAATCAAAAAACTCTAAGTATCTGATTTGAAACCTTCCATGTTGCATAAAATTTAAGGCAGTGGTTTTACTGTTTATTTTAATTTTCAGACCATATATATTTTCTAAACTTCATAGTCATAAGCCATTAACAATATAAGAATAAAATAGTCATAAATTTAATACATCTATTTTTTCCAGTAAATCAAAACTTTGTGTTGTGATTTATTCTTAGGTGATTACTGCTTAACTCTTGGAATGAAAAGAGCACATGAAACTTTTTAAGCTTTAATCGCGGTTATGTTAACTGAGCAGACTTTTTAAGATTGTTCATTGAAGCAGTAGTCTGTTATGAAAATAATGTACTGACAGTTCTCCTTTTTAAAGCCTAAATGTAGAAACTATAGAAAACAATGTAATGTAATTAATTAACAAGGAGTAATTAAGTCAGATTAATAACACCTCAAACTGCCATATGAAAATGTAACTGACGGAAACAAAGCAAGGATTCTATGGAACATCAAGGAGAAAAAAATAAATTCATACCAAACTAATCCAGTAAATTATGTGCTACACAAGATATACAATAAGCAGTGTAATTTCATATTTATTCAAAGACTTAAATCTGAAGTATCGGATGTATTGTGAAATGAGTAAGCTGAATAAAAGTCTTTCTAGCAAGCTTTTAAGCTTGGAATGCCTGCATTCTACAGAACTAGGCAAGTGCTACAGAGATGCACACAGGTCAGAGGAAATCTTATGCAAAGGGGTTGGCTCGTTTGTTGTTTTTAACATAACCAGAAAAAAATCCTCATTCAATGGACAGTTAGCTTTGATACTGGCAGTTCCTATACTCTGGCAAATGATTGTTTGGAGGAATGTATCTCAACTCAAAGTACAAATTATTTTTCTGGAAGTTCAGTATTTGCCTCCTTTAGCCAACCTGTAGTGAATGAAGCAAGCAGGGTTGTCACGGAGAGAGGTTATTCCCAGACATGTCCTCATTAAACTTTTGGAAATTCTGTTGAGACTTCTACTGGACTTGGGCCATCTGTCCAGGATTTCCAAACAACTGGGATGTAGTAACAACAGCTGCTCTAAACATGGCACTGAATGCTAGGAAACCCCACAACTCACTTTCTTTGCATGCTTTGTACAATGCATGCATGAGCATACTGTTTCTACATGGAACATTCTTTAAAAAAAATATATATACATATAGCAACCTTAGAAATAAAACACCCCAAATCATATCAATTGCTATTCTCTTACAATAGCTTATATGTTTGGGATATTTCTAAGACAACTCTCTTTTTTATCATGTATATATACATGTGTGTATATATATATATATATGGATGTACATTTATTACTTTATTCATAAAAATACCGTTTTACGTTATTTTGTATACCAATACAAAAACATTGAAAAAAATACTTTAGGGGGCGGAAAGAGATGTATAAGCCACAAGAATTTCTATAAATGAAAATACTTCTCTTGCCCTGACCCCAATCACCTGCGTGCTAAAAGAAATACAGTATCCAAGTAAACTAGATGACTAGAGATTAATTACCATTTCAAGGCAAGAGACCTTAAAGCTAATCTGCAATATGGCTAACTGCCAGCCATGCCAAGTGGCCAGATACTCCTCTTATAGCAGGAGCTGCACTAAGCTTTGCTACTCATCATCCAACTCCTGCAACAACTATGCCAAAAGGATAAACATCACGGTTCTATCAATACATGCATTTATTAGTTCACAAAGTTTACTAGTGAATGTCTACAGTGAGCTCTGAGTAAGAAAAGTCATTAATTTTTAAACAAGGAGTGAGACAAAATTGTGACTCTTCACACTTAAAATAAAAATATATAGGAACACTAATCCTTAATAAATATCTGACTTCACTAACTATAAATTGTCTTTACTTTTAGAAATTTATTAATACAAGTGGAAAACACTATTAGAAACTGACAAAAAGGCTACCAAATAAAACTCAATTTTCCTCCTGCCACTCTAATATACAATGGTCAGCTTCTAGAAGTTCTTAGGTATGCCCCTTAAGTTATTCATTTGGTTAAGCACTGCTGACAAAAAGAATCCTTTCCTGATTTAGCTTTTAACAATTTGTTACATTTATTAAAAGGTCCTGCATTAAAATACGACTCTACTAGCTGAAACAGCTTTTGGTAGATGAAGAAAGGATTATTCCAGATGGCAAGGCATAACTCATATGTCCACATAACTGGACTTTGTGCTTTCACTTTATGCTTTCAAAAGCACGTTATTCCTTGTTTTCTTGCAAACACAATGTTAATTGCAAGTTGATGTCTGTAGCTCCCAATTCAGATTAATAGCCAACTCACTCAGTGCCTTTTTGAAATTAAGATGATTACTATAATTTTTGATTTGCAATTCCTTTGTTCCTCAAATTTTACATGATTTTGTTCTATCAGTTTATTACTTGATAAAGGATCATCTCTTCCTGTTTTTTCTTCATCTTAAACTTCAGAAACAAACTACTAGTAGCAAAAGATTCTCATTCTTCTAGCCATCATTTATTTATGGTAGCAGAAACTCAGCTTTGTGTGGTGAAATCTTAATTTGCTATTCTGTTCATGGCACTAAAATTAAAAAAAAAAAAGTAGTCATACACTGAAAACAAAAAAAGAAAAACAAAGAATGACTTAACTTACATGACCAAGGTATGCTTTTCATACAAAAGCACTACACTGAATTTCACATGGAAAAGTTGAAATCGAGGGCTCCTCAATGCCAAAACCTGCCCTTCGTATTTTGAAATACCAGTTAAATAGCTCAAATGATACATTCAAAGACAATATTCCTTTTAAATTAATCAGGAACACAGAAAAAGAGGACTATGCATTTATCATTCCTACCCACCACTTCTATGTGGCAGACTCTTCTGCCCAACGGTAAACCAGCAATAAACACTCCCACACAAGCAGTTCTAGGCAATGCTACCTGAACTGCAAGGTAGAAGGACCTTACAGGCCAAATGGCTTTAATTTCCATCACTATAAACAAGGTTCCTTGTTTAAGAAGGATAAAATATTCACAGCATTTTAATTACTTTTGTTTCATAAACTTACAAGAGTTCTAATACATACTACAAGTTTCTCCCTACAGGTTGCAAGAGCGTTCTACTTTCAGAAGTCACCTTTGATTTTCAAACTGATTTTTTTATGGCTTTTACTGAAGAAATGCATACTTACTTTGAATAATGCTTTCATAAAGAAGGTAAAATTAACATTCCCCAGATGCTTCTTCCATTAATTTAAATTCTTTAAAATTTCCCTAACATCTTTCTGTTAACTTTTTTTTATGTTCATGTATATATTGTTTTAATAATGAAAAAATATTCAATTACCTTTAATATTTGCCTAATATTAAAGTGAGAAGCTTTTCTTATTCTAGTGGCTGCCATCAGACAGTTTATAGATTTGAAGACATCATCAAAAGCACACCTATGTAACAACAACCGAATTATAAGCAAAAAATAGAACCTTTGGATAAAAAAAATAATAAGGTGGTTTCACATATTTTGTGAAACTTTCTTAAAGAAGGTTAGTCAATTAGCTTCAGGAATCTGTTTGGACAAATGAGCAAAAAAATTCCTTGAGTACAAAGGGTCTAGAATTATTACATCTCAGCAGGTTTGAAAAATGGTAGACATCCAACTCCTGCTGACAGCTGAGAAATGAGGATGTTCATTCATTAAATGTTTAAATACAAGTATCAGACTGCTCAGTCGATACTACTTAGCACTCACTTTGAAAGCCGGTATGGCATTATGAACTTGACACACCTCTGAATCTTGGGTGACTTATTTACAATCACACTTTAGAAACCAAACACTCAGCAAGTCACCCACCTTGAGGCAAACTATTATGCTGAATTTCATTTATAGGTTTAGGAATCCATTTAAAAGCCATACTCAATAGCATCTGATCTGATTTATTGTAGCAACCATGTTGAATACTCTCTATTTATAGTCATAAAAATAACAGTAGAAGCTCAATTATTTTGAACCTTTAAAAATAGTTCCACAGAAATTCTGAACGTATAGTGTTCTAACATCTGTAATAGATGTAAGAAGGCTTTTGTTATGATATCATTTGCAAGAAGAGGTTAATCATCATTTAAATTACCTATTATGATAACATAGGGCAGTATTGAAATTAGTTGTATGCAACAGTTTAATCATCTCTGATGAGGACAATTTCCTACCATTCCAGCACAAGATGATGGCCAGGTGTTTTCCAAGTTTAAATAGAACAAAGCTCTGCTTCTTTGCCTACAAATAAGTCTAAATGTCCAGAACCTTAATCTACGAGTATGTAAATTAACATGCAAGAAAGAAATGAGAATTTCAATTAAAAATGATAAAAGCAGAGAAAACAGTAGTTTCTTCATCCTATTGTCACAAGATTGTCACAGTCTCAGATCACAGTAATAAAACAGATCTTACAAATATACACTCTAATCCTTTAAACATGTAAGTTAATTAGGAACAGAATTAGCTCCTAATTAATTAGACAAGTGTTATGGTCACTTTACATTATATCATAATTATGTATATAATTATATCACACTTAGTTCATTAAGCTTCAGAGATACCATTTTACTGAATGGCCAGAGCTCTAAATTTATGCTGCAAAACTGCTTCCATATTTTCAAAAAAAATACTGTTTTCTGCTGCCATGTTTGAACACAGGAACACTGGAATCCTTTAAAGCACTTATCACAATTTGTTTGTTACTAAACAATGAAAACTTTTGGAAGCCTTTACACTATGAGTGCCAGAAGCCAAACGTGGCGTAGTAGGACTTGGAAATTACACCATGAGTTTCACCTGTCCCAGAAGATGTTTTCCAGCCTGGACCCCATTTGCTAACCCTATGTGCAAGTTCTTTACAATATAAACAAATTCTAAAGACACAGGGCTGATACAGAAGTCCTGTGATCACTGAATAAAACACAGCATACTAAATTCCTACGTAGACTAAGGATTTTGGTCTATATTTATGTCTTGTTATGAGTAGGAGATAGTACAGATGACTGACTTTAAACAGGATGCCTGGACACAAGAGGTTTGGTTTGAGCTTGCTTGGTTCCTTGTCTGGTTCTCCTTATCACTTTTCTCCACTCTGTTAAATGCACAGTTTTCTACTTCTTGTGAAGTAGAGGAACACTTGTGATTCCTATATTGCTCTTCAGTGATCAATATTCACATTTCTTTCTCTATACATATTAGTACTCAGGGATTATTTACATGCTTAAGTACTCTTCTGAGTAAGAGAACCCAATACTACTAAAAATTTAATGTAAATCACCAGTGGCAGAAGAGAACAAAAAATTATTTGTTTTTGTTAAAAAAAAAAGGATGTTAAGTTAAATTATTACAAATAGTTCATGTAGCTGAAATTTATTCTGGTCACATAAATACTATAGACAAATAGTGTGGATTGACTAAACATCCTTTGAGTGTGAAGCATACATGTATTCAGTTTTAGGAATGTTGGTAATGTTCCACCCCCCTTTTTCATCCAGCAAATCTGACTATCCTACTCAATTTCTATTCTTATCACTCACTAATTTGCATAATTTTAGCATGGCAGAATATAGCTAGCCTAGGATTTTTTTTTTTCCTTTTCCTATAATTAGGCTCATCATGGAAACTGTCAGTATCTAATGAAGGATAATTTCTGCTATTATAAGAAGCTTAAGAGATGTTTTTTGTGAATAACTCTTAAGATGAATCACTATGCTCCAACAATGTCAGAAGTAAAAACGTGTTCTTACAAACAACAACCCTTGAAGGATGAATGAACTTTTTAAACTTTTTAAATTTAAGGAGAATATAGCGACTAGCCCTTAAGGACAGAATTAATCTAGTATTCATTCATACAACCACCTATATGACCACAACATTGACAATTTAAAAGAAGAAAAAGAAAAAAAAAACTGTGCCAATATCTTGAGAGCCACCTACTCTCTTGAAGAATCTTCTGTAGCCAGTAGCAATACAGTCCCACCCAAAGATAATTCAAAATCACTATTCCAAGTCATCTTGTCATAGACACTTCTATCCCCACTGACCGCTAAAGAAATACAGGTAACACTGCTGATGACTTACCTTTCAGATGAAACATTTGCTAATTATAGTCAAAGAGACTTAGCACAGAAAGCAAAGTGGTTGGTCTTAATACAGACTCTATTTCAAACAGTCTACAAATACTGATTTCCAAAATATATACCACTAACACTATAATCTAGAGTTACCAAATTCTTACTTTTCAATAACACATTAATTCACAGATAATTTTTTGAAAGAAATTTTTGTCTGATAGCTTTTTCTGGAACATTACTTACTGAAAAGAAAAAAAAAAAGTACAACCTCCTTCATAAGACTTGCATCGACCAGAAAGTGCCCTGTAAAAGTAACTAGAAAACTCTATACTGGTGTTTTCCTCAAAATATATCAAACATGTTATTTTTACTATCAGAGAATATTATTTTACCATGGTTGGAAGACATACGTAGGTCTTAAAATTATACCTTGCTAATCCCACTTGCATGTAAATTATTTTATTCGCTGTGATGAAGATTGAGCAAACAAAGCAAGAACATCCTGATTCAGCAGTAATTTGATCGTATGCCATCATATAAGATTATTTTCATTTGACATCAATCTGCATTACAAAACTGTTCACACAACAGCAAATAGCCCAGTGAGAGATGCATCAAAGACAGTGCCCATAAAAACAGAATTAAACTTCTTTTGAGCTTTTATCTTCAACAGGGGGAGGGATGGTGTCATACTGGATAAGATGTGAAAGCATGAACCATTCCCCAGCCAAACAAGGACTGTTTTGTGTGTCTCAAATGTTGCTTACGAATTTGCACTTGCATGACAGTAGGTAGCTGGTTATTTACAGAGATCCTTTTCAAGATCAATCAGAAAAGAAAAAAAAAGCAGATTCTTGTAAACGAGATGCGTGGCTGTTCACTGTCTATTTTTTCATTTTAGATTTTTATACAAGTCTAGGAGTCACTTCCATCATTTAGTTACTATAACTATGCCTCCACTAAACTGCCTCCATGGCAGAAAAACAAATCCTGTGCATGGATTTTTTTCCTTCATTTAATCCTTACCTTCCACTGTTTGACCTTCTCTTCTGAGCATCTGGACAGCTCCAACATACTTCTTAAGTTGCACTTTTAGCACCTCATTTTCTCTGTTGATAAAAAGAATAGAATAAGCAAATATTACTGTTTTCTCAAAATAGAGGAAAGACCTTCTCAGTGGAAACAATCATGCTGTGATAATGAGCTTTATCTAGCTTGTGTCATCAAGATAAAAATAAAAAACCTTGACTTACACATTAAATAATGTCAACTGCAAAGCACTAGGAAAATTAGTCTTCCAGGTATACATACAAGTAATGATGACAGACTACATATGTAACACAGATTATAGAAAGCTGTAAACAGATTATCCTTAACAAGACAGGCATTTTATTCATGGAAATTTATTTAAGAATGAGAAGTCTTCAGAAACACTTGCAAATGTTTGATGACCCTTATCATACATTATATAAATAAATATAAAATTGCTTTTAGTAATTTTTTGAGGAGGAGTTTCTGTGTCAAAATTTCAACCATATTACATATGGCCAGTGAAAACGCACAAATTTACACAGATGCACAGTGTTTCATATGCTTTTGGAGTTGACTGATACACTAACAAAATATTTCAACTGAAAAGTTCAGTCCCACTTCAGTGGAAAGTGTGAAGGAAATATAAGCAAAACTGGACATCAGCCGTAGCAAAGTACTCAAACTCCAAGTACTAGATTCAAGACCTTTCCAGGTTTTTTTTTGCCAGTTATCTGGCCTCAACTTCTTTTGAGTTATTCCAAATTCCTGTATGGAAGTGCGGTCACTCCACTGCATCGTAGCAGGTAGAAGTCAGTGATTTATTAGAGCAAGATCAGGAGAGTACTAAGAAAGGTGTTTGTTTGTTTGTGGGTTTTTTTGTTTGTTTGTTTTCCTTCTCCTTTGGTTGGTTGGTTTTTAAAGTACAGCTTCAAAAGACTATAATATTATCTAATGAAATTATAAAAAAACAGGAAAAACTTATTTTAGTTCAGGTGATACCAGTCTTTACCTTCAGTAACTTAAACAGCTACTGCATGTGGAATGGAGGGTTTTACAAGGGTCTATTTTAGAAGATTTTTTTATTAACATGTTTTACAGACATACTTAACACATATCCACAAGCCTCCTAATATATGTATATTTTTATCCAAATTGATGCTATATTCTTATTTCTATGGATTTCAAATCAGTTTTCAATGTAACCACAGCTTTATTCAATCATTTCGGTAGGAGGTTGCTAAATCATTGGGAAGAAACTATTCATTACCCAACAATCAAATTTTAAATGAAGCCCTTGAAGGTTTTATGCGTTTTATGATATTTTTCATTTCCTAGGCTACAAAGAACAAGTCAGATTTCAGGTTTTCCACAAGAGATGGCAGGTGATGTTTGGGGGGGGGGGGGGGGGGGTGTAAATAAAATAAATAAATACAGTATAACTACATGCTAAATAAAAACAGATCTAAGCAACTCATTCAGGAAAAAAAAGCATATAAATGACACCTGGACAAAAAGATTTATCACCACAGAATTGTACATGTCTGCACGTAAATAACTATACTCAATTACAATCTACTGAGGTTTAAGGACTCTCATGACAGAATCATAAACCATCTTGTTTCTGATTTTGAGAAGAGACTCAGCACCTGTCTGTACTGTGATAACACAGAAGAAAATAGGAATTTTTCCAATATTGTGCCTATGGTGCAATTTCATGATAAATAGATGAAGTACATATATAATCTCTACCCTATTTATGATAAAACTATATTTTCCTATACTTCAGGAGAAAAAAAAAAAAAAAAAAAAGACTTTCTTGCCAAATTCCCTTAGGGCTTTTGGAAAATGACTATGTAAAGACATTAATTTGAAAAAAAAAAAAAAATTTTTTCTCATGTGTCTCAACTACAGAGGCCTGAATACCGTAATTAAGCTTGTGGAAGAAGTATCAGATGTTGACAAATGCTTTCTGTGGAACTTACTCCTAAAACATGTCTTATCTCTAAACTCAGGCTTAAAAAAAATCCAAAAGATGGCTGTGTCTTGTTAAAAAGAGTTCTTTAGGAAATACTATAAAGGTTCCAAATCTCCAAATAATCAAAAAAATGACATGAATATCAATAATAACATGAAATAAAGAGCTTACTGCAAGAATATGTACAGTTCATATATAGAGCTGGGGCTAGATGACCTCCAGAGATGCCTTCCTACCTGAATTATCCTATGATCATGCTATTAGGAAGTGCAAAACCACAATTAATTGTAATTATATTTAAAACAATGCAAAACAGGGTGTTATGTATAAGCCCTAAATGAAATATGAAACATGAGAAACATTACTCATGGCAGCGGATGTTGAGTTATATATAAAGCATGAGACTGAAGTAAAAAACCAACCTTTGAAAAATTTTTTAAAAACTCTAACAAAGAATAATGCGATAAACCTAACTGCTCATCATGAAAGAAACACCATATGCATGATAAACTGAGAACTATTCTTATGATAGCTTTGTAACACAGGCTGTGTTCAAATTCAAGTTATGATAGGCTCACTCTCTCAGCGCTGATAACAAATCTGAAAAAGCAAGAAGTGGCTTTGTGGTTAAGACAAATGACTTCCTCACCTTTCTTACAAATTAACATCCCATTTTTATAAATGTTTTCCTAAATTGTGGCATTTCACCAACTAAGTGGAAAAAAGTTAGTTAATAAAGGAATATTCAGATTCATTTTCACAAGCAGGGACAAGAGATACTTTTCCCCTCTAAGAAGTTGCTTAAGGTAAGCGATGCAATCATTTCAAGATGCACAACACATCACTGTACCCATCACTGAAGCGCTATGCAGCTAACTCTGAAGGAACTGCTGGAAAACAGATTAATATAAAATGCCAAATCAAAAGCAATGTGGCTTAAATAATACAGACACTACATATGAGGAGGCAGATTAGGTTACAGAAGGTACAGTAAACAGAAGGTATATAAAAGTGCAAATGCTGCAATAAAAAAGCAGCTTGGTTCCCCTCCCCCATTCCCTACACAGTACATTGTAATGCACATTTAATCTGCTTTTCTTGCTACAAACCCCATCCTTTGTAAGGGATGCTTTCCTCTAGCATCCCTGAATACAGTCTAAGAATATGCAATCTGAGATTAGCCAATTTCACAGTCAACTTCAATAAACCTCTCTGCCTCACGAAGTAATGTAATAGTACACCATACAAAAAAAAATCTCAATTAAAAAACAGTAACATTGCCAAGGAGCCACTGGCACAACATGTCCATGCAATTTGAGAAAGGCTCATTGACAAGGGAAAAAAAAATAATAATAAAAAAACAGCTTATAAAATAATACCAAAGTTTATTTATTCTTTTCTATCAAAAGGCTAGGAAATAGGCTGAACACTGAAACTGCTTCCTTTAAAGCAATTAGATAACTATTATGAAAGAACTATTCAAATACGTAACATGGAAAAATGAGATTACTGCTACTTGAAAGTAAAATGACCTAAGAAGTTCCCTATTTTTCAAAGAAAACTTAGGAAACTCAGAAATATTTCTCTAACTAAGCTAGCATTTTGTACAGAAGACCAGCTGAATAAGTCAAATTTGCAGATGTCCAGAAGTAATCATTTCAACATTGACTGCTGATGTCTCAATCACAGCGATATTTTTCCAGTGGCCCAGATCCTGCAAACAACACACAGAGTCTTACTAAAACTAATATGATATCCATGTAAATCTGAGGTTATTGGATTAATTCTCAACAGAGACATTACCAAACTGCACTGCATCTTACCACAGATATTTAACACCAGATCTAAAATTAAAAAAAAAAAAAAATCCAAGAAACAACACAAAACTCTGTAAATCAGGATGAAGAATCAGAGAGAGCTTTTGCATTGCAAGATGCTATCATTGCGCTGAAATGTACCTGTGGCCATTTTCCATGAAATATGACTGACAGGAAAGAGAATACTTATTTGCCTAAAGTATGTTCTAGTGACTTCTTCATTCAAGACTTAATTCTGCACTGCTACACAACAATAGGTAAAAACAAGGAGTGAGTTACGGTTACTTTTGAACGTATTGTCAATAAACCAAGCATATTATGGATGTACCAGGTGTACATATATATTTTTGATAGATATTCCTGTTTCTTTTTCTAACTGAAAAATAAATCTTCACAGAAAGTAAACAGCATCAGAATAAATGGTAAGCATCTATCCTAAACTGTCACTTTATTTACTAATAAATATAATTCCACTACATTTCAGATAATTGTTTCACTCTTCTCATTTCACAAAATGAACACATTATATATTGAAAAAAAAAAGGGGGCGGGGGGGGGAGAAAAACAGTATTCCAAAATTTTTAACTAGAATGACTGATCCTTAGTCATTAACTAGAATTACTGATCCTCGGTAAGCAAAGAACGCAAGATTATTCTCTTTCTTTTCTTTTTTGTCACCAGAAAGGCTGAAATTAGTGTTCACAAAGTATTCAAGAACATGTTTACATCAAATTCTTAGCAAGAGTTCTGGGGACAGACATAAAGATACTTCTGATTATATGAGCTAATATTTGCTCAAACTGCAATAGTCAGGTTGTTATTAAATTCTTTTTCTGACCTACTATCTTCTGAATTTTACAATTCAGGGAAGTTTTCTACTCTTGTCATGTGATTAACTGCTTCTGAGGTAAATAGTAAAGATTTCATTACTACAAAATATCTGAGAACTTGTTTCCTCTTACTTACCTAATGTATTATGCAGCACTTACAAATTATTTCCACAATTTTTGTTATTTCAACTTCTTCAATACCAGAATTATTCAGATCGTCCAAATTCTGGGCTTAAAATACTACTAAAAATGTTTTACTAATCCTAATATTGCAGCAGCAGCACCTACAGCATACAAAGTGAACCAACAAAAGCAATTTAAAAGAAAAATCTATATCCAAAAATAAATCTTACTTGCTAAAAAATGAGTTGCAATGAATCATTAAAGAAATGCATTTGAAGTCCAAAATAATGGTGATATTAAAATTTGTTGCATCTAAGCAGCTCCCAACATTGTTTTTATCATGGGACAAGACAAACTGACTTTCAGAAGAACAATCACTACAACACACCCAACCTCCACTATAATTAGAGAAATTACATAAAATTGTTTTAAAATAACATTTTAGTCTAAGTGAGCATCTCTCTAGATCCTGCTATAAAAGCTCCTTATGTGTTCTTTAAAAGGGTACACGCATGACAAATATCTGATTCACCCACATGTCAATGCAAATTCTAAAACTGTGGGGGAAGTGAGTCAAAGAAATATGAATATACAAATCCTATAACCTGCAACGTGAATATTAAATGATGATGTATTTGCATTGTCTCCATTGCCCTACATCATATGAATGTCAAACCCACTTATGCATATCTCTCCCTCCCTCAAACCACATATTTAGGTCTCATGTGTCATCAAAAGCAGAATTAGAAGCATTCTAAATATATTTATATTACCTTTATATTTATCATTTTCAGACTAGTTTTGCTACACAATAAAAAGCTTATAGGAACCTCAGTCATGGTACTTCACCACGACTGACAGTAAACACTGCGCCTGCATATGCAGAAAACAAACACTCCGCTCTGTAACAAGGCACAGATTACTAACCTTATTTAACATTCGGAATAGTCTTGTTGTTTACTATACATGTGAATCATCCCCAAGATTTCAGGCATCATAGGTTACTCCAGAGCTTATTTAGAGTTGTAAGAAGAAAATCATGCCATTACAGCTGCATTTACCTTCAAAAGCCTTACTTATCTAAATTTAAGTGATTTAGCTTAAGAGACAGTTTAAAATTCTTTTCTGTGCACAATGGTAGCACAAAAGCAATCTGTAGGTAAGCCACCGCTGGTGTGCCCCAGGATTCAATACTAGGGCCAATGCTCTTTAGCATCTTCATTAATGACCTGGATACGGGAACAGAGTGCACCCTTGGTAAGTTCACAGACTATACAAAACTGGAGGAGAGGCTGATACACCACATGGGAAGAAAGTCCAAGAAAATACTTGGAAATACATTTAGTCCTAAAAAAATACTTAGTAAAAATAACCATTAGGATTAAAAATCTAAACTTAGTGGCAGTGTCTCACAAACAATTTAAGTAGGGTATGACTCAAAACTCTGCTTCTGCCCTCAGTTCATCTGTCTTGGCAAAGAAGTAAGCTGCATTAGACTTGGATACCTGGCAAACAACATGTTTTCTAACACATCAGTGTTCCTGATGACACACCAAGAGAAGGGA
The DNA here is from genome assembly GCF_009769625.2 of Cygnus olor. Lineage (NCBI taxonomy): Eukaryota > Metazoa > Chordata > Aves > Anseriformes > Anatidae > Cygnus > Cygnus olor. Next base: position 7,864,697 of record NC_049183.1, read on the forward strand.
AGGGGGACACATACTCAAGAAGTCACATTCTCTGAAGATTGACATTGCAGTACAAGGGATTTCTTCCTTTTCGGTGTAGGCAAAAAAGAGGTCTCATGCTCATTTCCCAGTGCACGCGTGCACTGTTCAGTTTCTGCTCCACAACTTTAAACCATGCTGTCTTCTCTGACATGAGTACAAATACTGATAGCAAAAACATCCTTTATTTATTCTGCCTTTATTTATCTTTCAGGGACTAAAACGCCCCTGACTTGGCTGAAGACATGTAACAGTCTAAACAAGATCAAACAATGAGTTGCATGCTTCAGTCAATACACGCTTCATCATGTCCTCACTTCTCCCTGTCTTCCACTAAGAGATGATTTAATTTCAAGGCCAATTAAGGCTGCAAAATGTCAAAATTTACTCCTAAAAGTGCTTCAGAAACTCATACAAAACAAACCATAAGGACAATTAGTATGTTTTAGATTACAGTAAGCAATCAACATAAACTTAGGACAATAAGAAGTCGGGTTTTGTTTTGCTTTTTTTTTTTTTTAACAGCAATTCTGAAAAGGTAAATAATTGATTTACAATAGCAGTACATGTGTATAATTTACATCTGAAGAAATTTGAAAAATATATCTGAAAGCAGATATTAAGTGACAAAAGAGTTTGAAAAAATCACATATAGAAATACATTTTAATAAAACGTTAAAATAATTACATTGAATTTAACAAAAGGACTTACCACAAAGTTAAAGGATTGCAGAATAAGACTTGGTGAAGACAATCACCAATGTAAAACAAACGTAGCTAGGAGCCAAAAAGAATTTTCTTTTTTTTTTTTTTTTTATAAATATGAGAAGTATTGATAAAAATGCAACTGCATGACATGACCACAGAAAGCATCACTACTATTTTACTTTTTAAGACAATCATAAGCCTTTCTCTGTGTGATTAACAGTTAAATTACTCATCTTAGGTAAAGATTCACTTAACTTCTAAATACTTAAAATGAAATATCCATTATTTTACTGTCAAGGGCAGTTAGATGATCATGAAGAGAGGACAGGACAACACTTCGTATGCTATTAAAGGGCTCCAGTACTTAATTTTAAATAGACAATTATTAAAAAAAAAAAAAAAAAGATTTCACCACTTCAGAAAATGGTACTATTCACACTGTTTGGCAACAACTGTTGTTTATGATACAGCAGTTGATAAAGTAGTCAGCCATGAAAACCTGTCAAGAGGACCAGAAAATGAATGAAAATTCACTGTTTACTCATTCTACAACCATCAAAAAAAGCCAGATGGTTGAAACTCAACTTCAACCTCAAGGACCCTATAGCACATCCATAAAGACAGATTTAATATGCAATGTCTGAACTTCCTCCCAAGATCAGTACCAAACCAACAACATATTCACACATCCATAGAGTCTGTACCACAGACTATGTACCACAGTCTGTATCACAGACTATTAGCTCAAGAAAGCAATACAACAAGATAATATATCCCTCAGGACACAGTTTAGAGACAACTGTTCAGTGCTTTAGGGAAAATATTTTAGTCATGGCCCACTGGTATGGGCAAAACATCTATTTAAATCTTTTGCCATGAAATAGTTCATACAGTCTTCTAGCTTAAAAAGATATCAAGGGATTTTTGACTGGAAAAACATATTTAACTCAAGTGAACCACGCTGTCACATCATTTCCATCTATGTATTTCTGGCTATATGGTGTCCAACAGCTGATCTATTTACATTAAATATGGCCTGATTATGAGATTTCTTCTGAAGAATTTTAAATAACACTGTACTGTAATGATGAAAAATGTCAGACAAAGTCATGCTTTTTGCCATAAATCATCATAGAGCTAAAGCATAAAAGACATTTTCACACCTGATTTAAAAATTAAGAATTAAGAGAAACAGTAAATTGTGGAAGGAACAAGACAGATTAACCCGACTTCCTGTCAGTTTGCTAATAGGACATAAAATAATGAAAAAAGACATTGTTTTTTTCTTAAAAAAAGGACTGTTTGTTGCTGGTTTATTTTGTTAATGCTGAAAAATGATGGAATGGACTAAATAATAAACGTCTTTACGAAGTTTTGTTGTCCCCTCCTCCCCACTCCCCAAAGACTTCAGCATTTCTTAAATGATATGAAAACAAGTGTAGAAACTATTTGGAATATAAAAATTCTAAGCAGTCTTTACATATTTCTTGCTTAACAATTAAATACTTGTGATACTTTTTTCCTGTTGGCTTCCAAGATCCCTTAACCGCATTGCCAAAAAAAAAATTATACAAGTTGGAAAAGCATTCCAGACCTTGTCAAAGCTTAAAGAAGGGTAACAGTTGTTCATTCTTGTTCCAAGTCATTCGTTACAACATACATTAGAAATATTACTGGAAATAAAACAATAAAAAAAGAATAACATCGGAAAACTAATGTTCATGTAAGCACATATACCTGATACCAAACCTAAAAGAAATCCTATGACAGAATTGTTGTCTTGTTGACAGAGCAAGATGAAATATTTGTGGGATTTGGGAGTTCATATCCTTAACTACATACATGATTCAATGAAAAAAGTATGTGTGTACACACACACACACCTAAATATTCTTTCATATTCACTGAAAGGCGAGGTCTTTGGTGATTTTTTCCTAATACACATCTCTTCAAAATCTGGTACTAGCATTTTTAAAAGGGAATATCTGAAAGATTTAGAATTCAGAACCAACTTTCTTTAAACAATTTTCCCCCTATTATATTTAATTTCTGTCTTAAAACTGAAGTTTGGGAAGTACTAATTCCAGATCACGTTAGGCACTTCAACAACATTAAGAATAGAATATATCACATACTGGAAAAATCCCAGGACCATGATTATTGTGATAGCTCTATCAGGAATCTCCAAACTTTCAAATGGAGGAGGGGAAAAAAAGTGTGGGGTTAGAACTGTTAGAACTGGACCCCACAAAAAAAAGGTACATGAAGAAAGAAGTCTACTTACATTTACCTGACATATTCTTTTGTATCAGTCTCATTACTTAACTGCCACTATTTTTGTGGCATGTATTTCTTAATATTAGTCTAATCTCTTTTGAAAAATTACTTTTTAATTGTTGTTATTATGAGTATTTTAGTGCTCCTCACCTTGCCAAGGCTTGGACTTTTGTGGCGTGCCGCTCTTCCTGTTCTGCTACTTTCCTTCTCCAGTTGTCCATTTCCTGCCTCAGTGCTGCAGAATGCTCCATCTCTCCATCAAGGAGGTTTCGCAGGGACCTGGAAGAAGGTAGCAGCATCCGTTAGAACACCGCAAACAGTAATTAGAGAATCTTCTCTAAATCACAGAGTAGGTTATCTGAATGATACCACTAATGTCATCCTAAAATTTCTTTATTCAATGTAAAAAAAAAAAAAAAAAAAAAACACACCTGATTTGATTACACAAGGACATGAAAAGCTGCAAGGAAAAAGTACCCAATAAAAATCAGTTGCAAGTGCTTACTATTAATTCATATTAATCTCGTCAGCATGCCCAAAGCACAACCTGTTACAGTATCTACTACACTACCACACAAAAAGAATTTCCTATCATAGTAAGTAGCTTATAATCTTGTTTCAGTGGTTCAGTACAAGCTCCTACTTCTCAGAAAGAATCTACAAGCAATGTGTTTATTAGCCAGAGCAGAAGACAGGTAGGACTCTTGTCTCTACTGAGAGCACTGTCATATACCTCTGTGTAAAACCTTTGATGAGATATCAAAGGCCAGAATGACAAACACCCTTCCTCCCTGCCCCCCCCCCCCCCCAAAAAAAAAAAAAAGGAAGCTGAATGGGACAATAATTACCAATTACGGCAGTGAGGAGAAGAGGCAGCAAAATGGGATCAGTTGATAGTCCCAACATGAAAAAAAAAAACACTTAAAATCTCTTTTAAAAACGTAAGTTACCAAAAAAGTCTTTCTATAGAGTAACAATAGTACATCTCAAGTATATTTTCATTTGTCTTGTCATGTGTTCCAATATACTAAAAAAAGTAGCTTTGATGGCATTTTGAATGCATGACATTTTTACATTTACATCATTATTTTGTCCCAGGTAAACACAAGGACATTCACAAATGACAGCCACTTTCAGCATAGCATTGTTGGCGGTCCTACATCATTTCTGCACCGGAAGGCGGGGGGGGGGGGGGGGGGCAAAAGAAACTTTCTGAATATTTGCATAAGGACAAACTTTCACTTATTCAGAAACCTGCCTTAAGAGATAGTAAGAATCTTTTGGCTCTAAGTTTGGTTTTGAAAAAACTACAATTTGTGAAACCTCCCAAAGACAAATGGCTATATGTGATTTGAAGTCAAAGGAAAAAGTAGACCTGTAAACACTACTCTTCAGTATCCACAGTTGAATATTAAATTATTGAGCGTACCTTTTACAAAAAAATAATATATATATATCAGGAGGATGACAAAAAGATTACGCACAGCTTTATACGAAGGACAGCTTGTATGAAAGAAATCAAATGATAACAGCGTTTTGAAATTATATAGTGCCTCTTGACTAGAAAACAGAAAACTACCTATTCTGTTCTTCCAGTTCATCCTTTCTGTTCATCATGGCCACAATAGCTTGACGAAGTTCATCTAAAGACAAAAAAGAAGGGACAAAAAAGATTAATTTCTGTGTGTATTTTTTGTTAATTTCAGATCTAACAGCCACATACACAGTGGCATTACTTAAGCAACACACTTAAGATGACATCAAGGTCATTTGCTATTCAGCAAAGCACCTAACAATTCTCTTAATCTCATCACCAACTTGAGCAATCTTTCAAAAATTGTATTATTTAAACACTGTATCAGAAGTACTCATCAAACTAAATTAGCCTGTATTTGGCTTTAATGCAAACTTGTAAATGTCTGTCATAGCTACTGCTGATTTGTTTTTAATCACAGCCACATGGGGCATCTTAGGATACAATGCACCTTTTCACTGGAAGCATATTAGTGAAATATATTGTTACTTGTGTACCATTTTCAAATGTTTCCTTGCTATAAATCTTTGCTAGTGTTTTCCTTGCTATAAATCCTGATGCAGGAAATACAAGTATTACTGTGAGACCGGAGAAGAGCAATTGATTCAACTCAAGCTCAGTCTACTGTTTTAGAGACAACAGGTTTTCTGAATTCTGCTATTACCTAAAAAAACCTTTTTATTTCTTATAAATACCTTCAAAAATATTTTCCATCATTACATCAAGAACTAAAAAAAAAATAATAATTGCCTTTTTCTTTGAACTTGTAAGAAATACCATCTTCAGCAGCACTACCATTTCAAGGGAGATTTTCAGTTTCAGTGAGGGGATAAGTTAAGGATCTTCAGCCTGTACACAAGTCAGTACTTCCTTGCCTTTTTTAGGGTTAGGTTTTTTTAGAGTAGCTTTTCTGTACTGTACAGAGAAGTGTCAACTCAAAGCCATGCACCTGGAGTCCTGCTGCTATTGTAAGTATTATAGTATATTTTACCATGCAACTGTACAGCTGTACTATTACTATTTACTATAAATTTACTGAAAAATATTAGGGATTAATCACCTAACCTAAAACAGATTTCAACTTTCAGATATTGCACAAATCCATGAAATACAGAACACCTTCAAAGATTTGAATGGCTTCTAGCAAACATCTGAATGGACATGTGCCCTAAACTCATTTTTTTTGAGAGCATCATTAACAATTTTACGTAGGTTCATCAATAATTTTAGAGACCTTCTGCAGGGACAAAATACATTATAACATCCCCCTAACAGTTAAACGAACCGTTCCTGTTTATAAATACAATAAATCAGCTGACTCTGTTCTGCAAGTATTCAAAGCAGATGTCAATTTTTCTGAGCTTTTACTGAAACCATATTAACAGAACTGGTATTACTTAATTTCTGCGAGCAAGCAAAGCCACTGGACAACTTTCTTCTCTCCCTACATTCATTTCACCGGCTTACCCATAACTCTCTTCATATTTTTCTACAGTTACAGAAGTTTTTGCCCTTTAAAAAAAAAGATTTAACATTGTACTGTGGACCAGATTAAGTCTGTCCAACTCGTAGTAATGGACAAATGTAAAATTTTATACTACATCAATCGAATGTATCAGTCAGTGCAGACACCACAATTCAAATCTGGCATTGCTAATCTGTTGGTTAATTCCCCCTTGCAGGATTCTGCAGGGTTCTCATATCACTTGAAATCTGCCAATCCTATTTGCTCATGGTGGATTCTTTTCAAACCATTTCTGCTTCTTTGGCCATGGAGAAATTAGACAATTATTTTTCCACCCATTCCACATCACAGCTTGAGAAGTAGCTGGCATTAGCAAGAACCATTTCAGTAGGTCGAGGGATTTTGCACTCCATTAATTCAGCACAGAAAGAACAATTATTTTTGTACAGTAACTTAGCATCTTTATGAGTTCTCTATACAGCCAACCAAAAGAAAGATTCCAAATCTTGGAGAGAAGCCAAAGTAAAATTTGTGGGTATTAAACACTAACTTAAAAAAAAAGTGGAGATTTCTGCTTTCTCCCTCAATAATATTACTAGCATTCAAAACCAAAGCTGCGATTACATTAAGTAGTTAATCAGATTTCCTAAGGCTGTGCTCTCAGCATAAAGAATGTTCCAGCATGTTTCTTCACCCATCACTCCTACCGCCTTCCCCGTGCTGGCACTAGTGTTTGTATACAGTGTCCTCGCAGGAACTGATCCAGCTCAGAATCACATTTTTCTGCTGGGCTACTTTTCAGACAACGAGTTGCCAAGTGATCTTACTGGCAAGTTCAGTACTGCTGCTGGCAAAAGGCACACAGCAGAAAGCAGTCAGGGCAGAACACCTTTTTTAGCCATTAAGGATGAGGAATACAGGGCAGAACACCCTTTTTGCAAGAAGAAAGTTCTGAACAGGCAACCATTGCAATTTATGCAGCAATTGTAGGACAAAAAAAAAAAAGAGAGAAAAGATTTGATACTACAAAACATACTGTGTTCCAGTATTTTCATGCCTGTTTTTCAAAAGAGTCTGTAATAGCTTCTTACTTACGAGTAGTTATTTTGGAGGGAAAAAAAAGACTATATTCTGAGACTTAAGTATTATATTAAGTATTATTAGTAGTATTCTTTTGGTCATGGTGAGACACTGCCACTTTGTGGGCAGCTTGGAAAAATTGGATTTTTTTTATTTTTGTTTTGGCACCTGTAGAAAATTGGTGGATTGTAATAGTCCTAATATGTAATGTTATGATATGTAACCACCACTAATATATAATGTTATGAAAATGGACCACATTCTGTCAACGTGAAAAATAAAAATTTGTTTAAAGGATGAGGAAAATAGAACAATCCAAGAATTGTTCAAGCCTTGTACAAGTGTATAATACAAGCAAAAAACATTCATAGTAAGCTTTCAGTAGAGTAACACGACAATAAAATAATGATCTCTAACTATTATGTTGAATTCAGAATCCTCCTCAAGAAAGCATTAAGCCAATGGCTTTTTAAATATTTCAATACGGTCACTAAAATATGGTAATGCGACAATCTGCGCAAGCTGCTATTATTTCTCTGACTCAATAAAAAATGAAAGCCACTGCTACTCAAACAAGTTACTGTAGGGCTGACTGTACTTACACTGGGGTCACTACAATAATTGGTGGTATGCATCCTCAGTCTGTTTAAATGTGTACTGAGTTATTAACATTTAATTGACAGATTTTAAGTTGTCTCCACTTTTCCAATTCTACCTGCCTATTCAAACTGTAACCTTAACTTGCCTACTAACTTGATCTTCTTTCCCTTATTCTATCTTATCTCACTTCTCTCTCCAACACACACAAAGTAAGCAGAGCATGTAAGCAAGATTCTTATAGAGACTGTATTTTGCAAAAAAAAAGGAGAAAAAAGCCTCTTGAAATAAAAGAGGTTAGAATGCTTATTTATATTTGAATCTTTTTTTTTTCTGAAAAATCATAGATATTGCAGTATTGTTAAAGACACAGCAAAGCAGACACTACCAATTTCATAATCATGTATAGGAATGGGAATTAAGCAAATCAATGCTTAATTTAGGACCACAAAAGCAAACACTCATACTCAGTATTTCTCATTAATTTTGTCCAACTATGGACAGCAGTGGAGATGTGGAAGGAAGCATCAACGTAGACAACTGGGCTGGGCTGGGCAGCCAAGGTTCCAGGAAGGCTTGCACAGCCTGTGCTTACTCTAGTATTTACAAGTGGTAAATAAATAAAGATTACCAAGTTTAAAAAAAAAAAAAAAAAAAGAAAAATATTTCACGACATTTTTTTTCCAAATTCATGATATTTTGATATAACTGAAGTGAATTAAAAGGACATACTCCTATCCTAATTCAAGCCTAACATTCAAAACTTTAAAATTGCAATTTCCTACTCTCACTTAAGCTTCTCTAAAATTTTTTGCAGTGTGTGAGAGCAGTCAGCTGAACACAACAAAGTAAATCCAGCATCATGCACTGCAGCAGGTTGACCTCAAATCTACCAGAACATCCACAGTTCATTACTCTCGTTTGTGTGTTATGCTTGCCTCAGATCAGTTTATGATTATAACATTTTTTTCAGCACTTACGTCTCATTCAGTGCCGGGGTTAGAAGAAAGAACCGGGGATGGGGTGGGGAGGGAATCAGGATGATACACACCAACTTGAAGGTTGTACTAGCAACCATAAATTTCTCTGACTTCTGCCTGCAGCCTCAATCTTTCTCCCTCTTTTCCCCATCCTCCCCTTTTTTCTTTTAATAAAGCAGTGGGAGGATAGCCAAGAATAACTGCTTCAGACAACTGTTTGATGTCAGAGTTTATGTCCTACTTCTGAACTGCTTTGAGCTTGACATAGCCATTTACACTCTGTAAAGTAATATTAACAGAAAGAGATACACTGCTGTTACTAAGAAGCAGCATTAACACCAACATATCTAAAATTCAAGTGATAATCAGAATTTCATAAAGACAGATGTAAAATAACTCAATGTCTTTCAAATTATGTAATCTTAACAGCTATTTTCACAAAACTTTAAAAAAAAAAAAAGACTCCCAAATACTAACCAAAAACTCTAAACCAAGTCTTTCTTTAGCAGTAAAAAAGATAACATGAAACTTTAAGAATGTGCTTATTAGATTTTTCATATTAAATCTCACATTTTAAAACTCCAAGAATTAAATCCTATTATTGAAATTAACCTATAGTGCCTAGTTACTAATAAAGTAAATATTTGCTTTAAAATGTTTTTAATTCACTTGCATACTACTCGAATAATCTAGCTTCTAAAAAGCTTTCCTAAAATCACATCCAGAGCATGAAATAGGTTTTAAAAGTGCCATGCTTTATGGAGCACCTGTCAATTTCCCAGAAATCTCCAGAAAATTCTTAAGCTTCACAACTCTTGAGCTATTTAGCCAAGGAAAGATTGGGTAAGTATGATTTGCAATCACCTGTTATGAAGAATGCGCTGTAAATGAAATCATCTCAGTGTACACAAGGTCATGCAGCACTCCTCTGCAATCCTGCAGATAGAATACCAGGGAGGGCTGGGAGCAGTCTACAGAAATGATTTTTTTTTTTTTTCCTGGATGCGAATTTACACGGGTATCTTCTGAGACAAAATAAAACCTTCAGCAGACTAGTTACATCTTATATAAGAAGTCTGACCTTTAAAGACATGCTCCCAAAGCCACTTGCATGAACATTGGCTATTAAGGCTTTACTGCTCCAAAATCCTCTAAATATTAGCCTGTCATGTCACTATTAATAAGGCAAATTTTAGTAGGAAACAAACTGGACAATATACTTCGGGCCTTCTACTGTAGAGAACAAATTGTCCTAACTTGGAAAAAAAAAAAAAAAAAAAAAAGAGTCCATAAGATAAACTACAGCTTTTTTCCTCCACAATAAAAATTATACATCCTCTTTCCACAGCCATACTTTCAGAGAAGTCACAAGAACTGAGAACCTTTCAGGGTCTGATGGCAACCAAGTTAAAGAACAAATGAAAAGCTATTTAGAGGACAGAGTACAAAAAACAAGCACCTTACTTCCCTACACAGCCTGGATAAAAATATCACGTGTAGTTTTTGTTTCTCAGTAAGGTTGCTCAGTGGTCATGAAGAACTGGGAGTTTTCTCAAGAATGTATGAAAAAACTATGGAATAGCGAATAATGCTACAACCTTTACTAACTGCTGTGGTTAAACCCAAATTTAAAAAACAAGGAAAATTACAGTGGAATAACTAAGTTCCCAAATACTTAATAAAATTAGCACTACAGTCAAAGAACCTTGTGAGAAAAACACGAGAGTCCTTCTAAAATGAAAGGTTTGGAACTTCCATTTTTTCCCCATTGCAAAAACAAAATTATACAAAAATGAAAAACAAAACAAAATGACTCGTGCTATATGAGAGATTTTTCTGGTGTAAAACAATGCTGAAAATATAGTCTTCCAATTACAATAATTAGATAACATGCAATGTTACTTATGATGTAAATATGACACGATAAAAACAATTTTTTAAAAAACTGGAAAATGATGTAATGGTACAACTACATAAATTTAAAGCTTCTAACAAACTTAATACATTATTGAGTTGATTACAAGACATATATTCATAAAGTAATGCAAGATTTCAAATGAAGTCTAACGTGCACATTGAAAATCTAACCCTACAGATTATGATTTCTCTTGAATGGTACTTGTTTTGTTGTGTTTTCCTTTAAGATGTATCTGCAGCTAAGTTAACCTATATAGATGCAAGGGAAATAAATTCAGGGAAACCATTCAAGATAACAGAAATCTTAAATTACAGTCTCTCATAACTTTTTTTTTTTTTGCATGCATAGCAGAAGGACTGAGAAAAGGTTAGTACTATACAAGCAAAACGGAAAGGAAGAAGAGGAAGAACAGACTCAGAATAAACTCTTTTCAAGTTTTGTCTTCAGAATTAAGCAACACAAAAATCCACAGCCACTGAAGACCTCACAGTTTTTCTCTCTACACTATTGCATTACATTTTTCTTTCCTGATGTGTTAGAATTAGTTGCCATGCCACCAAGCTATAAGCCTCACCATTTAATAATTCTTCTGCTAATTGCAGAAGTACTGTACTCGGCTCTGGTGAGGCCGCACCTTGAGTACTGTGTTCAGTTTTGGGCCCCTCGCTACAAGAAGGACATGGAGGTGCTCGAGAGAGTCCAGAGAAGGGCAACGAAGCTGGTGAGGGGTCTGGAGAACAAGTCTTACGAGGAGCGGCTGAGGGAGCTGGGGTTGTTTAGCCTGGAGAAGAGAAGCCTCAGGGGAGACCTCATCGCTCTCTATAGGTACCTTAAAGGAGGCTGTAGAGAGGTGGGGGTTGGTCTATTCTCCCATGTGCCTGGTGACAGGACGAGGGGGAATGGGCTCAAGTTGCGCCAGGGGAGGTTTAGGTTGGATATTAGGAAGAACTTCTTTACCGAAAGGGTTGTTAGGCATTGGAATGGGCTGCCCAGGGAGGTGGTTGAGTCGCCATCCCTGGAGGTCTTTAAAAGACGTTTAGATGTAGCCCTTAGTGATATGGTTTAGTGGAGGACTTGTTAGTGTTAGGGCAGAGGTTGGACTAGATGATCTTGGAGGTCTCTTCCAACCTAGACGATTCTGTGATTCTGTGATTCTGTGATTGCAATATAGAAAAAGAGCTTCAATGTCTGGGTTTGTCATAGCACTGAATTCTTACTGTATGGAGAATCTACTATCAGTAATAACAAACTTGAGAAAAGAATTGTTATTGAATGTATCTGGGATCAGCTATTATAAAGGTATTAACTTAAAAGTATAGCCAGCTGAATTTTCATTATAATAATTATTTACCAATGGTTCTACTGGCTTCATAGCTTATATGTTTCCTCAAAACCTTGTCTGAAATGCAAAGCTAATGATTATGTTTCTTTTGATATTGTGGTTCATTTCCTTTAGAAACTGCTAAGTATCAACAATTGAAAATCTCAAGGTTTACTTTCTATTTTATAGCTGTCCTAACTACACATGTGCACTGAGCAACTGAAAGAGACCAACTGCGGCCCCTGCTGGTACCTATGAAACAATAAAATCAGTGAAGTGCAATAAAAATAGGACATTTCCCATTAAAATTCTACGACTAAAAAATAAAGCTAAAACATAAGTACAAAAAGATTAGACTATAGTAACACCATGAACAGAAAACACCCAGTGACCAAAGCATCACAGTCCTTTCAACAGTAACTTCATCTACATCTTCAACTATGTCACTTCAAAGTCTCAAACTAGATTTTCACTTTATAAAGTACTTTGTAAGAAAGGATTTTTCAGCTTTGTAAAGCTCACTCAGCAGATATTTACTAGAGCCTGAATCAGAATTCAGCAAAAATTCATGGTTTATCTTTAACACGTCAACCAGATACCATTTGAACATGAAAATAGAACACAGGGTTAGAATACTGTAGTGTTCATTCATTTTGATGATTTCATAAATCACTTTCACAAATGAATCTTGTCTGCATCACTTCTGTATTCCCAAATGTTATCATTTAAGATTTGTACATATTTATGTTAAAAAAAAAAAAACAAACAACAAGAAACAGACACACCCTAGAGCTTTAGGAACAAAGCCACATTCACCAGCTCAGTTACAGAACTTTCTGTACAGAGAGAAAAAGCCATACTGGCTTACTTATTTACATAGCTGGACAGTTTAAGTATTAAGACTTCTTTCTGCAAGTTTATGTAAAGAAAATGATGGAAGATGGAATAAATAAACTAACAGTACTACTAATCTCTCTCCTACAGCAAAGGCCATTTTATTCTGTCCAATTCAACTCTTAACACTAATGAAAATAAGACTGTCTTCCACATTAATCTTAAACAGTTTTTGTTTATGAAAGGCCACATTTATCTTTGGAACAAATTTTCCCTATTAAAACCATAGACTGAGTAGAGTTCTTGGGGTTTTTTTCTTTGCTCTCCTGGCATTAAAAAGCAGGAAAAATAAGTAAGATCACATCAGAACCAACCATTAGCATTTTTAGAACTTGCAGAAATCAAAAGATGTTAATCAAATTAAATCATTACTATTAATTTAAATACAGAAGCCACAACTAGTACAAGGATATTTATAGCAGTTCTGTGGAAAAAGAGGCTCATGTCATACAGGCTGCAATGAACCATAACCTGGTATCAGCCAATTCAGAATCATTTCTGATGTGGCCAGCACATCAGAGATGAAGTGCTGCATGCCTCTCTAAATAGATCTCATTGAAATAAGAGTAGAAATGAAGGACTTTAAAAGTTAATTCCATTAATCTAGATACATCAAGGAAGTACTTACTAATTGTCATGGATTCTGGCACAGTGGCTGAAGGCAACATATTGCTTAAAGTATTCACTTGAGCTGCAGGATTGACTTCCACTCTAGTCATGAAAGTACAATGTCATCAATTAACGGAAACAAAATCCTGAATTCAAAACTGAAGCAAAAAGAAACTAGAAGTCTCGTCATCTATTCAATGCATGTAAATCATACACAGAAAACAACTCATATTCAACCAACTTATGTTTAATTGTCCTTTAACCTATCTGTTTTGTCTGATTTTTGAATACACGCAAAGAAGGTTCAAATCAACAGGCCACAGAGAGTATGGTTAATAAACAACAACATAAAAGCTATCTCCAAAACCCCGAGGCTACACCTGCCTGTCAATTCAAGTTGATATAACTACATGACTTCTTCAAAATGACCAGGAAAAGTACAATATATGAAAATTATAAAAATAGGGAAGTGTAGGCTTTTGCATTTGTCTTTCCAAAAATTTCCAAGAGCAGCCTGATAACAGTGTGTTTTCCAATACTGAGTAGCTATTTGTTAGGCAACAATACTGAACTAGCAGCTATAGGTGGAAAGCGTTTTTTGCTTTTTTCTTTTAAAATGTATTTGACATGTACCTGTAAGGATGATCAGATCTTCTTGGAATCAGTTCTACTGCATGAACACCACTTTCATGCCTCTCTCCATTCTCCAGGTTATCTAAAGTAGAATGCACATGCACGAGCGTCTTCAATTAACAGTACTTAAATAAAGCAATACTTACCTTCACTAAAGAATTGTGTTTAAAAGCTTTCTCCAAAGCTGGCTTCTGTACTTTGACACCGAATGCCAGCAGAACTGTAACACAGCCATCAGTTTCAACAAAAATTATTATTGCAAAATTTCTTTTTATAGTTTAGACGTTGACATTTAACATTGACAGCAACGTTGTACATCTATGAAGAGACTTCTTATTGAAGTTATTTTTGCAAGCCCCAGGAGTTCAATTAACATGGCATCTGATACTCATTACAAATCTGTTTTATGACTTGCAGGAAATAAATCTGTGGTTCGTCCCCTATATCCGAAAACTTGCATAGGCACCAGTCTTTTATACATTCCCAACAGAGCACCATAGCTTTTCTCTGACTTGCTATGCATACATTTGGTACATATGGCTGTGAATCAAATACCAGGAATCAGATACTTTTCAGAAAAGCATGGATAATATACATCTGTCCACACATCCACAACTGCCAGCATCAAAATACACGTATCACTGGGCCCGCCGTCATGGTGGGTCAGGTGAAAGGAAAAACAACAACACCTACCTTCTGTGAATGTATTAAGAAAAAAAAGAAAAATCATTTACATTTTCTGGATATCAGCATGTAAGGGTTACAAAATTACCCTAAAACAAACCTGAAATCATGAGCTAAAAAATAATATAGAATTTAAAAAGCAGGAAAAAAGTTTATGGGAATTAGAGTTATGTCAGGATGACTACAGAGAAGAAAGTTCATTTTTTAAGCTGTAGAATTTACTGAAGCTCAGTTCCTATCAGTATATTCCATTTTTCTTCCAGGCACCTGACTTTTGACTCAGGCTCTCTCATCTCTAGCTACATGGAGATATGATATGCCCTGACACAGCCCTGAAGCACAACAGCAAACTAAAATTGAAAACTCATATAAGCATACAGCACTGTACGTTGTAATATATTTCAAACAGATACATGTCTTGTTAGTTATCTGTGTAAGACCTATAAACTAAAATACTGGGTTAAACTCTGTATTTTACAGAAGCTCACTATGCTTTAGCAACAATCTTGTCATAATAATAATGAGCTTGCCAGTTAATGGGAAAACTAGAAGAAAATGGAATGTTACTTTATATTAACCACTCGCATTTCTTAAGAGGTACAAATGTTAAAATACAGCAGAGGGCAGTACAGCATTATTGTACGAATCATGTCATTCTTATCACCTTACTTATAGAAGTGAATTTCACTTTTTCACAGCCACTCAGTTAACAGTCTGTTTAAACTCTCGGCATAAATAATGTATATCCAAAAAGCATTAAATATTTTACCACTACAAGAGATTATTTGAATGCCACTGAGAAGTTATTAATAGTCACTGAAAGGAGAACACATACCCAAAGTTTTATAAAAGCGATGTTTTATAAACAGCTAGCAAAATATTAACTTCAAGGTTTTTGAGGGGGAATTCTTTTGTTTTGTTACCAATACAGATACTGGACCTTCTCTTCCATACCTTTGACCATTCTCATTGCTTCTGACGAGATTTCTAAATGGTCCCCATCACTCTTCAAGTGCAGTACCCCAAACTGCATACAATATTGCAGCTGAGCCAACTAAGCATAAACTTACAAGTGACACTACCATTTACGCATCTCAGTGTGATATGTGCTTTTACTGTAGAAGCACAGAACTGCTAACTCACTATCAGCTTGTAACCCACTATATCTCCCATATCCTTTTCCAAAGTATTTCCTAGCCAATCATTCCTCACCCTGTATATACACAGATAACAGCTTCTATTGAACTACATCCAATATTTAATCGTTTCTCCAATCTGTCAAGATTAATTTAAATTCAAATTATCAAACACATTTCAGCTTCTTCCAGCGTAGTTGTATCCAGAAATTGGATAAGGATACTTTTTAGTCAACCATCCAAATCATTAGTAAAATACTATACATACAAGACCACAGCTTAATCACAACAAAACTTTGGTCTATTTTGATATGGGTAAATCCTCCTCAACTAAATAGCTTAGATATGAGATAAGTATAAGACTACTCAAATAATTAACTTTGTCTCCTATCTAGAAAAAAAATGTATTTGAACATTCTGTCCCAGCTGTATGGTATCTTCTTAATTCCTTATAATCCCATACCATTTGCCACTGTCCCATGTTAGAACTATTTTTTTTTTTTTTTAATCAAATTCTGTTGGCATTAGATAGAATTAAAATACTTACCAGTTTGGGAGTAAGAACCAACAGCACTGACAGGAAATAGAACATCTGAGTCATCATTCAGGACCTGCAGAGGACTCCAACTGCATATCTGAGAGTTGCATGTGACTATTTCATGAGGCCTAGATTAAGAAAATAAAACCTATATAAATAGTCAGCATTAATTTTCACAACACTCACATTTCTTTTGGAGGTATCATTGCAAGAAAAACTTTTATTTCAATCTTATTTCAATCTGCCTGCCAACTTTTTGGTTTGGATGTACACAAATCGACAAAGATGTACATAAATTCCTAATAGTGGCCTTCCAGTACTTAAAGCAGGCCCATAGGAATGATGTGGAAGGACTCTTTATCAGGGAGTGTAGTGGTAAGACAAGGACAAGGGGTAATGGTTTTAACTAAGAAAGGGGAGATTTAGACTAGACATTAGGAAGAAATTCTTCCCTATGAAGGCGGCAAGGCCCTGGCCCAGGCTGCCCAGAGAAGCTGTGGATGCCCCATCCCTGGCAGTGTTCAAGGCCAGGCTGGATGGGGCTTTGGGCAACCTGGTCTAGGGGGAGGTGTCCCTGTCCATGGCAGGGAGTTGGAACTAGATGATCCTTAAGGTCCCTTCTAATGCAAACCATTCTACAATTCTATGATTCTAAGATCAGATTATTCCAAACCATCAGTTTTATGGTTTTGTCTTAGGTAACATCTACTCTGAATACTAGCAGTCTCCATTTAAAAATATGTGGGTTTACTGTGAAGCCAAACTAAAGTTGGTATCATACTAAGAATAAGCAAATATCATAAGAAGAAAGAATTATAGCTTGGCTATATCAGGCAAGAATTTAAACATCTGAGAACCTCATGGAGAACATCTGAAATCTCAATATTGTGATTTTAGGTGGAACTTAGATGCAAAATATCCCCAAACTAGTCCAAATGGTTCAAACAAAGAATGAATAAAGAAAACTTTACAGTGCAGGGATTTTTGTTAGTTACACAAATTAGCCAGTACCCCTGGAAAAAAAGAAGTAAAAAGAAAAAAAGCATGAAAAAATTATCACTTGTTCCTTCAATTACTTACTTTTCAGAAGGTTCAGTTTCATTTTCTGTGCCTTTATTTCCTAGTGTTTTTCCATACAGCTCATCTTCGTCTGCATCTTCATCATCAATACTCTTCACATCTAGTTTCTGGTATTCATATTCTCCATTCATGAACACTGAATTGCTTTTCCATGAATGGTTACTTTCATTCCCATTCAAACTTTTTCCAAGACTGGTTTCAGATGAGGGTAATATAAAAACTGAAGATTTATCTAAATTCTCCTCTGAACTTTCTCCTGTAACCAGAGGTTTTGTTGCATCACCCACATTTTGCTCATCTTCCTCTTCATCAAATGAGATTATATTTGTCACTCTCTTCTTCTTTTTGCGATCCTTTTTAGATTTCAAATCTAGAAGCAACATATTTTCATATTTTAAAAAAGAAAAATAACGTAAGACATCTGTAATTTTTCTTAACAGAACTCATGAACTAAATGAGCTTAGTAAAGAAAAAAACAATTAGATACATGATGCCATTTATTATCTTTCCATACATGTTAGCTTTTAAACCTTTAAGTACCATCTTTATTTTATATGCTTTATGTAACTCAAATTTTAAAAGTTAGTTCAGATGTGCATTAATAATAGTATTCAAGTGGAAGTGGAAAAAAAGTCCAAATTTATAAAATGAAATTTAAGAGAAAAAGCCTTTCAGTCACCTTCTCCCATGGATTATGGCTAGTGTATATTGCAAGGTATGTCTACACAACAGATAAAACATGAAACAATTTCAAGAAAATAAAAAAAACCTTATGATCACATAAAGACAGTTTTGTCTATATTCTAGAAATAGAGCAGTTAGTTTTCAGAAAGGAAGAAAAAAAATCTTGCTCCTTCTCTCAGCTAATTAGTTCCTGCTCTTGAAATACACTGAAATCCTGACTACATCACATCTAAGATGTGACAGTCATTTTTCAATGATTAGCTAGCCTCATGTGCACATTGTAATAGGTGAGAATAAATGATCTTGCAAATTTGAAGCACCCCTAGAAATATCAGAAATTTACTCATCCACACAACACCGTGACTAAACTGTTTTGTTTAATTGAAGTCCCACTGTTATATATCCACAACAGTGATTAACCTACTTTTACGAGCAAGAAGTTAAAATTCATTCTTAATGCAAACAGAATTCCAGCAAAGAACATTGACTTTAATGTAAACATCTGACTTTACTATTCAGCACATAATTTCATTTGAATACACCAACTTTTTCAATGGAAGATTTATTGCAAGTTTTACAGTGCATGTACTGTATGCTCATGACCTAAACAAGTAACATGCATTGTGTTGTAGACACATGCAGCATGTCAGTCCTGTTATTTCATCTTGAAAGCCTATTCTATACTTAAAAAGTTATCCCAAGTCAAATATCACCTACTTTAATGTCATTTAAAATACTTAAACAAAAGTTTTACTTCAAGTTTATTTTGAAAACCATTTTAAAGACAAAACCCATTTTAAATGCCAACAAAAAAAGATTTCATCTCAACATCTATTCCTACCAGATAGCATTCACACTTTTTCTTTTTATCATAACCAAAACTATTTAAAGCCCAAATTCAAACCTTGTTTTTTAAATGAAAAATACATAAATCCAAGAGTCTTTCTGCAGTTTTGTAACTTTACAAAGCAAAGCATCCTCTCAGCTCTACTTCTGGTAAAGATAGTAAAATATTCTTTTGTTACTTTTGCAACTGAAGATATAGAATAAATATCACAATTTACTTGATTAATTTCACATTACAGGACATTAAGACTTTGGATTCACATTATTGACTATACCCTACAAGCTGGTTGCAGCACAAAAGCATTTAAAGGTGTTTGGGGTTTTTGTTTGTTTTGAAAAGGAGTAAATTTTCATTTGTGGTAATTATCTGTTTCACATAGGAAATCAGACTATAAACATGGGTGGTGTTTGAAGACAACAACCTAAATTTTTAATCCAGTATGTAACAACGGATATACGGCAGTGTATTTCTGACTGATAAAGTGCCAAATGTAATCATATCAAAAATGAAAAAAATCATTACATCAGAAACTGTGATCAGAAATCTTATGATTAAGAAATTGAAATTCAGGTCAGTATTTTAAATTTAATTGAAAAAATTATTTAAATGCACATTAACATTTTGCAAGTTTTTGAATGATTCTAACATAGCAAAAATGCTTACCAGCATTTACATTCTTTGAAAGAACAGGAAGTGGGTCAGTGTCTTGATCAGGTTTTATTAGGATGGAGACAGCAGAGGATGCAGTTATCTCTCTGAGAAGGCTGCTAACACCCTGAGTGGATTCTTTCAATAATGAGGTTACATTTTGCGTTGATTCCTTTAACAGATCAGAGACTGTGGGTGTACATTTGCTCTGTCCATTTAAATCCTTATTATCAATGTTGATTGCAAAAAGAATGGAATTCAGACCTTCAGATAAAAGAAAAAATAAGATCAAAACCCCACTATATAGTTCATGCAAAAGTTACAAAAATAGAACCTAAGCATGTAACAAAGCTCTGACATGTAAAATATTTTGCCCAAAAATTTACCCACAGTCCTCTGAGCCTAAATTCTTATCCTTCCATGTACCATTCATTCTTTGTTAGATACTGAATATTCAAGCTCATGCAATCAGTTCTGAATTTATCTTGATGGCTGCTCACAGTACTTTTTGCATATTTAATGTGCAGCTGAGCTGGTGTATTTATAAGCTCATATTTAAATCAGTTTCACTGCAGCTTTATTATTTGTTGGCTCCTATACTCTATAAAAAAAACCTCCTGTGAATGGTATCTTGCAGAAGAAAGCATGTGATCATGTATCTGGGAAGTGGATGTACACAGTAACAATATATCACTTCTGTAATATATTAACTCCATAAAAGTAAGCTATTTGTAGCCAGTTCTTAGCTCTTACTCTACTCCCATCTATTTACCTACAATCTGGGCCTTACTAAGAAAAGTCTATCCTTGTTCTTTTAAGCTCAGGAACAATCCATTTTTTCTTTAAATTGAGACAGTTTTGAGAGGTGGGAAGTTATTGTTACAGATGAAGAGTCAGAAAATTTGCCTGGAAGACTTCTGAACAGTAGGAAAGCCAGATTCAGTGTTTTAACAGTTCATAACAAACCTGGCATAATACCTTGACCCCTGAACGTGCATCTGATGCACATTCTCCACATAAACTCAGTGTGCGAGAAGCACCTTACAACCATAAACAGAAATAACACTTCAAAATGAAATAGTTTTCCCAGAATAGTAACATATAAGAGGTCTTACCCGCTGCCATTGTAGGGATCATACTAGAACGTTCTTCATCCATCATAAAAGACCAGTCTTCATAGAAGACACTAAAATTTGAAAGGAAAAAGCAAAGAATATGCAGTCCGATATTAACATATGTTCCACTTCTAAAACATGAGAACTCTGAAAAATAAGCATGAGTACACCAACAGATCAAATATATCACAGTAACTCCCTGAAGCCCTGAAATATATAGACCATCTACACAACTATGTAAGAAACGCTTAAGTTCACTACGAACGTGTGAAGTTACTTGTTCAAAATCTAGTTCTTTTTAGTAGCATGATGCTGTATTTTTGCTATCAGCATTCAGTTAACTAAACATAGAAACAGACAACAAGAAAGACCTCAACCTGTATTAAACAAGACAGGTTCATTTAAAAGTTTCTAAACCAGGTAAGAGTTCAGGATATGAAGTGATTCTGTAACTCCCGGTTGAATTTTGATAACATTTAAATATTAAATATTCTAGAATAAGCTTTTGTAGCAAATAAGAGTTCATGTACAACACTCAGAGTGCTGACAATCTTGATATATTACAAATACTGGTACAAGCATCAGAGTAGTAAGTAGTGACTTAGCAATCCAAATTACTAATCTCAGAACAGTTTTCATATTTTTTTTGTTCATATATTTGTTTTTATTTGATTTCATACCAAAATCTGTCTTGCAAGAAAGCTGCAGAGAATTGGAACAGACTGAAAGGCATTAAAGAACTCGGCTCTGCTATTATATCCATTAGTTGATGCAAATGGACAGAGTGCCTTCCTACTGAATCCACTGGGCTGGCTCAAGCTCAACAATTATTGAGAATAAATACCACAGATTTCCAAAAAGAAAAGGATCTCAACATGTATGACAGGAGAAGCGTGAATGAATCTAAGTGCATTTTGCACATCCAAAATACCTTAGGATTTCACAATACATAGTAAATTATTCGCACAGTAACTCTGTAACAAGAAGGTTCACAAACAGGTACAAAACCACTTCCAAGTAACCTGCAGCACCAGTTACATATTGCTTGACTGGTGGAGCTTCAAAATTACAGGGTGAGCACCTCCAAACGGGCAACAAACAACTACTATGGAATTGATAAGATCAAGGCTGCAATAGTATGCTATTTTATTAGAGTGGGAAGGGTATTTCAAAGCCCCTCTCATTAAGGTATTAAGGTCTCAGAGAGGAAAACTGTTGAAAGAGTAGGGAAGAGTGTCAGAACGAGAATGGAAATGAATATGAGGATAGGAGCATATATTCTCACATGTAAGCATGAAGCCAGTTTCAGGTTACATGTCGATACAGGCACAAGACACTATATCTCAATGGCTGTCAAAATTTCAAAAATGAACACAATAAACACGTGAGGTTAAGTGGCATCACTAGCATAGCAGTTAATATGGTATATTATGATAGCTGTATTTGGGGGTTTTGTTTGTTTGGGTGCTTTTTTTTCTTTTTTTAAATCTCCATATTTCATTTGTCAATACATGCACATTTCCAGCATTACAATGACATCGAATACATTACCTAAGTCGATTCTTGTCTGCAAGCAGCATGTGAACATATCTTTCCAGGGAATGTTCATTCAGTGCACAGCGCAACCAAGCCCGGCCTCTGCCAATATCTGTAGTAATTGTCTTCAGAGAGTAAAAGCGTTGCAGTTCGTGTTTATTCAGAACTTCTTTCACATAGTACCAAAACACTGGGTCTGGGGGAAAAAAAAAAAAAAAAAAAAAAAAAAACATCTTAGCTCTTTTGCCTATTTTACTTTCTTCTGTCAAAATATATTTTGCAGGTTTCATTACATATCATTTCAAAACCAATATTGTTACACACAGTAAATCATCTCCTACCATGTAATTTTATAAAACAGGAAAACACTATATAATTTGTACAAAAGGTGAATCATTTACCATCTTTGTATAACTCCTCAGTTAAATAGGTTATTTATTTCTACAGAACTTAGGCTACTTAAGCACTTAGAACTTTTTACTTCATTAAAGAAGCCAAACACATTAAAGGACTCTACCTTACATCTTGAAACCAAATTCAAATTTGAAAGTGTATTTAAGCTAGTATATCATTCATAAAACAGGTTCACAGGTTCAGCTGGAAATATACTATGCAATGAAAAAAAAATGCTCTAAAATGCTATTTCGCTGTCGATTATGAAATGATAGAAGCAAAGTCCAAAGGAAAAGAAGCTCCAGAATTTATAGACATGCAAGTGACAAAGTCAAGTGTTAAACTGAAAAGGCAACAATACCCCTTTCCACTAAAATACTTTCCTTGCAATTTCTCAATTGCAGGTAACAAAAATCCACATCAGCAATTGTACACGCACAACAGAACACCTAGTATTTCATGGATTCCTGTTTCTTAACTGAGTAAAACATAATTTAAGGACATACTTATCCTAATTCACTTCCTGCCATTTTCTTAGGGCGGAAAGAACAATCAAACATCAGATAATTCACCACTTGAATCATTATTACATGATATAGGTTTGCAATCAATAGACATTAATATTGCATCAAATACATACTGCTTGCAAGTACCTCAAAAACAATATTAACAAGAATGTTTATGTGGCTTTGATTTGTTATAAATAGAATTGTTCAAATAACTGGAAGAGTTTGAAAGCTATTAATCTGTATAGTTTGCAACATATTAAGAGACTGAATTTAAGGAAGACAGGTTTTTAAGAAGAAAAAATCTGAGAAAACTAAGCATTCCTCAAAGTTCAAAACATCAATCTGTTGAGGAAAATATGCAGACACTTCTTTTGACGGTTTAATGGAAGTCTTCACTCTTTTTTTTTAAAAAAAAAAAAGTTAAACAGGGAAAATAATTGTGTTGTAGGAGCGAATGGTGCACTATCACCTCAAATATTATGCTGGCTTCTGATCATAACCTCAATTTAGGCAGCATAAAGCAGATACTTAAAGGAAGGTAAAAAAAATTCTTCAAAGAAAACTTTGAGGAAAGAAAAAAGGAAAACCTCCACTCCTTATTTATCCCTTCTCTAAACCTTTTTTAATGAAGTTACGGTTTTAAGAAAAGGCTATCCATGATGTTTCTCTTTCTATACGCTAAATAAAGAGCACGGAGTCAGGTTTTGAAGAGGTTTTCACTACAGGTTATGACTTCTGATGAAACATGCTGATTTGGGGGACAGTTCTGTTTATTAATCTCCACGGAAAGCTATGAGATTAGCAAAATTTATACTGCAATTTTATAAACCTAAACAAACAGGTTAGACTCATTTACTTGAAGTTTTGCCAATGAGGTTTGACACACATGCAAGAACAACCCAGAGCTGTTTTAAATGAGGCAAATGTGTGAAACACAGGAACCACAGAACTGACAATCACAGAATCGCTGAAGTTGGAAGAGACCTCTGGATGTCATCTGGCCCAGCCCCTGGGTAGGTTGCCCAGGAACACATGGGATGCAAACTGTAGGACCCTACAGACAGATTAACATGCAAACAATAAGGAAGTCCACAGAACATATAAGAGCATGCAAATATCCTGTGTTCTACCTCTTCGACTTCAACTTATTTGATCTGCATCTCAAAAATAAAGTGTGTATCTAAAAAATAAAACAGTCCTTAAAATGCCAGATTTGTATTAAGATAACAGTGATTTAATTATTTTATTGTTTCCAACAACCAATAAAACTTTTGTCTGTGTTGCTAAAAGTCAAAACAACACTGAAGAAGGAAGTGAAAATATTACTGGAATAGAGGAAATAAGTATGTTACCCTTGTGCTTAGAGTGAAACTCAGTGTTTCCTGGTATTTTGACTATTTACAGATATCAAGGATTTTGACAAGCTTCAAAGTTTGGAATATCATCATTTTTTTAATCAAGATCTATCTGACAGAAATTAAGTAGACACATTCTGTACCCTAAGTCCCTCCATGATATACTTGCTAAAAATAGTGATCTAAGGGACATTTTCAGACAATAAGTTCTCTTCTTTGAGAGTAAAATTGAATGAAAATCCAAGTCCTAACAGTCAATATTAATTTTCATAACAAATAATTCAATACGTATTATTATTTAGAAGTAAGATTTTTTTTAATTTCAGTAAAATACAATTTGGACAACTGTACCATAGGCAAACCCTGGTTATGCAATTCACACAAATATTACTCATTTTGTGAAGACAGTTAATGTAATTTTAACAGTATTGCAGTTCCGATAACTACAATAGCCCATATTGCATCGTTAATCATCATGAAACACTAGTTATGTCTCAAGTTTAGAGCATAGACAGCATAGAGATCAGTTCTGAACACGCACTCACTGCCTTCTTATGCAAATAAAAGAAAACAAGTAAAGAAAAAAAACAAAGAAGTAAAGAAAACTGTGCAGCCATTGTGCATTTTAATGTCTATTCTGTCAACTGTTACGTGTTTGTCGTAAGTATCTCATGGTAGAGACATTTGCTATGATTGGCAATATTAGTTCTTTCACTTTTAAGAGAGATTATCATTAAATGAAATCAGCTACAATATTCATTCTCACATAATCTTTACTGAGGTTAAATGAAGAGACTCTCATCTTGTTACAAACCAAAGAGAGAACGTAGTTTTATTGTTTGTTGTTTAGTTTGCTTAATATATGAGAATAAAGGAGTTGCATATGCCTCTCTTGCCTATGCCATAAACTGATACCAAATCAGACTGCTATTAAGAATTTTGTTGTTTACTTTAATATGTATTTAAAAAAGAAAAAAACATTTTAAGCAAGACTTAAGTGATAGGTTCAATCAACTACAACTGGAGTTTCTAATTAAAACTTTAATTTTCAGATAAGAAAAAGTAAAAAAAAAAAAAACCTGAAGATCTTAGATGCGAAGTGAGTACCTCACTTTTTTTTTTTTTTACCACCTCTTGGAAGTAAGGTTTGTTATGAGCTACCTGTAAATTTCAAATAAAAAACACTGCCGGATAATTTTGCTTTTCAACTGTCAAAGGCTGAATATACAGCCTAAACAGCAGTATTCCACTATGTTAAAGAAAAAAATGACACCTGTGACTATGTTAGACAGAAACTAATATAAATCATACCAAAATAATTTGTCTGAAAGCGATAAAAATATGGAGGTACCTTGCAACTAATTTCAGAAAAAAAATACTGTAACTTGCAAAGATAAATGCAGTGGAGCCCAGTAATCTCCATGTGTAAAGTAATAAATAAAGTAATAAAGTAAAAGGCTCCTCTTTTTAGTCACTGTAAGCATTCAGTTTGATTGTTACATAGCAGCCCTGATTTTGTTCAACTTCGATACATTGCTTAAGCTTCTTAAGGAGTAAAAATAACGTTTCCTTCCTTTTCCTTTCCCCAACCATAAATAACTTTCCTGACTTTCTCCTCTTCCTCCACATCACCTCACTGACAAGCTCCCAAATAAGACAGAGGACAGCCATGTAGCTAAATTGTGAAGTTCCCAAGTAGCAGATATGCATCTTTGTACATCTGATGACTAACATCTCAAAAGATGAGACCGAGATATCTCATACACCCTTTACATTACTAACAGACAAGAGAAAAACATCAGAGTTATACAGAATGTATAAAATTGAAAGATGCATAATTTGCATAAATCATAGAAAGCATTACACAGGTGAGCATTCTCTACATCAAAGCATAAGAATATCACCTGCAAGCCGGAGGAAAAGTAAAGAATAGACAACCAAATCACCCATTGAAGTGATAAAATAGAATGAAAACTACCTGGAGACTGAGTGGCACCCCAGAGTACCTACTCCCCAATTACAAACACTCACAAGAAGAATAAAAGCATGCAGGAGAGCTGAAAATCTGCAAAGCTTGTGTAAACAGATGATTCTTTTTTCATTTGTTCATTTAGAGTCTGTCCATTACTAAGTAAAAGAGACTCCCAGACTTCTCTAAAAGCATAGCTATATTTCAGCTCCCCAAGAAAGCAAAGTCTCGAGGATCTAACCGATCAGCAGGAAAGTCAGCTCACAAGACCCAACATTTCCCCCTATCATCAACTGGAAACAAGTCCCTTGTTAGAGCAATTTAAAAGCACCAATATATCAACCTACACATAAAGTGTTAACATTATTATATGCAATTGTGTGGTGGAATTATGGTTGGAGATCAAAGCATTTTAACAATTCCAATACCACAGAATATTAAAAAAAAAAAAAAAAAAAAAAACACCACATTGTGTTACATGTTTTGAAAGTCAAAAAGAAACGCTTCATTTTAAGATGTGTATACTGGTTAGGAGAAGATAAAAGATTTGCTCTATGTCAAACTTCACAACGAAACTAATGAACACCTGCACATACTTTTAATAAAGCACACAAGCTGAGATTCAAAGTGAAACAGCAAAAATAAAGGTATCACTTTTTTAAAACATGTAAAAAGTAATGAAAAAAACAACTGTCTTGGCTATCCACCCAATAAAAACAATGTAAGTTTTGCTTTTAAAATGACATTAATACTTACGGATTAAGCATATCTGATGCTACAGAAAATGGCAGTTAAACAACAGAGTAAGATAAGGTTAAGAATGAAACCACTGGAGTGTAAACAACACAATTACAGGATGTTCATTCCTAACAGATGTCAAAATATATTTGTCAATGATACTATTCATGATGGAACTGTAGGAAGTATACATTTTCAAGTACCAAAACTCGTACAGAAGCTCAGTATGAAAGTTAACCACTGGACTAAAGGAGCAATAACCATTTTCACTGCTTAACGAGATTCCAAGTATTCTACCAACAGCTGATAGCTTGGTTCACTGCTCAAAACTTCCATTAGAAATCTTATCACTTATGACTTTCTTGCACTTAACATTTTTTTAAAAATTAGAATGGTTATGATTAATGAATTACCTGTTTCAGTTTTACTGGAGAAACCTGCTGCCTGTTTGATAGCTGCTGCTGTTAATGCTAATCCTCGGCTCCTCCTCAGACCGTGCTGTAACACAGCTTCAAACTGAGCACACAAACAAGTGACTCTGCAACAGAATTTTTACAGAAATCATGTGAAAAGCACAATCAACTACATTTCTCTACAACAGGTTTACTCCAAATCTCTGAGTAGAGAATGTAAAGGTGAACCCTTATTTTATGTATAATGAAGATCCTCTGTATGCACTAATCTCATTATTTGCAAACAGTAAAACATACCCACAGTCTCATCATGGCTATTCAAAGCTGGTGCACAAATTACATTTAGAAGAATTAGCAGTCACTTTGAAAAATCTTCCACACTTGCTAGAGTGTTTGTTAGCCGTGGTATTTCAACTCTGGATTGCCTACTTTTAATGCAATGCATATGTGAAAATGTAATTATATTGTCATAAACATACTGTGTACTACACAGGCAACAAATGATTTTCTGAAAATATACTAAAATGTCCTACGCAATTAATTGACAATTTTGTTACTTGCATCGGTATATTATAATTCAAGCCTAGGAAAACAATTAAACATTTCAGTGTCCCTCTTACATTTTAGGCATAAACTATGCTTCTTTATGCCAAAAACAAGAAGCAAGATTTTCTAGTGATGCGTTTAATCTTCAGCTTCCGATGTCATTCTCTGTGATACTATTTATAAATCCCCCCCCCCTTTTTTTTTTTTAAACATAACCCAGTTAATATATCAATTTTTACACAAGTATTAAGACTGTGCTTTTGCCAAAACCAGGACTACTATTGTAACCTACAGAGAATAGGAAGGCTTAAAGTACAATGGAAGTTACATCGCCAACAAAGAGTTTGCATTGGTTTTCTCTAAGCATTAAGTAAGCAACACTTAAAACTTAAGTTTTAAGTAAGCTGTCACCTGGCTGCCAAAACTGGTTACTAAAAGGAAGGAAAGATACTAACTAAAATCAAGCAATTAGATAAGAATGACTGATAAAGTGGCTGAGGACTCTGCCTGTGCATTCCAGAAGAACAGAGTTCTATTCAGGGACACAAAAAAAGCACAGGATATCAGGAGGAGCACTGAAAGAGGACAGAAAAAGTTGCATGTCTACCATAATTGCCTGGGTAGTAGATCTTTTAAGCACGTAATGTTTTCCAGTACATCTATGTTAGGAAAACTTAACCAGCAATACTAATAAAGTAGAATATCATTCCAACAGTTCTCAAGAAGATTTTTGAGCAGTTATGATTATTTTCTGCTAAAAATAACCACTGCTGTTAAAAACGGAAATTCCAGCAGATAAACAACCAAAAAAAAAAATCTACTTGACTTTTCAATTCAGAAAAAGCAGAACAGAAACTGGTTTCTGTGAAGCATGTTATTAAAAATCCACATGCACTGAGAAAGAAAGCAAGAAAACCATGCAGCATTTTAAAGAATTTAGCCATTAGTAAAACAAAAAAAAAAATCAAGTATTCTGCAATGTCCAATACACATCGTGTATTTACTAGATAGTATCATGAGTGCATGTTAAATAAACAAATGTAGAGAAACATGGAATAACAGTCTAGACTACTAGACATAGTAGCACTCTGAACAATTATAACCTCAAAGACAGAAAAAGCTCAGAGTACAAAATGTGGAGACGCATGGATTTTGATCTAAACTCTGATCGTATCTTCAAAATTATCTCACAAGTAACAATATACCATAGTAACAATCCAAAACACAACAAAATTAAAGATATATATCCATTAATGCAATTTCCACTTCCTTCTGAATCCTGAAACTATGTAGCTGTAATCCATCATTCTGCATGTCCACTGAATTCTAAGGAAAATACAAGTAAAATTTGGTCAGCGTTTTATCTGTTGAATTGTAACTCCCACTGCTTATCAGAAGATTAATATTAAAGGCCATCCCTCAAAGTATTAAACAACTGCAGCAAAGTAATTGCTCAGTTTGCATGAGCCACAAAGCAGAAGTTTTATATCCAGAAAACGTGTTCTACAAAGGAGGTACTTTCATCTCACTGAGTTTACACAGCCTGCCAGACAGGCAAACCATTGTCAGTACACCATCTCCCATAAAATAAACAACAGAGATTAAAGAACAATCTCTAGTGGATGCTTCCATGCCAACAGCTACAGCTGTGCAGTCACTAACTGCTGGGTGCTTCAGTCCCACCATCCCTTTATCCCACTTGCACCTTCCTGCTACCTCCCTTGCACCAACTTCTGTCCACCAAACCCTGGGATGAGCAAACCCTGCACTGAACTGTTCCCACCACACCAGTTGAACAGGACACTATTTCTCCAGGTTCGCTTTCCCAAAATACTGTAGGCCAAAACAGCTAGGGAGAGGACAGGAAGACAGTAGTACCCACAAGTCAGGCAGGATTAAGCTGCCGTGGAGTAGCATTACCCTGGAGTTTCATTACAGTTGCATTTACAAGCTGCTCCCGAAAGGCGAAAAAGATGAAAGAAAAAGCATCCCGAAAGATGCTCATCTCATCTCTTGTTGCTTCTTCCTCCTCTTTATCATTTCCCATTGCTTTCAGCTGCACGATCTTCCCTTCCTTGCACCAACTCTAACATTCACCAGATATTTTACTGAACTGATTTAAACTCACTTGAATGGCAGCAAGTTACCCTTTTGCATTACTACTACTTCTATTAAATTAATTCAGAGGGGACTGGATGATCAGGCACTTAAAAAGGTGGTGCAAGTGACTAGTACTGAAGTCAGGAACCTTAAGGGCGTATCACAGAATGCTTTGGGTTGGAAGGGACCCTTTAGGATCACTCTGCCCAACCACCCTGCTGTGGGCAGGGACATCTTTGGCAAGATGAAGTTGCCAAACCCCATCCAACCTGACTTTGAATGCTTCCGACGATGGGACATCCACAATTTCTCTGGGCAACCTGTTACAGTGTTTCACCAAGCTCATTGCAAAAAATTCCTTCCTCATATCCAATCTAAATCTCCTCTCTTTTAGTTTAAGAACATTGCCCCTTGTCCTGTCACACTACAAGCCCTGGTAAAAAGTCATTCTGCATCTTTCTTACAAGCTCCCTTTGTATGTTGAAAGGCTACAGATACATGAAGCCTCCCCACCCCTTTAGCAGCAAATAACTGTTTTGCTGGCTTTCCAGAAGCAATGAAACCACATCCTTAGACATGTTCTTAAAGACTGCACTGGGAGGAGACTGGAGAGAAAGAATTTTATACATAATTCATAAGTGGTCAGTGGATAATTAACTTTCCCAAAATGCAGAGTCAAACTTACAGGACATTAAAAAGGGGAAAATAAACAACTGCATTTAATCCTGCAGTTTTATTTGAGATTCTTTGATAGGTCAGATCCTGAGAAAACAAGATACAGAAACACTGCAATTCTTGTCTGCCAATTTTCTTAAAAACCTTTGAAACCAATAAGCCATATCCAACAACAGATGCAACTAACAGGAATTAAATGACAGTTTTTTGACTTGCGGTAATAAAAAGAAACAACATGTCATACAGAAAATGAAGGAAAACAGGTTTAAATGTGTCAGGAATAAGGAAAAAAAGGAATGAAAATTTTCTTTATGAGTATGCGTTAAACACACTTGACACTTAAGCATCAAGCTACACAAAAGAGAGTCATATAAGGTAACAGACACAATCATTTTAGGAGAGTTTTCAGGGAAAATAGTCCCTACTAGTCTCATGTTCAAGCCTAAGAATTCAATGCTTTGTCATTAACTCTACAGCCACTTAAACATTTGTAACTTCATATTGAAGAATCCTCTTTGTTAAACTGTCAAATTCATGTAACAAGATGAAAAACTCAGAGTCCTGGGTTAGTGTTTACATAAACAAAAGGAACAGTGGTTTTTATTTTGTGTTTTTGTTTGTTTTGTGGTGCTTTGGTCTTTTTTTTTGTATCAAGTTTTTTGTGCCCTATAGTTTAGGTCATTATGATACATAATCTAAACATATTAACAGTTTCTTAGACTACTTTACCTGCTATCAGAATCTGAAGCAATTTCTTTTCTTCCTCCAAATCGTATTTGACACTGAAATAAATAGATTTTAAGAAGTTTTTGTTACACTAGGACACTCAATATGCTGAAATACGTCCATTTAAGAATCAAAAAGGAAACAAAATAGAGTGCAAAATAGAGTATTGGCAAATACAGCCTGCAACCAAGAAGTGCTTTTTATCATCATGCTCCACTAACAGACTACTCCTGCAGTTCACATAATTCTTGCTAGCCAGAACAACACACCTTCATTTCCCAGTGGAAAAAAAATATTACTTTTGAGTTTTAAATGTATACCCACAAAAACAAACAGTGAATCCTACTTGGCTCAGTGCTACAATTAAAGAAGAATCAATCTCTATAAAACATATGGTTGTCTAACTTTTGAGGCATTCTTTTACCTCACAAGCTCTCTTAAACTGAGTAAAATCTATGAAATTCTACTTGCTAAACTTCACGTTGATACAAAAATCAATCCCATCTTTACTGTATTTTAACCCATTCATTAAAATCCTAGCGTGAAGAAAAAAAGCTGCTACTGTAATGTTATCCAATTTAGCTTTGCAGGATACTACTATTTAACTCAGACATAGAATAAGTATTGCAAATATAATTTGTCTATGCAAGAATTTTAAACAAGCACTGCATAATACTCATTTGCTAGCAGATACACAAACTCAGTAGTACTGTATGCAAGACAAGATTTCTTCTTTATCTAGTAAGAAGACAGAAAGACAGACAGACAGATCCTGCCAGTACTGACAAAACAGAGTATGTATACTGTAGAAATATTAATTGGATTTCTCACCTGTTTAACTGCATCCAGTAACCGTTCTAGAAGAAACTGTCTTTTAGTGTCATTGTTCTGTGAAACTGAAAAATCAACAAAGGCATATTATTAAATAAACACTGTTTTGAGAAAAGTAGATTGAAGTCAACATCAGTGTTGTGAAAAACTTTCCTCATATGCCAGTTATTCCATTAAATTTATTAATGTATTTTCTCTAAGTAAAATGATGTGGCATAAGCCTGTATTTTGATGTTTCAAGTAATGTCTCTCTAATATGCAGGAATACTGTTTGAAAAAAAATCTAAAGTCTTATTTTTAGTAAGAGCAGTTCCATGATACAAGGTATATTGCAGCAATATCAAAAATAATTTAATTGTGCGCAGGCAGCACAGCTTGCTCCTAGCTTCTTAGCACAACCACCTGTGGGGCCATATTGCAAGGCTGGAACTGACCTAGTTTAAGATTTTTTTTTTTGGTTGGATTAGGTGTATGATGCAGCTCACCCTGCAACCCCATGTCTCATACTGGGACAACTACCGGTGTAGTATATCATCAGAGCACAAGAAAAGAATAGAAGATTGGAAAGAGACAGCAAGAATACCCTGTTACTGCCAAGCAACCTTACTGTAGAAAGAGTTTTAAGTTAGGTGAATGGAGAACTATTATTACGATAAAGCCCTTAAAATTTAGCTACCAGCACAGCCTCTGCCAGATTAAAACCTGTAATACATAGTTTGTGACTGCACAAGCAACCACACAACATAACAACAAATACCATACTTTGCTTGTCTAAACATGCTTCATAAACTCATGTGAATATGTACAAAATTTGTTGTTTAATTAACCTACATTCTGTCTACCATTTCTTATTCCGAGCTTGGGCTCAAAACATCCCTCAAAAACATCTCTGACCTGCCTGTAGTTAAAGTCGTTCTATTCTCCTTTTTCTCTCAAAGGACATTCAATTACTTAAATAACTCTTTGTTGCAACTTAAGCATGGTGCTAGGAGGGGGGGGGCGGAAAAAGCATCTGTAATACACATGATGCCCGAATAAAGAAAACAAAAGGAAATACGTATGATTTAGGTGCTAAGCTTCACAATGCTTATTTGTCTGATTACAGGGAATTCTCAAGAAATTACACTTCCGATCCTGAAGTCTGACTCAAACTGTGCAGACATGTGACGTGTGAGGTTTGGTTCTGTTACTCAAATACCCCGATGTGCACAAACTCAGCTGAAAACATACACAACGCTCAACACTAGCAGGGGACACCAGAAACAAACCCTGCACCAAGTAGGTTCTAACTTCCAAACAGTTATGTCATTATGAAGAGAACGCTTAATTCATATAAACCTTACTACTCTATTGTGTGCTACTTCGGAAATCAGTCTTACAAAATAATGCTCAGCGTTCTTATCATGCACACATCGCCAAGAATGGAGACACACCCCTATGCATCTACTGCCTTATAATAAATCCCAGAACTGTAAAACAAAGAAAATGATTAAATCCCAACTTTTAACACAACCCTTTATAAACAGCAACATCAAACATACACAAACCTGAAGATATTCCACACTGTTTCAAACTCCTTCCTTCTACAGTCTTATGCTATCCGTGCACCTGGGAGAATGGGCGTAACGCGATATTGCTCTTTACGTGAAGTTTGAGACTACTTCTAAACAAATGCATGTAATTAATAAGTCCCCAATCTGAAAAACATCTTTCAAATGAAAATATTAATTATGTGGGTTAAGTTTGTATTCCAAGTGCAATCCAGTTTTTAAATTTCAATCTCTTTGGTACCTTTGTATCTATTTGATAACATGGAAATGGTTTGCAACTAGATACTAGACTGTGAACATAGAATACAGAAAACCCACAGAAGATGATGACTGTGCTAATTAAAGTTCCAAAAGACTAAAGAACATGATATCAAACAGCCTTAAATTTACACAGAGTGCAGTATAATGTCTGTTTTGTCCTTATTGTACTTAAATTTGGGCTAATAACAATTATGACTGAACGTGATTATGACCAATGATTTCCATAGCTAGTTCAGATCACCTTCACTGTTAACAGGGTTAGTAGGCCACTGAATGTTCATATAGAGGGCTGGCTGAGGCTGCTGCTCAACGCAAGCCTGCAGAATTCAACTATTGCTCTGTTTAACACAAAGTTCATTGGTAGATGAAAAATAATATTCACAAAGCCTTTTTTTCTTAGAAATTGAAACATTAAGATTGCTTTTTTTCCCCTCCAAGCAAAGGATAGGTTTTCTTCTTTGCAATAAGCCTAGAAAATGTCGTACTCTAACAATATTTGTAACAGGTACACTTTTAGAAGTTATTTTTGTCTCAATTAGATGGAACGTAAAAGCAAACCTCTACCAACTCTATTAAAGATTTATCTCTTTTGCAGTCTTTATGATTTTCTAAACAGTCTTCAAACAAATATACATATATTCACACACAAAAAGTACCAGCTGAGTGTGATCAACTCTAGTTAATTTAAAGAATAACAGCATATCACAAACTGAGCAAAATACCCTTCTACTGATTGAGAAGAGCAGTAAAACCTCCAATAACGCACATAGAAATACAAAACATATAATGCAAAAAAACAGCATTACTCAGAAGGAGGCTATATTTAGACTACCACAATAAAAAAGGAAGTTCATACATATGTCTAGAAATAATTGTGAAAACATAAGTATAAAATAGCAAAAACAAGAGCCTCCTCCTATCTCCAACTGTTCAGTCAAAAAGTTAAAAAGAGCCTCAAGTCCTGCACCTGCCTCTGTAACCCTGCTATTCTTCACTGTTGATGGTCATGTTTTCCTGTTTTCAAAATAAACTTCTCTCCATGCTGTGACAGAAATATCCACACATACAGCAGAAGAAATTCACTACGCAAGTACAGGAAAACAGGATTTCCATCCAATTCTTTATGAGTATGGTTGTCTTCATCCCCGTATGGTTTAAAAAAAAAAAAAAAAACAGACTCAGGATGCTCTCACATACTTCTTGAAGTCTTAAATGTAAAATTTCAGCCTGTAACTGCTTTTGCTTGCTCTAATATGTTCTGAGGATACAAGACAAAAACAACCCCAGGCCTGATTTACATACTACCTTGTAGTACTATACTATTATGATTCCACTGCCTCATACTGAATTAGCCTTGTTTTTTGTGCAAAGCTGTCATAAAACTGACAACATCCCTGATTTTTGAAAAGTATATAACTCTACTATCCCTGTGTAACTTCCCTTGAAAGTTTAGTTTTTTCAACACTGTCCAATAAAACAGTTGTACGTAATTAATAGGTGTTATTAAGAAATGCTGAAATCAACAGGAAGTTGCTTTCACATGCACTAGAAATACACCGTAGCTAAAAAATATGTATGTTATAAATAGATAATGGCCATTAAGGAAGGAGGTCTTATACCTATATTTTAGGAGCAACCCTTTTAATTTTCAGGTCTAAAATTGGGCAGGGAAATAAGTATAGACCATGGTGTTAAGTGGTAGAAAATTCACATAGGTCTTGGCAAGAGCTACATACACGTAGGTTAGCCAAGCACTTGGACTACTAGCCCTAATGTCACATCAGACATTATTATTTTTAAGCAATTAAATATTTTGTCTCCCCTTAATTCTGTATTTTTTTAATAACTACATTATGAGGCTTTCTTTATGCCACAAGAGGTGCCACCTTGCCTTTGAGTCACAAAACTGAATTGAAATGGAGCTCCCAAGTCACCTAGCCAGACTTAGGCACTGATTTGCACAAGGCCACTCCCAGCCTGAACTCATCATTGAAGGGCTGAGGTTTTCCATATGAAAATACTGACTCTCGAGAACTTCAGAATTACGATCTAGTCTACAGTCTTAAGACGTGAAACGTTCAAGAAACTTTCTTCTTCCATGGTTTGAGAGATTTGACTGCTACTTGCATTTTTCAAAATGCTAATTTACAATTTTCCCCATAACAATCTCTGTTTTCTTCTTCATCTCTTCTGTAGTATTTTGTTTTCTTCTTACCACAAAGGTGAGAACAAAACAGAGAAAAATACAGTTATTTTCATTTTTGGTTTCATTTTCAGAAATGGCTGCTATTCCTAAAAAATATAATGTTTAGGTAATTCAGTTGGCTCTTCAATTTTTTTTCTTAGCGTCTTTGGGAAGCAATCTCACTATGCCTCAAATCAGGATGGAAGAAAAAGCTATGATCCAATTCTCAGTGCAGATGACGCTCAGGGTTGGAGATGACATCCATCACTGAAGATGTAGAAACAGAGCCATGAAAAGTATTTTCTAAAGCACCTCCCTTCTTCGGGGAAAAAAAAAAAAAAAAGAAAAAAAAACTTATCAATGTGCTTCAAGACATACTAAGTGCCACTGATGCTGTCATATTTACAGCACAAACCTGCTGTCCGTCAGAATGGACTGTCAGCCCAGCGCCTGCACCCCAGTCACCCTGCCAGGGCTCACCAACTGCACGTTAGAAAGTCTTTATTTTTTGGGGGGGTTGCTTCAATTTACTTTTGGCCGTTTATTTCCTCAGAATATCCCTGAGTCCTGCCGAGATAAAACACCCTTGAGGGGGCCGGAGCAGCAGCGGGGCGCGGTGAGGGAGACGTGAGGGGACCCTTACCAGGGACCGAAGCTCCCCGCTCCCGCCGCAGGGGAGCACAGCCGGGAAGGGGCCTTTCAGGGGACCCCGGAGCCGTTCAGGGGACCCCCAGGGCCACCTCAGCCCCAGCAGCCCCCCCAGAACCAGCCGGAGCCCCCTCACTCACCGCTCATGGTGCCCGCTGGGCTCGCCACCTCCCTAAGCTGCAGCCGCTCCCTCACTGCCCGGAGCCGGGCCGGTCCCGGCACACGCTCCACCCCGGAAAGCCACCCCCCAGCCGCTCCGGAAGATAAACACGGCGTGGATAAACGATGGCTCAGCACCGGCTATCGCTTGCCGAGCAGGGCCCTCAGCGCCCACAGGGCCCGCCCGGCCCCGAGTGCTGTGAGGCAGCAGCCCCGCGGCTGAGGGGGCACTGAAGGAGCACTGAGGGAGGCGAGGCCGCAGCGGTTCGGGGCGCGATCGCGTTTCAAAAGCGGTCCAGGGAGTTTGAAACCTCCTTCCAGAACAACTGTCAGAGCTGATTTGAGGCTGTTCTGAACGTTTGTGGATTCGTTTTAAGACTTTATCTCGCTGTTTTGTGTTTATCCACTGTGTAAATCAGAGAATCGTGGAACCACAAGGATCGCCAAGTCAAGCTCCTGGGTCCCCAACGGACCAACCAAAAAAATAAAAAATCAGTATGCAGCGTTGTATTTACTACAAGTTGACTAGAGGGAATGGCCTCAAGTTGCGCCAGGGGAGGTTTAAGTTGGAAATCAGGAGACATTTCTTCTCAGAAAGAGCAGTCAGGCATTCGGATGGGTTGCCCAGGGAGGTGGTGGAGTCACCGTCCCTGGGGGTGTTCAGGGAAAGGCTGGACATGATGCTCGGGGACATGGTTCAGTGGGTGATAGTGGTAGTAGGAGGACAGTTGGACCAGATGATTTTGAAGGTCTTTTCCAACCTTAATGATTCTATGTTCTAAGTTGCTCCACACCGTGCGGAGCAGCAGATCACAACCTTTTTTTTCAAGACTTCCTAGGTACAGCAATAATAATAACTGTAATAGTCCTGTAGGCCTTCTTCCGAGTTCTTGGCTGCATGTGGGAGACCTGCACAGCTAACTCCTAACTGATCCAAACTGACTGTGGTCAGCCACAAAGATGCTGTAATATGGATCGTTCATAGCGTTTGTGCAATTCACTAGTCTTACAAGCTTATAATTTATCCTTCATGCAAGAACCTTAGATGGAAAGTTAGCTACAAACAAAAGGATTGTTGTTGTTGCAGTTGTCCAAGAATAACACTGGCCTAATATTAGGAAAATGACACTTGGGAGGCAAGGTGACACAAGTATATTCCTAATTTCAGGCCACACGATAGCCTACCATGACAGTAACTAATCAGCAGTACCTGCCCAAATAACAATTTAAAAAAAAAAAAGCTATGTAAAAAAAAATCTTTATAAGACACAGTCTGAAAAAAAATTTGGCATTTAAAGGATATTGTCCACCATCACGATTATATGTGTGGTACTCCACAGCACCGCAACCCCCTTTCATGTGACCCTGAGATCCTATCTGAGCTAGGAGGGACTCTGTACTCAGCAAAGGTACTCATCATTGGAACATTCCTATTTCAAGCATCACAGAGGCTATTTGAAATTATTCTTTGCAATGCTGGGGATGCTATGTAGATCTTCATTTCTGCCTCAAGCAATTTTCAGCGTAAGATCTGAATTTATCATGAAACATATAATTGCAAGATTGTTTATTGATGAGTTTGCATATATCTGGTGTAAGTAGATACAATCTCAAAGTACTGAAAGAGCCATTGTACATAGAGACTTTCAGAATTTAAAAATTCCAGTCACTAGTTTGGTATTTGAGAATAATGTAAAAAAATTTGACCAAAGAATTTAAAATAATATGACAATATCAATGAAAGTTTGATGCAGGGTCTAAAAGGAAGATGTACTAGCCTTCCCCACTAACTCTAACTATGAAGATTAATAGCTATACTCGAATAACTGAATTATTATTATGCAGTAAAAATTTACTACTTCTGTCATAGACACGCAGCACCCAGAATATAGTTGCAGTAATCAAAGGATTTTGTTGTGACTAGAACAGTAGCTCCTTCTTCTGTAGCTGGTAATGGAAATGAAGTTTCACAGCCAGTCTGAGGTTTTACCAAGCCACAGTCACTACAAGTGCATTCCTCCACTGAATACATTAATGTTTCACTTTGAAGTGAGTGTCTAATTCCATCTGTCTGCACACTGCTTTCTGTATTAGCCTTCAGAACATCATTCAGCTCCACAGAAGAGCCTGTAATTATACAAAAGTTAATTTAGTACATACATCATGCTATACCAGACATACAGTTATTAAGGATCCAAGTTTCTTTATGTTCCACCTGTATTCCTAGCCTTAGTGAAAGTTTTAAGATGCACTGAAAGTTGTAAGACACAGTTATAAACAATAATCTTTTGTTCTATGACAATGTCCCCCCTATATTTCAGGATAAGCATTCAAGTTATCAAATACATATTTTCTAATCAATTTTTTTTAATCAATTTAAATTTAAATTTAATTTTTTTAATCAATTTATTGGCTGAACATTCCACAAATACCAGTGTAAATTATTTTTACATTTTACAAAATTTTTCCACCTTCCCAAAATATACCACATACACTTCTCACAGGCCAGAAAATTAAGTAACATTATTTAATTTCTTCTAAGATGGAATGCCAATATTAAATGTGTATCCTCTACCTTTCTATTCAATAGGAGGAGAATGAAGCCATTAAAACAATCATTTGCTATTTAAGGTTCCTAAGTGATTTCTCAAACACCAGCAATTAAGCCAGGTATACATAAGTAACCAAATACAGTCGTGACATGATCTAGAACTAACAAACAGATTGCTCCTTTTACAAGTCACCATCTGGATATTTTACTCCCTAATAACTTTAATAACTTCATTAAGACTATCTGAGAAATAAGAAACAATCCACAGACAGTTATCAGAATCTGGAATATGTTATATGTAATGTGTTTACGTTATAAGAGTAGCTAGAAAGTAGAACAACTTAATTTTTTGATAAAGAATCATATTTATTCACCTGTGTTTTTCAGTTTTTCTTTTAGTTGCTTTAGGCGCTTCCACTTAAACAAGACCATTAATGTGAATAAAGTGAGCATTAAAATTACTCCAAAGCCCAAACAAATCCAAAGAACTCCACCTGAATCAGTACCTTATGAAATAAAGAGATGCATTAAATTCATCGTAAGCAATAACCAATGAACAGTAAACACGTGCCCAATACATAAAACTTCTATATCAAAGGAGCAACAGCTATTTCTTTTAAGTGACAGCATAAGTAAAGCTAGAGAGCTTTAACAGTTTACTCTTAACACACTCAAACATACTCATACAGTACTGAAATATGTATATATTGATATCCTGTACATTTCTTTAATACTGTTGAGCCTAAATATTATTCTGATAAACATCTTCCAGGTTTTAGATTATCTTTTTTAAGTTTTTATGTATATGAATCTATGTAAAATACAACATGAAAATGCCCAGCATAGCTACAAAGCACTGCAGAAAAACTACTTACTCTTATCACAGTAGTTTTCACATGAAGGTGGTGGCGTACCAGAACATCGAAGATGACAAGGCTTACAAGAGAGCACCAGATTATCAAAGTATTCATTGTTAGGGCAGTGTGCCATCAGGGTCAGTAATTACGGAACTGAAAAGCCACAGAAATGGTAAAAGAGTGAGGACCATCTACAAAGGGCTTTTCAAGTCTCCGTTTTAGCAGTTCTAAGAACTGTTAGCAGCAACAGACTTTGATCACAGCTCTACTACACAGCATCATGTCAAAAGGGTTAAACTCTGAGGCCCCCAAGAAATTAATATTCCTTTTTGGCAAATCACAATTGTAGAAAAAACAGAACAGCTGCACCAAGATAATTTTCAATGTAAATTCTGTCTGAAACAGAAAATGGTTATTTATAGAAGACATTTCTTGAGCAGGTGCTAAACATTACAAGCTGTAGAAAAGCAAGAGGATCTCCAAACAGAACCTCACAATAATTTTTCTTGGTTTTAGAATTTTGTGGTTTTTTTCAAGGTGATAGGCTGCAGTAAGTGTTTTCCTGTAATTTGCAGACTATGAGATGTTTATGTTTTGTTTTTCTGTCCCTGTCCAAAGGGAATGAGATGAAAAAATAGAGGCAGAAGGCACAGCAGTAACAAGATATGAACAATCCAGTTTCTAGGTGTGCCACTGAGTCATTCTGCAACTTCAGACAACTTCCTTTGTACTTGTTTCTCTGTATGTACAATAATATTTAGAATACACAGATGATGAGAGAATTACTTTTTGTAAATGGTTTTCTAACTAAGATACTCTAAAAGTAAAAGTTCAACAACAACATTGTATTGTACCAAATACATCTAAGACCTTCAACTAGAATGGATAGACAAAATACGGAGGTTCAGTTACTGGCATGTTGCTCCTGAATTCCAAAGTAGCCTCATTTATCTAGTCTATTAGGTTTTGGGTGACTTGTTTTGCTTGGTTCACTTTTGGGTTTTTAACTGGCTGTTTTTTTGGGGGGGTTCTTTGCTTTGTTTTTTCTTTTTTGCTTATAACCATGCTTATATGAGTAATGAGTAAAGAAGACCTAATGAACGTTTGATATTTTTTATCTAAAATATTACCTGTTTATTTATTTTTAAATGTAATGCAGAACCTATGCTGTTCTAAAACTGTGGTACCCAGCACGGTGAAATAGGTGAGCCATAGATTTCATTCTTGTGGCAGAGCATACACGATACCTCCCTCCCAGCCAGGTGATGGGGGACACTAAGCATCTGTAGATTTATCTGTATACATGCAGGGAGTGTAACATTTCTGAAAATAATATTTGGTCTCCTCCCATGAATTAAGAGCCTTGACAGTAGACCTCTACAATTAAGATAATTTACACATCCTACTTCTGCATGGACGTTTTGTCTAATAGAATTTCTTTTAAGCACAAAGTTAGTCATCTAGCAGGCTGCAATAACTGCTTCAATCCAGTATCACTACTGAAGATTGATTAGAATTACAGGCTTATTTATAGTTAAGTTTCTCCTTGATATGATTAAGTTAATTGCTTTTTTGACTACAGAAAGGGAAGAGAAAAATACTGTATAAGGAATCATAATTTCATACCACATTACTATGTTTGAGACATTTTCCCAGGAAATTCACCATGTGGGAATGCAAAAACTGTTCTTAGTGAAATAGTCTAATAAAGCAATCGGTATTCTAGTATCTAGCAGATTTAATAGGTTGTTGTAGCTTCCTCACTTTTTTTCCTATAGGCCAGGTGCACAGCTGTAGGCTATTACAGGCTTTTCTGTCTATTCAAGATTAATAGTAACTATACATGAATTGACAAAATCTGATTTAGGTGTGCTGAAAGAAAACATTGATACAGACTGTGAATGATGCAGAAAACGTCACTGTGAAGTCAGTGCTGGTGCTAGAGTCGTAAACTGTTTCTGATTTAATTCTTGCTTCATACATTCACACTCTAGGGGAGGAAGCCTAAGTTAGCACTAGAGTATCATTCCTAGTTATGATGGAGCACCACTTGGTAGCTTATCTGTAGAGTGACTGAAGTTTTTGCTTTGAAGGTGCTGCTTAACCTTTTTAGTCATGGAGAAGACAATCACATGGTCAACCATGCTCTGAAGAAGGCAGATGTTCATGAAGGTATCTTCATGGTATCCCAAAGTGTGATGAATGAATTTCAGGATAGACTGTAATTTCAGGAAAGCTGGTTCCCATACTTTAATCTATCAATATAATCCCATTGGCTTCAGTGAAGTGCTCTCTAATTTTATAGAATATTTTCCAACAACTTCCCATTGTTGTTGTATTTTTATATTCATGTATACAACTTGTACTGAGACCTTATTATTTTAGAGAGGAATCAGCTGCCTAATTCTATTGTTTTCTGCAGCTGGCTGCCACACAATACTATATCTGTAGGATTATATCCTACAGTCTTTACTATAGTAAAATTCCTCATGAAATCTACAGCTCTCAAATTACAAAAAATGCTAATTATATCACAGCTGCTGAAAGTTTTTAACATTATTTTAGTGGACTACGGAAATCACATGTGCACCACAACAGATGAATGAACCAGTTCTTTAATCAGTTTCATGCTTTTTTTTTTCCCTCAGGTGTACTAGGGGTATGGGGGGATTCTCTCTGTTTTGGCTGTTTTCTACAGTTTTCTTGCCTCATTTTTAAGTACAGCAATAACATTGGCTTTTTTGTTGTTGTCGTCTTGACCTTTGACTAAATTATATAAGTACATTAATTTCAAATATTACTTTGACTAAATTGTGTAATTACGTTAATTTCAAATACTAGCTTTCTTCAACAAAGTAGTTTTGCTAAATATGTAGGTTCACAGCATTTTCATATTGATTTGAAGTTTCTCAAAGAAGAGAAAGATGTTCAGATTGACAGTGGGGAGTATTTTGCTGAGAGATGACAAAATGCTGTTGTTAAATAGCGTGTAAAAATCCCAAGTAGGCAACACAAATAGTACTGTTATGTTTGAACAATGATAATTGATAAACTCCTTAACAATACAGCGTTGTTAGCATGGAGAAAGGATCCTTGAAACTTGCTTGCTAGTGCTGGGTACTGCTAAACAGAACACCTTTACGTGCCATTTGTCTTCTTCAGAATCTTTTTGAATGGAAGAGTGATTCTACAGAGAAGTAGAATTTTCCCCCGTATGCATCCCCATTAGAGGACAATAAACGTACCAGAAAGACCATTCCAAATGTCATTATTTCCATGGTTAAAAAACAAACAAACAAAAAAAAAAACAGGATTTCCATTATCTGTTGACCAGTTTATTCTCCTTCATTACTGTATCACTGTATTTCTTTATA
The DNA here is from genome assembly GCF_009769625.2 of Cygnus olor. Lineage (NCBI taxonomy): Eukaryota > Metazoa > Chordata > Aves > Anseriformes > Anatidae > Cygnus > Cygnus olor. The sequence goes on from NC_049183.1 coordinate 7,908,839, forward strand.
GTAATTTCTCTTTTCACTCTCTCCTGTCTCGAAAGAACAGCAGCATTTCTTCTTTTTGCTTCCTTTGTAGCATAAAAAGCTCACCTAATCCATTTTCATATAATACTTCATTACATCTGTATTTCACTTTTCTTTGAATCTGTCTGAATGCATGTCATGAACATGGATAATCAGAATTGCATGAAATATTCAGTATTTGAGTCTTGCATGGTGGCACCCAGACACTGCAATTTCTTACAGAAATCTCTCTTGGTATACATAAGACTGCATTTTCCTTTTTTCTATAATCATGTCACGTTCGTGCCCCAAAAGTTATATGTTGATCATTCACTGCACCTCATGTACATCTTCTCTCATTTCCAATTTTAACTAATGAGTTCTCAACTTGTGATGCAAGTTTCCATTCCTTAAGTGAAAAACATCGCATTCTAAGCCAATAACTTTCATCCTGTTTCTGTTCAATCCTAAAGGACATATACTCCTTTTAATATAGTATCTGCAGTTCTCGTGTTGATAACGCTTTCAAAATTAGTTCACAAAGTTCATGAACCTCTTCCTACTTCTTGTGCTATCATTAATCAAAATATTAAATTAGTCCCTACATCAATCCTTGAAGAGCTCCTGTAGTTTCCTCCTGCACAGAAATGGTACTTTGCTGAATGGTTGCTGTATGTCTTAATTGGTTATTTCATCAGTGCCAACAAACCCAGTGCACTAATAACCTAAACTCTCCCCACCTGTGGGAGAAGAGAAATGGAAAACACAAGGCTCAAATCACATATATCACGAGGTGAGGATTCTTTCCAAGATAAAATCTTGTGTAGTTGATAGTCTGTCTCCAATAGCAGTCTTCTGGTTCACAGAATCTATTAAAATAAGCTTTCTTTCCTAGTATTAGACTTAACAACTACTTAATTTTTGCTATTCAATTCTTTCCTCTCTTTCCCTACTCCATAAGAAGTAGGTAGGTCTGCTTTTACTTACTGTCAATGGCTTTTTTTTTTTTGCATAGATGACGTAAAATACCTCTCCCTCCAAAACTGACATTGCTGACCTTCTACTTGAATACACCTACTGTATGAAACACAGAACTGTTAATATTGTGAGTCTTAAAATAATTTGTCACTCGAATGTGATGAGCTATATTCTAAATCAGGCTATTTTGGCACAAAGCCGATTTATGTCTAATTAGTCAGACAGGTCTACAGGTCATCAGAGACATGGTAGATTATATACAGCTAAACCGATTAAATGTCTTGGTGTTAGTGAAAGGGATAGTCCTGCTCTGCACCCTACAGTATTCTGAAGCATAGGTAAGGAGAATTTTATCTTTCACTATTTAATTTGAAAAAAAAAAAAAGAAAGAAAGAAAAAAGAAAAAACACCTATGAGTTTCAACACTGAAATAATAAAATGAAAATTCTGGACAGAATACCCAAAAAAATAATACTATTTTGTCAGTAATAAAACAAAGACTGAAATTCATCTCTCAAATCATTGGCTCAAGGTCTACGTACCACACAACTTCAACAACTAAGCTTTGTTTTGACACTGCTTTGGGATTTCTCTTTTCATGCTTCTGCCAGCTTCTTTGCCTGGCTGTACTTCAGAAATTCTGTTGGCATAATTACATAGCATTTAACAAGCAAAGGAGGGTTTTCTGCTAGGGCTATTCCATTCCCTTCACAAACAACATTAGCTAAGGCTTACAGCAGAATTCTTCTGGCTGTAGAGTTGCTTCTACAACGGTCATTTTGTGCTGATACAGCTCTTCTGGGTAGCATATGTAATTCCACCCCCTTCCCCCCCCTACTAAGGCAACTAACCAACAAAAAAACACTTTCAAGTTGTTTAGTATAGGCAGTACAGGCTTGGTCCTCTCCCAGTTCTCTAAAGCTATTTACCAAGAAAGTCCAAAGAAAAGAGTCCTTTATAAATGGCCTCATCACAACAATCCTAAAAATCTCTGAGATGAATGCACATACAAAAAAAAAAACCACCAGTTTTTCTTCCCAAAAGTTTCTGCACTTCAAGGAACAGCAGTCTTACAGAGAGTTATCTCCTTAAAAAGCATTAAAATCATCTGAAACAATTATTTTCAGAAATCCATACTCTGCTAATTGTACATGTTATGGCTGGGAGGAGATAAACTGTTCTAGGAATAGGGTACACACTGTTAATAAACAAAAGAAAGGGGTTGTTAAAGGATCCGTTGTGCTCATCAACTTTTACATGCAGCAACGAACAATGCTCTTTTTAGGCACAATATTGTTTAATTTTGTTCAGACACAGTGCAAAATGTGGATTTTGCCTGTTTGGTTCAGCACATTTTAATTAGACCACTGCTTTGAAAAGAGTGATGTTGCTGTTGCTACATCTGGTATTTCCAAAAAAGATTAAAAACAAAAACCAGCAACTCAAAGAAGAAATGTTCCTTAAAAGCAGTAATTAAAATAGCTATAGTATAAACATTGTCAACTAAATGTCAGAAAACTTCTGCATCCTTTACTATGCTCTAAGCTTCCTTAGCTAGAAGCTAAGCTACAGAAAAGAAGAACTACATAGAAAAGAAAAGCAGTGTTAATAGGCTTTCCCTCTGGGGAAGGAAGATGATCTTTTCATTTGTCTGATATTCCACATGTGCCAACATAGTTACGTAACTACTAAGGACAATGCATAAAACAATAAATGTGCAAGGAAGTTTGGATTAAGCTAATACTTCTTAAAATGCCAGTGACATTTTTATGATGGTGCAATAGTTTCCACAGAACATAGTTTTTCCTTTGTTTCTTAATGTAAGCACTTACATTTTGTATTGCAAAAATAATCTCCCACATACTACTATTTTAGTGACTTTGCAGATGGGAAAAAATAAATAAATAAAATTATTCAGCGATATAATCCCAACAGGATTAACAGAGTTAAAAGAAAAATACATGTGCATGAACACTCATGAATGACATGAAGAGCTTAGCAGACACTACAGTCTGACAAGATTGTTTCTTCTGATAGGTTTAGCCAAACTTTCTAGCCATTCAGTCTCTGCGGACAAGTTTAGGTAACAACAATTACTTTATTTCAAACTCCCTTGTAGGGCCTCACATTGCCAATATGTGCTCTCCCCAGAAACAGGAGGAAAATTCTAATTGGTTTAGTTATCCCTATTCCAGAATAATTCCCTATGCAAATGACATTTTCTGGCATAAAAATACTGGCATATAATAATGATTCCAGAGTAATTAGTTCTATCTAGAAACAAGCTCACTATTACATTCTCAGGATTTCATAACAAAATAACTACTTCCTGCAACAACGTGATAAAGAGCTATAGAAGAGCATTAAAAATCAAATTATGTTCTCTCTTCTTAGCAATAATGCCATTTTGCTTTAGTCACTGCTGAAACTAAAATCTTACAGGATCGCTAATGGACAAAATGTTCCCTCCACTGAAATTTTGGAGAATTAACGGGGGGGAAGCATATGAAAATCCCACATGGAACTTATTTTCTATTCCCACTTCCCAGGATACAGCACATAAAATTTCTGTATGAAACATGAGCGCAATAAAACTCTTACCACGTGTATAATGCAGGAGATCTGGCCTAGAAATGTTATGGAACCCAACAGCAGGCATGGTAACTCTGAGCTTCTGCATGTCAGGTAGCCGATACCATAAAAAAAGGTGTGATTACACAGCATTCTGTGGACCCTGCATTAACAACCTATATGGATATTTTCAGAGCCAAGATCAACATTTTCATTATCTCACAAAAACATTCTTTGCTAACACAGTCTGGCAAAACTGTATCAGGTACAGCTGAACTCCGTTTGATAGTAGGGACTTGCCTTGTGCATCTATCTATGTTAGACTGTAAGCCCCACTTTAAATGCTAACTGCTTTTTCTGCATTTTTTTAAATCTTTGCATCAAGCTAAAAGCCTGACTATTCGATGGTAACCAGAATTGTAAATTTTCTCCATTATTTAACTCCATTTTAGAAAAACACTAGCTTATAACCAGTGGAAGAAAATCTTCTGAGGACCTGGAACTTAAAAGTTGCCATTGCTGCTCCGTCGAGTCAGCATCCCAGCCTCTGAGATTCTCAAACTTGTCTCAGGTGAGCCAAAATACACTCTGTTTCAATTTGTCACTTCCACAGAATTTATACATACTGTGCTCATAATGTTTACTCACCACATCCGACAAACTTATGGGTGAAAGCAGAATTACTGTGATGAAGCAGAAGGTTAATTTCCTAATCACAATGTTGCTAACAAAGTAACAAGATGAAAGCATAGGAACAGTTGAACACAGATCTGGGTTGTATTTAACAGGATTTATTTCCAGCTGCTTCAGTATCTTAACTGAAATGACACCTCCTCCCACTGATCCTACACCTGGCTCTAAAACCACACAGTCTGCCTTTCTTCAAAACAGATTCCCCCATCACTTAAATTCCTAACTCAGTCACTGTATACATCATTAAAGTGATCTCATTCTTCCCTTCCTTGGATGTGTTCTTTGCTCAGCACATTCCTTCCACGTTAAGTAATCCTTTTGCTATTTACAACATTTTCAATTGTCATAAGGTTTATAAACACCCCGATCTTTGTTTATTTTGATCTTTGATTGCAAAACAAAAAAACATACATAAACAACAGTTTCGATAGCAAAATTACTTAACTGAACCATCTCACCCTACTGTTTATCTGTTTGGAGGATTGTGGCATCAAAACCACAAAAGAAATTCTGCCTAAGGAGTAAACTGCCATGACTGTACATGCAAAGGGAGGCACCTTGAATGAGGAACTAGCTAGCATCCATCTTAAAGATTTTTCAAATCCAAACAACAGGCTAGCTAAGCTATAGATCGCTCAGCTGAGAACTCTATTTAAAGTCACCTGAAAGAAAAAAAAAAAGGGGGGGGGGGGAGAGATGGCTCTTGTTAAAAGAAGACCTTTCAGTCTTTATTTCTAGAGATGTACAAGCAAAAGAATGAAATGTTGTGTCCACATATAAAAGTGAGAAACACGTGACCATCTTGGAAGATAATGAGCTGAGCATCTGGAGCGTTTGAGAGATGAGAACATGGAAACAAAGAAGTATAGTGTGGTACTTTGGTATACAGATCTATGTAATTCTTTTGCTTTCTAAAGTACAAACAATTGATTGTATACCCCTTATAAAGCCTGCAATACGTGCTTTTACTGCTCTGAAAGAAAAACTTTAACTCTAGATTAGAGGCCTTGGAAAGAGGAGTCAAGGTCAGAAGCACTCTTCACCAACCCACAATGAAAATGTAAAAGTTAAGTTGCTGAATTCCTTTGAGGATACCCATTTGTTAGCTTGGAGTAATTCTACAACTGGACTGTGGAAGACAGCTTATGCTTTCCCACATTAGGAAAGCCAAAGAAGAATTTTATTTATATCTCTTCCAGTCAGAGAGCTTAAAATAAAGACTGAATGTAAAACACAAATACAGCAATCATGTGACTGTCCAGCAGAGGGAGAGTAATAGCCTCTGAAACAGCATTTGTTAAATTGCAGGGTTAGAGCAAACAAATCGGTGAAAAGACATTTCCAGGTCAAGATATCTCAGTCTGGATTATACATGGTCTCGTGCAAATATAAAAGCCTCTTTGTCATTCACTTACACTTCTGAGAACACGCGCAGAACTTAGGGTAGACTCAGCTCTTGAAAAAGCCATCATGCCGAAACATAATGTGGTGGCGGTGGTGTCTCTACTTCTCAGCTACGTCTCCAGAGACTACCTGGAAAGAGAAATTGTCAGAGTTTAGAAGTATTGTTTTAGTTTCCTGGCACCTAACCAAACTTAAACTAGTTCATTATTTTCAGTTCTGTGTCAGGCCTGGTGAATACTATGAAAGTTAGTCCAAAAAATATATATATATATATGTATATATAATGCAGTTTTCCCTCGAGAGAGGTATGTCACTTGAATTTCAGTACATCCTTAATCTGTATCTGTCACAAAAACTGTCTGGACTCATCTAACCCCACCTGTTTCTTTTATGTAATGTTAAATTCAATGTATAGAATGCCTTTTGGGATTGTTCCTTCACATGTGCTTCACATGAAGAGCTGTGCTTCTGTAATGGCAGTGTCATAGCTGAGCACTGTTTCCTATGTTATTCTTCTAATGTTAGTAATTTATCTTGCATCTTTTGTCTTTTCTTCCTCACAGGTAAATAACTTGTTCTTTTGGCTTTGTTCTTAAAGACTCAATCTGACTTCAAAGCAATTCTAAATATCAGGCTACTCATTTAAGTGCATAACTAATGTACATATTTGAATACCTTTTAAGTTTCGGAGCATGGCGTCACAGTGCGTCAGCTGAATTTCAGCTTGCTGCTACACCAGAAAGGGAGGTCTTACTCCTTTCCTGCTCCTCCCAATCTCAGCCAAATACTTTCTTTCCCCATGTTGCAACAGCTCAGGAATTGATCTGATCTCAAGGCAAACTGAGTCAATTTCCTGATAATCCTGCACCCTAAAACTACTCTCCCCCCTTAGTTACTTTATGGAGTTCAATGGGCTTAGATATTGGTGATGAGCTGTTGACTGTTTGGAGCTGTGAACTTGTGTGAAGCTGTCTAGGGAAAAATATTTTTCTTTTCACCTTCAGTTCACATAACTGAAACACTGATATGTATAGGTATGTCTGCTAGGGTGCAAAGTGTTTGTAAGAACCTTGGATGAAAGGTTCTACTGGAGTACAGAATACTAGTCCTAATTTTATATGAACGAGGACTTCCATTTCACTGCTATAGGATTGACCTATCACAGGCTAGAAACGAGTGGTAAACTTGTGGAAAGTACCCAAGACAGTTTAATATATGAATAGCTATCACTAAAAAAAGGAAGTATTGTTCCCCACTCTTACTTTATACCAGCTCTGGCATTTGCAACATCTTAAGAGTTGATTCATTTCAGTAGCCCAGGAGGAAAAAGAAAGTAGATCATTCTTTAGGTAGATTAATGGGATGAACTCATTCTGCGAAGTGTCTGACAAGACCTAGAAGGCAGTGCAGGGATGGGTAGAACTGCGACTGGGGGGGGGGTGCAGTTTCTCTGCCCTCCAGTCCCAGCTTGTTCACCCTGACATGACCCAATCACTTATTTTCTAAGCAGTGCTTTGATAATGCAAATCAGCCATGATTTGATGATGAATAGGTGGTGATGAATATAGGTGGTTCTCACTGAGAAAAGCTTTTTGGTATTTATTAAAAGCAGAGAGAGTGTATTTATTCTAAACATTGTGATGCAAAGAGATCTAAACCCAGAAAGATTTCATAATGCTTTAAAACCTCAACAGAACACCACTATTTACATTCCAGTCGATATTTTGCCAATAAAATTATCGTGATTCCACTTAGGTTTTGTTTTGAGTACCAGCTGTTCCCAAGTGGAAAAACAAACTACTAGCCCTGTTAAAAACTTCGTGTTTACATAATTCCTGTGTGTGACACAGCCTGCAAAACAGGTTTGTACACTCTGAAGGACATTTGGCATCTTCCGAAATTCTGTGGGCTAATTGCTTATATCCTAGCAAGTACCTGGGAAATAAGTATTTGTCAAGAAAGGAGGGAATCTTGGATACCACACATAATTATTTTCCCCTGAAATCAGCGGTCATACATACTTCCATACCTCTGACCAAAATGCAATTGTGCCCCAAAACAAAAAAAGCTAAGAAGGGAGAAGAAGGAGTAGCACAACTTTGGGAGCTGTCAGATCAAAGCTCTATTTCAAAAATATTTAGGAAGTCTTTCTAAGGAATGCCAAAGTGCTTGTAAGAATTGCTGCCTACATGTTCTGTGTGCTGGTAATCCTAAAATAAGCTTTAATTGCTCTGAAAATGTAGTACCTGCCTCCAGTTAAGCCTTTCCTGACTTGCAGGCTTTGTCAAGGCTCAAATTAAAAAAAAAAAAAAAAAAAAAAGCTTGCAATGCAGCATTGTAGTCACTATAAACCTGAGCTATTAAATGCTTCTAACGACAGGAAAAGTGTACAATAGCAAGCTACTCTGTCAGCAGAATTCACGAAGCTTGGTTTCCACTGGATTTTTATCTATTATTCAACAGTGGTAACTCCCGAGCTCCTTTTTTGTTCCAAATGTTATCACTAGGGAAGAGGATTTTACTTCTGTCTGATCCTCAGTGAAATTACCAATGTAAATCTTGTTGCTTTATCCAGCTGTTTCTTTCCACAAAAACTGAAAGAATTTAATTAACTTTTATCTCTTGTGAAATTTGCTGAAGCTGGACAATGCTTTCAAAAGTTAGTAACAGACTTACAGATAGGGAGAAAAAAAAATGCAAAAGCCTTGTTTCCATACTAAATGAAATGTAGCAGATACCTACTGGTCAACAAATGTCACCTAACAAGCAAAGGTTAATATTTAGAAAAAAGAATTTCAAAAGTAGAGAATCCTATCTCAAGGTGTTCATTAGGATTCTAGCTGCTCTTACTCCTATAGCCTTCTCACCCGTGTTACTGTTGTAGTATTTAGAATCTTCCTAATTACGTTCAACTTTGAATAATAGAAGCCCTGACAATGTGTGCCTGAAAACTGGAAAGGAGCTAGAATAACCAGACCGGGGAATAACCAGACAATAGCTTTTACAAGGTCTTTAAAACTCATTTTTTAGGTCCTGGTGATGCTAAGGCAATGGCGATTGAAGGAAAGACCTTCACCAACCAGGTGTATAGTCTATAATCACAATTTTTTTTTCTTTCAAAGTTAATTATCTGTGGTGTTGGTGGGGAGTTTTTCTTTTTAGCTTTTATAAGTGCTGCCCTTCACACTGGAGTTGTCCCTGGATATGATCAGTTAGAAGTACATTTCTGCATTAACACATACATTACCTACAAATAGAATTTTTTGCTTGTCAAGGGCTTACATGTTGCTCCTCATGTGCAGCCAGAAACTGTCCAGTTCTTCAGTCAGCATAAAGTCATGTAAATGCCACATCAGGAGAGCTTCTGCAGTTCTGCAGCCCAAACTGCAGTGGATTTTGCACTGAATGGGGATCTTTATATTCTAGTTTTAAGGCCGTCTACTTCCAAAACAACTCTGTGACTTGCCCTAAAGCATCCAAACATAAATAACGCTGTGAGTGACTCAGTCCTCGCCCGCGAGCACTCCAGCAGCCTCCCTTTTCCCAGGTGCTAGCTCTGAACACCTATATTTAACCTTCCAAGCCAGAACACAGCCACTGCCATGTCCGGCCTACCAACCAAATTATTTCCTATTATTCCTTCCCTTCTCCTTCGAAGATACGTAACTTATAGGTTGTGTGTTTTTTTCTTGTTTCGTTTCTGAATAGAAGTTCTCATAGCCTTACCAGTCGAGGGTCTCAGTACTTGGCAAGATCATGGGGAACCTAACTTAATGCGACTTTTTTCATGATAGCCAATAACTGAGTCGGTGTGCTGTGGAAATGTCAAACTCCTAACCTTTAAGACGTCCTGTCGGCCCACGGCCACCTTTGCACAACGTTCACAGGCACCTCGCATGGGAGCAAACATGGTTAGGAACCTTAACGTGAGGGTACACGGAGGTAACAGCGGCGCAGTTTCCACGCTGTCACCCCCAAGCTCGGCTTTCAGGAGGCGGGTAGGGGCAGCTTTCCACAGGTAACGGCCGGCACGCCTTCACCTGGCCCCCGGGCCGGGTGTGTGGGGGAAATCCAGTCAGGCACACATGCCCCGCGCTAGGCCGCAGCCCGGCGGGGACACGCTCCTTACCCCGGCGGGGCCGCGCCCGTCCCGCCCGGCTGCCGCCCGGGCCCCTCACGGGGCACGAAGGACCGCGGAGCCGTCACCTGCCGCCGCTGCTCCTTTGCGAACTGCATTTCCCAGAGCCCCGCGGGGCGGCCCACAAGCGTCTTCTGAGGGAGCGCTGGCGCGGGGCCTGCTGGGACGGGTAGTTCTCGGCCAGTCTGAGGCCTCGGCGCCGACTACATGTCCCGTCTGCCCCCCGGAAGCGGAGGTGGAGCCTGTAGAAATGAAAGGGCGGCACAGGGGCTGACGGGAAGTGTAGTTTCTTAGCGCGCAGAAAACGCAGGCAACTACATCTCCCATCTCTTCCGGGAGCAGCTCGCGCAAGTCATTATGGGTATTGTAGTTCCCGCGCCTCGCCTTCGCCGTGCGGTGGGCGAGTCCCGGGCGAGTTAAAAACTACCAAAATGGCGGCAGGCGAGGCCGCGGGGAGGGGTACGGGAGCTCCGGCGGGCCACACCGCGCTGCGCGTCGGGGCGGCGGAGTACACGCGGAATCGGCGGAGCGAGTGCTGAGTCGGTGCCGCCGCCGGCTTCCCCCTTCCCCCCGGCCGCTGGGAGACGCTTGGGGGCCGCGGAGCCTTGTGGGGCAGCCACAAAATGGAGGCGAACGGCAGCGGCAGCAGCAGCGACTCGGCTCCAGACTGCTGGGAGCAGGCGGACATCGAGCCGGGCAGCGGAGCCGGCCCGGGGGCCGCCCCGGCGGGCGGGGAGGCCGAGGCCCAGCAGGAGCTGTTGGGGGCGGCCTTCAGCCGGCAGCTGAACGTCAACGCCAAGCCCTTCGTGCCCAACGTCCACGCCGCCGAGTTCGTGCCGGCCTTCCTCAGGGGGGGGCCGGCGCCCGGCCTGCCGCCGCCCTCGCCCCCGCCCGGCCTACCGCCGCCGCCCCACGGTGAGCGGGGCCGGGCGCCGCGTTGGGAGGGGGCCGGGGTGGGAGAGGGGAGGAAGGGACGGGGGAAGGGGGTGAGGGGGGCGGGGGGGCCGGAGCGGCCGGGCGGGGCCGGGCTGGGCGGAGGGGGGGAGGAGAGGGCTGATGGGGGTCCTGGGGGGAGTGAGGGAGTGCTGGGGGGGGGTCGTGGGGGTGCTGAGAGGGATAAGGAGGGGTGCTGAGGGGGAGTGGAGGGGGGGGGGCTGAGGGGGGTCCTGGGGGGAACTGAGGGAGGCGCTGAGGGGGATAAGGGGAGGTGCTGAGGGGGGGTCGGGAGGGAGCTGAGAGAGGAAAGGGGGGGAAATTAGGGAAGTGAGGCGGGGTCCTGGGGTAGCTAGGGGAGCCCCTGGAGGTGCTGAGGGGAGTAAAGGGGGGAGCTGAGGGGGACCGGGGGCGCTAAGGGGTGGAATGGGGGGAGCTGAGGAGGGTCCGGGGGGAGCTGAGGGGGTTCCTGGGGGCGCTGGGGGGGGGGTTGGGGAAGGGGCGCCACGCAGCATCGCTGGAGTTTGGGGGTTTTCGGGGCGCTGCCCCGCAGCGGGAGGGGACCCCACGGGGAGGCCGAGCCGCGGGATCCGGCTGTTCCCTGCCCTCCGGGGGGTCGTCCCTGAGCAGGGGGAGGCGCACGGAGCTGCTTCCGAAGCAGCTCGGGAAGTTACCGGAGGTTTTGGGGGTGATGCACGCGGTGTTAGTGGGGAAAATGGCAGCTTCTGCCTGCTTCAGATCTGTCTTAAATGCCTTCCTGAAGATTACATCGAGTAGTTAACTTGTTTTCTAATGTTATGCTGATAAAAGATCAGTAGGGAAGGGAGGTTTGTCCAGCTGGCCTCAGTCAATGGAAGGACCTGAAATTTGCCCTGCTTTTAATTTCAAAGGATCCTTGTGTATGCAAATGGTGTTAATACTACATTTACTTTGCATATGGGAAATTAAAAGAGAGCTACTTTCTAATTTCCAGCTCCAAACTACACATCCTTCCAAACGTCAGACATGATAGCTAGCTTTGTGGCAGGGTTTTAATGTCACATTACATGTAAGGAGTTTGGGACCTGGTTAAGTATGGTAGGTTAATGCATTACTATTTTTTTAATAAATTTTTTTCTCTATCCCCATTGGTACATTGTAAAACAAGCTCATATTTTAGATATCGATTCCAGTAATTTAATTTCACTAAAGCTACTACTTGTTACATCATGTTTGTTATGATTTCCTGTTAATTGTGGCTTATTATTTATTGCATGCTGATTTAACATATGAATTAGTCTTGCACTCCCTATGATCTAGTCATCTGATGTTAACAACTGAAATCTGTAATTTTCATATATGATGCTTTAAAATTTGCATAACAGAATATTAACCCATTTTTTTGTTAGAGTAAATGTTAGATTCTGTGTTCTCTTCAGCACTCTGTTTTTTAATCTGAAAATGTAGCTTGTGTGCTATGTAGGTAGGCGATGTATAAGTGCATTAAAATATGTTTCCAAGAAGCCATGGACCAACGACTGGATCCTGTTTAGAATAAGTGTGTCTGCTAAGGTTCAGTGGTGTGAAGGTAGAGCAGATAGCTTGAGGCTGTACTGAACATACGATACACCTTTAAATCATTTCTAAAATTAATTCTGGTGTGTTTTTCAGCCATTATTACAACATGCATCAAAGTTTGTTTTTCACTTTGTAATCAGTATTGTGACTGAAAACTTTCTTGGAGTTTTGAATGTTAGAATAACTGATTTTACTTCCTGGCTACTTCTGTAAGATTTCTTCTAAGGCTTCCTAATTTAGGATTTAAATTACTTTCCCTCACCTACTTGTATTTATTTCTTCAGGCTTTCCTTTTCTTCACTCTTTTGCTACTTGCCAGGTTCATGATAAGCTTCTGCCTTTCCAGAGGTTGAAGATGACTTTACTGAAAGCTTGTTGGTCATCTGGAGTGATCAGGATAGCTTTTCTTTCCATCTTAGTTGCTGAGCATGTTTCCTTTATAGTGCTGTGATCTACCTGATTTGAATTTGGCTTGCCTCTGTATCTTCTTTAAGGTTTAGAATTCTTCTTTAAGGTTTAGAAGTTGAAGTTTCTATAATTGATTTGGGTGTCCCTAGGGTTAAGCAGACACAAATCTGCAGGTGTCCCCCTGTCCATTTTTTCTTCACTGGAATTCTGTCTTTGTTATGTACTTTTTCAGGTCCGAGGTACTTGCTTAAAGAATAATTGACAGTCTTGTCCTGGCAGATATTCATGTAAGGTGACAACTACTTTCCTGGCTAGGAGAGCTGGGTGGAGCTTGCTCTGGAAATAAGTCAGAACAGCACGTGACCAGACAATGGTGCTGAATAGGTGACTTTTCAGCAACCCAGTTTGCTTTTACTCCCGTAGGCAGTTAGGTGTTCCATGGCACGCATCCTCTATTACCTTGTGAGGAAAAAAATACTTCTACTTACCATCTGTTTTGAGGTCTGTAGAAATACTGGTTCGTATTAGGAAAAGCCTAAATAAATCTTGATTCTTATGAGGACTCTAAAAAGCTAGTTGTCAGCTAAAGGAATTAAGCGGCCTAAACTTAAGTTTTAGTAACACTTTTCTCCTTAAAACTTTCTCTCTTGCTGAAATTTTGTTTGGGCCATAATTCCTCAGTGATTCAAAGGATGCTGGAGGTCAAGATAGATGTGCAGTGGCAGCAATGGATGTAGAAAAATTCTGATCTCAGTTGTCTGGTGTAGTATGTAATAGCGTTTCTTCTTAGGTGCAATAACTTGATACTTCTAGTAGTTTCTCTAAAAATCCTGTCAATTATGTTTAGAGCACTGAAATAATGTTCGCAAAAACCACTTGGAGAACAAGATGCAAACTTTCTAAAACTGTGAGACTCCTGAGATTTGTGTTCCAAGTAGTTTACTTTAAAAGTTATGTCCTGTGTGTGCTTTTCGTTTGATTGCAAATCATGTGTTAGGGAGAATACCTGACCAATGTTTACCCCTAATGTAATTTTTGCTTGCAGATGTTTCAGAACTAGTTTGGAATTAAATTACCGTTTGATTACATGCAAGAAGAGCACGTTGTTTAAATTTCTGAACCTAAGGAACAGCTCAAAAAAATCTGCTCCAAATGTTGTACTTGTGAGGACCTGCGTTTATCAAATTGTGTCAGTCTAACTCATTTGCTTGGAATCTTTGGGTTCCATCAGAAATGTGAAATAGAGGGTTCTGGATTTTCTGTCTGCAACAGACATCCCTGTACCAGAGTACGTTCCAGTGAGTCATGTCAAGTACATCATGGACAAGTTGTGCTTCTAGGAAAGCTTATTTTAGATAGCAGTTGCTGGACTAGCAAACTCAACTAAATTAAGCTAAGGTGTGATAGTCAATAAAATGACAGTAGATTGTCTTAGTGCCTCTAAACGTTCCTGATCACAACCGCACCTTGCAGCTTCACTGTTCTGTAGCACCTATGACTTACTCTTATTATGCTTTATTACTTTTGTAAGTCTATATAAGATAGAATTGCATTTTTGTTTGTTTTGTTTCTACATCAAGACACCAGGGAATAGTTACAATATTTTTTTTTCTTACTAGGATTAATAAGGCTTCTGTTTTCTCATACCTGAGATCCAAACAAAGCTTATCCAAGTGAAAAATCTCTGAAAACACAGCATCAACTTGCATTCTTGTGGTTACATTTTTGTCATAGTTCTTGAACGCTCACAGGATTTTTGGTAGAATTGATCACAGCTCCCTCGTATGAGCTTTATTTTATGTTAGGTTTTCTCTGTTTTATAAGTCATTTTTAACTATTCTCTGTTGATTTTGTTTGAGCTAGGAGAGTGAACTAGGTGACTTCCTAGGGTCCGTTTCAACCTGAATTGTTCAGTGTTTTTAAGTATGCAGTGCTTGTGGTAAGAAAGAAGTGTCAGTAATAGAACAGTAACGTGAACAAAATGTACGTGACACATGGCAGCTGGAGTAAGAAAAGATAATGTTTAGCCTTTTGGTGGCATTAGTGCCATTGCTTCTTTTAGTATGTATGTTGGCCACTTGAAGCAAACTTCTGAGTGCATTCAGCAATGACTAGTTTGGACGATTTGAACCTACACTCTTGAGCAAAGCAGACATCTTGTTTAAGATTCGATGCCCTTTGGATTGTTTCACTCCCTAAATATCCTCACTGGCCTGCAGCAGGCACTTTGGAAATAGTTATGTTCAAGCAGCTGGACATCCTCACTCTTCAATTGCTTTCAATAAGTGGATATAGCATCTATCTTTTGGTTTTCCCTAGCCCTCATTTTTCTTGACCTTGTAGCTAGCTGGAACTTTCACAATTTTTTTTCCACAACCAGTAACAAGGAAAGGACCTTTAGTATCTTCTGTTTCAGTTCTGAAGCCTATAATTTCCAGAGTAGAATGGTGAGTTATCTGTGTCATCACATTTCCCCCAGACTGGTCATCTCTTGCTTTGCCTCGTTCTCGGTTTTAAGACTGTTCTTCACCAGACTTCACTTTGCATATGAACCTTCTAAGAAAGTCTTTGCCAAAAACCAGTAGGTCTCTGTACAAGAAGCTAGCGTATAAAGGAATGCAAGTTTATGTAGTTTACTCATACCAGCATTTGAGTAGCCACGTGCTGATGATTTACTCACAAATACAGAGCTGATAATGCTACTGTTCATAGATCATAATTGTAAACTTGAACTGCTTACATGAAAGCAAATTAATGCTGTATTGTAAATGCCAATGTATGGTGTAAATTCTTGTTGTTATCAAAAGCAAGCCTTGATTTGCATCACCACTCGACTATGTAGATCAGTGGTCTATGTATCAGCCTCTCCAGACGGATGAGCTGTGTCGCCTCCTGTACCCTGGTCAGCATGGAGAAAGGCTGTGTCTTGGCACGGGCTCGCTCGATTACCAGACATAGTGTATATATGCAGTGCGGTCAAGGTGCCAGCGCGTTGCACTGATGGCGTTTGTCCACGTCTGAACTGCCCCCAGGCAGGTAGCCAGCGCTGTGTTGTTCCTGTTAGAATAATTCATCAGGCTTGTGGCCTTTGCCTGACTCCAATAAAAGGCAGACCACTAGGAGCAGGCTGTGTATTAGATGAACTGTCCTGGAGTCTGTGCAGGCTGCTGACGGTGTGACTTGGCTGCTCTATCAAAATCAACACAAATAATTTGGGATTTGGTTTTACAATTTCACTTACTGAATTTGGGGCTTTTTTTCCAGTGTTGTGATGAGACAGACACACAAGCAAGAGATGCAGATGATTGAAGTCAAAATAGAAAGATGGTTTTGTTTTATTATGAAGGAATAAACCAGTCAACATTTGATCAGTGAAATTTGGCTGCTTTGAAGAGGCTTATATGAAAGTGAAGCTGATCAAATTTCAGTACAAGAGTTTGTTCAGGACAGGTGATGGAATATTGAAAATGCATTCTCTAGAACAGCCTGGGGCAAGTTACACATGATGAGGAACTCTGTGTAAATGTTAAAACCCTGGGTTTAACTTGCTAAAAATCCATGGGATATGTTTGTTTTTTATTTTTTATTCTGTTTCTACAGGCTTTTGAGATATATTCATGAAAGAGTGGAATCCTTAACTGGTTTAATACAGAGCTTGATTTCTTGACTATCTGCCTGAAAAATCAAACTGTCAATTAAGCACACATACTTGGCTGTAAGGAAAAGGTTTTTCTCATTGTATTCCCTGAAAATCCCCATAAGCTTTCTTAGACTCAGTTATGAAGAAGCATGTTGTCTTTAGATAAGATAAACGTAAGGTGTGCCCTTACTGAGGAAGGAAAAAGGTGGGTCTTTTGCTAAGTTAGAATGTAGTAAAATCATATGAACACAAAGCAAGTGCTAATATTTTTAATGAATATTATGGAGTCATGTTAAAACTCTTAAAACTGCTCTTATGTTGGTTCATTGTAAAAACTGGACATACTTGTCCCCTGGAGAAGCTGGGTCTTAGGCTATGAAACAGGGCAGAGAAGAGGAGAAAATAATTTTGGATATAAGTTAGCTTTCAAAACAACTGCCTTTACTGCTCACTGAACTCCTGAAAACCTTTTCTGTGTATTTTAAAGTATTGAGCATGAAATATTTTGTGTAGCTCTAGCATTTATTTGTGCTTAGAATGTTCTTTTGTTTTTGTCCACTGAGAATCTTTTATTGATTCTTCTGCTCTGTGGGTTTGACTTGGACCTTTAATTTTCTACTCTGGTGTGATTTTACTTCCTTTATACTTTCTTTTTAGAGAAAAAAGGGAGAAGGTTAGGGACAAACGTGTTATGTAATTCATTAAAATTTTTGAGACAATATGACTATTTAGTAAATATGCACTGAACTCAGGTATTGAAACCACAAGTAAGAAAAGGTGGTGGAAATCACTGGTGGGTGTAACACATTTCTTCACTCCCTAGCCTTCTAGGAATTCCTCTGAAGGAACTTCTTGCCTGTGTTGGAGCAGCAACAACACGCTGTCCAGACCATCTACGTTTTGCAGATGAGACTTCTTTCAAACTGAATTTGTCCCCTTTTTTTTGTTGATGTTGTTTTTCCTTTCCCTTTATGCTCTGTTGTACAAACCATTTCACTAGCCCCATTTTCAACCTCACTTGTCAGGTACTGGCACTGCCAAGGTTCTTATCTCTCCTGCAGCAGAGCAGCCTGGGAGCCGAGTTCTGTTAGGCAGAGAGACAAATTACAGCCTCTCTTCAAGCCATGATAACTGACTCTGTGAAGGCATTTGCACTGTGGCTTCAGGTAGCTGCTTCTGGGGAGTTCCCACTGAATAGGATGTGCTTATGTGGAGGTAGCTATCTGCTTGGCACTTGAGTTTGGCTGTAAGACTGTACCTGAGCTGCAGATTCATCTAGGTTGGAAAAGACCTTCAAGATCGAGGCCAACCATCAGCCTGACCTATCAAGTCCCATCACTAAACCACGTCCCTGTTGTGCCACACATCCTTCCAGATCAGCAAGTAATGCTGTGCACTCTGGCTAGCGGGAGGCAGAACTTCTGATTGCATGCCATTTGAAGTTAGCTACTTTTTTTTCCTGTTTTTTTTTTTTTTTTCCAGCATGCAGTGCTTTGTGATGAAGTGGTGGGGTCTCAGCAGGCCTTACCCTGTCACTGGAACAACGCTTCTGATATTGGTTCTCAGCCTACCAGCTATCCCTGTCCCATACTTGAAAATCTTGTTTCATTCTAATGTAAATTTAATTCTAAATCATTTAATTCTAAAGCAGTTTTCTATTGAAACTGCTAGTATGCATGGTCCCAATGAGTCCAGTGCGCTTCTGGACTCATTGGGACCATGCATACTCCCTCACTGAATTGTTTTAAAAAGTTTTACTTTTTTTCAGACAAGATTATGGATTACATCAAGTCCTTGTTTAATGGTCTAGCAGTAGATTAATATAACATATGTATCCACTTTTACCTTCAGCATTGATTTAAAACAAAAATGTCCTAGGGCTCTGATGTTCAAGAGAACTAAAGATAAACTGCTTACCTTCTGTAATGCAGGGAGTAAGAAATGCAACAGCAGTTCCTGACTTACAGTTTGAGGAGAGATGGAGTATGAAGGATGCTATATAAAATCTAATTGTTGTTAGCCATATGTAAAGCCAAGAATTTGAAACATTACTTAACTACAATTTGATATCATTTAAGGCATTTTCTGACTTTAAAACTGTATTTCATGCAAGCTGCATTTTGAATCCCACTCATGTGACAAGAATCTTGTCTGAAGGATGCTTGCAGATGAGCATCTAGAATTGTCAAGCTCAACTTGATATGTTGAGCTTACTTTGCTGACTTCCAGAAAACACCAAACTTAAAACTTTGCATGTCTACTTGAGTATATTGGAGAGAATAGGATAAATTACAAGAAAGATTTAGAACCTTTCTCCGTTTGCCTTGCCTTTAAAGGTATTTTGTTACAATGACTTTTACCTCATGGGGAAAATGAACAAGGTTACTTTGGGTCACTGGGTTTGTCCAGACGTTTTGCTGCAGGGACAGCGTGGAGTTTGGAACTCTTCTCATGTCATAATGCAGTACTGAGTCCTAGGTAGTAAGCCTGTCTGAACTAGATTTAAAATCGTCTTCTTGTGATCCACGCGTTCCTTAGGCTGCTTCAGAGCTTAAGGTGAAGTGTTTTTCCTTGAGTTATTCAGAGTGCTGTTCTGTCATCTGTCATGGCACCAGGAGCACTTATCTACCAGCTTATACATTGCTTTGGAGAGCTGATTTGTTTTTTGGTTGAAAGAGTTTTGTGCTAGTTCACTTTTCGGTCAGACCAGCTCTGTCTGTGGAACTTCTGTAATTGTACATGCACTAGGGCTGACAACAGAAGAAACAGAAAAAAAGCACAACGTGGCAACCCAGCAGTTTAAGCAGCATTAGAACTGCATACTTTTTGGGTGGTTGTCTTCAGGCATGCTGCAGGGGATTTGCTCATTTCCACGCAGAGCAAATGATAAATCTGACTCTTCAAAGCCCAGACTTTTCTCTTGTCTATTTGTTTGCAATGCATCAGTGCCCAGAATAACCTGCCTTAACCTGAAGTTGTTGAACAGAAGTAAGCAATTCCTGAAAGGGATTTCTTTCTATCACTTAATGCCTGTTCTTTTTGAAATTAAGAGTATTTCTCTTTTACTTGGTTTCTCTACAATACACTCTTTAAGAGAGTGGTTTGTATTCCTTTCCTGCTTTGAAGGAACAGTGCATATTTCAGTGTATTTCGTATATAGAAGTCCTCTTGCAAAAGGAGTCTGCCACTTTGTGTATCAAAGTGACCAGAATTTAATCAGTGACTGGAAATAGCTGAATGTCTCTTGCCCCTTGATTCTTTGTGGCATTAGTACTGTTTGGCATCATACACAAACTATATTATTGATTTTTTTTCTAGTGTGCCTAGATTCGTATAAAATTTAACAGACGGGCATGCTTTCAGGAGTGCTGCTCTTTGACAGAATGAACTCTGTTTCTATACTTTTTAGGTTAACAATTTGTTATTTCATCTGTTATTTGTGAAAGAAGTTTTGTTTCGCTCTCTAGTCTGTATGCCTGTTGGATTATATACCAGAAAGTCAGAACTAAAATTTTATGAATGTTGTTGGTTGATTGCTGTATTTTAAGAGTTAAAGCAACTCTTCATCTACTTGTAGACCTTTTGTTTTGAGGCAAGTGCATAAGTACTGTCATGTAAGAAGTTTTTCACTATGGAAGACTTTAGGAGTGAAATCCTGAGCTTGCTGAAATGGCGCTGTAATGAAAGCTCTGCAGGCCAACCACAGTATGTGTGAAATAGCCAACAGTCTTCTGAAGCATTGCAAAATAGGCCTTTGGTTCATGCCTAGATTCTGTGCCACCTGCTTACCACGCTCAAGTGGGATGATTTGGGTCTCTTCCAGCTCTCAAATGAGAGTAATATTTCTTGCAAGGACTCTCAAGGTATTCTACCCGTATGCTTTTCCTTACTCTATGAAATCATTCTTTTAAAGCTTTGTTCCTGTGATATTGGGACCCTGGCATGAGGATCATGTATGATATGACACAGGAGTGTAGGGAACCTTGCTCTGAACAGTTTTGTCTGTGTTGCTGTACCCTTCCTGCTGCTGCTGGTCACTGGGTATTACGCTCTGACCCACATTCACCCTGCCTGCAAGCTTTGTCATCTGGACCTCTTCCAGGTTTTCCAGCACTGCTCCAGTTTATAGAAGTCTGCAGCAAATACACAAACAATGCTAAAGCAAAGAGGCTTAGAATCAGGTCCTTCTCTGCATGTTTTTGTTCCTTTGAGGGATTTTTTTTCAATCTGTAGGTCCCATTAGGCATATAGGGCAAGTAATGCTTTAAGGTTTGTGTTTTTATAGTGGGGCTGAAGGAGAGCTGGCAGTACAGTTACGTAGAGGGTATGAATATGTTAGGTGGAAAAAAAAAAAAGAGATGAACTTATTTCAAAGAACTTCGAAGTGTAATTTATACCATGGTAAAAATAAATAGGTTAAGATTTTAGGGATAATTATAGAATGCCTCTTGATTATGTGGAACAACGTTCCAAAACTTGACGTGGTGTAATTGTTACTTGGAACATACCACTTTTAGTAGGTTTAGTAATTAGTTACACCTCAGCATATAGTTTAGTGGCATGGTTGAGTACTTAAGAAGGTTGATCTATCCAAATAACCTATGTGTGGCTTTGATATACACAACTGGTAAGATCGTTCTCTGAGTACCATGGCTATATTATGATGTTTAAGAGGACTGGCAAACTCTCTAGGTGTATGAATGAATTATCTCTTGACCCTAATAACTAGAGAAGATCTTAACTTAAAAACATTGAAACAAGCTGTGAAGAATGTGAAATTTCAGTCACAATAGCATCGTAGGCGCACCTAGAAGGTGAATCTGGCAGAACCTTGCCATACAACTGTGACGTGGCAAACACATTGTTTCAGTG
Source organism: Cygnus olor (assembly GCF_009769625.2). Taxonomy (NCBI): domain Eukaryota; kingdom Metazoa; phylum Chordata; class Aves; order Anseriformes; family Anatidae; genus Cygnus; species Cygnus olor. The sequence goes on from NC_049183.1 coordinate 7,930,030, forward strand.
AAACTGGTTTTCCGTGTTTCTAAACAACAGTTAGATACTAACACTTAAAATAGCAAGTGTGCCCCCAAAGCATGGGGTGGTACAATACTATATACAGAAAAATTGCTTCCTTTAGAACTTGATTTAAGTGTATCTTTTTTTTTTTGGGGGGGGGGGGGAGCTGGGGATGGAACTGTTCAGAATTGGTTTTACTTTCAAATCTTTTAAGCAGTGTTGTTTAGAAGTACTTGTGCTTGGAAACTATATTTAGTACTGCTGGGGTTGGTTGTTAATACGCTTGGCAATGAAGTTGGAAGAATGGTCTTTGCTGTCTAAGTGTAGAAATTGGTTACAACAGTATATTTTAAAAACTAAACTTTTTTCTTTGCAGATGCACCCGTAGAGACTTCTCCGGAGGAGCAGACAGCCTCTTGTGAAGGTAATTGTTCTCATGTTCTGACAACACGCAGTGTAGCTCCATTAAATAAACTTTAACAAAATTATTACAAAGCATTTCCTTTTTAAAAATGTGTGCGATCCTTTTCTAATATTCATTCTTTGTCACCATACTGCTGTTGTAGGGCAGTGTGGTTATTTACAGTGTTATACCAAGTCAAGCAAGGCACACAAGGACCAACTGGTTTATTGAAGGCCATGAAGCTTGCATGAAGCAAAATTTAAAAAACTGAATGTCTATATTAAATAGCATAGGAAAGGGCCCAGTCACCTGAACTATCCTTTTATTAATCTATCCTTTTATTAATTTACTCTGTTACTGTGTTCTTGATGCTGTCTTGGTAAATAGATGTAGTTTGTAATTCCTTTTTTTTTTTCCCCTAGGTTCAAATGCTGCTGCTAACATGGAAATTTCAGAATCCGTTGGTAAGATGAGAGTTGTTCAATTTCACTATAATAGGGCTACAAAATAACTAGTATTGTGCTTTTGCTGAATCATTGTAAACAAAATTGAAGAATACCTTATTGAGCCATTGTATTTTGGTCCTTACTGTTTTTCATTGTGTCTTTATACTTGGATTAGCAAAGAGATAATTGACCACTAGTATGCATTGACAGATGCAGTTAGATTACTTTGAACAGTGAAAAAAGCATCAGCTCTTTATTCAAAAGTCATTTTATACTGCAAAATAGTCTCACTAACATGTGAAATGGCAACTAATATAAAATAGTAGTATGAATAATGAGAACGTGGAAATTGTATCATTCTCTTTGTATTTGTATGGCTTATGGGAGAACTTAAACCATTCTCTCTCCCTTTTTATTTCTAAACATGGCTGTCTGCAGATTCAGACCAACATGATAGACTGTGTTGATCTTCAGATGTGTTTTCCCCATGAAGTTTTTTTGCTTTATTAAAACAGAAGTCTCTTCATTTCTGTGAATCAGTTTTCTGATGTCAGCATGCAAAAAAGTTTGAAAGCTCCCAGAAATAACCATTTCAGAAACAAGCAGCAGTTGCCTTTTTTTTAAATGTAAAAATACATTAACAGACTGAATAATTGAAATCTATTCATTGCATCTTGAGGGGTGGAAGCTTTTCTCAGTAGTCACTGCTTTTAATTTCTTGATCTATTTGAATATATCTAATTGGTTAATTTTAGTGGAAAATGGAGAGACAGAAATGTCCCCAGAAGAGTCATGGGACCACAAAGAAGAAACAAGTGAAGCAGAACAAGGAGGTGGTCCATCAGTGGATTCAGGGCCTTCTGAAGAAAGTGCTCAGGAAATGATGGAAGAAGAGGAGGAAATACCAAAACCGAAATCTGTTGTAGCGCCACCAGGTGCTCCTAAAAAAGAACACGTAAATGTAGTATTCATTGGGCACGTAGGTAAGTTGTAAGTGAATGGGACGTAACAATCTTTGCATTGTGTATTAGGTGAAAGGATTAGAAATGAATCCTGCTTTTTCTAGCAATGCATGTATTCATCCTGTCTTGAGGGTAGTAGGAGCATTCATCTTAATGAAGCTATTTTGGAAAAAATAAATAATTTAAAGCAGATCTTTCAGGGACAGAGTGACAAGGAACTGCTTGGGTTCTCTTGGACACAACAGCGTCTGTGTTCATGATTTCTCAAGTAAGTGCTCTTTTAAATGCCAAAGTTATGTGTCTGTGTTAGTGTTCCAAAGGACAGAATCAGAAAACAATGCTTCTTTTCTGCTTTAAATAATTTCAGAAAGCTCTTATTATTAATAATTATTAAATCAAAAAATAATGTTCATAAGATTAAAAATTATAGATCCTTAAACAATAGAACAACTTAATACAGGGCTAATACCTAAGAATTTGTAGCAGAGCATCCCAACTGAGTAGTTTCAACAAGTTTCGGAAGAATCTTAAGTGATGTCAAAAGTACGTAGGAGATATTGAATCATGAGTTCTAGATTTTTCACGTGTATAGACTCTTATTACTTTAAAAGCATTGTAACTTAGCCAGGTAGGTTCAGAACTGAGTCACACAAAATAAAGAGGCAGTGGGCAGAGGTACATCCCAATATTGAAGAGTAGCGTATAGAAGTTGGTAACAAGGGAGAAAGGAAACAGGGAAAGAGCTTTTGAACATGTTTAACCCATGCTTTTGCTGGATCACAGCTTGCTGGGTGTTCTTTGATTACAGATGATGCCAAGTTGATATGTATTAAAAGCATGATTTTCAAAATTCAGTAATTGAATTGACAGTGAACTCTTGTGGAAACAAGGGAAGCTGAGAGATACTTCAAAAAAGTAGATTAAAATTAGGAAAGGCATCTTTGAAAACAAATAAGGTGACATTAATCTTAATTATTTTCCTTTTTCTTAGGATTTTATTTTAAATTGTGAATAACTTAACTATTTCCTTTGTTTTTTTAGATGCTGGCAAGTCAACCATTGGAGGACAAATAATGTAAGGCAACTAAAAAAAAAAAATTAAGAGATTGCTGATCTGTTTTGTGGATTAAAATATATTATATAAAATAAGTATTTTCTTCCTGTATTTAATCATCATAGATTAATATTTTTATGATAAAATATCGTGTGTTTAGTGTAGTTGCTTATTCTCTTTGGATTTTTTTTAAATTCCAGCAGATTTAATCTTAAAAGTTTCACTTAATGGAAACAACTGCAAAAGCATGCATTATTAAATTAAAAAAAAAATTGCTTTCTTAGAACTTAACTCTGTTTTTCTTTGCACTTTTGAAATGCAGTTGAAAGTGCTTTATATCATTTGTTAAACTTTGTCCTTTTTGTGAGAATTTAGAAAGAAAGAAAATGCTTATTCCCTAGTGTTAACATCGTCAAGCTTAATTTGATTTTAAAATATGAAAATAAAAAGGTAACTTTTTAAGTCTATTTTAGAAACAGTACCTAGAGTTTGCAATACTCTTATGAGAGAAAAGTAAATAAATGCAGTTCAATCTTACAGTTTGTCAAAACCAAGAAATGGAATGTAGTACATGAAGAAATAAATGCTATCCTGCTGATGCAAACTATTCCTATGATTTAAAATAATATTCTCAGCAAAAGTGGGAGGTCTTTGTCTTGGCATTTTCATCCTGTTTTGTTTTTGACCAAACTGGAATGTCGGAACTGTCATGCTACATTTAACCTTGTTGCTAATACTAGAGGAAATTAGCGTTTTGTTATCTGATGTCTGTTCTCTGTGTACAAGGAGATGTCAGTTCTTAACACTCCTACCAATGTGTTAGGTTCCTAAAGTTCTCTAAATTTTTCTGTTTTCATTTTTGCAGAAGATCCCTTTGTTGTAAGGAGGGGGGGAAGAGGGTAACCAAAATTGTCAGTAAACCTTTATTTACTGTTGTTAATTTTCCTTGTAAACTAGGCAGATTACTGTTACTAGAAGATCAGGTAAAAATATCTGAGTGAAAAATCTGAAAGTTGTAATGTTATAAAACTGTATGCTCCTCACTACCTCTTTTGGTAACTGAAAGATCTCTCTTAAAATATCAGGTTACTTCTCCTATGTAAGGAGTGAAACCAAAATATTTTCCTTTACGTTTTAGAAATGTTTCATTTATATTTATTTTTAAAATTCTGTTATCTCAATTTTTACTCTAATTTTGAAAGATTGGATTTCTCTGGCATGTACATAACAGACGTAGTTCCATTTCAAAACTTGCCACTGCAGAACATTTTACGAAGAGGCTTAAAAAAAAATTATCTGCTAAAGAAGTAGTGTCATACTTTTCACTGATAATTGTGCAGGTTTTTATAGAGAAGAAATTCCACTGCTGTTCACATCAGATTGTTCCAGTTTTTCAAAATAATCTGTAGGAATTGTGTAACTATTTAACTACATTTTTGTTTATGTAAAATTACTTTTTTTCTTCTTAGGTATTTGACAGGAATGGTTGATAAAAGAACACTTGAAAAATACGAAAGAGAAGCTAAAGAAAAAAACAGAGAAACATGGTATGAAATTTACTGAAGATAATAGCATGCTTTTTTCTTTGCGCTGTGACGAAAACAAGAAACTGTTTTTTAATCTCTGTCCCTGTGGAACTTTATTACTGCTGGAATGGATTTGGTTTGTGGGGGGGAGGTATCACTTGTTTTCCTCCAGTACTTCTTTAACCAGGTCTGTATGAAACAGTGCGATTGACAATTCACATTGCAACAGGTTTTGCTGCTTTTTTTTATTTTTTTATTTTTAGAAAGTGCCTATTTGTCTGGTGAAGGAGTACAAGGCAGATGCTTTTCTCAGGCAGCCTTTGGGATTATTCTATCTGTCTTTTACCTGTAAACAGCAGAGAGATATCTAAAGACAGAGATCAAATCAGTCAGTATGGCAGACGCGAGATGAAAGCAAGTGAACAGTTCTGGCAGTAGCATTTATTCATATAAAAACTAAGATACAAGGTCCAGAGTTGTTAAGTTTCCTCTGGGTAAGAAGATGCTACTTTCATGTATGGATTTTGGGGCCTCATTTGTGTTTTTCTTCTGTTTATTTGTGTGTGTGTGTTTGTATACAGCCCATATAGCATCCTGCTTCTTTTGCCCTCAGTTTCTGGAAAGCTGATTTCCCTTTTGGAACCTTTTAATTTCATTTCATCTGTCTAACCTTAAGTCTAACTTGGTTGTCAGTGGGATAAAATATAATTAGGAAGGAACAAGCATTGATATGATCAAAGATAGGATGAATAAAGGATATAGGATGGGTATGAATATAGGATGAATACTGTCTATTTCATCACCAACTTCTGTTTATGTTTGAGGAAATAAGAATATGCAAATCAGAGCTAATTTTTGAGTTAATTATGTTGAGAAAAAGGAAACGTTTTTCATTTGATACAGAACTGTCTTTCAAACTGAGGCAAAGCTCAGTACTTTAGTATTTGAGGTTAGATCATACCTGGAGAAGTTAGGAATTGAAAACTGTTGTTCAGAATTGCACAGGTCTATGTGAAGGACAGCTAGCACTGGGCAATACGGCTTACTAGATACACAAGTAATATTCAATAAAAGTGACTATTGGTGTTGGAAAAGCTTTAGTTTGGCAGTGCTAATATGGTTAAAAGTGTTGAGCAGAAAAAAGATGTTACGATAACCAGATTTTCATACTTAATTTTAGTAAAATGAATATAAAACAATATTTGGGTCGTTTTTTGTAGGTACCTTTCATGGGCCTTAGACACAAACCAAGAAGAACGAGACAAAGGTAAAACAGTAGAAGTGGGTCGTGCCTATTTTGAAACTGAGAAGAAACACTTCACTATTCTAGATGCTCCTGGGCATAAGAGCTTTGTTCCAAATATGATTGGTGGGGCTTCTCAAGCTGATCTTGCAGTGCTGGTAAGGACAAATCAGATTTTTTTTTTGATTTATTGTGGAATTAAGCTTTTGATTTTTGTTGGTTTACTCGTTTCATTTGTCACAGTGGCTAAAAAGTAAAAATCATAAGTTGAGTCTTTTTTGAAATAACAGCTTCATAAAATTGTCCACAGTTTTCATGTGGTTTTTATGTATGTCCCAGCAGAAACTAATGGATAATACTGAGGTTGTACCAGTGTATTTAAAAGCTTTTAAAAATTTTGACTACCAAAAGTTATTTTGATTAAGGTGATATTACCCATTGTCTGTTTTTCTGCTGAGAAAATTGTAGAACTTTTATTAAAATGTGTATTTTAATTAGGTTATTTCTGCAAGAAAAGGAGAGTTTGAAACTGGATTTGAGAAAGGTGGACAAACAAGAGAACATGCCATGTTAGCAAAAACAGCAGGTGTAAAACATTTAATAGTTCTTATTAATAAAATGGATGATCCAACTGTAAACTGGAGTAATGAAAGGTGAGTTTACTATTTTTAAAAAATCATCAAAAGATACTGAAATGAAATAATTCCTAACCAAAGTAATTTTGTATCCCACTTTTGCTGGAAACTTAGAAGCTTTATACTGAATCTGAAAGGAAGTGACTCTGCTTTCAGTAGTTCAGTTTGCCAGATTCTTGATTGCTTGGCCACGTTTCTGCAAAGCTCCTATCTTAGGTTTGGTGAGAACAGCATTATCCTGTTCAAATAACACAGGGTAGATGCATACAAGGTGAAGTTTTTCTTTTATGATAAGCTGAACTGAATAAGCAAATAATATATTAAGTGTTTCATGACTGCAGTCTGAGAAGGAGGGAGGAAGGGAATCTTGCAGTGTTACGGGCCAGGTAAAAATAACTAGAAAGACTATATGTAATCCTTAAATAACTGTAATAATAATGATTGAGTTCTTCTTTTCTGCTTTAATGCTCAAATGTTACAAAGGAGCTTTAATTTTCCCTAAGTGTCAAAACTTAGGTCTTTTTAAGGCTTCTGTTACACCTTCTTGTCCCTTCAAGCTGGATGCTAAAAAGCGTAATTTAGTCCTTTCCTAGAGATACTTGTGTAGTGATGGGATACAGTTTTTTCCTTCTATAGTATAAGAAGAGTTGTCAGAGAACTTGCTGTGCTGTCAAGAATCATGAAAGTTCTTGAGGAAAGCTATGAGGGATTATGCAAACTTACAGCATCAGCCTGGTGTGCTAAGAGGATAAGGCATGGCCAGTTGTGCTGTCTTGGTCCTGCCCCAACCTTCCCCAGTTTTTAACATTATTAAATTCAGCAGAAACTGAGGGCAAGAACTGTAATAGATATAAACAGCAGTAAGTTTTTACAAAACGATATAGAAGATTGGAAGAGATAAAACTATTGCTAGGGTGAAAGCCCACAGAATGACCTCAGTAGCTGTCTGCTTGGTCTGTCTTGCTACCTTGGCCTGTATCTCTTGCTTAAAAGCAGATATAGCATGTGTTGTTGCTTACCCAGCCCAGTAATTGGGGTATGTGGGAGGGAACTGGTGGTGCTTTATGGAGCAGAGGAATGGGGGAAGTAAGCAATACCAAGTTGTGCTGGAAGGCTGGGGAGAAGATGAAAATACGCCACCAAACTTTATTAGTTTTGCTACTTACAGAATAACTTAACTCATGAAAACTAAACAAGTCTGATTTTGTTGTTTTTAAGCATAATATTATGTCATGTTGGAATAACTTCAGTTTATCTTAATGTGCTTGTCGTTTTAATAGATATGAGGAATGTAAAGAGAAACTGGTGCCGTTTTTGAAGAAAGTTGGCTTCAATCCCAAAAAAGATATTCATTTCATGCCCTGCTCAGGACTGACTGGAGCAAACCTTAAAGAACAGTCAGAATTCTGCCCTTGGTATATGTATGTATCTTAAATTCAATGACTTGTGTATTAGTTATGTTTCAATAAGAGCAAAATGCTACAGTGAAGCTAGGAAGAAGTATAGAATGGCATATTGTAGCTGCGTTCAAGAATTCCTGGTTAAAGTGCTTAAGGAAACGGGATCACAGCAACAAGAACACAGAGCCATGTAATCAACCAAATAAAAGCATTTGCTAACTGCAGAAGATTAAAGTTAGCAGACTCGAAAATATTAGCAATATTTATTAATTTTTGGCTTGGTGAAATTGAATGCGATGCCATCACGTGAATTTTCCAGTGATGCTGCATTGGACCTGTTGCTAGGATGAGTAATTGTTTGATATGAACAGTTTGATTGAAAGTGGATTATCGTTAGTGATAAGTCATGTCTCCCACTGGGTTTCATGTTTTCCAATATTGTTCATGGCAGCTAAAATGTATTAACAAAAAAATCTTATTTGGAACTGGCTAATGTTTTTGCATATCCAAAACAAATTAAGTGAATCCAGCAAGATTCTCAAGGGGATAATGAATGTATGTAAAATATGCCTGGGTCTGTAACTTTAAAACTATATGTACTTCCTAGGTGTTAACATGTTAGCTAGGGTAATGTGGACGCTAATGATGGACTGTTATGATAGATATAGATGTCTTAGAGGTCTTGGTACTTAATGATGACAGAATGAAAATCTTTCCCTTTGTGAGACTGCATTTATCCATTCTGAGCCATTTTTAAATAGACGGGTGCTCATGTAACTGAAACAAATGCCTTCTGCTTTTAGTGGACTACCATTTATTCCCTACCTGGATAATTTGCCAAACTTCAACCGTTCAGCTGATGGACCAATCAGGCTGCCAATTGTGGATAAATATAAGGTACAACTTAAAATATAAATGTACTATTTTCAGAAAGCAGTAAATGCACTATTTATCATATTTTTAGAGCATATCCTTTTTCTTTGATATGTCTATGTTTCCAACTGTGGAATAGTGGTGGGGAAGGGACGTAATTCATTTGATGTTATATGAGACTCAAAATCTGTAATCTTTCATGAAAATAGCTTCCAAAACATTAAATATTGCAGTGGTATATAACTTCATAGGGTTAAATAATCATACTTACAATTAAGTACTATAATAAAACAGACTCTTTAGAAAAAAGTTTGTAATTTTTACGTAATTTCTTTCCATTGAAGGATATGGGCACTGTGGTCCTTGGAAAGCTGGAATCAGGTTCTATTTGCAAAGGACAACAGCTTGTGATGATGCCAAACAAGGTATGGATTAGACATTTAGAAAAATTCTGCTCTGAAAACAGCCTGATTTTTAAAGGTATTAATTACTTTAAATCAGAAAACTTCCTATTGTTCAACTGAGCAGAAGTAAGCACTCATCTCGTATGAGCAATGTACGCAAGTATGTGTTTGTGTCTCATTGACTTCCTTAGAATTCAGAACTCAAGTTATATATCCTCAGTAAACTGAATTGCTGAGCAGCACATCGTAGTTTGTTTGAACTGTGTATTACTTTGCATTTGTACAGAAAGCATACAAAGACTTTTTTTTTGCTGTGGGTTAATAATGTTCAAAACTTTTTTGTCCTTTTTTTTTAATTTTTGCCAAAGGGAAATAAGAAAAAAATTTAAAGGATACAAACAGACGATAGCTCTTAATAAAACTGCTTGACGTATTATTTAGGAGAAATTGAGGAACTAAATGCCTTTAACCAAACTGTTACAGAATTAGTCAACAATATGTCTGTCTCTCTCATCTCTTTGTAAATTTTAAACTAACTTTGCTTTGAGACATAGTGGATGTCTTTGAAATTTGCTTTCCATTGAACATATTGAATTATATGAATTAAAATCTATTTGAATAAATATGCTGTTTAAAATGTTAGTCATTCAAATATTTTACATTTTCTGAAGCTTGCAGAACCAAATATAATGGATTTAGACTTCGGGTTTCTTTAAAATCCTGTCATATCAGTGATTATTTTTACCCAGCTAAAATATTCAATAATTGAAAACTGCATTTTTGCTTTAAGCACAACGTGGAAGTTCTTGGGATCCTTTCTGATGATGTAGAAACTGATTCAGTAGCCCCAGGTGAAAATCTAAAGATCAGACTGAAGGGAATTGAAGAGGAAGAGATCCTTCCAGGATTTATTCTATGTGATTCCAACAACCTGTGTCATTCTGGACGCACGTTTGATGCCCAGGTAGAATAATTAACATTTGGTTGCTGTGTAAGTGGGTAAACTGCATTGAAATATTTTGCCTGTCTTTTACCAAATCTGATTTTCAGTAGTTCTAGGTTTCAGTTGAGGTTTCTCATTTGCTATCACATCTCTAAATTGACAATAACATATATTCCTATTCTGACATCATCAATCTGACTTTTGAAAACATGTGTTTTGAATGGAACTTCTCAATTAAGTTTTGGTCACCTATAATTTTGAAAGCAAGACCTTGGTATGCCAATGTTTCAGTTTTATGTTTTCATATTAGAAATAACTTGGTCATCTCTTTAACAAAGATGTTGTGTTTGTGTATTGCTGAACTATGCATTTTAATATAGTTCTATATTCAGTTATTCTATGCTCTTTTATAATGAAATGAGGAAAATTGAACTTATTTTTAATTGTTTTACAGATAGTGATAATTGAGCACAAATCCATTATCTGTCCAGGTTATAATGCTGTGCTGCACATCCACACCTGTATTGAAGAAGTTGAGATAACAGTAAGTGTCCTTAAAATATCAGTAAGTTGTGTTGTGATGTGAATACAGACAATGCACTTGTTGGGGTGAAGAGTCCTCTGGAGTGACTAATATAACAAAGCTCAAGCCTCGCCTGGAATCTTTGGTCAGTACCATAACACAACCAAAAACATCTGTAACTGTTAGCATAAGCCTTCTGAGAAGTGCAGTAGATAATGATGGATTCTCTTACGCAGTAAGTCTCAGAAGTTGCTCTCTAAGACAACATTTCAATCTTTTTTCCCTTCTTTTACAGGCCTTAATCTGCTTGGTGGACAAAAAAACAGGAGAAAAAAGTAAGACACGGCCACGCTTTGTGAAACAAGATCAAGTATGCATTGCCCGTTTAAGGACAGCAGGAACTATCTGCCTTGAGACATTCAAAGATTTCCCTCAGATGGGTCGCTTTACCTTAAGAGATGAGGGTAAGAATGCTTGATCAACAGCTAACTGCTACAAAAATACAGTCATTTCAAATAGATCATGCATGGCAATGAAGTATTAAAATGCTGGCATCTAGTTGAAATTACTGTATCTGCATAACAATGGAAAGCAAACCTAAGTAAATTGTTGTGCAGAGTTCTTGCTAGTAACAAGAAGTGTGTTTTATTTTAGAGGAATAATGTGCATTGTAAAACAAATGGTTGAACTTGAAAAATTAGCAGCACTGTTTTCCTAATGCACCCTGGAATGTCCACCTAAGATACAGATAATGTAATATCTCTTTAAATGCAGAAAAGATAAGGGAGTTTGTTACCTTTAAAAGCAGTAAACAGGTCTGGCAGAATAATTCTGCTTTGCACTCCTTAAATGAACATGAAGTACACTTTCCACAATTCATACTGTATTCTTTCCTGTGAAAATCACAGTTTCTTTAAGTTTTTGCTGTGCTTTCGTCCTACAATACAGTAATTTATTCTGTGTTATTTCTAGTATTCTGGAGAGCCTGTATGTGTGGGGAAAGCTTTCATGTTCGTAGAGATTTATGCTTTTTCACAATATATGTAACTGTAGTGTTTGTCTCCTTGGTTTAGGTAAGACCATTGCAATTGGAAAAGTTCTGAAACTGGTTCCAGAGAAGGACTAAGCATTTTTCTCAATGACCCCCGCACAATACTGTGAGGAAAATCGACTCTGCAAAAGCCTACTTCACACCGCCTTCTTATTTTCTGCCCATTGATAAACTTCTCCCCATATTTTGCAAAGACAAATTTCACAGCAAAGGTCCACATTATGTCAGCTTTCTCATATTGAGAGCTCTGCTATGCCACTGTTGAATTTCCCCCCCAAATTTTTTTTCTCCCAAATTCTGCTTCCTTGGAAAGATTCGGCAATAGCTTTGTAAGTGATGTGGACATAATTGCCTATAATTATGAAAATCTAACGGATTTTTAATGTTTAATTTCCCCCGAGATATATATGAAGACCTTTTTTTTCCAGGCAGATCATTCAGAGTGTGCGAGTGTGTGTGCACATGTTACAAAGATGACTACCATGTTAATAAACTATTCAATTTGAAATCTTTTTCGGTATTTGAATTGCTTTTGAATAATGTTTTTATCCAGATGTAACGCAGTTGCATTAGCTTTTTAACTTTCCAGTAACCTCGATATTTGGTTACCTGGATTTTTCTAAACTCCTCAGCCTCCCCACACACACAGTTTTAAACGAGGCAATTAGGCACTCAGCCAAGTTTGTATTAAAAGAATTAGTTTTGCCCCCTTCTCTTTGTTGAAGGCATTCTTAAAATGAAAAACATTCGTGCAAATGTGGCACCTTCATTAGCTTTACATTTGTTAATATCTTCAGCAAACTTAGGTTGACTTAACATCATTACTAGACACAGTAAGTCAATTTTGAAGGCTAAAGCTACATATTGTGTCTATATAAAAATTCAGCATTGTTAAATTCTTAACTGCAGAAAATGCTAACAACCAGTAAATCAGTGAAATTGCAAACATAAGAATCTGTGGCAATAGTGCCTGTTAGTATTTATAAGAGCTACATTTTGTGGGAGAACTGGGCCAATGAGAAAGTGCCAGTTTATATAAGTTACTCAGTTCACCCTGTCTTTAATTTACAGGGTTGGATAATCCTGGCTGTTTTAAAGATCAGTCTGGACTGAGAGGGAGAAAGACTATTTAAATCCCTAAGAGTTTGCACATACTGAAATATGGGAGGGTCAGAATCAAGCACAGTCTGTAAATTTTTGCATATCAAAAAGCAATGTAAGTTTATAAGGACCAGTGAAGTTTTTCTTCAAAAACTGGTTCAACATAAAGCTTACTCTCAGTACAACTTGAAGGAGCTGCATAATAAAACCTTATTTAGCTGCACTTTGAAAGTGGACTGTCTACAATTGCTATCCTGATTCTAACGATTAGGATGAAGGCTGATTTTTTTTTTCATTTTCCAGAATATTAGTAGTAAGTATTAAAAGGTATCTCCAGAGCTTCTTCAGAATGTCTTAAACTAAATATTTTCAGTTGTACAATTGTGGTGAGCCCATCTCCTCCCCCAAAAATTTACAGTCTAGTGACTGTATCTGAATTCACAGAACTCAAAACTGAAACAATTTTTTTTGTTGATTTTTTTTTTTGGTTTTGTTTGTTTCTTTGTAACTGTGGAACTCCCATTCATTTCACCTACAGCTACATTGTATGGACAGAAGAAGTTATTGTCCTTCAGTTTCATATGACTACACTTGTAGCTACCGTACTGCATGGAATTGAAATAAATTTTATTATGTCTGCAAATCTCTGGGCTTTTATTTTTTTGGTAAATCAGAGTTTTAAAGTACCCTTTTTTTTTTTTCCTACCAAGTGAACAAGCCCCAGATTTCCTTGGCTTTTAAATTAATGAAGAAATTAAAAGCGAAGGAAAGTTACTGTGTTGTTCTCATTCTGGATTGACTTAAGATTTCTATGTATCTCATCATAATCCTTTCTTGAAGTAAGCTTATGAATTTGAAATTTGCTGACTATTTGGCTAATATTTAGATTCCCAAATTGTTAAACTATTAAATTCTGTTCATTTATTGAAATGCATCTCAAGGCTACATGATGCTCCAGTGGAATTTTTCACTTTAGAACAAACCTAATGATGAATTCTAAAGCTTTGTTATATTGGGGCTGTACTGAGTGTTCATTATTAAACTGAAAAATCATCTGGTGGGTTGAAATACTAGTAGATAGAAAGTTTTGGCATTTCCATAACTCACCCCAGTTAGTGCATTTGATTGCCATTTCCATAAATCCAGTTAGCATCACCTTGTTTGTAAAGGGAACTTAAATTATTTCTAGTTCATTAGCAGACTACAATGCAATTAGATATTGCTAAGCTGTAAGAGTTGGGTTTTTTGTTTGTTTTTTGGGGGGAGGGGGTGTAAAATATTTGCATTCTCTAAAATTTAAACATACTTGATATGAAATGTAAAGCATAGGTCTACACAATTTGGCTGCATTTTAGATAGAAGAGCTAAGAGTCCATTATATTTGAATAAAACTCAGATTACATCTCAACTTTTTCATTACATCTCCATTCTACATTTTATAGTCCCATTTTTACTACTATTGAGTACAGCTAGATTTAGATGAAAGGGAAAAAAAGTGTGGCTTTGTTTGAAATAAATACTACTTGCTGATTCACTGAGGGTAATAAACTTTTTTAAAGGACCATTTTGAATACTTATTTTTGTTGAAATGTGGTATGCTGCTTTAAAGAATTAACAAAAATTAAGAAGCTGTGCAACCACAACCGTAAAAATAAGTGAACAAAAGTAAGTAATAAAAGTTGGATTGAAGCTATAGGAAGCATAGGAGCATGGCTGGTATAGCTGTGCTAGCATATGATACTGGCAGAGTATTCCTGGGTCCTGGACTGGATATAGCTTATACCAGCAAAACTGTGAGTGAGTTTCTGCAGAAAGGAGCAATCTGGGGGTGTTTCTCCCCTGTATAATTGCATTTACAGCAGCCTTTGTATGCAATGTGGTACTAATCAGGATCACACCTCTTTTCCCTGATTGTTGGCCAAAGTTTGTAGTGTAGATATGGCTTAAGTGTATAGCCATGATGTAAGTTATAAATTATAATTATGTAAATTAAGACCTTGTATGTCGTTTAAATGAAAGCCTTGATATATGTAACAATAATTAAATGTAAAAAAAAAAGTGTGCAGCAGTACTAATTATTTTGCAACAAGACAATAATTACTTATTTCAGTTACCAAGAAGTAAAGCACACTAAATGGAGAAATGAGTACAGTATTCTGTTCACTAACATTGTCATCATCCATCTAAACCCAATTCTGCTACCTTGGATATCGTTGCAGACAATCGGGAACTGATATACAAACATATGATGGCACTGGTTTCCTGAGACACTCATTCCGGTAGTAAACTGTATTCTTGAACAACGAACTATTGATGATGTTGTAATAGTGTTGTAAGACAAATGGCTGCTCTAAGGGGTTTATCCATGGGGATATTTGCTGGTCGTGAATTTTGTGTTTTTTTTGTGGCATAAAGGCCCAGCGAAGATTGCTCAGTGAAGAACCTCTGTTTTAGACTATTTATGGCACCAGTCCATAAAAACTGTTAATTATGAGAAATGTGTTTTTATAAGTGTTTATTAATGAGTATTACCTAAGAAAAAAAAGAAAAAAGATTGTTTCAATTGTCCCAAGTATTTAATTCTGTATTACTCTGGCTTTTTGGTTCTTAATGCAGAGTGTTTAAATGATGATGTTAAAGCAGATGAAATGTACTCCAGATAAGACTGTTTTCTTCCTGAACTGATACTTAAAGGCTCTTGCTTATTCAGCTGTTTTTGTATACACTACAGAGGATTTGGTAAAGAAAAATACACCAACAAAATTGGAGTTACTACTGAAGATTTCATATTGTGAACGTTTCTTTCCTTGTGTTTACTTTAATGCAGTATAAACCTAAGAAAATATTTATTTCCCTCTGAAGAAGTGCTAGAAAGGAGTCTAGTCTAAATATAAAATGGAAATCTATGCTAACAAACCCAAAGTCTGTTGTGTGTATATATAAGTTTTAATAATACTTATGCTTTCATCAGCTCTCCTTCCCAAAATGTCTCAACTTCCACTGTAAGTTCGAATGTGTTATCTACCATCAGTTAATTACAGATACACCTAAAAAAGCCCACACACTTCTGAATAAAAAGAGAGATGACAGATTAGCCATCAGATGAAAAAAATGTATTGAGACTGCGTTTCTGTCACCTGTTAAACCTGTAGAACTGATGATAGGCAAAGGATTATAACGTGAAAAGTTTACAGCTTGTGTCACAAAGACAGGTGCCTCTGGTTCTGAAACAGTAGTTTTTGAATAACTGAATAACTTGGGATGTAAGTATCCATCCAGCTGACAGGTAACTAGATTATAGATAGAGGCTTACACTAGGATTGCAAAGGAGCGCAATCAAAGAAAACCAATGCTTGAGCAGAAGTAATGGGGATTCTTTTCTTAGGTCTCTATGATGAAGTGTACTTCTTACTCCTGGTTTCCTTTCTCCATGTTCTTTGTGCCACTTTTGTTGCACAAAGAAGAAATACACTTTATAAAGCGAGATCTGGGATTTATCTGCCATCAAATAATCTGGAGGAACACAAGCCTGGTACTGGAACTTTTGGAATGTACAATAAGGAAATAATCTTAAACCTCAAAGATCTGTTTATAGCAGAAGCAATTGCTGCTTGTACATCCCCTTTGCCAAGACAAAGTACAAAATTAGAGTTAAATAGAAACATCATCTTAAGTAAGTAATAAGGTAGAAAGACTGGCAAGTATGTCATTTTAAACCTTAGTTGTGACTTGAGGAAAAAATACTTTCATCAGCAGAGAAAGCTAAATTGAAAGCTACATCAGAGTATGTTCAGTTTACAGTATGTTTTTAGTATGGGCTAACATTTACAAAAATAATTTTCATTAGAGTATTAATTTGTGAACTTGCAAAATTAAAAGTTAAAATTATTACTCTTCATAGTTTGTTCCCATTGCATACAACTCACGTACTAAGCTGAAATATTTCTTATCCAGAGATTAACTTATTTTCCCATGACAGCTCTATTAGCTATGTCAAACACCTTTCAAGAGAAAATTATCTAAGTCAGTTAAACCGCGTCTACTGAAATTTAGTCACATCAAACTTAAAAAGTTGCAGGAAAATGTGCTTGGATGAGATTGATATGTGAGAAATTTGAATTTGAGTCATTAATCATAGTGACTCAAAGTAATAGTGACTAATAATAGTCTTTAATTTATCTTACTAATGCTATGCTGACCCAGTATAGTCAGGCTTCAAACATACTGTTCAATCACCTCTCACAACACTAGCCTAGCATATTTTCAGACTTCCCTGTCATCTGACTTTATCTGTTTTATTTTAACATCTCACAATAATCTGTTGATGTTTTATTAAGGTATCTGCTGTAAAATATGCAAGGCCTATGCAGGGATAGAGCAAGGCTAATACAATTATCAGATTTTAAAATGCCACAGCTAGCATCATATGCATTAGTCCTACCAGTGCTGAAAAGATATTAATGAGTCTGCCCGATTTAGCTACTCTGGGTGGTCCTAGCCTTTCAATAATTTCTCTAATCAATACTTCATGCTACAACTACATGGCAACAAAGGATGGCTTTCATTTTTCCTGGCTAGTTTTATTTATCTTATTTGTCAAAAAGCATACAATAGAAGGTTAAAATTTCCATTTTCCAGGACTTTTTTTTCCCACTAATATCAATCAGTAAATAACCTATGTACAGCAAATTACATTAAGTCAATTAGTATGCAAACAACCTCCTAAACTCTATATGCCTGTCTCATTACAAACCGTGAAGACACAACTACGCAGTGTTGCAGCTGCTGCCTCAAGTCTTCCTTGGAGAAGTCTTAAAGCCATTGACTCTTTGCTGTTACTCCGTGAGCTCTGCCAGCAGAGTGAAAACATAAATCATTACATAAAGGAGCTTGTCTTGATTAGGGTATTTTAATTCCTTTCTCTTTGTACTGGCACACTGACTGAGTAACAAATTTTGTTGGAAGATATATGAAGGAATAAAGCCATAACTAAAAAAGCAAAAAGCAAGCAAAAATCTGGAGGTGAAGAGTGAGTGACCAAGACCAAGACTCCTTATTTCATGCATGTTTAACTCCTGGTTATGCAGAGCTACGTTACCCAGGTGACAGCTTATTTGCGGGATGAATGCAGAGCAGCAAAGCTGCCAGGGGACGCACAGCACAGTAAGAACAAGGTGAAAATAGCTCCAGGGTAGATCTGATGTCAATACCATGCACTTAGGCCACGTGGAACTGGATGGCATGTGTCCCACAGCTAAGCTACTTCCATGGAGTCAGTCAATGCATTTCTAAACTGGAACACAGATGCAGTAGCTCTGCCTTAGTGTTCACAAATAAGGAAGAAAGGGTTTGACATGTGACAGTCAATGGTGGCCTCAACTGTAGTGACCAGGAAATAGCAGAGTTCAAGATGCTGACGTGTGCAAGGAAGGTGAGTAGCAGACTTCAGGAAAGGGACTACGGTTTATTCAGGGAAACAGGAGGTGGCACTCCATGGGAGGCAGCTCTGAAGGGTAAAGGAGCTCAGAAAAGCTGGCAGCAGGTCTTCAAGGACAACCTCTTCAAATCTTAACAAAGGTACCTCCTGATACTCAGGAAAACAAGTAGATCCATCAGGAGTTTGTCTTGGCTAAACAGGGAGTTTATGGCAGCACTCCAGTGCAAAAAGACAGTAATGCAGGAGGTAAAATCAAGGACAGTCCACAAAGAAGGAATCTAGAAACATTGCTCAGGCATGTAGGTATTGTCACAGGATAATCAAAGCTCACCTAGAGCTGAAACTGGCCAAGAATATCAAGGGCAACAAGAACAGCTTCCAATGCTTTGAAAGGAAACTGGGCAAGGGTCCCAGTGACGTGAGAGGAGTGAGTGGTCCACCTACTCTCAAAAAGCACCAAGAGCGCAATCCAGGAGCCACAAACCAGTCATCCTCCCTTGGGCCCTGGAAAAATCATGGGACAAGTCCTCTTGAGATAGAGGAAGCAGCTGCTTGTGAACAATCAGCATGGACTGACCATGTGGAAATCATGCCTGCCCATCGTGATTACTTTCCATGACAAAATTACTGAATTTATGGATGAGGAGAACAGAGTGGATGGCATTTACCTCACCTTTAGCATATTTTTCAAGTCTCCCACAGTCTTCTGGTATCTTAAATATTATGGTCCGGGGGGGTGGGCAACCAACTGGCTAGTGACTACCTGGAAAATGGGGTTCTGAGGGCAGAGGTAATGGCTTGTACTCTACCTGAAGGCCGCTAAAAAGCAGGGTACCACTGGGTTTTACTCTGGGACGCATTCTGTTTAACATCTATCAGTCACCTGGAGCACAGTCTCACTAAGTTTGTAGATGATACCAAACTCAGGGACCAGTCAAAACCCTTTTGTACAGAAGGACCTAGACAAGCCTGAGGGATTAGGCAACACAAATATCTGTCCATATTCAACAAAGATAAACACAACCTTGCACTTGGGAAGGAGTAGTGCCAACACAGGCTGGGCAGTGACTGGGGAGCAGCTCTGCTGGGAAGGACGGGGGGGGACAGACAGCAGGCTGGGCATGAGCCGGCTAAACGTGCTCCCTGCAGGCAGCTCCCTGCAGGCAGCTGTACGCCGCCGCACCGGGCTGTGACAGGAATCCTGTGTACCATGAGGACACGGGCAGGCGAACCAGAGCTGACAGAGCGGGAGCTCCCCCGGGGGCCGCAAAGAGCCGACCGGAGGCAGCCGCGGGCGGCCCGCCCGTACTTTTTGAGCCGGTCGGGCCGGGGCCGCCCTCCCTGAGGTAATGCCGCCTGCCGGGGACACGGCGCCCAGCCGGGCCCGGCCCCGCTGGCCTCCCGCCGCCAGGCCGCGCCCGCTCCCGGGAGGGACGGAAGGGGCGGCCGGGCCCCGCCATGCCCCGGAAGGCGGCGGCACACACGTGGCGGCGGGGGAGTCATGGCCGGAGGGTCGGGGCGGCTGGAGCGCGGACAGGTACCGCGGGGAGCCGGACGGAGCGGTTCGGGCTTGGCTTGGTTTGGCTTTGCTTCAAGTGCGGCCGGTGCCGTTGCAGGTGCGGAAGGCGGTGGAGGCCCTGCTGGCTTTCTCCAGGAGCAAGGCGAAGGGAGACGCGCTGCTCCTCAACGAGAGCGACAGCCTGCACCTCCTGGTGACCGTGTGGAAGATCCCGCGGGTGGCGCAGATCATCAAAATGTAAGGCACCGGCCCGCGGGGGGCCTTCCGTCCTGTGGCGTGCCAAGGGCCCTGCGGTGGTTAGGGGCTCGGGGAGTGCACTTCCACGGCCCTAGCACTGCTTTTAGCTGTACCCTGCCGTGCTGAGAAAGCTTACATCGCTTTGTCTGGGTGTCAGTACTACCCAGCTTCACTGGGTGCAGGCATGGTGCGGAGCATGGATGGTCCATCTCCTCCCAGGATATGTGTGCTACCTGGTCTAATGATCTTTGTAGACAATGTAGACCTACTTCTGAAAAAAACTTCTGTCTCCTCTCCATCTCCTTTCCTCGCTGTAGACCACTGCCACATAGCATCCGAACAGAAACAGCAGAGGTTTGCCTGTTCACAAAGGATGAACCGAATTTGTCTGCAGAACAGACTGAAAATCTGTACAGGAAACTTTTGACCCAGAATGGGATCACAAGTGTTAGTCAGGTAAGAGAGATGACGATATAGCACAGTACTGTTGTGTCTTTCTTCTTGAGTGGAAAGGGAAAAAAGTCCACTGCTTAGTATTCTAATCTCAGCAGTTCTGAGTTAACAATCTCAAGTAAGATTTTTTTGTGACTATTCAAACTGTATGTTTTCCAAGCTTAAAAATTTACTCAAAATCATTTCAATTTAAGACTATGCCTTTAGCAATCAGATGTAGTGGTTAGATAAATACTCAATATTTGGTTTGATTTTTTTCAATTGTTTACTCACAATACAAAAGAATATTCAAGTCCTTTGCAACTGGATTGGATCACTTATGCTACCCTCAGTAAAATTGGAAAATATTTTCTATTGCTGTATTTATCTTGATGTAGGTATTACCATGTGCTCTAGTTTTGTTTGGTGATGTGCAGTTGCTGTGCAAGAGATCCATATCATCTGATTGTTTAAAAACTACTGTATCCTTTTTCTATCAGTTGTCTTCAACATTCTAAAATAATTCTTGACCAACTAGCAGTTATGCAAGTTAATTTTATTTTATAAGGTTATAAGAAATATTCTATGCTGCGTTTTCAATGGTGGGACTAAACTGTTACTTTCATTGTAGGTGATCTCATACAAAACTCTCAAAAAAGAGTATAAACCGTTTGAAGCAAAGCGTCGCCTCCTGAACAGATTCGATCTCTTCCTGTCTGATGACCGAATTAGAAGGCTTTTGCCCTCACATTTAGGAAAACATTTCTATGAAAGGAAAAAGTAGGTCTATAAATTCTGTCTATCAGTTTTGCATTGTTACTACTTTAAGATTTAATTCTTTTTACTAAAGTTTTGTTTAGTTATTTGGTAGTTTGTTTTTTTTAATTATTATTTTTCCCTCCACCTTTTCTTTTTTAGGGCACCATTATGTGTTAACCTAAAAGCCAACAATCTCGCTAAGGAGTTTCAAAAACATATCCAGGGTACAACACTCCCAGTTACCAACAAAGGGTGCTGTTAGTAAGTATGAGGAGTTTAATACTTCACAGGAAGGTCTATTGCACCTTAACTGTAGGAATTTTGAATTGTTTATTCCATTAACATGCAAATAAGATGTTAAGGGTCACCATCCCAGGTATGGGTCATTTTGAACCTTAGAAAAGAAATATAAACCAACAAACCATATAAAGAGATCAGTAATTCTACTTACTACGAAGTCTTACTCTAAAGTTTTTTTCCTCGTTGCTAAGGAATTTCTAGGCAACTATCACTGTCAATCAGCATGTACAGTCATAGAAAAATATGGCTGTTCAATTAGATAAAAACCACTTCCAAGATACTGTCTTCTTATGAGACTCTTTTTAACGTATTGTGCATCTAAACTAATCTTGATGTAAATCTATCTTAGCAATGAAAGACAGAAATTGCATTTCATAATATTAAAATGGTTAATACAGGTAACTCTATTCTGACTGTTGATATGAAAGACTTAGTGATAGTCAGCCATCTTCCGTGAAAGCTAAAATCATTGCAGATAAGTGGTCTTCTGTTTTATTTCTGGGAATACTGAAGAACAAGTAACTTAGTATGTTTATTTACTCTTCTCTGTTTTCAGTACAACACGTATAGGTCACACTGGAATGAAAGCTGGTGAGATAGTAGATAACATCATTGCAGCAGCTGAAGTGATTGATAAGAAGTTACCAAAGGTACTGCTGATTGATTGCATCAGATTATGAACTAACTTGCCTTTAGCCTTGTTATTTTTAAATTATGTATGTTTTTTTTGTTGTTGCAGAACTGGAAAATGTGAAAGTTCTTCACCTCAAGACACTTAAATCAGTTGCACTTCCAATTTTTACTGCACGTATCTCCAACTTAAATGAGCTTGACAGACAGCCAGTTGTTGATAGAAAGGAAGGAGAGGTAAAAAAAAGAAAAATCTTCAAACTTGCCGTAAAACCAGATCAGAACCATTAGCTCTTTGGCTTCTTTTTCTGCGTTATAGCAACTAATGTGTTGGGCTTACAAGCTTGAGCCATGGATTCCAGGCAGCTATGGCCGCAAAGTTATTAGGCACTCCTTACTGAGCACTTCCCATACACAGTAACAAGAAATCACTGAAACTCCCTTAAATGTTATAAAGCAAATTAGAAATAAATAAGCTAAGAGTTTCTAGTCTTGAAACATAGATTGAACTGAGGCTCACTCTTGAAACTCTTGCTTGAATAGTGTATTTGTCTTCTGAAACTACATTCATTAACATATACATGGATTTAGACTATGCATCCATTATATATTTGCTAATCAGTGGCATAGGAGCCTGTGAATTATTCAGATATTTGTATATTATTTTGCCAGGATGGGAGGGGAGGGCTTCATCTACATTAATTAAAAAAAAAAAGCTATTCCTTTGTACTTGGTTCTATTATGTTCCAATTTCTAAAACAAATGGGGAGCATATATATACAACTTCAAGACTAATTTTTACATTGTTTTCATTTATTTATGAGGTGTTTTTGAGGAACTTCTCCTATGCTGAATGTAACACATTTTCATATTTTCCTTATGGTTGACCAGTCCAGGTTTACTGAAGAACTTCTCAATTGATGTTGCTAGACTGTCTTATTCTTAACTGTATTAAAACAATTGTTATGTTTAGAAATGTTATGGGGAGTTGTCTGAGGTGTACTTCAAATCCTTTGTAGAAGGGAAAGAAGAAGAAGAAGAAAACGAAGAAGGCAGCTAAAAAAGTGAATTCAAGTCAAATTACTGTGAAAACGAAAAATAAGGATGCTGCTGCAACCCAGGAACTTGTGATTAAAGAAAAAGTAGAAGTAGTCCAAGAACCAGATGAACATGATGATGATGAAGAAATTCCACAACTGGTGCCTATGCAAATAACCAGCCTAGCTGAGCTAAAGGTAATTATTTAAAAATATTGAGAAACTTACATTTTAGTTAAAACTAAATACTATGAACTATGTAAATCATTCATTGCTCCTTAGGGAATAATGTGTTTTAACGCATTTCAGATGAATTGAATTTTCTTAAAAATATCATGAAAGCAAGATCTGTTTGTATATGGGGGGATGCTCTGAGGAGTTATTTACTTATTTTTAGTTAATTCCTCTCACAAAGGAAGCCAGTGTTTATTGTCCTTTTTATTGTTTTCCTAAATAGTGGCAATTTTGTCTAGCTCATAACAGGTCTGAAGTCAGAAGAAAGGGTAAAATGATTGAGAAACAGTTGATACGTTAATAAATCAGTAACTTACTTGATTAATTCAAAATTTCTTATAAAGTTAAATTTTTATGTATTTTAATGCATCATCTATCGAGTGCAGAACTTGAAAAACAAATGCATGCGTTCTCTAGGACAGTAATATACAACATTAACAGTCACATAATATACATTAAGAGCTAGCAGCTTGCATGAAATACTGTATAGATTTACTGTTGTAGATATTGAAGGTAGCATGGATTGTGTCACATGTCTGCAAAACAACTAAACTCACAGTACTCGCATGTCTAACAAATACCTAGTGGACAGAAATGGGTGAATAAAACAGTAATGCTTTTAAATTCAAATCAGTTTTACTACACTTGTGATTAGAGTGTATCTGTTCAGGGATATCTAGACTACCACTACGATTATGTGCAGCCCAGTAAAACAAAAAGTCGTACAGCTTGCTTCAAGCTGCTGTCACGCAGCAGGCCTCTGTCAGCTCACACGATGTGATTGCCAGAGCCATGGAATAGGTACAGTTGGAGTTGAGTTGTATGAGTTATTCTGGTGTCAGCAGCCTTCTTTCCTGAGGGCCGTTTGGGAATATGTGATGATCTCTAGGGAATACTGGGCCTAGTGCACATGTAAAAACGCAGTTTGTGTGTGTACAGATGGACTCTGCATAGAGTTGATCTCTGGAATCTATTAAGCCCAAATGCAGGACAAGAAGGGGGCTGTGGTTTAAATTCTGCCATCATAACAGTTCAATGACTTGGTTAACCAGGAAGGTAAACATCCTCATATCTGCTCAATCTACTTACTTAGTAACTATTTTGTTAATTTTTCATGATTTAGTTCTGTGTTTAGTCCTCTGTTTCCAGCCTGAAATGTGAAAAAATCATTTGGGCTAGGGAATAGTACAATCGATAGAAAGCATTTGTCATTTAGAATGGTTTTCATTGATCCCTCTTGAAAAAACAGTGGAGATGTTTGTTATTTGGAAGGATAATGCTCTTTTATGTCTTAACTACAGGAAGTGGAACCAAATCAGAGTCCAGTAGAAAGTGACAACCTGGGCAAGAAAACAAAAGCAACCCTTGGTAAGAGAAAGAAACAACCTCTAGATGCTGAGACTCCAAAAACAAAACATGCAGATGTGCAGATGTCACCAAAACAGAAAAAAGCCAAGCAGCTCAGCATGCCAAAGGAAGCAATAAAAGAAAAAGAGCTGAAAAAGACTCCCAAAAAGCCTGAAGCAAAGTCTTTTGCAACACCTAAAGCTGGGAAACTAGTACAGTCAGACAAGAAATCTTCCAGAACACCAAAGCAAACACCCAAGAAAGTGGGCAGGCCACAGTCAGCATGATTGTTGTCTATTGTAACTTTTTTATATAGTCATTCAGTTGTGTCTTTTTAGAAAAGAAGCATATTCATGGAATAACATACCTGGTTAAGAAAATCTCATCGTAAGAGCTTTTTTCACTGGCTTGTAATGATTCATTTGTGTTTTCTTCTAATGGATGAGCTGGAACAAATAAACACATCATTTTAATTGGCTTTATTTATTACCTTATCTTTCTCCTAGTCCAAACTGAAAGTACCCAAATTCATTAAGTGTCAAAGAACAGGGAAGGGACTATTCCAGACAAAAGTGGAGAAATATTGCATAAGTGACATTTTCCAGAAGCATAATTTGGTAGTGGTATGAAAAAGGGCTGAAATAAAAACTGTGTATCCCAAGAAAGACAATCTATTTAACGTGATTTAAAACATGAAATCACTGCTGCCATTTTTCTTGAATTGTTCAATATAATGAAAATGTGTTATTACAGATATTCAAGTTAGCAACCTGATTACAAGCAAAAGTGTTTTTTTTTTTAAGCTATTTTTTACCAAGGGTATATTTATAAAGTATGGAAAACTAATTTTAAAACCATCAATTTTTGAATTCACAGAACTGTCGCTATGAGAGGGGGATAAAATTTACTGGTTACTATCTTTCTCACACTGCAGAAACTATTGGAATGTGGTTTTTTTTTTCAGTATCAAGTAATACAATTTTTTTTCCTAACAGTTTTTGGGTGAGTTTATTTTCACTATATGCAGAGCTCCTCTGTGACTTGGAGCCCCTGTCTGTATCTGCTGTGTCTCATTTCATCATCTGCCTGAACTGTTAATAGTGTTTTTCATGTCATGATGTCCACGCAGTTTTGCCTTGGAAACAGTTTTTTTTTTGTCTGTCTTGCTCTTACTTTTTAAATCTGTTTTTCTTGCTATAACTATTCTAGCTTGAAATCTGTGTTTTGTCTGCATACAACTTCTTTTGAGTTCTTTCTTTTTATTCTTTATGTAGCACTGTGTGGATCTGTTACAAGGGAAAAGATGCAGCCTTCCTTTCTCCAGTTCTCCTTCCTGGGGTTAGAGATGTCTGTTCTTCGTTAGAAGCAGAGTATAGTAATATAATCGTCTACATCCTCTTGTGGAGTACTTCTCAGTTTGACATTTTCCATTCCAACCTGTACTTTATTGGAAATACTCACAGGAGGATCTAATGATTCTCAAGAACTGATACTAAAACCTTTTCCTGGCTTTTCCTTCAGCAGGTCTAATAATTGAATGCAAAATCTGTCTTCCTTACATTTCAACAAGAAGTCTTCTTCCTATCTATGTACAGGTTCTGCAGCAGTATCCTTCAGAGAATGCTATTCCATACAGTACTTCACCTCTAAATAATCTGTCCGCAAATACAAACTTGCTTCAGTGGTTAAAAAAAATAAATAAATACAGCTATATCTTTCACTTCAAACAAATCTTCTGGTTTCTAAAGCTTGCTTCCTCTTGGATGACATTATTTCTCTTTGAAGGATGTTTATCTGCGTGCTCAAGTTCAGTTGTAGAATGGATAAAAATGATGTTCTCATTGCAAGACCACAGTTTATGTGAGCTCTTTCCTGCCACCTCACTTCCAAATTCTCTATTTTTTAGTTAATGCTATGGCTGAAATCTAGGGACTTCACTGTTCAATGTGCTTCTGCTTCATGTAGCAGACACCTGTCTCTTATGATTTTAGTTAGTCTTAAACTACAAAACTACTATTTAAACTACAGACATCAATTTCTTAAATTACAGGTTTGACTATATCTTCTTTAAACCCTCATGTTTGTCTTCCCTTTGCTCTCCTGCCATATAAGGCAGGCGTGTCACAATTTAAAATCCTTCTTCGTAATTCTTAAACCCTGTTAATGTATTGGCTTTCCAGCTAACGAGACCATTTTGTTCAAAGGTTTCTAACTGTGATCCTTCTATGGTGTTTGTAACATTTCAGGAGACAGAACTGGTTCTTTTCCCTACACCTCAAATAAAAAGATTATCTTGCAAGTAAAGTCATGCTTATCAGTATAGTCTCATCTTTCTTTACACTCACTAGATTTGTTTTTCAAAGCTGTAATATTACTGAGACAGACTATTTTTGATTTGTTTGCATAGCAAGGGGAATAGGGCTCTGGTCAATGATAAGGGTTCCTAGACACTATTTGAGTACAAATAATAAACTGATTAGTTTCAGTTGTTTCAATGTCAAATATTTTTCCTTTTTAACATAATATATAAAATATACTGCAAGTGCATTTGCATTTAATATTTTTATAGCCACATTTTCATGTTTTAGATTTCAGTTCTTAGCAGTTTAAGCAGTTGATACTGCAGCTGTTTGCTAGCCATTAAATGGAATAGTAACATAGCACATAGAAGCTCAGACCAAAATTGAACTACAGTTTAGAGAAATATCTGCAGTCTATATCAGGCAGATGACAGTTTCTAGGCTGGGATACAACATAAGGCAGTCTTTACCACATATATCACCCTAGCTTCTTCTTACTCAACTTCTTAATAAAACATTTTTCAGGGAAAATAACAAAATATATGTATTTATTCATTGAAATCCAAGAATATATGTATTTTAATAAATGTGAGAAGTGAGATCAACCTTTAAAAAAAAAACAAAACAGTATGCTTTCTGTCTATGGAAGGAAATGAATCCCAAATCTGTAATTTGATAGAAGAAGATACTTTCCTAAGCTACCTTACTGGTCTTTTTACTTGTATCTTTGTACATGTTGACCATTTATTCTTTGTGACATCAAGCAAAATTTCCTTACCTCCACTTCTGGGACCTGTTTCTGCTACAAGAACAATTAAGGGTATCCCTGCATGCTGGTCACAGTAGAGTTGTTCCCTCCATCTGAAAAACACCAAACACTATATGAATTCAGAGGTGCCACCAAAGTGAATCAGTCCCACAAAAGCATGAAAAACGCACTGAAGAACTGAAAAGTTGTATACTTGGAAGTTGCATGGAATAACCAAATTGTTTCTTTCTCTATGATTAGTTCGCATACTTGGAGAGAATAAAAGGCAGACTTGTGATGGAAAGCTCTAGTGGTATAAATCTTCATTAACAATATATTCCTCAAATTCATAAAAGAAGATAAACCAACAGTCTGTAACCAGCCTAATTTGCAGAGTTCCAAAAAAACAGCCTAATCTCCTATTTAGGATATCCTGTATTAAGATTTGCTGCCTACAAAGTGATTAGGTACTAAATAAAAAGTGATAAACAAGTCACTAAAGAATATGAAAAGATTCTGTTTGATCCAGGGTGTCAACTTTCTGTAACCCATGACACCCTGTTCTGATCTACCACAAACTTTTTTTTCTTTCTTTTTAAATCAATGAATAAATGAACCTTAGCCAAAATAGCAAGTCTGTCTCAATGATCTGTTAGATCCATGCTAACAGAAGATCTAATTCTTGACCAAAAATAATCCTATTGCTTTCTAGTCTAGCCTGCAAAATATCACTTCACTTCCATAATAGTGAAGTTAAGAGAGTAGATGCAGAACTCACCTCCATTTTTGGAAACATGTTTTTGCATCTAATAATTCATGATAAAATAAATCATTTGTTAGTTAGTAGATATGCAGAAAATTAGGAAATGAAGATCATAACTTCTGTCTGTGTAATTAACAGTGATTCATACTAGCCTGTAGGTGCTAGAAAAGCACATCCTTCGCACTGGAAAAATTAACAAGCACTGCTTGAAAATTCTACAGCAGTTTGAGGCAATTTATGTTGGGATTGCAGTAGCCTTGCCTTTATGGTCATAGCAGCTCTGGAATTCATAGCTAGGTAAGATGTAAAGCACCTGATGAAGCTACAAACTAAGCCACTGGGGAGAAAGTACATATAATTTCTACGCTCTATATAGCAGAATTTGTTCCTTTTCAAGTTGCAAAGTATCCAGGATTCTGACAGTTAACTAAGATGTGACACTACTGATGCAGTTTTTACTTTTCCTATAAGTAATGTACTCTTTTATTTAAAAAATACATATATATGTATATCTAGAGTTAATAAAACTGGGGTAATAATTTAACATAGCCATCACAGATCTTCATTTGGAGACATTTGTAGTAGTCACCCTTGCTTAGAATCAGTAAGTTAACACAGTTAACAGAGAGTTACATTTCTCAACTCATCAGAGTGTGTTGAAGAGCAGTGTTAAAAGATGGAGGTAAATTTATTTTGTTTATTCAGGACACTATTTCTTAGTTATGTTTTCCTTGTGTAAGAGGCCTAGGGAAACTTGACACTTTCCAAACTAAAAAGGAAGAAATAAGAAAAACTCATATTCATTCCAAATAAACTGAAACTGTGCCTATTGCTGATGCATTACAGAATCAAATCTGGTATATAACATGATTGTTTTCAATTAAATAATTACAACTATCAAGCTGAAAAGACAAAACCATCTCTTCACTTCCTTTATATAAGCACCCATAAAATGAAATAAATAATAAAATATAATAAATCAATTGTCTATGCTGTCAGAAGCAGCTGAGGAGAAAAACACCCCCTCTAAGGCTAAGCTGATTTAGCTCTGCAACACAGATTGATAGGAATTAAGTTCAGCCTACAAGAACAGCTAGCAGGTACTAGTCAAGGCTGAGCCATTGTGGTAATGAGCATCAGGAGGCTAAAACAAATCAAGTATGTTCCTGGATAAATGCTTAGAGACATGTATAGACCAAGCAATTTATAGATCATTTCAATTTTCTAGAAGGTGGGAAGAAAGGAGGAATGAACCATAAAAACCATTTGTGGTGCGTCTAGTAAAAAAGTCTTACAATAAAGTTGTACTGCCACAAGTTCTGTCAGGAGTCACAAGTTTGAAATGGGGCCTTTGGTTAAGTTCTTACATAACAGTTCAACAGTGCTATTTGCTTTCAGCTTAGGTGAGATTGTTTTTTAAGTAGAAAATTATTTCTTTTAACTTCTCTATTAAGAGTGTAAAACAATTAAGTAATTGTCAAGGCATATCTTAGCTCTTGAAGTGCTTCAAGAAGTAGAAACAATGCTTTCTTTACATGGCTCATATCTCCTTGCATTAACTGCTTCATGGAGACTGAGTAATAGCCATTTTTTTTGTGTGAATTGTTTGTGTGAACTTAAACTTCCTTTAGAAGAACTGAAAGCAGAGTGGCTATACAGAGGATAGAAGGGAAGAGGAAATCAGTAACATTTAAAACATCAGCATTCTCACACACACACAAAAAAAAAAAGTAATCTGGTTCATTTTTACTATTTGCAGCAAGAGCTGAAAGTAAACTTGCTGTTAGGTCAAAGAAAGCTTCTGTAAGAAGTCTTTTAGTTGAAAGTTTTGATAAAGATATTACCAAAATATATGCTCTAGTAGTACACAGTGAGGTTGTTTTGTACAGAATTAATTTTATGTTGCTCATCTGTTCTCCATGCTTGTATTAAAGTGGGAACTAACACATGTCCATTATAAAGAAAACCTGGAGTCAAAAACTAAATCTTTCAAAAAGAAACCTACAATGAAACAATTTAGTGCAGCTAACTTGCTAATTACTATTCTACTGAAGCCAATAAATAAATAAATAAATAAAGTCTGCTGAACTACTTCCTCTTGCCAAGAGATGGAACAGCTAGGTTATCTTCTACTCTGATTTATATGTCTGGATGCTTTTTAAAGAATCAAATGGAGATGTATTCAACATGTTAGTAATTTCAGCAGTGTCAAGTCTTGACCTCTGAGCTCTTCCTTAAAAATGGATTTCCATGGGCAGATTAATAGGAAAGAAAAATACCATCTGTCCAGGATTATTAATACTGACTTCTATTTAAACTTCCTTCAGTGCTTCTTACTCCATTGTACTAAGACCTGCCCTCTCCCCCATCAACCTTCAGATTAAGCATAATGATCATAGCCAACCACCAAAATATATATATGACAAAATTGTATATGACTGTTGGAATTCCCTGTTGTCAGAATAAGTATATAACCCTAAAATTAGCTTGACTTCCTAAAACTGTCCTGAATTAATAGAATAATAATAATAAAACTAAGTAGGTATATGAACCTCACTCAAATTTGCATAACTGGTAAATTCCTTCTCTTACACTTCTGAGAAGGAGAAAAGTTAGAACATTACTTAACACAAGGCAGAATAGGAACTAATAAAACCACGGGTGTTTTATTGAAGCTAGGTTTAAACTTTAAAATGCAAAAGATATTTGAAATAAATCAAGGAGAATAGCAGAACAGGCTTTTTGAGACCTAGGACCACTTCCGTCTTAACGATTATAGTACCAAAGTGAAAGATATTTTATTGTTGAAGTAGTGTATTTTTAACTTTTATTATTATTATTATTATTATTATTATACAGATAATTTCAGCTTGTGTCTTCCTAAGGATGCCTTTTATGGAATAACATCAGGAAGGCAGGCAATCCCTAAAGAAGTGGCTTCATCTAGTTTTGATTCTCCATCTCCAGCAGGAGCAGTGATATGTGAACCAAGTGCTATGATTGAAATCGAGAGTCAATGGTCTTAGTGCAGTAAACCAATCGCGCTCCTTGTCACCGTTGTCCTCAGTGAAATTGTTCTTGGCACACTGTGGTAAATACGTGGAAGTCGCATGTACTCTCAGGCCTTTGCATCTTTTTATTGGTTTGATATTTCTGCTTACTGGAATAGTGTGGCTACCCATCATTAAACAATTTGTTAGAAAAGCCTCCTGAGGGTATATGCATGAAAGCCTACAGCTGTATATAGTTCTTGGGCTTGGGGACGTGGAGTGCTAGAAGGTGGGAGGATATGTGCCAGGTCATTAACTCTCACAAGACTGAACTGAAATATGCAGCTTGCCTTTTACATAACAGTTTTACCTGCTGGGTTTTTCACCTCTATACCTGCATTCACAACCAGCTTCCTGCTTATTAACGTGAAGTTGTATTCTGACTGCTCTTTTTAAGCCAATCTCCTCAAGCATGTAGTTAAAGCACTCTATATGAGCTTACAGGTGTACATTATATTTGCCTTGCAAATCCCCTGTCCAGTAGGAACTGCCTCATCTTGCACGTGTGGAACAGGTACCTTTACCTCAAGACTTCTTCTGGCGTTCCTCCCTTCTGGGGAGGAGCTGCACATCAGCCAGCTGAGGCAAAAACCTCACCTCGGGGCCCAGCTTACCTGCGGGAACACCCGCAGCCTCCAAGCCCCGCTCTTCCCTCACGAAGCGGGGCAGCGCCGCGACGACCCGTCCACACACAGCAGCGGCCTCAACGCGTCAGGGGCAGGAGGCAGCAGCCTGGCGGCGGCGCCCGACACCCAAGGGAGAAGCCCGGCTGCAGAGACGGGGCTCCGGGCGGCTACAGGGAGCCTAAGGGCGGCCGCCTCCCTCCCGCCTTCGCCTCGGCGGGCCGGCAGGTGCGCCTAGAGGAGGCGCGGCCTCGGCGTCCCCCTCAGGTGTGGCGCCGCCTCCGCCTCAGGTGCGGGCGGCCCCGGGCGGCGCCGCTCCCCCGCCATGGCGGCCCCCGGCGGGCTGGGCCGCTGCGTGGCCGCCTTTTGGCTGGCGCTGGCCTTCGACGCGCTGGGCCTGGCGGTGCTGCTGGCTGGGGTGTTCGCCGACGTGTTCTTCGCCGACCTGCTCATCTACGCGGGCGGCATCGGCATCTTCCTCAGCCTCATCTGGTGGGTGTTCTGGTACGCGGGCAACTTAGAGGTGCCTCTGGAGGAGCTGCGCGACGACGTGGGGTTGGCGCCGCCCAAGGGCCGCGGGGACAGCGTGCTGCGGGGGCTGGTGCACGGCCTCAGCCGCCGCCTCTCCTCGGCCTTCGGCTCCGCGCCGCGGACCCGAGCCGCCGCCACCGCCGACCTGGAGCTGAGGGGCCCGCGGGGCCGCCCCGCCGAGCCCGGCAGGTGAGGGGCGGGAGGGCCTCGGCCCCGGGGAGCCGCGGGGGGACATCGCTTGTGTGCGTATAGAGCCCTCAAAAACCCTCCTACCTGAGACTTGCCCCAGAAAGCTCTCCTCCCTTGTTGTTAAAAAGCTCGTTATGTGAAAGCACCTGCCCACAGCAGAACAAATCTGAAAAATAATAATCTTGTGGAATCTTACCCGCTTCTGGCAAGTAATAAAAATCTCATGGAATCTTACTCGATCCTGGTAGTAATAGAAATCAAGTGAGGGAAGTGTCCCGAGTTTGGTTAGGCAGGTGTGATACTTCCTGAAGACACTGAAGGATGGAAAGGGCCACCGTGAACACAGCACACATGAGCATGAGGAAGTTGGCATAGGGTCACTCGCTGCAAGGTCTCTCAGGGGCAAGAACCAAGCCGTGTAGTTTGGGACTGGTCCTCATACAGCTCACAGTGTCTGGGAGAAGTAAGTGTGAGGTAACATAGCCATGAGCCACTGCCCACATGAACTCTTGTGAAAAAGATCCCTCTCTAGCAATGTGAAATACTTCTTTCTTGGCAAACAGAAAAAACAATGAAATGCTGACTTGTATGTAGCTTGGAGGCAGAGTTACAGCTAAAGGTTTGAAACTCATAAATGCTCATAAATTAACTCATAGTTAAACTACTCCTCATTGTGAACCTCAGTCATCTGAAAAAGATGTGCTATATCAAGTCTGCAAAGGAAGTGTTGGAGTCCAACTTCAAAACATAACCAAAGATCATCGAGGCTTTCAAAATATCCCTAGTATGTTCATTAATACAGCATATTTATTTAGGAAGAAAAATATGAGTAATGACTTGACAGTGTCCAAAAAAAAGTCAATTTTTCACTTCACTGTGTAAAATCGTATTCTGAAAGAACTGTGAGACCTACTTTGCACTAACTGCCTGAATTACTTGGGATGCTGAACATCTTATGGTCCTGATTCACTGTCTACAAGGTTATCTTTTTCTGCTGCTCCTTGAAAGTAAATCCTGAAGCAACTTCTGGCTTACAGAAAAGTTCATGTGAAAATTGCCTTCTGTGAAAGCCACAGAATTTCTTGAGAGGAAGTTCTAACAGTAGGGAGATACAACATTGCTTAACAGAAAACTTGTAGAAGGGGGGGATAAGAACAACAGCAATACAACTTAGAAGGTTTGTTACTGCTGCTGTGTAGTTTATTATTAACTATCTGCAACAAGAAATGGGCTGTTGAAAATAAGTCATTCTCCTTCCATTCTCTTTTTAGATTTTGCTGAAATGGGTTTAGAAATGACTGATCAAGATCTACATTTGCAGGAAAGAAATGACATTTGTAAATGAATATGCCTAACACTTTTCATCTAAAGCATATGGGTATTGAGTTGAGTAGATGAGCCGCTATCTCTGTGGATGGTCCTACTTTCAATATGCATATATAGATGTGTGCTTTGCTGTAATAAACTACTAGTAGTGAAAGTTATCCAGTATTTTTAAATATTTCAAATCTTGCACGTTGCTAATTTCAAATCTATGGTTTGTTATTTCCCATGGAGGCAGATATTTAGAGGACTTCATTGTGAGTTCTCCCCCTTGAATAGCAACTTCTAATGCTACAGTAAACAGACTTCAGTGCAGTTGCCTTAGTAATTGTAATTCAGAAGAAACCAAAACAAGGAGTGTATGAGTTGTGGTACAGATTGTAATATGAACTCCAATTTTAACTTTCAAGGCAAAATACAAAATAACAAGTAGTTGCACCTCCAAGATAATTTAGGGGTCTCATTGAAGTAGGTGCATCTGAAATACTTTGTACATTCTCGTAAGCAACTGTCTGAATTAGATCACCCTTTATTGATAGACCAAATCTTCTGCATATCTGGAGATATTTATGAACTTCACCAAGCAGGTTAAACGTGTTTGGGCAAGTACTGTCAAGAGCAAGGAGGGGAAAAAAAACCATTACCACTTTCCAACCCCACCTTCCCCAAAGGAAAACATGCACAAAAAACCCAAACCACCACAACATACTGGCCATTAGAAGAGCTTCCTGAGACATTACCTTGAGATTTCTCCCAGTATAAAGTCTCAATGTTAAGGAGAAGTGCAAACATCTGGAAATGAACTGTTGCCTTAATAAGGAAGTCTGCTCTTTCCAGAAACTACTTAAGCATTTTTTGTCACTTATGTAACTTTCTGGTTCTTGTGATTACTAATTTTTAAAGCTATTAATGAAATACCACATGCTGTTCTGATTTTGTTTCTTGAAAACTAAGAAAATAAGAAGTAAAAATAAGAAAATAAGTAAGTGAGAAGGGTGAGAGTTCTTGAGATATGGAATAAGTTATATTAAAGGAGTAATAAGTAGAGTAAGATCCTTGAGCCTGCAAGGAGAGGCAGAATATAACACATGCTAGAGGACTGTACAGTAATAAATGGTATGGAAAAGTGCATAAGGAATGATTATTTATTACCTCTTCCAAGACAAAGTGGGCATCGACAAGTTGTTGCATGCTATGCAACTGCACCGTGTGATTATTTGGCATAAGGTAATGTGGCACTTATAAATTTACAGACTCAAAAAGCTGAAGGAAAAAACAGAAGTGATACAATGATAATATATTTGGCTGGGGAAGACGTGGGGCAGTAAGTGGAAGTTGAGATAATATCTTAAAGAGAGAACATTTGCATGCTGTGATCTTATGTCTCTATCTGACATCCACACGTGGTCACCATTGGAGGTGGGCTAGTGATGTAATTTTTTATTTTTATTTTTAATTTGGGCCCCAACTGGCTGTTAAGCATGTAGAAAAGTACTTTTAAGA
This sequence comes from Cygnus olor, assembly GCF_009769625.2. Taxonomy (NCBI): domain Eukaryota; kingdom Metazoa; phylum Chordata; class Aves; order Anseriformes; family Anatidae; genus Cygnus; species Cygnus olor. The sequence goes on from NC_049183.1 coordinate 7,965,550, forward strand.
CTGATTTCAAATAATGGATTTAGAGTTTTATGTGATGATTTGTTTTAAGACTACTTTGGAGTAACATTTTCTTTGTGTGTTATCTTCAGGGTCTGCTGAAGACATGACTGTTAAAGTTACTGCCTTTAAAAGTGGGGAAAGTGCTACAAATTATGGAAAGAGAATTCCCTACTCAATGCAATAGGATTCTCTCATTCTGGAATAATTTCTACAACCACTGTGGATTCTGTATGAAGTGGACACACAGAGCTGTATCTCTGCCAAATGCACCTCTTTCAGCGTTGGACTGGATCACTTCTTTTTAACCATTTCAGAATTTAAAATCGATCTTCTAAGAAGTGAGAACTAAAAAGGAAACAAACCAAATTCACAGAAAAATAACTGCAGTGTGTAATGTAGAAGTATCTTTTGTAATAACCCGGGAATGTTTGGATAAAAAGCTCTTGCACAATGAAAAGCTCTTGCACTGTTTTACCAAGGTCTAGAAGTTGAACTTACTGTGAATTTTTATGATGCCAGTGCAATACTTTTATTTGTAAGGGTGCTTTTAAAATATCTATGTAAAACTGTTGATGCAAGGGTACAAATGTAGTAGAAGTTGTTTATAGTGTACATAGACAATTTACAGTGTCTCTTGTGAATTTTCATCATTATTTTGGAATAATTTGGAATTTGAAATTTTGTAAGTAGAAAAATAAGAATAGTGATGTTGGTATGCCAATCCTTTCTTCATAGTTGTGTATCATGTAATGTGATGACTTTTAGAGACGCTTTTTTAATCCAGTGATGATACAAGAATTATTTTTCTAATGCTGAAGCACTAAAAAAACCTACAAAGTCAAAAAAAAAAAAGAAAAAAACTAATAAGCACAATGATATTTTACAGAATCTTACCAAATTTACATCTAGAAGTAATTGAAATTGGGGTTGGGTTGTGTGTGGAAAAATTTATATTAAAGTTAATGATATGTAAAATTTTTGTATGTGAGGAATTCCTGAGTCCCTCTGTTTCTGCACTAATACAAAGAGTTTGAGCCCACCATTAGCAAATACAGGTAGGTCTTACATTTTTAATGCACAATTGGTTTTATACTGCAGCTTATTGAATAGTGGAAGTAGGTTTAAGGAGAGGGCTTACTGAGAATGCTGTGGCTGTACTTCCTTGTGAACTCTCAAATGTCTTTCAGTGTTCTCTTGAAAATTACTGGAGTAACATCGACGCGTATCCCGTGTTTTTAAAATGTTTTCCAAATGCTCTTAATCTTTCAACAAGTTCAGGTAGACCCTAGATTTGAAGGTCTATAATTTCTTTTTTTTTTTTTCGGTACTAACTGCAGGTTTTAGGAGTTTTATAGAACTGTTTCCTCCTTTTAGAGGAACTGCAATGCGACACCACTGTTTTATTACAATGGATGGTTTTAAAACAAACAAACAAAAACCCTCCTCCCTAAAACCTACTGATCATTTCAATGTCATTCCTTTTTTTTTTTTTCATCTGTTCTGAAAAACCACTTGCTTTTCCTGAATTCCCTGTAGCTCCAACTGTTAAACTGCATTATAAGATGTAATGTCTAGTTGGTTAGTAGGAGCGATAAATTAACCCAAAACTTGCATGTGCAGCACATATATCCAATATCAGATACTCAGTGATTGTTGGGTAGGATGGTGGATAGAATGTTGCCATGTCACCCAAAGTGCATTGGATTCAAATGTTTACAGTTATGAATAGTATGTGTAATTAATTATTAAATATAGGAGTTGGCACACCAGAGAAGAAGGATTATGGTTTTTATAGAGAAGGACTATAATGTTACTAGTGTGATGTGTCTAAACAATGATGTAAAAAGTACTTGCTGTGGAGCAGTGCTAATTATTGTAAGCTATATTGTGGGTTTTGTTTTTTTACATTTACTTTTTTAAATGTAAAGTAGTTACTGTTTCTTGCAGTTCGTTATTTGTGTTCTAAATAATGAAGGCTAACGCTAAATAGGAACTGGCAGCTCAAACAATTGTTAGCAGTTAAACATTAACAAATATTTAGTGCTATTTTAGTCTCCAGGTATCCTTATCAGTTGTAGCTCGATGCAGCACAAAGTCCATTCAAAGAACTTTCATGCTGGCCATGGCAAAGCAGCTGTACGTGCTTGGGGGTGCTGTTGGTGTGTGAACGTAGTCGCACATCTGAAGCTGGATTTATTCAGCCTTGCAGAGCACATAGGGCTGTTCTGTTTTTTTTTGTTTTGTTTTTTCAAATGCAGCCAAGATCTCCAGTAACCACAGCTTGGATCTTTGTTATGTGGTTATACAGGAGCCTTTTGTAGCTGGTTACCTGAAACTAGCTCAGCGTGGCACCCTACGTGCCACTTCCTGCAGTGACCGACCGCTAAGGCATTGCGTCACCCTTAATTTATAGCCACATGGAAGGCTACATGCTTGGCCTGGGGCTCTTCAGATGTGGACTGGACCCGAAGAAAGTTTCAGTGCTGTGTGTGCATATATATATATTTCTTTAAATAGGAACATCTTCTCCGCGGAGAAACCAAATGAAAGTTACTCATAAATTCTACAAAAGCTCCAATGGGACTTCTGGGGAGGCAAGCGAGTGGGAGGGAAGTATTAACTACAGGGCAGTGTGTGCAGAGCTGGTGAAGGGGAGTAAGGTCAGCTGCACTCTGGTGCTGCTGCAGGCAGCAGATGGAATCCTAGAATCGCTAAGGTCGGAAAAGCCCTCCAAGCTCATCTGGTCCAACCATGTGGTCCACCAACGTCACCCACTGAACCATGTCCCTAAGCACCACGTCCAACCTCTCCTTGAACACCCCCAAGGACGGTGACTCCGCCACCTCCCTGGGCAACCCGTCCCAAGGCCTGACTGCTCTTTCTGAGCAGAAACGTCTCCTCGTTTCTAACCCGAACCTTCCCTGGCGGACCCCGAGCCCATTCCCTCTGGTCCTACCGCCCGCCCCGCTCCTCCCGCACCACCGACGCGGAGCCAGAGCGGCCGCTGCCCTTCTAGCCGCGCCTCTCTATGGTGGTGGGGAGGAGCGGTGCCCGCTTCCGGCGGGACGCGGGGCCCTTTCCGGCGGCGTGTGGCAGCGGGCGGCGGGGCCGCTCCCGGGGCCGGGCCGGGACAGGAGCGGGCAGCGGCGGGGCCGCCCCTGCCGGCCGCTCGGGGCCGGGCAGCGCTCGGGGCCGGCCCCCTCGGCCCCCCGGGCGCGGTGCCGCGGCCATGCTGCGGGGGGACGAGTTTCTGAGCTCGCCGCCCAGGAAGGCGGTGCGCTTCGGGGGCACCCTGCCCGACATCCTGCTCAAGTACGGCCAGGTGAGCCTTCGGGAAGGGGCCTTCGGAGGGGCGGCCCCGCGGGTTAGCCCCAGCGGTGCCCCGGGCGGAGGGGAAGCACGGCGACCCCGGCGCTGTCTGCAGAGAGAGTGGCACAAACGGCCCGTCAGCTTCAGCTCCCCCTCGGGCCTATGTGCTGCTGCCGCCTCCCTTCATGGGCTTCCCCTCGTGTTCGCCTTCTTTGTGTTGCTGTTAAGCAGCGTTAGGCTGCTTAGGTATGTTAGCGGCACGTGTGGGTTTTGTCAGAAGGGTAATGTTCTTTATTTATCTTCCCCTTGCTAGGGTGACACCACCGATTATGAGTTGTTAAAGCACCAGCTGTCAGACCCAGACATAAAGGTAAGTCGTGTCAGTGCGGAGCTCTGATGATTTAATGCTCAGCAGTCTGAATGTCACCTGTCAGACAGGTCGTGCTGGTGTCACCAAATCCTTTGCTTTAAACATTTAGCAGCATTTAACAGCTTTTTGCTTTGTGGAAACTATCAGAATTATCTCTGAATGAAAACCAGCAACTGTTGATTTATACATACATCCTGTATGCAGAATCTTGATAAGTGATGCCTCATGCTTACTGACTTTAGAGTGAGAAACTTTGTTTTGTGATGGATGGGGTCTTCCTTTCTTCCAGGTATCCTCCTTCTAGGTCAGTGATGTTTGTCTGCAGATCACTAACCGTGGTTATGTCAAACCATGGCTACTGACTTGCAGTGCCTTTAAGCTGTGTCAGTTATTACCTCCCGTTCTCACTGAAAGCATGGTTAATTAAGCATTAAGATGCATATGTATTTAGCAGTTAAAATAGTAGTTCCAGGTATGTTCCTTATAGCTGTGAATACCCGCCATGTTTGCTGCCCTTTTTCCATTTTGTTTTCTCTTTCAATCAAACTACAGAGCCCAGTAATACAAAGAGTGCTGCAGGAAGCATAATGTTATATTAAGTTCCTTTTCTTTTTAAATAGGACATTTTGTAAAGTTGTATTGTTTTTAGCAGGCCTTTTGGGGAGTACAAGCAAATTCAGTGTACAATTTTCTGTGTAGATTTGCTACTGTTTCAATATATCTCTTACTTCAAAACTTGAATGGCTCTTTGCTTAAACTAAGAACAAAAAAAAATGGATTCTGAGTCTGTCCAAGTGAGTTTTGCATGCCTTGCTCAGCTTGTAACTTAAGCCTTCCAGGCAGGCTGTTGGTTTAGGAGTTGATAGGCATTTATTCTTTCATTCAAGAATATCATTGGTGAGTGCACTAATTTAGTTCAAGAAATCCCTTTTATATTTATTGTAAATAATTTCTATTTACAGTCTTAATCTTTGACTTGTGGTTTTATAGTTGTTGCTATTAAAAATGGTTTGATCATATTGTTTATTGAAATAGATGCTTTTTTTTTTCCTGCTTATTTTTAGGATGCCCAGATCGTTAATTGGCTGCATGAATTTCGAGCTTCTGTCACCTACTTGACCAAGGACTTTGAGCAACTGGTCAGCCTTTTGCTGGTAAGTATCTCTTTATTCTATGGGAAGATTAAGAGCTTAGTGCTCAAAACATCTGTTTGACATCTTGGTCTTTAATTGCTTTCAGAAGCTGCCGTGGTTGAGAAGAAGCCGAGAGGTAGTGGAAGAATACCTGGGTTTTCTTGGCAATCTGGTGTCAGCACAAACTGTCCATCTTAGGCCATGCCTCCGCATGATTGTATCCCAGTTTGTTCCCCGTAAGTTATTTTTCTCTTTGTCGTCTTTGCTTGCTTATTAAAATGTCTCTTTCTTAGCTAAATTCTGTATAGTATATATCACAATCTGTTGTTTTTTTTCCATTTATTAATTTGAATGGCTGAATTGTGACAGACCCTTTTCTGTACCTACATTTCAGAAATCATGTTCTGAGGGGCAATTAGATTTATAGCGCACCCCATTTGTGAAGATGTTTAGATGAGGAATGAATTATATAATGCTTTTACTACTGAAAAGGGAAAGCTGAGATGATGGTCATGTCAGATATTCTTAAGAACCTCATGGTTCTCTGAATGTCTTTTTGACTGTTATTTTAAAAACTCTTGTGGATAATTTTGGTGCTTTAGTTGTCCAGTGTACTTTGATTTGGCATTGAAACTGCTACCTGTAAGACTTGTACGGTTTTCTAATAATGGTCTCATTTTTGGTAGCTCGAATAACCATCAGAGAAGATGATGTGGATATTTCAGATTCTGATGATGATGATGAAAGTGAGTATAAAGGAAGTAAGGCTTGTGTATGCTATCATAAAACATTTAGTGAAGAGGTATACATTGCATGTTGCTCCATTTTTACAAAATTAGTTTGTTGGAGTTAATATAAAGCATGAAGGAAACATGACATCCTTAAATTCCTTGTACTTGAGTTAGTGGTGTGGTGACCCACTCCTTGGTACTTCCAAAATACTGTTCCTTGTAGAGCATTTGTAGGAATATGGCTGGATGTGTAGGAAAACATTCCTAGTCCTAGGTTGTTTCAAAACCAAAGAAAAGTTAGGAGTTACTTTGTTTTAATTTTATTTATCTCAATAAAACTAGCTAGGTTGGGGGATTCTTGAGTGTTGTTGTGTCTGTGCTAATTCAGTTGATATAAATAACAAAAATGCCACGTAATTAGTGCATTTATTGATTAGGCAAACACATAGCTAAATGTCTTTCAAGAATTTTGTGAGTTCATGTCTTGAAAGCTGGAATAAATATCAGTTCTGCTTGTGAAGAGCCAATTACTATTCTGGTGTTCACCTGTAACGTTACCCTTAGAGAAGCCTAAGTAGTTGTTTGACTTGTGCAAAAATGAAGCATAATCTTTAGATAGATTTTATCTAATTTTAGACTTGGATTTGACATTTTGTAAATATTTCTGTAATGTGGGATACATTTTGGATTTCAAAGTTTAGCTTCCGTATAAGACAGCATAGCAACGATATCTGGCTTGGTGGCAGCGAATTCAGAGTATATTCTGATACCATGAATGTTATTTGGAGTTAATATTCATAATTATTTTAGTAGTAAGGCAATTCAACTTTATTTAAAAAAAAAAAAAGCAAATGCAATTTTCTTAGTTCATATCAATTAAATATTTTAGAAAAAACAGTTTTTGCTGGTTCCTGAGTTGGTTTTCTGCAACCCAATGGATAACAGTACTTTTTTTTTCTTTCTCTAGACCTTTCTGAAAACTTTAATACATGCCATAGAGCACTGCAAACTGTTGTAAGATATGTTCCTTCGTAAGTATTTAATTCCTAGGTTTCATACGCACTTTCCTTACAGCTACAAAACTGAAGATTTTTTTTTCTCCTAATTGGTAGTACAATAATTAATTTCATTGTGTGACTTTTTTTAATATTCACTAAATGGTATAACGTTCTGTCCAATCATTATGAAATTTCCATAGGCATCAGCAGCTAGCTGAGAATCCTTTTAATTTGAATAGGAATAGGAAGTAGGGAAAGTCATGTTTATAGCAACATAATTGAAGTAGCTTTTAACAAGCCAACAGTGAAAGTTTGCTGCTTATTGTCTGTTTTATGATTCTTACAAAAACAGATTTTATACAATTAGTTACCTTAAAATAAGGTTACCGTGAAGTAAGTGAATAAGCTTATTCCAGATAATAAGATGTTCCAATTATTATTGTCTTTAGAGTGCTGGAGCTTCAGTATTTGCTGTCATGATAACAACCTGTACCTTTTTTTCTTTCTTTTTTTTCTTCTGTGCAGAACACTGCAATTTCTTATGCCAATACTTGTAGAAAGCTTTCCTTTCATTAATAAATCAGAAAGAACTCTGGTAAGAGCCATGAACATTATTTTTGTTTGTTTGATCGTTTGCTTTTTAAAGTATGACAATTGATTTGGAGGTATTTAATAGAAATTTTTTAGTTTATTGCTTAAAAATCGTGGTTTTTTTTATGTTTATGTCCCTGTGTGGGTTTAGTAAAAGGTTGTCCAAACATACTTAAGTTTCTTGTGCATAGGCATTATGCCGGTCTTTAATGAGATAACTGCATATCTTTTTCCACAGGATTGCATTCTTAATCAATGCACAAGATGGACCTGTTTGGCGATGAATCTCAGGGTTGTATAGTAAGGAGACGGTAGGCTACCTGTCTCATTTATTGTAAAAATGGAAAGCATTCATCAGAACAACAGGGGATTTGATAAGCAGACAGAAAGCAATGGGTGATGTAGGTGAAATCCAATTTGCCAGTAGAGTAGGGTATTAAAATGTTTTATTACATCTCTAGTATGATGCTCCTATGTCATAGAAAACAAGCTGGAATCTTTTAACAGGTTACTGCTCTTGTATGGTACTTATATTTATTCTTTCCAACTTGGTATGTTGGCATTTTCTTTTACAGAAGGGCAGAGCCCTGCTCTACCAGCTAAGGTCGGTTGGAGCTGTGTTTTGAACCTTACAAGCACTGGGGAAAAAGAAAGAAAAAAAGTTGTTTGTATATGTTGCTAGACTTTTTTTTTTTTTTTTTTAATAACTCTGGATATTGGATCCCTATCTGTAAAATGAGGTGGATAGTAGTTCTCAAAAGGTGTTATGGGAATAACTTATTTAAGCAGTTCAGTGAGGAGCGTGTTGTGAAGAAATTAAAAACTGTGTTTTCAGGGCAGGGTTTGAGTGGAGTATAATTAAAGTATGGTCCATGCATTGTTGTTAAATCTCTTCAGTTTATAGATTTTCGGTAAACTAGCTCTGTCCATTTTATGCACTGAGCCAGATGGCCTGTGGAAAAATCATATGTCCTTGTGTAATTAAAGGTTGTGTTATAATGCATATTCACAAAGAGACTATGGTGTACTTAAATGTGTTAGCTTGACAGTTTTGCTATATGAAAGTTGCAGTGTTGTCATTTGTACATGTGTCTGTGTGAGCATGTGCACACTCAAAGAACTTGTTTATTAATTTGTTTGAATTATAATCAGAATGACTGTGAGAGCACTTACCTGTAGAATTTAGAAGTGTCTTTTTATTCTAATAACCTAAACCAAAGATTTCTTAGTCTTACTTCAAACAGTGCTACTAGATCTGATTCGAGAAATAGTGAGGAATGTGCTTGTTTTCATTTTCTTGGGGGAAGTTTAGGGACAAATGAATGTGGAAATGAATAACTCTTACAGAATATTTATACTCATTCTGTCTGGAGATACTTGGAAAAATTAGCATGGAAATAGTAGATTAAGAAGTTAATGATAACACAGCTTAACAATTGTAAGTTGGTGTCTGGTTTATATGTTAATTTATTCTAGACTGAATACAGTCTGTCTTAACCTATATCTGTCTCTTTAAATGACAAAGCGAGAAATGTATTTAAAAATCCTTGGCCGAAGGGATTTCGGTTAACATTATTATAGCTATCTCTTAATTTTGTGTTATAGGAATGTTACGTACATAACCTGCTACGAGTTACAGTGTACCTTCCAACACTGAGGCTTCAGATTCTGGAGCTTATTGTTGAAAAACTGTTAAAGTTGGATGTAAGTTTGTTCTGTATCACCTTTTAAGAAAGCTTGGTGTTAAAATTCACGGAGTAGAAAATACTCTTCAGCATTAAGTTCAACAAAAAGTTATGTTCTAGTACTGCTTGTGGTCATCAGTATAAAACCAACCAGATATATACTTAATTCCCAGTCTTATGATGTTACTACACCTGAGAGTTAATTGTATGATGTGTACTGTGCCACAACTGAAACAACTTTTTCGTAGTGATCAATGTTAATGGATGGAGAATGTGCGGTTGATGTGTTTTACTATCCCTCTGAAACAAAGGGATTTGTAGTCATAAAAGAGACAGAAGGGATAGCATTGTAAATGATTAAGGCTTTTAATTTTGGAGAACCTCAGCATATCCTGAGTATATGTCTGAACCTCAGCATATGTCCAATTTATGGGGAAAGCTTATATTCTGGAGGCAGTTCAGAGTGTGCGTGCATTGCATGCGTATCATTCCCTTTTAAAGTGTTTATTTAGTCAAGGTCAAGATCTAGCCTAGAAGTTATTAGTGTTGCCTTTTCTTTTATATAGATAATACAAGAAGGTTTCCTGTTGCTGTTATAGTCTTATAAAATTTAATTTCTTGTTTGCAACTGTAGGTTAGTACTCCACAGCAAGATATTGAGGATGCTGAAGAAGCTGCTAATAACTCTGATAGTGGGGAAAAATCTGCAGAGGAGGGACTTTTTGACATGGTTGGTTATCTTGTTCTACTCCAAATTTTTCAGTTTTGAGGTGTCTCTGTACTAAGCATAGGAATACATTATTGCTTTATTGTTGCTGCAGTACAAACAGGAAAAAGTGAAACATCTTCAAACCTTAACGGCATTCTCTAGGTGTTGAATTTATTTATGTAAATATCCAGCATATACACAGTGGATCAATTTCTTTCTGTAAAAACACAAGCAGCTATATATAAATCTTATTAAAGAATTTGTGCTAATTGACTTGGTTTGCAAAAATTTGCTTATACTAAGCAAACTATACAAACAAACAAAAAAACCCCTTCAGCACAAACATAGAAATTTAGTTTAACTTTTCCTGTAATTGCTGTCTTTGTGATACTGTATGTGTAAAAGGTGCATGACTGCCATTTTGTCAAACAGGAGGAAGATGAAGAAAGAAAAGGAAACAAAGTTGTCTCTTCCAGTAGTGAGAGAATGGCCCATCCGCTTGCGGAGCGGCTTGATATTTTGATGACCATCCTGTTTTCCTATATTAAAGATGTTTGCCATGTGGATGGTAAGAACACATGAGCACTGAATTTGTTGTTCTGCTAACAAGTGAGAAAAACTTTAAGAGGAATTCTTGCTTTCTGCTGCTGCCACAAGATAGAGCCCTCATTCTTCAGTGGTAAAATTCTGCTGTTGGCACATTCCTGTCTTTGACCACAGTTTTACTGGCTGAGGATGCAAAGGTTCATTTATGACATTAGTCTTCAGTTGGAGACATTTTGGTTATATAAATAGGACACTAAATCCGAGCTCTAGCATTACAAGGAGTGGAAGGATAAATAGTTTTTTAGTTAAATAGGCATTTACTAAGGGGTTGAATGTGTTAGATTTACTGTTTTAGAATAATATTTAGCAAAATTTTGCTTTATTGTCTTCGCATTAGTCATGTAGTTTATTTTTTAGCGTTTTCTTCTGGCTCCTCCAAATTAGCACATTATTGCAAAGTTTGCATGTCTGCCAGTATTATATATGTGCAATCATGCAGATATTCTTCATATATACCAATGTAAATACTAGTAGAACTGAAGTCCTGGAAGGTCTTACTGAAAACATTTTTGTTTTAGATACCAAATAAACCTAGAAGTTAGTTTGGTAGTGGATTTTCTTGTTTCTTGCTTTTGTTTTTTTTTTTAACATGTCTCTTGCTGGTTCAGAAAGATACAAATGTCAGTTTCACAACACCAGGAAAAAACTTGAAATGGCTTTTTTTGTTGTTGTGTAGGCAAGCTTGATATCAACAAGACAAAGGATTTGTATCGGGACCTGGTTTCTGTTTTTGACAAGCTCATTTTACCAACTCATGCTTCATGTCATGTGCAGTATTTCATGTTTTACATCTGTAGCTTTAAATTGGTGAGTAGAAACTGTTTTTTAAAATTGTCTTCTGTTATTTCTGCATCCTTATTTTGCCTTTTCTACAAAAATAAGTTGGTTTCTGCTGTAATTCTACCATTACCTTACGTTTTGGCTGAAGATACATCAGGATTCATTAGTATCTTTACTTTCCTTCCCTTCGCTGTTACTTGCTTTTTCAAGCTTTCCATTATATCTCTGGTCTTGCCATGCTCTTTGTAAACATCAAATAGCTCAAATCTAATCCACTGTAAAGGAACTTGGTTAATAGACATCTTTTACAGGAATCAATTGGACTCTTGAACCTGAGGCACAGTGCTCTAGTAAATCTTTTCAGCATCCCAAAACTATCTTAAAGATACTGACTTCAGTTTGGAATTTGTATATTCAGTTTCTTCAATTTGGAATTTATATCTATTGTTTGTTTCCTCCCTCCACTTTCCCATCTCTTAAGCAAAATACTACTTGTTCTATTACCATTTTAAAGTAAGAACAACCATGCTTCTTGCACAAGAATAGCTAAGGATCTAATTAAGCTAATGCCTGGCTTTTGGCAGTGGTGAATAGTGTATGTATTGGAAAGAGTACTGGAATGGGGCAACCATATTATGGTGCTTTGCAAGAATGCCCTCTCAGCCTCCAGCAATAGCCCAGTAACTTCCTGAGCCAAAGCGATGTTCCTTGGTGGTAATGGCAGATGATGGACAGATTCAAGGGGGAAAGTACCTCATTGCTTTTTGTAGTGATGTGAATTTTTGGTATCATGAACTTCCTGTGGCAAAAAGTTCCAGAATATAACTGTTTAAAGTGAAGAATCACTCCTTTTATTCCTAAATTCATCTTCCTGTTATTTTCATTGGATGCCCTTCTGCTACAAGAGATGGTGAACAGTTGCTTCCTGTTTAACACCTTAATGCTCTTGTTTTTAAAGACTTCTCGTGTATTTATTCCACACTCTGTCCTAAATTTCAGGTTCCGTTCACGTTTTTACAACTAAATACAGAAAAAGACACAGAAAATAGCATTCTTCCACCATTGAGAGTATGTACTTACAGTGATGGAGGGATTCTTTTTATGGTTTGCTTATGGAAATTGTGGGAATTGAACGTTAGGAATCTATTACTCAGTGTTATCAGCATAACAGCTCATGATTTCTATGTATCTTGTTTCCAGGGTTTGGCTGAGGCATTTTTAGACCATCTTTGGAAAAAACTGCATGATCCAAACAATCCTTCAGTGATCAGGCAAACCGCTGGCAGCTATATTGGCAGCTTTTTGGCAAGAGCTAAGTTTATTCCAGTTGTGTAAGTTGTTTTGATATATGAGTAGAACCAAACAATTTATGATAAACGCTGAGGTTAAGTACAGAATTCATGGAACATGCATCCAGTGTTAGTTTTCTATTCACATAGTTTTGCCAGTAGACCAATATTGATAGTCTCGTTTGTCTTGTCCACAATAATATTTCAGTATTGTCTTGAATTTTCCAGGAAGGTGTTGTATTTCCAGGATGCAGGCTAATGTTTGCTAGAATTCATTTCTTGCTGTTTAAGGCTTCACTTACCAAGAAATACTGAGCATTGGTAGGTTATGTTGTCTTCAGGCAGAGTCATGGATGCTCAGTATATCTGATACTCAGAAGCAGATTTTTTTAATGGCCTTTGTTAAGCATTTTACGTAGATTCTGAGACAGGGAAGTTGTGTCCGAGTATCTTGATACATATGGGATTCAAGTACTTCAGCAAATGAGTGAAAATGTTGTCTTTCCTATGTACACATTGTGTATTTTTATGCTGTTCAAAGTGTGAGCTCAGTGGCTTTAATGTTAACTTGGTATTGCAATTGTTGGACATTGGAGGCATATCTGTCTGTACGGCTCATGGCCCAAGATTTTTATTGTTTACTGTGCACGTCAAATGCAGCGTGCGTTCACGGATTCATCTCTTCTGGCATCTTGTGCTTTCACTGTTTTGAGATTTCAGTGTTGATATATTGTTTCATTTCCTGCTGAGGTAAAGGAGAAAGTCCATAACAGAAGCTGCTTTTTCCAGTGAGATTTTTCTTACTGATGTTTTTATAACCACTGAGATCTTTGAATACTTGTTTAATGTCTTTCCTTGCAGATGCTATTTTTACACGTTGTTTTTCTCCATTATAGTACAGTAAAAGCATGCTTGGATCTGCTGGTTAATTGGATGCATAAATACATTGATAATCAGGATACAGGGGCTAATGCTTACTGTGATGTAGCTCTCCATGGGCCATTTTATTCTACATGTCAGGCAGCATTCTATACGCTTATTTTCCGTCACAAGCAGCTTTTGGATGGAAATTTAAGGAAAGGTGAGTGTATTAGGTTTGAAGGGCATTGGCATTAATTTGTAAGTTTAACTCTTTTTTTTTTTTTAACAGTCAATTCAATCAAGTATCTGGTGGCAAATTTACATTATACTCTAAATGAAGTAAGATGGCTTATACACCTGGGCTACAAAGCTAAATGATCCTTTTTTTTTTCTTCACTGTTGAAAACAGTGCAAATAACTCCTCAGCATAGATTTCTGGCCCCACTTACTGAGCATGTTTGAATTTGAGCTGTAGAAAACTAGTGTGAGCTTCAGTTAATAATCTGTTATAGTCCATAATGGTGCTATCTCTGTCAGTCCCTGTGTAAGTGTAGTGTCTTTGTTGGAAGGGTCCCTCAGCTGTGGCAGCTTTTCTGATCAATAAGCCGTGGGGTAGATCTCTACTGTAAGAGTGAGCCTTAGTATCTGCTTTTGTGGTCTTGTGCAGAGTGCAGGCTGGTAAGACTGTAAATTCTTAGAAATAATGCTAAGCTTAGATGATAAATAACCTGTATATAATATGTTTGTCAATTGTTCTTATTTTGAAGGTCTGTCATATCTGCAGAGTTTAAATTTTGAGCGCATTGTCATGTGTCAACTAAACCCTCTGAAGATATGTATACCCTCTGTTGTGAACTTGTTTGCTGCTATTACAAGGTACCTATACATTTATTTCAGTTTCAGGTAGATACAGATTTGAGTGTGTATGTATAATAACAGCACAGTTATTTTAGAATGTAGGTTTTGTTAGGATAGTATTGAGTATTATCCAAGAGAACTTGTATAAGATTACCCATATTCGGGGTGGGATAAGTTTATTTCTGGTTCAGTTTCAAAGAAATCCTACAGTACTATAGAACCGTTTCATTGTTTTGTATTGGTGCCAGTATGGTTCTACTTGGAGTGAAGTCTTCAGGAATGCTGAGGAAAAGAATAGACTCCTACATGCATTCTTCTGGTGACTGCCTTGAAAACCCCTAATACCAGTTGCAAAATAGATAGTGATGTTTATGTTTATTAAAAATAACTTTTGTATTTCAATGCCATCTGAAATACTTGCTTTCTACGCGCTAGAAATGCTTAACTTTCCTTTATTGCCTTTTTAAAGGAAATACCAGTTGGTGTTCTGCTACACAATTATTGAGAGGAACAACAGGCAGTTCATACCAGTTGTTCGGAGTGGGACTGGGGGTGACCTTGTGCAGACATGCACTAACCCACTTGACAGTTTCTTCCCCTTTGATCCCTACGTGCTCAAAAGGTATAGTTTAAAAATACACAATTCCTTTCTGTCTTGTAGAAAACAACAAACTAAAAGTTGTAAGAAACTTTTAGGTTCCCACAGATCACTTTCTTCCCTGAGCTTTAGTACTTCTCTTGTGGCATATCTCAACCAGAGACTGTCAAGAGATTTTAATAGAAATTTACCCCTACTGGGGTGTAAAGTGATGAAGAAGGAACAGAACCTATTTTCCTGGATGGAAATACCATAATGTTAGCCTAATGCATGTTTTGTTGGAGCAGTTGTAGTAGTGTGTCTTCCTTTTGTTCTGTTTTGCTTTGCTTTGTGTTTTTTGTGTGTGCTTTGGTTTTTTGTTTTAAACTTGAGCATAGGGATTCTTGATTGGAGACTTCATCTTATTTAAGTAGCTTGATTTTTTTAATGAATAGTGGATTATTTCTGGTTTTCCAAATGTCTAGCACTGGGATTCTGTTGTGGTTTAACCCGGCCAGCAGCTAAGCACCACACAGCTGTTAGCTCACCCTTCCCCCTCCCTCTCTGGGATGGGGAAGAGAAACGGGAAAATGTGGGTTGAGATAGAGACAGTTTATTAAGACAGGATAATAATAATAATAATAATAATAATGATAATATACTACTACTAATAATGTGCACAAACAAGTGATGCACAATGCAATTGCTCATGACCTGCTGACTGATGCCCAGCCTATCCCCGAGCAGCCCCACCCCGGCTAGCCACCCCTACATACTGTTTAGCATGACGCCAGATGGTATGGAATACCCCTTTGGCCAGTTGGGGTCAGCTGTCCTGGGTCTGTCCCCTCCCAGCTCCTGCTGCACCCCCAGCCTGCCCGCTGGCAGGACAGAGCGAGAAGCTGAAAAGTCCTTGGCTTGGTGTAAGCACTGCTCTGCAACAATTAAAACATCAGTGTGTTATCAACACTCTTCTCATCCTAATCCAAAACATAGCGCCCTACCAGCTATCAGGAGGAAAATTAACCTTATCCTAGTTGAAACCAGGACAGATGCTTTAATTACTTTAATGTTATGAGAGCAATGTTCTTTTTGTTGTCTTTTGAAAGAAAGCTGTTTCCATAGAAGGAAGACCTTTCTTAGAAGTACATGTGCTTAAAAGAAGCCATACAAAACTATCAGTTAAAAAAATGAAAGAAAATTATGCGTAATTGAGAGGATAGTGTAGCTATTAAAAATACTCACTTAGGAGACCTGATTGTAGCCGAACTCCTCAAGCAAATATTTTAAATTTATATTTATCAGCAAAATGAAGTTATTCATGGGATTAGTTGGGGATTTGTATAGAGATTTAATAGCTTGTAAAATACTAAAGAAGGCTATCAAAATTCCAAGCATTTTGCACTGTATTATTAAAATGAAAAAAAACATACTACTTTTACTGAATAAATTAACTTGTACTGTGTTTTAATTCTGCTTTCAGATCAAAGAAGACTATTGATCCTTTTTATCAGTTCTGGGAAGAGCTGAGTGCTGAAGATCTTGAGAATCTGAAGAAACCCATTAAAAGGGTAATCTTTCCTGATCAAAATGTAGTTCAGCTTTTGCAAAATCTCTGTCAGCTGCTTCTATTGCAGGATTTTTTTGATATTTTTTTGAGAGTATAAGCATAATAAACATTTATGAGAAAGTGACTTAGATAAAGGAAGCTTTAGGGATTGATCCAGCCTTGCTTTGAGAATAGTTTTCCCCTCTGCAGAAGAAGTTTGTCTGGTGGCACTGGAAAATACACTTTGTAGGTATGGTTTAGTATTTCATAGTGAGAGATTCTCTTGCCATTCTAACTAGTTATGACAATTGTAATATGACCCAAGTCTTATTATGTCCTTCCACTGCTCCTATGTGGCTTGTTTATTACTTACCTTCTTGCAGAATGTCTACTCTTTGTCAGTTTTTTGTTCAAGTCCTTAGAACTGCGTGTTTTATATTCCTTTCTGTGATAACATGTAAAACAGTGATAACTTGTACAAATCTACAAAGCCATAACATATTTTTGGGTGTGTTTTGTTAACTGATAACTTCATAATTTTGATTAGCAGATTTGATTGCTGCAACATTTCAGATTTTATTTTAGAAATACCCTTTTTGGTCTTAGCACTCATTACTTCTGTCAAATCTTAATAGAGACGTGCAGTATCTTTCTGCTCTCATTGTTCATTTTACATTTATGCAGGGTACTTCTGAAGATGAAGATGATGACTTTTTGAAAGGAGAAACTCCTCAAAATGATAGTGTGGTTGAAATTGCTCCAAATTCTTATGAGTCAAATACCCGGAGCCCAGTGAGCAGCATCGGCTCTCCTCCAGACTCTTATGTGCAATACCCACACTGACCTGGATAACCAACTAGAAGTGAAAAGGTTGAAAATTGTGTGCAATTTTTTTGCTCATAAAGAGACTTGAGCTCAACTTTCCAAACTGGCTAATGTTCAAGTAACTACATTTAAGAAAAACTGTTATTTCTTCATCATCAAATTTCTACAGATGTTATGATAAATTCATATATTGTTAGAAAAGCCTAGAGAATAAATAGGGTGATAATTTACAAATTTCACATTGAAATGTTTTTTATGACTTACCGAGGGTTTTTTATAGGTTTTCTTGACTTTTTAAAAACTTTCATTTACTAATGTTTCTCTGTGAGGTTTTATGTATCGGGAGTGAAATTCTGGTCTTTACTCCTTTTGATTTCTGTGGGACCACAAGTACACTGTCAGTATTTAAACTGTTCTCTGATGACTTTTTTTAGTTGGTTTCAATTAATGGTATGGTCCTGTGATAGGGAAGCCATGAACTGACTCTTAATAGTGATTCTTTTGCACACATCTCTAAGCTTTTCCTATCTGTAGAGCAGTATTTTGTAAAGCCCCTTGATAGTGGTACATGTATTCAGATGGTAAGCATTATTGCTGCGTAAAAACGTAACTGACACACATTTTTTTCAGCTGTTCAGGCATGTAGAATGGTCAGGCATGTAGAGTGGTGATTATTGGAAGTGTTGAAAATTGGAGTAGCTGGATGTATGATTTGTAGATAGTTTTCTTTGAGGTGCTTGAGAAGCACTCTGAAACAGGTATTTATTTTCAGGATTTGAATTTTACATGTGAATGTTGAAAATACCAAAACTCAAACATACCAAAAAAAGAAACAAACAAAAAAAACCACCCATATCCCTAATAGAAAGGAATTGATGGTGTCAGTGGTGTCATTGTATTGTCCGTGTGTCAGTGAAGAGTTTCTCTGTACATATTTCTTATATTTTCTGTGATTGCTGGCTTTTAGATGTGAGAAAGAATATAAAAAGTAGAAAAAAATGTTATTTGTGTAACATTTAGTTGAAAATTTCATGCCCGTTGGACTAAATTCTTTATAGCTGCCCAACTTCATTCATCTGCCCTTCTTTAGAGTCTGAACTTGTAGGCTTTCAAGGCAATGTATTTATTCAGAGCCAATAAAGACTGATGCAAACGGTGCCAATTCCATACATTTGAAAACATCTCTTTATGTAACTAAATATCTCTGTGCACTCTAGCTTCGCAAAAGTTGGGATGTTTGTTCTGACAGACTGAAAATGAGTTTCAGGGATGATACTGTAAAATTTGTTGGTAGGATCTGTTCATCATTGGATAAGTTGGGGCTTAGCTTTTGTTTTTAATTTTAGTCTTCTTTACTGTCTTTCCTGAGCAATAAACAATTTCCATCTGAAATAATTGTATCTCTCCTGGCATAGAAGAACCCTTCTCACAGCACCGACAGGGAAAATGTCCTCTGAATTCTGCTTTTTTCTGTTCACTTTTGTGTCTTCAGTAATCATAGGATGGCTTGGGTTGGAATGGACCTTAAAGCTCATCTAACTCCAACGTAGTCAGTCACGTAGGAAATGAGGCTGTGTAAAACTTCACAAGTTGTGATATCAGGTATGTGGTTTAGGAGTTTCCATGTCTCATTTAAGAGCTAAAACAGAATAAGGAAAGGCATCCCTGACATGAAATGTCTGCACATTTGTAATGTTACATTGAACTGTCTACTAAGTTGCATAGTCAACTTCAGTATACCAAAGGGTCTTGTTTAAAACAAAAATTGAGTTAGAAGAGATCATAGAAACACCAGGGAGTTCCTGTGACAGATTTGGTTCGCTTCATGTAACTGCAGCCAGGAGTGTTGGTAGGTGCTGGCGTTTTGCTAAAGAGTTCTGTAGCTGCTGTTATTACACTGAGAGGATTGCTGGTTCAGAGATGGAAATTTTGCTTTACTGGGTTAGGTCTCCTGTGAAATACAATGCATCTTTTGAAGAAAGTATTTGCTGTAACTGTTTACTTTGTGAAAATGGGATTTGAAAGGTAGAGCTAGAGCTTACAGTTGTTTTGGTTTGTTTGTGGTTTTGTTTTCAATCTCCTTTGAGAGCAGTCCCCTTTGCTTGGGCTGTCCATGTCCCCTTGTGTAGCTCTCCGGCCGAGTGAGTAGAGATACTGCCGGTCACACATCATGGGCATCGGGGTGGGAAATCCCTTGACTTTGCAGATGAACTTCCATCTTGGGTCTCTGTTTTGGGCTGGGGTCGTGTGTGGAGCTGTAATTTCGGCACTTCACCGCGGTCACTTCCAAGCCGCTTTCTCACACTGCCCACAACTAGGCGGCCGCACGCCCGGGGTCCCGTGAGGCGCCAAGCCCGTGCAGCGGCATCACGGCGGGGCCGTGCCCGCCTCCAGCCTGTCAACGCTGCGAGGGACGGGCCCTGGCGGCCTCCCCGCGGCACGGCCGGGCTCCGGCCTCCCGGCAGCTCCGGCGGGCGGCGCCGCTCCGCCTCCATTCGCCTCTCCTCCCTTCCTTTCCCCTCCCCGGGGCTGCCGCCGTTTCCCAGCGCCCTGCGCGGCCCGGCCCTCGGCTGGAAGCGCGGAGCCGCCCCGGGCCCGGGCGCTGCCCGCGATGCCGCTGCTGGTCAACGGGGAGCGGATCGACTTGGGCCGGCCCCCGGCGGCCATGATCCGCGCCTACCCACACCTCGAGGTGAGGGGCGGCAGCGCCGGGACCCCCGGGCCGGGAGGAGCCGCGGGGGGGCCCGGCGCCGAGCCCGGCCCTGAGGGGGCGCCCGCTGAGGGGACCCAGCGCTGAGGGAGCCCCGGGTTGGGGCGGTGCCGGGACGCCCAAAAGCCTGGGGTTGGCCCAAAATTAACTAAAATTCGCGTCCCCTGGGGGAGGCCGGGCGGTGAATGTCCTGAGGAGAGGCGGGGGTCGGTGCGGCGGGCTGGGCCGAAAAGCTGGAGGAAAAGGTGAAGGTTGTAACTTGCGGGAGGTATTCGCTTCCTTCCAGGGCTGTGTAAACGCTGTTGTCCTGACGGCAGGCTGGCAGTCAGGGGCTGCTGGGCAGAGCTGTTGGGAATGTGGTTTTCGTCAGAAAATGCCTCTTTGTAGACACTGTGTTTTTGAAGGGAAAAAAAAAAAGTGCAAATTTGATAAAACTGTGTAAAATGTTTTCTTTAGCCCCAGGATAGAAATTTGCTGCCTACCCAGCAGTTCTGTGGCAGCACTGTGGCAGTCAGAGCCCAGGAATCTGGGTTTTCTGTCTACTGAATGTCCCAATAAATAGCAATGTTTTGATAGGTATTAAAAAAAAATATGTTGGATTGTGGCAGTAGGAGAGTGAAACTTACATTTTCAGAAGTTTCAGAGAAGGAGGAGACCTGTTTCCTGTCCTCTTTAAACTTTCAAGACCAGCTCTGATGTCATCTAATGTCAGCTTGGCCACACCCCATTGCTTTTTCTTGTGCCTCCGTTTTACCATCTATAAAGCAGGCCCAGAGGGTTCTGTGTGTGTGGAGTGATGGAATTTAACAATTGACTAGATCACTGGCAAGAAAATGAAAACTCTGGATAAATTCAGAATACTCCAAAATATGAAGTATGCCTTGTTTATCTCTGACCCGGATCCCTTTGCTTTTCAGAGGTGATGTTTCTGTCAAGTAATGGATACACCTGAGAATTCAGCCACTGTAGTCTCTATTATCATTTATCTTTAGGAAAAGGCAAAACTTCTCAGAAGTCGGCCTACTCAAATTGTGGAACCCAAAGGTCTTCTTTACGTCCAGCAGAGAGAATTTGCAGTGACTACCCCTAAGGATGGTATGTAGGAATGTAAACACTTCTCCTCCTGAAGCAATGATTATGACAGCAAAGTTCTTACAGCGTTTCTCTCCTCTAAAATAGGTTCTGTTTCTATTCTTGGATCAGATGATGCAACTACCTGCCACTTAGTTGTGCTCCGACACACAGGTATCTTAAAAGGCATTCAGACCAAAACCTGCCTCTCTAAAGTAATGCATCTAGGATCAGCGTTGATTTATGCTGCATTAATGAAGTAAACTGCAATTACATTTATATAAATTTGAATCTCAGAAAGTCACGTGATGCGTTAATTGAATGACTTGTTCAGAGAGTTAGGGTGTTCAGTACCTGAGGTTCTGTGTTCTGGTTGCTGAATGAGCCGATCCTAAACTTGATCTGCGGCAGTGGGCAGTGGCAGCCCCCTTGGCTGCTGCATCCCAGGCTATGTGCAGATGCCGGAGGCAGCGTTTAACTGTTTGGGTCTGCAGGGTTTGGTAATAACAGGGGTAGAATTTATGCAAAGAGCCTCGCTACCTTCCTGGAGTTCTGTCATTTGAGCTGTTGCTTGGTCCTTGGTAGTAGGGTGTTTGTACCCTTTGCATCAGTTCTGCTGATTTTCTAATGGGGCATGGAAAGAGGTTGTTGTCTCATTCAGCCAGCCCATCTCTTCTGCTGGAGGATGCTGTCATTTCGGGAAGTAAGAAGGTGCAAGATGTAGTTCTTGCACTGCTATAGCAATGTAAACTGATGCTGATTTAAGTGACAGCAGTGTAACAGCCTCCGCCGGTGTCATTAACTGTCTTCTCTCGCCTTCCTCAGGTAGCGGAGCCACCTGCTTGACACACTGCGATGGATCAGACACAGAAGCTGAGGTGTCGCTCATCATGAGTTCAGTAAAATCTTTCTCTAACTCTGCAGACTATGGAAGGTCAGCTCTGCTTTTTTATTTCTTTGTGTTTTCACGAAGGTAACTGCAGTTTGTAAGTTGGGGAATTTTTACGTGATTTTGTGGGGTTCAGACAAGGTAATTGTGCAGGAAATACCTCTTGATCAGGGGCCATATGGAAAATGAAAACTATTGCTGATGATTTCAAGGGTATTATTTTCTATCAGTGACTTAAAGCATGGTTCTATTCTGACTGGTGTCTCTGTAAAAATGCCATTGTGCGGTTTGGTGTTTACTGTTTCCCAGTAACTTCTGTTTCAGATGTGCTGAATTTTCGAAATAGCTGGTTTTGGTTTTATCCTCTATTTTTCCACCCAAACTGTTGGTCTTGTGAATTCCTTTTGGGATCTGGGAGTCCATCTGGGATTTTTCTAGGTCCCACATTTAAAAAAAAGAAAGAAAGAAAGCAAAAAAAAAAGCCAAAAAAAAAAAAAAAAAAGCTCCAAACCAGAATTTAGCTAACAAGGTTTATCCTGGATGTGGAGATTTTTGCCTCTGTAGTTTGATAAGAACAAAAGCTCAGTTAACTTAGAAGATATGGTCTTATGAATTGGCTTGCCCAGTTTTGAAAGACTGAACTATGGCCTTGTTAGGTGATTTATGCTCACACTCACTTTCTTGTTGCTTCTGCAACTTTCCACCCCAAACCGATATTGTCCCTAGTTATTTTTCTAGACGTTTGGTCAGCAGGTTTGCAAACAAGACTTCTCTTTACATAGACACCTCTCAGAGAAGAACCCTGCTGTGTAGTCCAGAATAGTTCTGGAGATCACAGGAGCAAACTTCTTCACTTCTAACTCACCCTTTTGTGGGAACCTAAAGGTGGTTATAAAATTAAGCCCAAACCTTTGGTGCTGACTGTCACAGATACACCAGGGTATCTGTGAAGCCAAGTGAGGCTTCTCTAATGATTGCTTTGTAGTTCGGGCTGGGGATTATTTTGTAAAGGTATTCACTTTGGGATGTCTTTTTAACTGCTGTTTCCTGTTATTCCATCTCTGTTAGGCTGGAATTGCACCTAGTTGGAGGTTTCAATGATGATAGGCAGTTATCACAAAAACTTACTAATCAGCTTCTTAGTAAGTTCACCTTTTTTTCCACTCTCATGTCCAAAACAAATAGTTCTGACTGGATTTGGGTGAAGTTTGTTTGTAACCAGAGCCCCCTGTCATTTAATAGAAAAATATCTGGATTCATTTAGGAGGGTGTTTTTTCCACCTGAGAGCTTGGCACAGAGGAGGGGTTGGGTTTGCGGCTTGCTGTGTCTGATGTGTGGGATAGAGGGCAGGGACTTGGGACTTGTTCCTGGTTTACGCTGTAGCGTGTGGAATTGGGGCTTAGTTCAGCTGGGCTCGATTCCTGGCTCCGCTGCTGACATGCTACAGGATCTTGGGCAGGCATTGTCACTGTCTACATCTATACCTTCATTAATTACTATTCCTTCTGTACCTTAATGTGGGGGGGTGAAATTAATTACACTCGGGAAGTATCTGATGAAAGATGGATGTCTGTCTGTGAAATCTGTAGCCTGGAGAAGTGACTGTGGTGCTTTACAAACAGATGGGGAATGGAAGGGACCAGCTGGGACATTTGGAGTGCTCTGGCTCATGCTGAGCACTTCCTGAGTGCGGAGAGGCCTCAGCCTCACTGGGACTGGGAATGGGCAGGGGCAGGGATGCATAAGGGGTTTGGAGGGTGGTGGCAAAGGGATGCAAAGGGAACTGGAACTGGCAAAGGTCCTGGAAGGTGCCCCTGTTACCCCCTCACGTGCTGTGATGTGATTCCTGTTCTGTGTGTTATATATTGCATGAGAGTTGTGTACAGAATGTTTTGGTCAGTTTTTAAAACCTTCTGATTTTCATGCACCAGGTTGCAATTTAAAACGGTAACATTGTATTTCCAATAGAACTGAAAAAAAATAAAATTCCCTGTGTGGGGGTGGTGAAAAGCAGAATTAAAATACATCTAATGAAAAGCTGGGTTCGCTCACTATATATGTAACATTTTAGGAAAGTACATTTAAATACGAGTTATTAAATGTATAGCGAACTAAAGCAGAGATGATGTGCCAGAGCTACTTTAAGCCAGTACCAGTGATAGGAGCGAGTGGCACATTTCTAGCATGTTTTTGCCCTTACAAATGGCTACTTCCTGTCAATTACGTTTAGTAGCTGTGGCTTTAATTTTATAACACTTGGTTTGAAGCAAACCTGAAAACTATTCTTTGCTCTGTTGCCTTATCCAGGAACAGTGCATTAGGTACTTTCTGCCCACCCATTCCGCAGTGCGCAGCACTGATAATGCCCCCTTGTCTATATACAGCACCTGCTTTGCCACCAGTCACTCTTATACATTGCTGCTATCGTTGTTGCTGTAGGAGCATTTGATCTCCAACCAGATGAGGTTCATTTGGTGACTTTCTGCGTAACAGGTAAGAAAATATCTACTTCTTATTTTTTAAGCATGTTTAGCCACTGAAGTCAAAGTGTGGGGGTCTTTTCACACATGGCTTTTTAAAATCTGTTCTGGAAGAACAGCACGAGTCCTCCATGTTGGTTTGTAAGCTTTAATTTTGTTGCTGGTAGTGTGTGTTGCTGTCCCATAGCTAGTGCAGGGAGGGGTCTCTCCTTACCAAATGCTGCTGAAATTCAATTGGTAGTAGGGCCACCTGGGATCATTACCAGGTCATTTCCCCACCTTTGTCCTGTGGAAGGAGACTGTACAGCTGTGAATATCTTGAGAGGCAACTGAGAAAGGAACTTACCGAAGTTTGGTGGTGGTGTTAGATGCTTTATAAACTCATAAACTCATTCAGTTAGGTCACAGTGTGCTATGTCGCAGAAAGGAAAAAGTAATTTCCTCTCCTTTGTATTGTATTCAGGTCGTATTTCCACTGTCTTTGCATTTAAATACCCCTGGTGACTTGCATCATTGAACTTGGCAGCATGGTAGCTTTGTTTCTTTGTTTGTTTTCTGTAAATTGCCTGCACAGAAAGTGAAATGACAGCTGACCAGAGCTGGCTGTGCTGTTACGAGATGGAGTTCTACTCCAGGCCCCAGGCATATTGATCTTGACCTTGACCTTCCCATATTTCTTTTTGGCTTCCTGGTCGTGTGTGTTGTTTTTCTGTTTGTTTTTCTTTTTTGTCCTTTTTTGCAACATCAGATCTGCTCTTTTCTGGTAACGCACAAATGAATGCTGCTCCGAAAAAAAACCACAACAAAGCTCTATGTTTGACCTTTTCTCTTACAGAACTAAATGACAGAGAAGAGAAGGATATTCACTTCCCAATCATTTATGGAATAGGTGAGTTAAATTAGAATTTGATTATTTTTTTTAACTGGATAGTTGTTCAGTTTCTGATAGTTAATGGGCTGTCTTTAACGACTAGGTAAAGCCTGTCCCAGAAGTTAACTGAATTGCTGCTGTTGGAGGTGTACGCAGAAAGAGAAGTTTTCTTCTTAAAACAAGTAGAAAAGGGCTACCATAGAGCTAATGGGTCTGCGGTACTGAGAAATACAAGAAATGCAGTTGACACGTTCTAAAATTCCTGCTACGTAGTAGTGTTGTGGATGTGGTCATTTCAAACCAGTGTTTTGTGAGAATTAATTGTCTGTGTTTAAACTGTTTCCTACCAGCTGTGAATGTTAAAACAGCAGAGATTTTCCCCGCAACCTTCCCAGAAAAAGGGCCCGATGAGGATTTGCGTTCAGCCCATATTTTAACAGGAGCAAGAGTGAGTAAAAAGCAGAGGGGAAAAAAGCCCCAACCTGGATCTTTTTGCTGGAAGGGAAGACCACTGAGGGGCAATGAACTGTCAGTAGTTAAAGGGGGAAAAAATACAGTGGTAGTGTTCTGGCAGTAGCAAAACAGATGGGAAATATGGAAGAGTGGAGGCAAAGGATAGCAGTGGACATCAAACTCTTCCAAGCTTTCTGCTGCAAGGGTAACCCTTATCTTGGAAGTACAGAGCACTCCCATGTGCTGTTATGCCCACAGCCCTACAGATTTTGGCAGCGTAATTGATGTAAAAGGAGATTCAGGTCATGGCCGTAAATAATCCCAGCAGTATTGTTCAGTTCTGGGCTTGTTCTTACAGTTTAGGATTGTCTTTGTCAGAACAATTAGTTAATTGCAATGGAACGGGCATGAAGGTGGCACCCTGTGTGTCTTAAGGCAAAAGCTGCTGCTTAATGCCTTCCACATTGTCTGGAATTAACTTTTTATTATTACTAATTAATTGTCTGCATTAATTCTGTTTCTTTCATCTATTTAAGCACTTTTAAGGCTCCCTGTAAGCTGTTCTGTGTCCTTACAGCTGACCAACATTTATGATGCCAAGAAGGAACAGCTCCACATTGGGCCTTACTTCTGGAGGCCTTTTCCACACGTAGATTTCTGGTTGGAACAAGATGATCAACAGATCTTACAGGTACCTGGCACTGGGACCCTGACTTTCATTTTTCCTTCTCTCTCCTAGCTGAGCACAGAGATGGGTATGGGCTGTCAATGCTTCCCTCAGTGTACACTGCTGGGGAGGGTGGAAAATACTCCTATTAAAAGGCAGAGTAATTGGGAACTTTCTGTTCTGAATCTCAGGCAGCTTTTGCTCTCATCTTGTTTTTCAGAATCTTTCCACGTCACCCTTGGCTGAGCCACCCCACTTTGTTTCCCATATTAGATCTACATTAACATTTTTAAAAGAACATCCCTTTCCATCGCGCTCCCTGTTTCCTGATAGGAAACCTCGCATCTACAGAAAAAATCAAGACGGGTTGTGGGAACAGGTTTGTTCTGACAAGATCTAACCAAGGGATGCGTAGCCTTGCCCCAGGAAGAGTGAGTTGGTGCAAAATGCCTACTGCTGGTTACAGGCACTGCTGTTCTTGTGCTTTCCAAAATAAAATATTTTGACAGAAGTAACTTGTTTTTTCTGCATTACTTAAGTAGGAATCACTGTTACTTTGAAGTAATGATTGGGTTTTGTTTGTGGTTTATACCTTTAGCAGAGTAATTTGCTCAGTGCGGATAGAGAGAGGTAGCAGGGTAAAAAGCCTTTATTGCATGAATTTGTACTTTAGAAAGTGATATTTTGAAAAAAAAAGTGGAAGAAAGTGCCTACACTTAAGCTTAAGTTGACTTTAAGAGATATTTTTGAAGGAAGTTCCCATAAGTCAAGAATAATAATTTGAAGAATCTTTATTGAAACATTCAGATAGTATCTAAAGAATGAAGCTCATTCCAACAAAACTGATTTAACAATTCCAAATATAAAAACATTAAAAATTAATTATTGTGGTGATACCTTGATCCCCAACAAATTACTCTTATTAACATACTTCATTGCACCAAAGAAACCAATACGGAAGACTAGTCAACTTAATTGTTTTTGCACTTTAGAAAAATTGCACTCTGATTTACACAAATTACCCCAGAAGTGAAATTAACCTTGTTTGTGGCATCCCAGCCCCACAGGATCTAGATGGTGAAAGTCAAATCAGGTGACGGTACAATTCAAAAAAAAAAAACCAATTTTTTCAGATTATCCAAGTTAATTCTGCTACCACTACAGCCATTACGTTAGTGTTAATTAACATCTTTTGGAAAAAACAAAGCAAACTACAGTACTGGTATCCAGCTCTGTAGGGATGGGATGGGATCCCTTTGGGGAAAGCAACCTTCTCCAAAGAGCTCCTTTCCACAAGGGGCTGAAAATTTGCAGCGAAGTAACTACAATATTTTTGGGGGACAAAGACTTCTACACCTTAGCTTTTGATGTATCCAAAGCATAACTTGTGCATTAAATAGTCCTGGAGACTAGGAACTTGTGCTGTAGTGTAAATAAACTAAGTCATTTCACTGACTCTGTACAATTTCTACTATAGGCAAGTTATTCAAAAATAAGTGTTGAAACCAGGACAAAGTTGTTTTTTTTCAAGCTTTACTATAACTAGCTTTAAAAGTACACAACCAAAAAGAATTCCAGTTACACTACATAGATGTATTCAATAGTATTTAGTTTATAACTGGCGTGCAAAGGAAAATAACAATGGGTTGGTCATCCTTTTCCGTGGTAGAAGCAAGAAGCCATTTAGGCATGCAGAGACAATTTCTTTCTCAAAGTCCCACTGTGCTCAGGGTCAAGTCATACAACAGTGGGGAAAAACTGCTGATGGCAAAGTTCAGTGACTCCTAGACACACAGGCATCCATCCCTAACACTCACTGCACCACAACTGCTTGGCAATGCTCTTTGTAAGGGTTAAAAAAAAGGCAAAATAGAGCTAGTATGACTAGGATGGTTTGCAGGAAAGGCTAAACTGAATTTTAAATATAAAAAGGTGAAAAATTGGCAGTTTCTTAAATATATTCACATAAAATAAGGTCAATTTACAATTATTCGGTGCAACTGTATTCTTAATCTTGTGCATGGCTGACCAGTTAGCAACTACTATCATGCTTAAAATCTTACAGGTACTGTAACTGCCAATTTTTATTTTTTTACAAATATTTACGAGCAGTTAATAAATCTCACTACTACTTTGGTGACACTGACATGTACAGGATTAAAGCAACTGTAGTAAGTGTACAGTAAGACAAATCTCTGTCCCATGGAGGGAATTTATATTTGTGCAAAATCCCAGTTAATAAGATACAGTAGTTATTACTGTACTAGTGTGTGGCACTGTTCACATTTTAAATGCATCACCAATGCCCTGCCTCCCAGGGCATGTGATTCATCTGCAAAGTCTTAAATCCACAGTACAGATTTTATCTTTGACTTTCTTGTTCCTCTACCTTTGTGCAGTCCCTTGGAACGTCCTCAGTGCCTTTATTTGGTGTCTGTGCCCCCTGCTGCTGCTCTGGTTTTTCTGTCTCTGGTGACCTTTGCTCTTGGCCAGGGGATAGAGCCGGGGGTCTCTGATCCATCTTCTCCAGGTCATCACAGTGGCTGACTGAACTGGTCTCACTAAAGGCATCGGAATTTCTTAGAGACCTTTTAAAAATTTTTTGACCTGTAAAGTGTTGGAAGAATACAGTACCAATGAAGGCATCAAATTCAAGATGCGGTATGCACAAGGTTAAGATTCAAAGAAAGTATCTTAATCTGACAACTGCAAAGAAACAGATTTTATTTGGGTGCTAACCTGTACGCTAACCATATAAATACTTGCTTCCAGTTACAGGTGCATTTACTTAGATGCGTGCTGAGGCCAGGATACTTTAGCAAGTTTTAGAAATAAAACTAGCGAGTAAAAACTTACCAGGAAATCTTTGCTTTGTAAGGCTGGAAGTAGGAGTTGGTGGTGGAGTAGTACCTGTTCCTTGGGCTTTTGATACATACGTAGATTCTGTGGATTCTAGAGAACCTGCAGGTTAAAAAAAGTTGAAGTTGAATACAGACAACTTTTCAGCTGTATTTATAAAATATGAACAATCTATCTGTAATGCATGTTTTTAAAACTGCATGGCCTAGGTTGGCCTGAAACTGCCTCTCACGTGTAGTTGGTTTCTGAGCACCTGGCAACAGGCGTGCCGAGTCTTACAAAGATGAATGAAGTTTCCCCTCACTCCTGCTTCCCAATACTGCTACCTCCAATATTCCACTTACCCTTTTCCACTGGGCTTGACACATCCCCAGGTGCAAGCTATTGAGCACTGCACTCTGGAAGGACATTTAGCTGTGAATGAAATAAGCGTTCCCAAGGAAACCTTGTAGTTCCTTGCTGTAAGACCCTTCTCGTCAGTGTGCTGAGAATGAGCAGAAAGCCTTCCCGGCTAATTACAAACACACACAGCTGGGCCATTTTTCTAGCTCCAACTGACACTTTGCTGAGTTCAGAAATATTCTTAAGACTCTGCTGCAATTTTTACAGTGAAAGTTTATAATTTTTGAGAGTATTATGTTAGTACATCACCAAGAAGTACAAGCTATAGATAGTTCTTTTCACATCACCAGTCATGAATTACAGATAGATGAGTAAAATAATAGCCCTATATTCTGTAATATTCCATTCATTACTGTCTCCCGCAAAGCCATGTTCATGCTTGTCCTCAGCTAGTTTTAGCCTGTCCCTTTTCTCAGACATTACACCATTGCCTGGAAACTAGTACTTCATCAATGCGACACAGCTCCATGACATCTGAAACCAGAATTTCAGACAGAAATCAAGTTCGGGTATCACAGAACATACATGGGAGCAATACTCTAAGACCCAAGAGCTCCCTACCCCACTACCTTACGTATTTTGACATTCCGAATAAACTCCAAGGATACAAGCTTTTGCAGAGTGTGCGGCCAACAATTATTCCTGCATTAACAAATGCCAATATCCAATACAGCTTTTTTTTAGAATGACTCAATATGCAAGAATAAAATGCAAACTAAACAAGAGGTTAGGAGATTTTCTTACTGAGCATTACAGAAGTGAAAAGCATGTTCCTTTACATCTTGAGGGTGGATTATGTCATTCACAATCAAATCAGCACAAGAAAGCGTGCTGCAGTTTCAGTATAAAACTGGAAACATCTAGAACACAGCTTAACATGGCTGCGTATGCACTGAGTCCTACCTGCTGTTAAATTAAATGTTCTTCCCTTTGGTGAAGCTTGGAATGGAGAAAACCAGTTCAGCACAGAGCCTACTACAGGTATTTGTCGTAGCA
Organism: Cygnus olor; assembly: GCF_009769625.2. Lineage (NCBI taxonomy): Eukaryota > Metazoa > Chordata > Aves > Anseriformes > Anatidae > Cygnus > Cygnus olor. The sequence continues at coordinate 7,995,820 of NC_049183.1, forward strand.
GCCCCTGTGAAAGACACAATCAAACACTGGCTGGTGAGCACACTACCTGTGTTGTGACGAGTTATTACAAGTTACCTACATAGCTATTTTTTTATAGTCTTACCTCTTCCAGAAGTCGTTCTTCATTTGCTTTCTGAAGCTGAAGTTGTGCTTCCTGTATCCCTTTTCTAACGACTTCAGTCATGTTTTCCAACAGCTAATAAAAAGAGAAATTATATTATTATATACAGTATTTAGACTTGAAATTGTATTTTTTAATTCAGGCTTTGAGTATGTAAATTGCATAGTCAGATACCTTTTTCTTATTTAAATTTGCATTTGATAAGCCCTATTTCATTGCTACTGTAAATTAAAGAATGTACAGGATTTAAAATATATATATGCCCAGAGGACAGAACATCATTTTAGGCAGGAATGGTACATTACTTCTTTTTTGCTTGGAGATCAGCTTGTGACCCAAATTCATCAAACGTCTGCTTAGCACAGAAGTGTTCCTCAGAAGCTGAATCCAACAGAGAATTTTTAAGCTTATAAAGTGTGGTTTGATTTCCAGAAGTGCCCAGAACTAAGTCAGACTCACAGCAAGCCTAAAGCCCCAGGTATGTGGCAGCCCAGCTAAGGCTCAACTAAGGCTTGCAAATTTAGTGTACGACTGCCACTATGACCCCTGTGGTAGTCTATGCCAGCGTCAGTGACATTTTATGTTGCAAAGCACAAGCAGCTTTCTGGGAGGATTAAAAAAACAAAAGATCAAAAAACAAAGCCACAGTTTTGTTGTGTGCAAGAAAAATGCCTATTTGCACAATTTAATGGGCAATTAATTTAATTTTAACATTGCGCAGGCCTTTGGTGACAGCTACTTCCTCCAGAAGGCCAACAATTTAGGTTACTGTCAGTTAATAAAAACAAAGGGAAAAGTGGGATCTGCTCCTTTTCTCTAGGGGAGAGGCAAGACAGAAATTGGTCACCACAACAAGCTAAATAACCCAATGTACTGGCTACATGGAGGAGATGAATTGACTACAAAAGGGGCTTGAACATCAATTTTGAATCAAATGTTTTAAGATTGTTTCAGTTCCACATTTTTTGTAGTTGGTTCCAAGGACTGCATCTTTCAGAGTCCTCCACTACTCTGTTCTCCCCTAGAAGCTTCAGGATAAGAGTAACACATATTCCAAAATTCAGTTCCTAATCTCTCAGCTGCAAAAGATCAAAAAATGGAGGAACGCTACAGCCAATCAATCTTCTATAACCTCACCTTCAAAACAGCACAGCATGTCAAAAATGGGTAAAGAGGCTCCAGAAAATACTGCCAGAAAAAAATTAATTGCCAAAATCAACATTCCCATGGGCAGAAATAGGCCTGTGGGATGTCTTAAGTTCTGTGTTTTTTTTGTTTCTTGGTTTTGGTTTTTGTTCATTTGTTTTGTTTTTTTTTATGTTGTGGAAATTAAATGCCCAGTGCTTTAGGAGTGAAAGGACAGGCATTCGTGACGAAGGTCAATTAGGAATTCTGCTATGCTTGATCCTAACTGGAAGGGAGAACTCTAGTCATGTAAATGCTTTTACAAAAAGGACTTACGTTAGCATTAGTAATTTAATAGATAATTTGTAACTTAAGTTATTATGCCACTGATTTTTCCACACATTTTAGGGCAGTTATCTGAGACTTTTTATATTTATTAACTGATTAACACATACTCTTGAATTTTCTTCAATTTCTCTGCCTGTTGCTGCAATAGTTTCAACTAACTCCGACACATCCAGATCCTCAGTTACCATGCCAATATAAACACAGTTCTTCTGTCCTCCAAATTCTGGGCCTGTGAACATAGGGAGAATCGAGTGTTTGTGATATATAAAAAATGTATTCTCAGAATACATACCATGCCCTTGCTTATTAATCTGGAAATTCTAATACATGCACACAAAGACAAACACGCACACTTCAGTAATTAAGTACAGTATCTGCATAAGTATAAACTATGCAGACTACAAAAACTCAGGTATGTGGGTTCTCAAAAACAACAGAAAACAACATCTAAACAAGATGAACACTGGATATTTCATACAGCCAAGGGATCACATGATAAATATCGGTGTTGAATATGCTTCAAACTCGTTACTTTTTGCCATCTACCAATTGCTTGGTTCCACAATTCCAGGGTACTTAATTTTTGAAGGCAGACTTAGAAAAGATCTGAGATTCAAGTAAACAAATTAGTATTATTACATCTGTAATATGGCACCGTATATGCTTGAAAGTGCTGCTAATTATCACAAAAGTCATCTGAAGCTTTAATCTAGCCAGAGAAAGCAGTGAATTGGTCAGTAGTTTTTTTAACGAGACCTGCTTTTCACTAGATACCAAACTTCCCGAGAAGGCTCAGTTTACAAAGGGGAACACTTGCGGCTTTCATTCCCTCTGACAAGGGAACCCTTTCAGGTCTGGGTGCTCATAGGTCAGTTTTCACAAGTATTTCTGCAAACAGTGCAAACAGCTCACCCTGGTGAACATTTACCAACTCAAATAAGGGACGAGGAGGACACAGAGTTACAGATGTTGTTTCTAAAGGAACTGCATATACAGCAGTGTAATTTTCCATTATAATGACCTACGTATGACTGACCTCTTGAAAGGTTATAGCACAACCAGTAAAGTGACTAGTAGCTTGAATGTAAGTTTTTTTTTTTTAAATAGTGCAGTTACCCAAAGAAAAAGTGAGATCCGACTCCAGTTCATTTAATTTTTTCAGAAGTTCTGTGTTAATTTTTTCTAATTCTTTTTCTTGTTTGTCATCATTCTTCCCATCACTGTGATAGCTGTACCTTCAAACCAAGCCAGAAGAGTCAGTTCACTTTACAGTACATTTAAAAACAACAAAACACAGATCTGAACATCTAGCATGTTTCTACAAATTTCTATATTTTACAAACCAAAAGCTTAAAGCAACATTCTAAATCAACCAGTTTAATGGCATTTGTAATCAGCTTTTTGGTTGGGCATGAGGTGAAGGCTGGCCAGTGCAAACTTAACTGAACACAACAGATTTCTAGGTAACAAACTGATCATACTTCAACTGCTTTGATTGTACAGAATCCTACCCAGTAGACTGCATCAGATGATCAGAATACACATTTAAAGGGTTTTATTCAGTATATAAGTGAATCTCATCCTAGACAAAAATGTATGCTATGCTTAGTTAAATAAAGCAACATTGCATGTTACATTTCTGTTTAACAGATCAGCATACTGCCTCCGATATTAGACCACTGCTCTAATTTTGCTTAAACAGCAATTCAGCTTTTCTAAATAATAAAAAAATTGTTGTTTTATTTAAAACAAAAACACTCAGAAATGTCAAGTGAGGACAAAGACAGAGACTAATCAGCAAGCAACACATCCAAATTGCTAATAAAGAGACCCTGTATTCATTTGTGCTACTGCACTGTCTATCCAAACATAAAGAAGAAAATACTGAAAAATGTACCTTACAACACCTAATCCTGGCCAGCTGAGGTCTTCAATATACAAAAGGCCTACTGTTCTTCTCACTTCTTGCTCAAACTCCTCTCTCAGTTGCAGTGTACTTGTCAATACTGGTATCTTCATCTTTAAGCAGTCTACCAACTGATCAACATCTTGTATTTCTGTCCCTAAAACTGAAGGGCTGATGTATTAGCATACAAAGAAAGTGAATGGACACACGCATAGATGTCTGAATTAAAACAAGTAATCTGTAAAGAAACCACTTTGTAAGTTAATTGTAAATATAACTCAAGATAGCATCAATGTATCTTGATCTATATACCAGCCTTCTTCTTCATTTGCAGTGAAAAAAGGTGAGTTTACAAACTAATAAGGACAATACCCTTTTCATTGCATCTGTAGCTAGCATCAGAACTCTCTTCCCATAGCCAAAAAGACAATGAATTTGCTTCTATACTGTTTAAAAAATCAAAATCACAGCATCACCAAGTAATTTTATTCTGCAGTGTACCTTCCCATGTACACTAGGATCCTCTCACATCAGCATCACGTGCTTTGCTAGCCTAAACCACTCAACCCACACAAGCTAAAAGGAGCCACCATTCATCGCCTGAGCCTCTGAAAGTTGCTCTGTGCATCTGCTGGGTCTAAACAAAGTATGCATATGGTGCTAGCTTAAACATCAAATTTACACTGTTTTCCAAAATGCAGATTTTTTTCCTCATACAACAGTAATTACAGAAAAACCTTGGAGTTTAGTAAATAATTCTTCTGGTTAATTAGTTGTAGTTTGAACATAAGCAGCATTTCAGTGTTGAAAGACCTGTGTTGAAAGGTCAAGCATCTTTTCCTTGTGTTACGCGTCTGAGAAAAGGAAAGAGGGGGATGACTTATCCTTCGTATTTCTTTTATAACTCTCAGAAGCCATGAGCTTCTCCTGTTGCTAACGGATTTTAAAAAATAATCAATAAACATCTATCTCTGCAGATGTAACGAGGTAATGTCACATACAATAACTGAGCTACCTCTAATGTACCTGCTACCAGGCACAAAGGAATGATAAAGTCAATATAGATTTATTGGGAAAAAAAATCATCACCATAGTAAAGACTTCCTTGAGTATATCTGCTTTTACACCAGGAGGCTGATGTACAATTTTATGGCAAATTCCAATTTTACAAGTGGTTGAGTGAAGTGAATGTTACCTGCAGAAGTCATTAACGGGCTGAAACGCACACACGTGCCCTCATCTTCCAGTTCTACCACATCAACCCCACTGGCAGGAACCAGCTGCGCCAACTGCTCTCCTAGCTGAAGAGACAAGGCCCAGTTAAAGAAATGCACAGAGCTTGGCCTTGCAGCCACCAGCTCAGGTCAGAGTCCTCCCACAGCTAAGGAGAACCACTTGCTCAGCACAGTTCCCTGCATTTCTCAAAATCGCCTCTGGTAACAAAGTACTTTAGCTTGATGGTGATAAGACAAAAGCTGGACACATACTTAAATCATGAAAATTCAGAATAAGCTGCAAGTATTGTAAGTCTGAAGTTTCTACAAAATTGTGAAGTATGCTATGATTACCATGCAATTAATCCAAAAGAGTGATGTGCTCAGCTCTCTGTGAGCACAAGTTTCCAGAATTCTGTTAAGAGCTGGAAAAGAAAGTCTGTCTTCTCGTGATTAAACAAACATCATCAATGAAGTATAAAGCCAATTAAGAAGAGTTCTAAAAGTTTTTGCATATTCCCACAAGCCCAAGGGAAAAAAAAAAAAAAAATACCAAAAGTTTAAGATGCAGTAATAATGTTAGTAACAATTACAGGCAAAATAATCAAGAGTGAGAAATCAACTGTGCTTCCAATCAAGTTCACCTTTGTAATCCCAAATGCCCAGTAGATTTTGCAAAGGATACCAGATCAGGAGTGATTACCAAGCTTGTCTAATAAATCTTTTATACGGAGGAACCCCTGGAAGCACTCAACTCTCATTTCTTTTTCTCCTAAAGAGGAAAATATCCATTCTTACCCACTGATTGAAAGTGTCATAAATGTGTCCTTCATTGCTTATTATGGGGTGCGGAATAGTTGAGGCCTGTGCAGCGTGTGGGGTTTGATCTGAATCCAAAGATACAAGAATCACAGAAAGAGATTTGTATTTACTTAATTAAACAAAAGGTAACCTAAAGTTCAGATAAAAGATAAGTACATTTCTTAGGTAACGTGACACATCTACACTATGTCAAGCAGACTAACAAGGAATTTTTTAAGGTATGCTGAACATGAAAAATATTAGGAGTCAAAGAGTTGAATGTACTAGCTTTAAAAACAATCCATAAAATACTTCTCACATTTCTGAGGTTCAAGTCCCCCCATAAAAAAAACAGGGCTTTTGCAAAACAGAATCCTGTCATAGCAGGCTGCAATATTTAATTTGATGCATTTGGCAACATTTTAAAATTGAGATTGAATGATTAATTTTTACTATATGCAAATAATAGTAAGGACTTAAAAGCCCATTATATGCACAAAATATGCAGAAGTGGGCCAAAGATTTTACATCCTTAGAATTCAGATGGGTGACTTCTCCCTAGTAAAGCTGTTCAGACAAATGCATCAATGGATAAAGCTATCCAACAAGTCTTTTCACTGGACCAAGATGAAGAGGTTTACTTCATAAGTGTGACCACTAGTTAGATTAAGAACCTTCCCCCATGCCAAACACAAAAAAATCCACAGAGAATAAAATCAACACTCATAACAAAACTACAAAGTTTTCTATCAGTCATTTGCCTCACCCAGCTGGACATGGTCCCCACATTCAGAATGTGAACATTCAAGCAGCATAAACAACATCCTCTGTTGTAATCAAAAGGACAAAATTCCTCTTCCTGTGAGAGGACATCCAAGTAGGGATGTTCTGCCCTGAGCCATGTTTGGTGTGGCTACCATACCCATTGACACGATTTACAGAGCTGGTCATCACATGCTCTGCTATTTCTAAAACTACTGCAACAGAAAACAGCAGTAAAACAGAGAAACGTGGTTCTGGCAACTAACCACTAAATGTCTGAAAGAAAAAGTCTGAACAAAAACAATGGAAGATTTTCCCTCAACAGTACCTTCAAACGCGGTTTGCAGCTTATGGGGGATTATCATCATCTGCTCTCATGATCAAAATCATATGCAAATTTCCTCCAGTCAAGACAGGAGGAATGACTTGCTGTGCACAGTTAGAACACTGCAGTCTGTCTAAAAAAGCTATCACGTGTATGAATTCTATCACTAGATTATGACCAGTATTCACAACCTTTTCAAAGACATGTTACACAAGAGAAGTGCACTACGTATAATGTACCTAATAATAATTTACTTAAATCAAATTAATTTTAGAATTTGCAGTGTTTTTTGTTTGTTTGTTTGTTTTTAAAGGAAGATACAGAGGGTTGGTTTGTTGTGGTTTGCTCATTTGTTTTTAAATAAATCACATACCTCTATTTAAATACTTCTGGTAGAACTTGAAAACCACCACTGGTGAACTCAGTTCATCTTCAACCTTAATAAAAATTGAAATAATTTTAAAAAGTCTGCAAATATATTTATAAAGATTTAACACTATACAAAATTCTTTAGACTGCTGAGTAAAGCAGATCATTTCATTTTGACGGCAGTAACAATGTTCACACTGTCTCAGTATTAGATGTTAACTCTGTAGGAGTCTGAGTAAGCGTATCTGTAAACAGTGGAAAATAAATCACTATTCAGTTAAAGCAGAACTGTATTGATTTAAGGTATGCATAACTGAACTTTGAGCACCATAAAACAAGAAACCTAAGCACATTCACTAGCAAATAGATTGTACTGACAGAAGTCAATTTAGCTTTATGTATTTTCAGGCATTAATGATTAAAGAAAACATTCTTCAAAATCTGCCAAGAATCACTGGGAGATGTCAAGAAAGTTCCAGCAGGAATAATAATTGATTCTGCCTTGGAGATAGGAGAAATGGACTGGGCAACCTCTGGAGGCAATCTGAGTCTTAAGAATCCTCAAAATGCAAGGTTTATTTAGGTAGAAGGGGCAAGTGCTACAGTAACTGCAACTCCCAAAGCTCTTGGAAAAACAATTTTAAAAAGTTATCTTTCAGAATGACACTGAAAAAATGGTTGAACAGGACATTTCACTGAAATCGAACTTTAAATGAACACATCAGGTACAATTTCTGAAACAAATTCTGGAGTAAAACCCTCAAACTGGGATAATTTTTGCATAGAATTTCATAGGGTTCACAGCACCATCTCATGGGCAAGATGCAGGCAGAATGTATTTGAGAAGCTTATGGAAACTGCTATCATAAATGTATTATCAGTTTCGTAAATGTATTACTGAACAAATGGACCTTTTAAACGGGAATTAAATCAAGGTCTGGAGACAATTTCTGGATATTTATTGTCAGCTCCAATGAATGCAAGAGCTCACAGCAATGGAACAAGTACAATCTAGAGGCCATACACAACCAAGCCACACAATTTCACCAAACACCTGAACTTAACTAAAAAGGATACCAAACATATTTAAAATAATTACTATGTTTCAAATATTTTTAGATAATTTCCTTTGAGTCAAAATTAGTCTTATCAAATAGGTAAAGACTAAGCTATACAACCAAAGTATTAAATGCAGACCGTACCGAAGTTTTAATGAAATCCAGATTTTTCAAGTTTTCCAGCAACCTTTGACTCTAGAAGACCACAGCAGAAAAGAAACAAAAACAGGACAAAAACAGTTTTAGAAGCTGAAACTTATTCTGACAAATATTAAACAGTCACACCATAATCTCCATTTGTTAACAAACCCCTATGAGGTGCTGGAGATCCATTTAGTTCTTGTTTATAAATGTAATACAAAACAAATTATTTTTCCATTACTAGTAAAACACTGAGTACAAAGTGTTTTTCATCAAGTCTTAAGTGTATTTGTTGACAAAGTTCCAGAGATAACGCAACTCTGTTGACTAACTGAAGCACAGTGTGTAGCAGAACAGTTAATTTTCCCAAAGCTACCATAGCAACTGGTTATGATAGCTTTTTAAGCTATTTTCATTAGAAAAGACATTCTTGTGTGGTTAAAGACTATTAATAGACTATTATAAAAGCTAAGATCACTCTTCAATGCCACAAAAATCTTAATGACTAATGTTATTTTGTCACTCTTTTAGGTCTTTCATGCCAATAGTTTCTTCATTAACCTTTACGGAAGCTTTCCACTTCCCTTTGCTCTTCTCTGAATTTTGAGAAAGTGCTACACTTTTAATACAAATGTTTTGTATATAAACAAGGCATTTTCTAACATACATATTATATTGGACGGTAATTTTTACTGAAGGATCTTAATTCAAAAATAGTAGACTTGCTACTGTATTTGAAGAAATGTGTTGAAATCCTTTTTGTCAAGCTTTATAATTTACTATTGCTTGAATCAACATAATGCCAAGAAGAGTACAAAAATAAGTCTTTTAGCAGTTTTCAAGCAAAACAGTCAATATAGAAGTGATAGAAAAAAAGGATTATGTAATTTTACAGTTAGAAAGAACAAAAATTAACTATTTCACATTAAAACTAATAAAATATACAGTCTGAAAACATTGTTCCCCTTAATATTACTATTCTGCTTTCTTTATTTGTTCATCACACAGCCTGAACTAATGCTATGTTGTCAACAACTACTATATTTCTAGCTGATTTATCTACAACACATCATGAGCAAAAAGATGTATTAACAGTTATTATAAAAACAATCCTAAGTGTAACAGTGTTCTGTGACAGCCATCTGGGTATCACTTGTACTATTGCTGCTAACTGAACTTCTTCTCTGCTTGGAGACTCAGACTGTTAAATCTGATGAAGATTCTCAAGAACAGCCTCCAGCCCATACTCAGAGAAGCAACGAAGCCATAATCAAGGCTATGTTGATCAACCAACCAACCAACCAACCGCTGCTTACTAGTTGTGAAGCATGCTTTATCCTTTCCACAATCCCATCATGGCCCAAGTACTGCAAGGAGAGCCACAGGGGCAGGGCACGAAGTTTCTCTACAGGCTGACTTGATGTTAGCCCAGCTGCTAAGGACTAAAGAGGAAAACAAACAAACAAAAATCTTCTATTAACATTTTTCCATTATTTCATTTTTGCCAGATTATAGAATGCGTCACAGTTTAAACAGGGGGTCTTGTGCAAATTATAATTTAGATGCTTATGATGCTTATTAAGCTAGTAAGTTTAATAATGATGCTTATTAGAAAAGAAGACACTATACCACAATCACAATTAAAGTTTCAATGTCTTGATAATAATGACTGAAAAGCTGAACGTACCAAAGAAGGATCCTCATGTCTGTAGAGTGTCACTGCAGGTACAGCTGGGAGACCCAGCCAGGAACCCAGAGTAAGAGTCATGCTGTCACATTTTGTAGCAGCCTGAAGTTTATTACAATAAGCAGAACATAAACCATATGTACTTTGATTAGATCATGACCTTAAAGTCTAAAGCACATTATAAGATTTCTAGATATAGTAAAACATACCAGTACAGAAGAGGAGACATAACCCAAAGCCAAAGTTGCCAAATTCACTCTAGAAAAATAAATGATATTAGCACATATTAATTGTGTATTAAGAGAGAGCATTTTAATCTTCAGTTTAATATTGCATGTTGATGTGCAAAGGGAGGTCATTTTTGTTCATGCATTTTTTTTTTTTTTATGAACTATGCAGTAGATGTCGCTGCATGGAATTCCAAGATGGTAAGCCCAAAACTAAAAATCCACTTCAATCTAAAAACGTGACCAACCTTTAGGGAAATCATCCCCCTGAACTCCTACCCATAATTCAGCAACAATCTGGTATCAGAAATAAATAGAATGCAAATATAACACTATACAATGAAACATCAAAAGAAACAGTCTATACTCCAGGTTCAGAAAAAATCTAAGAGCAGTGGAGTCTTCAATAACATTGCCTAAGTTCTTCCAATATATTTTCCTTTTGGTTTAATCTTCCTCCCAGTTACATTGCATTCTGCTCTAATGGCAGCCTTCTTGACAACCTTCACTGAAGTTGTCACACTTCATCCTCCTTTCTCATTCTCAATAATCACCATATAATGTCTCCCCTGAATTGTCCTATAAAGCCCTCTTTTCTTTGTATTCCAGGCTCTTCAAAGCATGGACAGGTAAGATTACATTCTGTGTAAAAGTAACCAGTATCCTACGCCGAAATAATCACTCCAATTATTCCTGTATATGTAAAACAATCTGCGTCTCATAGATGGATAGAATTATAGCCACACAAATTGCTTAACATGGCAAAAATCAAGATTGTCCTACGATCCTCCACTAGCTGGTTAGCTGTAAAGCTATGTGCTATTATTCAGACTTCTTAATGAGTATGGTTTATACAGAAAGAAATCTCAAGTTCCATACCCTTCTACGTGGAGCCACATATTATACTGCTCACAAAGTTCCTTCAGCCGCCCAAGTTTATCTGTGTGCCCAGCACCTGGTGTACCTTCGTTGAAAAGGGAAAAAAAAAGCCATCACAAAGGATACGCATGCAAACCAGGACTCTGTGAAAGAGGACCTCTTATACTGTTGTCAAAAAAGTCACTAGCAAGAGTTGGAAGGAGGATATGTAAAAAGAGCCAGCTATACAATATTCATACCTGGTTCATTGTGACATATGGACAATTGGTATTCTAGATAAAATTAAAGATGCTTGCTTTGCTTGCCAATGTATGTTAAAAATACTCAGAAAATTAGATGTCCTAGGCACTGAAGGGCTCAGCAGCCTCAAAAAGAGATGAAAAGGTTTTTAATATTTTCAAAGTATTACTTCAGCTAAAAGAATGGAAACCAAAATATATACATCTGAGATGTTAATTTAAGTCCAAAGCAGATAAGCCACCTCCTTCATTCAAACTTAACTTTGTTAACGAACAGTTTTGTTCTACTAACTAAAAGAAAAATGCAATTTTTTGATGCACATCCATCAAAAATTCTGAAGCGTTAACATGAAATTGACTTTCAACAAGAGATTTGTGTTCACTAAAAAAAGCTTTAGTTACATTAATGCACCAACATAAGCAGAACTGTAACAGTACAAATCACCTTTGAATCAATTAAATAAAAACCCCTCTAGACAAACAATTGTCTGGTCATTAAGATATGTTAAGACATTTCTTGGCATGCAAACACTAAGCTGTTTAAGAAAAAATATTTTTATTTTGGGTTTTATATATATATTCATGAAATAGTGTGCCTTTTTTATTATTTATCCATAGCACTTACCAGCATTAGCCACAAGCAACAAAGGCAGTTTTCCAGACTCAACATCATCTTTAATCAATCTGTCCAACAAAGCAACATCCTGTTATCAATAAGAAAAAGATATGTATTTATAAATATGTGTATCAAACAATAGAGATTTGTTTCTGTTGAACTGGAAAGTGCATTAAGAGTGAAAGGGAACAGCATGTTAGAGTTCTGAAAGATGTTCTTAATGTCTTTGTGGCTTGCAGTTTCTTCTTCTCAAAAACGTAAAATAAGCCAAAGGTCAAAAAAAAAAACCTTTGTGAAAAATACAATGCAAATACATAGTGGACTTTATAAACATACCTTCTACTGCACATATTCTAGAAATCCTGGACTAAAAAGCACATTACTATATGCCACTAAAAGTATCCTGCAAATAACAAGACCAAGCTGCTGACATTCCGGAAAATTTGTCTGATTATTACAGTTACAATATTGCAGACTTAAAGGCTGAAAAATTAAGTACATTAAGTGAATGTCAATAATGTTGTTAGGAAAAAGTTTATTAATAAAAAAAAATGTAATTCTTAAGGAAGACAAACTTACCATTTGATGTTGAGATCCAAACATGGTGTTACAAGGCACACGGCACATGCAAGAGAGGGGTAACCCTAGCTGCAATAAAAATGATGGAATTTGAACAACTGAGACATGCTTCAGAATACTCACTTCAAGCGTTCAAAGAAATACACATATTAAGTGACACATTAAGTAGTAAACGTGTCAATAAAAAGCTGGCTACTACATTTTGAACCAAGTTTCTTGACAAAACTTTTAATCAAATTATTAGCAGAGAAAAGAAAGCACAAGAGAAACTCGGAAAAAAAAAAACACACAATAGGTTTGGTTAGTACATGAACTGCATACAGCATTTCTACTGAGACATCTATGCACCCACCCTTTGAATGAATATAGCCTATAAGCAAATAGGCTTTTTGCATGGACCCTATTACACTGGAAGTTCAGTCACTTTACTACCAAGTAGAGAGCAATCTGCTTACTTTGAGCATACTGCTTAATTCACATGATTATGTTCATGTTCTTCCTTTGCTATAGAGGTAAATTTCAGACAACTCTGCGTAATTAACATGGGGGTTGGATGAAGGTCTCTTACACATTTTAATCTTTAACCTGGAAGATCACTAGGCAATGGAAATCTGGTTGATCATGCTCATCACTCTGAACAGAAAGTTCATCAAATTAAGAGAATTACAGTTACAAACCAGTTTGTGTTTATACGTTTATTTGACAGAAGTTGAATTAACATCTGATTGTCCAGTTTCTCAGTTCCAATTTGTGCTCTACAATATACACTATTTCTCAAAGTCTAAGCTAAAACAGCATCACTTAAATTCAGTGATCACCTGATAAGGACAAGTTAACAGTAGTGCCTTATCTTTTGTTTGTACTCAGAAGCAAAAGGCTCCAAAAATACCAATTATTAGAATTATTAGCAGCAATTTTTTTTTTGTATTAAAAAGGTTCAATCAATAACTACATGCAACATTTTGCCTGCAAAAGACACCAACTTATTGCAATGAACTTTTACCACTTACTACCTAAGTCATTTTGGCCCAGACCAGTTCCTTCTATGCTAACAATTTTATTTCTCTGCTGTCTACATTTTTAATCTTAGTTGTACCTCTACTTGCCCTCTCCAAAGACTTCAGAAAACAGAAGTCCCAAGAATTTGACCCTTTATTTTAGTGTATGTTAAGTTTAAAAATATCACTGAACATTACGTATGCAACAAGAAAATCTGCATATGGTCTCAATCATATGGTCTCAAAACATTCATGCAAATAAATGCTTGGCAAAACAGGTTTTGACCATAATTAAGAAAAATTGGATTTCTTTAAAGCACTGCTTTTTGGGGTATTGGGGTAATTTGTTTTCTATTCCAAACAAAACTTTCTGAAATGGAACCACACTTCTCCCTGAACTGTATTCAACAAATGTTATCATTTTTGAAATGAAAGGAAGAGGTCAAAATCCAGTATATTTGGGTCTTTTTCACCCTGACCAGTGGCTTACGAAAAGCGCAAAGTGATCTAGAAACAATCACCCCATCTTTTTAAATAAATAAACAAGGAGTTAGCATGTGGGTTGTTTCACTGGAAATATTCAGAAAATTTCTCTCCCTCCCACTGTATTGTTGCTGCAAAACACAGACCAAATATGCAACCTGAAACTACTTTTTCCCAGTCAAGTGTTTTTAATTTAAATATACAGTCCACTACAGCTACTGAGGTTACTCACAGTATGGACTTCACTTCCTTTGCCAATGTTTTATAACTTTGGAAAGTGCGGTTAATAAAGCAATACCAACACACTATATAGTATTTCTGTATTTCTAACTTACAGATATTGCATTGGCATCAAAGTATGGTTTCACCTAAGATTCTCTTCCCCTCTCCCCTGTAATGTGTTGCTGTACAGTCACATTGCTATTGTTTTTACCATGAGGGAAAAAAACATTCTCAAAATCACCAAAGTTAAGCTCTTCCTAAAATCAGAACTGAACTTTTTGAGGCCCAAGCTTCCTTGTTCAAAATACCCCTTTTCATGCTGTCTTTTAACAGGCATAGAAATCATCCTAAGTCTCAGAAACATAAATAATTTTGTAAGGTACAAAAATCTATTATGCCCATAGAAAGGCAAAGTAGAGAAGAGGTTGAGAAGAATCTGCTTGTGAGGAACACTGATTTGACAATGACAAGCAAATGTGTGGAAGGAACAGGAAAGCTGCAGAGAGAGACTGCCCAGCTTGCCTGACAATACATGTATTCAGTCAACACAGTAGTAGTAAGAAAAATTTGGAAGAATTATTAAGTTCCAGGCAGACAATTAGTTTTAAAGGAAATTTCTCACTAGTTCCAACTGATTTACAAGACTGCTGCCAGTAGAAAGTAGCAGTGTCTTGCAGAAAAAGTCTGAATATATTTTTTAAATGTAAATTTCTAATAGGCAATATGAAGCCAGCCAGCTTCTACTTGCAGCTGAAGCCACAACTGATTCACTTTACCTGATTGCAGAGAGCTTGGCCCAAGCCTGTTCTAGCTGCAGAACTAATGTATATAACAGGCTGCTTAGTATATAGCACGTTAAATCCTTCCACTGTATAATCTTCATAGCGTGTGTGAATAACAAGTCGACAGATTTTTAGGAGACCTTCGCGATCATCTTCATGATAATAAGCTGACCCATTTTCATACCTGTAAGAAAATCTGAGTATGACCAAAAAAAAACCACCAAAACTCAAACCAACAGCTAGTTTAGTGACTAAAATGAGCTCCTTCACTGGTTAGTGTTTTAAGAGGACACAGAAAGAGCAAAAAACTATCTTAACAGGAAAAATTCAGCAGAAGGAAGCTTTGTTGAAACAGGCTGAGATGAATAATGAGAGAAGCCCAGTATATATATTGATTTAAACTGAGACAAAGTAAGAAAGAAAAGAACATCTGGGGTCCTAAAAAATTTCCTTTACAGAGTTCAAAGCCTTGCTTGGTAAGAGCTGGGGTAGGGGAGAAACACATTAATGGGTTTATCTGAGTTTATTATATGTAAATTCTAGACTACTAATTTTCAAGAGAATGCAACATGACATCCTTTAAGTTATATTAGTAAAAACTGGAATATGATACATGAAATAGGGTAAATGGGCAGAAATGGGCAAACTTTATTATGAAGTCACAAATAAATATTTCATAATAGCCAAAAGTTACTGATGCCATTTGTAATTTACAAAGTTTGTGAGTATTACCACAATTTATTCAGTACACTGCACAGCAATTTCCCAGATGTTTTAGATGGGTTACATAAATAAAATATTTTTCTTCCCTGGGAATATTTTAATGATTTTATAGCTATTTTGCCTTCAATCTGATTTATTAAGAACATTTCTTTGGGGCTTATGAGTGTGGGAGGGTGTTCCTGCTCCTCCCCTTCCTTTTTTTTGAAACCCTTCCAAGCATTGAACTAAAATCAGTACATTAAAACTTACAGTCAAGAAATAGGAGCAAAATAAACAAAGAATAGATAAGGTGCAAGTGTTCTGCATTGAGCGCAATCTGTTAACTGTCGTAACTACAGAAAACAGCAACAGCAGAAACAGCAGATACCTCAATTTATAAAGCAACTTGCATGCTAGATATTTCTTTTAGCATTTTTTGTGCAACAAGTAAATCAGTAGTCTTGGGACATCTAAGGACAGCATTTATCCACAAGTTTATGTAAAGGCACTGAAACAGATTGTCACAGACTATCTGATGCACAAATCCTGCTGAGTATTCCAGGGTTGAACTCCAAAATGACCCACATGTAAACATTCACTTCACCTTTATGCAACATTTCTGTAAACTAACGTGGGCACAGGAAAATCCCTCTAGTGTTGGTCATAGCCACAGAAAATGTCAAGAGGTATGAAGCAGTTTACAGCATGGTATTTTTTAAATGCTGTTGCCTATGAGTCACGAAACTTTGGGGACCACATTCCGTCATTAATTACAAAATCACATCTCTCTATATATACATAAACATTTGGCAAAATACCTGGGTTACCTGCAACTTCCCAAATTTCATCATCACACAAAGTTTCAATTTAAGTCAGACAGACAGACATTATCATTGAATTTATAAAATAATCCTGATGGAGGTAAGCCTAACAATGTAAGAAGAATCCTTTACGATCTATAATTCAAACAATTAAGTTTGTGTTAACTTTATATATTTAGCTATATTAACCATTTAATCTTGTACTACACACACAAAAAAAAGCTAACACTTCTCAGTAGCACTGGCAACATTTTCTGAAAGATGCAGTATCGTGAGAGTGATAAAATGTTTTTTTGTTGTTTCAGGAAGGGAAAAGGAATTTCTAATCAGTGAATCCCTTCCTACCTAGAAAAGTGAGCTAGACCCAGGAAGAGCAAAGGACAAATTAACTGAATACTACTTTCAAAAACATGAAGCACCTCAAACCACAGCAACACAACATATATCTCAAAAAAAAAAATCAGTTAAGTGATCAACCAGCTATATGTTGGAACTGCACTTTGGTCCTTAACTCCACCATATAGCCATTATAAGATTTTTATGGCAACCATATTACTAACAAGTTCTGCCATTCAATGTCTTTAAAAAAAGAAAAAAATGTGATGTGTTAAAGATCTTTCAAAGAATACTTGTAAATTCATGATAGCAGTTTATTTTGTTGATATCACACGTATTTTTAAACAATTACTACTGCCCAGTTGTACTTAAGTTATTCACAGCAACTCACCTGAAAAGCCTGCAGAGCCAGAGGGTAGTGTCAGAAAGGATCCTTGTTGTAAGTTTTCTCAGTCTTTCCCTGTCCAGCACTGATATATAAGCAGCCAAACTATGCCCCAGTAGAGCCATGTGACCCTGTTCACCAACATTTTGAAGTCTGCAAGCCAGAACAGAGAAATTGCCAACTAAATACAAGTCACGAACGTTTCAGTAAATTTAGGTTTGCATGTTTTCACTACAGTAGTAGAATTTGTTGACATGCAATTTTAAATATTTATCAGAGGGAAATACCGTATACCAGTCTCCCTCTTGCTGTTGTATGTTACCATACTAAAATGCCAGTGTAGACATTGCACATTCACTTGGCCTAGCTGCTTCCAGTAACACCTCAGCTTCTTTATAGCCATTCAAGGTAAATCCTACTGATAAGTGAAGGTTTACTATGATCAGCAAGCATGAGTTGGAACTAGGCACCTTATCTGCACTGTGACTTTAATGTGCGTTAAACATATATCTTCCCTTCCTCATGCTGAGAAAACTCAGGAGACCGTTATTATAGCATAGCTTTCATTAGTTGATTTTTTTTCCTGTTTTTCTTCCCCATCTCCAAACTGTTTTTCAAATATCACTGAACTTCGACAGATAAGTTAGTATTATTTCCATTTTGCAGGAAAATGGAAACCTCCTTTAAACTTTACAGGGCGAGGTAGTAAATATTTTTGTTGGCATTCAAAGACATAAGACTTTCAGACTTGAACCAACTTTCAGAAAGTAAAAAACAAAACGAGCTGTCATATCAGAGAGAATTCCATTGTACAACTCCATTTACTAATAGCCCTAACTCAATGAAAGCTTGATAATTTTAAGAAAGCCAAGCCTAATGCATTATTCTGGTTCACTATATAATATAATTAAGTAGCCTTTAAAAAGTCACATGGTTGCATAATATCTTTATACATTTAAGCATTTTAAAGTGCAAGCTCTGTAATATCAGAGTAGAACAAAATCAGGTATCTGCCACATCCAACAATTCATATTGACTTTACCGGTAGGCCTGTGAAGACTCCTCTTCCTCCTCACCATGCATTAGGTTCTGAACTAACTGAAGTATGCTCACCATGTCCTGGCCACTGGGGTATCAGTGAGGGGAAAACAAAAAAACACATCAGAAAAAAACAACAAATTAAACACCACTGTCTAGCAAAGAGGCCACTTAGGACACAATGACATTTGGAAATGCTTTTCATTCTTAGAAAAAGCTAATTCAGTGTCTCCACTCCAAAACAAGGTTAATTTATGTACATAAAAGACCAATAGATTTCGCAATGTTTTCTGAAGAAAAAATTTCCTCTTCCAGAGCAGAGGTTACAACAAATTTTAAGTCTGAGTTTTCAGATGCAATGATTTTATATGCCATGTGCACAAAAGCTCCATACAATTTTTTAGACAGCTGTGCTAAACTGGATTTCTAGTTTTTATATTTATTTATTAAAAAAAAAAAAAAAAAGGTTTTCTGCCTCGTCAGTCTCGGTTATTAATTTATTGTCTTGGTGTTTTAGTGAATTTTGATTCTATAGCACAGGTATATCTATATTTATTATAAAGTCTTAATGACAATATGTACCAATGCACCAATTGCTTCCAATAGTTCAAAATTTCAGTCACCTAGGACAAGTAATCTTTTTTTCCCTGCACGAATATGGAAAAAGTCACAAAAGTTGTTACAATGCCAGACTATGGTAAATGCTCCTGTTTGCCTTAACACAGAAGTGTTATGTGTTACATGTATTTTACATATTCTAAACAGTATAGAACATTATCCAAAAACTGTTGTTGCCCACCTGCCTTGTAGTGGTCCAGGAATATCCTTCCGTGCATACTTCTTTTCATTTTCCTCCTCCGCTTTTCTATGTTAAAGACACAAGAACAAATTATGTATTTAGTTTGTGTTTTACAGCATCAGTGTAGCTGTCTTGCAAAATACATGCTGATATGTTCGCAACTTATTTCACTTAAAAGTTTGAAAAATCAGATGAGCCCAAAACAAAAGTTTAGCCAAGACTGGATTAAAGAGATTCTAAAATGTTTCTTTAATGCTTTAACAGAAAATGTTAAACTTAAAGAAGAGTCTCATATACAGACATATTAAAAGTTACTTGCACAGCAATAGGAAAAGATCTAACAACCCTGCAAAAAATGGACTTGCTGGACTTACTCTGAACATTACAGAACATGCATAAAAACACGTGTGGATATTTTAAAAATCCTATTATTTGAGAAACAGCAGTTTGTTTAGGTATAAGCTTCAGAAGGACAGGATGACCTTCAACTACCAGGAAAATGAGTTCTATCCCACTTAATGACAATGGCATTAATAATCATACCCTGAGCACAAATAGGTATTGTTTTATGGTTGTTATTCTTTGTACATACCTTTGATTGTCTTCTAGCATCTTCATTGCTTCGTTCAGATTCTTTCCCATTTCTGCTAGAGTAGGATCAACCATCTGTCAGGAAAATAAAAGATAACTTCTATCAAAGACCAGAACATCATTTATCTTACTACTGTCCCCACAACACACTCAATACAAATTCATGCATCAGACATGCATGTGTACTCATTTAAAAATAATATGCTGTATAACCTGAATCCAAAATAGACAAAAATGAAAACATATTATTAACCTAAAATAACTAACCCAAAACAGAACAGTTATGATGTGGATTTTATTATTGATAGATCCAAGATTCTCATAAAAAAAATCCTCTAGCCCCTCTGCCATAATAGTAACAGGAAAAAGCCATGAAAAACAAAACAAACAGACCACGATCAGTGGATAAACCCAACACTATTATTTCTTACAAGAAAGGTACCTTCTAGAAAAAGAAGCTGTTTGGGAAGCTGAAAACTGACTAGTGTGACCAAGGCAGGTTTTAGGTCACTGAGTTGCAGCCTCTAGCTGCACAAAACAGGTTAAAAATCATGAATTCACTCCTGAGACCAGATAGCAACAGATCCCTGTTAAAGAGCCCGTAGGGGTGGAAGAACTTTAAAAAAAAAAAAAAAAAGTTGAACCTATTTCCCATGAACCAGGTAACAAGTTCAAAGACAAGCAAGTATTATTTTCTAAAGAACTGCTTTAACTGTGAAGAAGTCTCTTTAAGAAGTTGAACCCAAGAAGCCTGGCTACACTGACACAAGAGATCTGACCAGGAATATTTATCTGTTTAAGGATCGGAGGACATCCAGAAGCTTCCAGAGGATGTGAAAGGTATCATCTCAGGGCTTGGTTTACCTACAGTGGTTGATATTAAACAGTACTTGAGTATTAAATGTAGCCCATTATGAAGGTAGAAGGTAAAACCACTGATACCACTCATCAGATCTGACAGCAAAATACTCTAAGATACTCACGAGACCCTTTCATCAGTCTCTCTTCTCCCTTCCTCTGCTCCCAAACGCACTGTAAGCACAGTGTCTGCAAATTCAGTAACAACCGTTTTTCAAGAGATTTGTCCTCATTCCAAAGCCTCCAGCAGTTAACCACTTTGACTGCTGCTTCAGCAGTTTTGTTGTTGTTGCTGTTTTTCTTTTTCTTTGTATGTGTGTGGAATTGGTGGTTGTTGCTTTAAAAAAAAAAATCTTAACCAAGTTTAATATTTAAGCTTACCCTACCCATAGTGCAGGGCCATAATTCCTTGTCTGCACAGTATTTGAGCAGCAGGCCTCAAGGCCTGCACATGCTTTCCATTACCACTGATGGAAACGCGTGTAACTGTGCCGCATGCGTGGTGCGGCACAGGCCAATATGTTTGCTCACGCAGAGGCAGACAAAAGAAAATTTAACCGCAGAAGGAAGTGGGATTAATTTACATGAGGATTTTACACTACTTTCATCCAGAGGACTGATCAAGGAGGAAAAAAATGAGAGTTACCATATGTTCAAAGACTATTTTTACCAAAATATTTAGAGATCTAACTCATATCATAGCAAGTGGTAGGTGGCTGGAAGAATCAGTAGCCAGGCATGGTCACACTGGCTCAAACTGAGGCTGACAGCTCTCTGCAGTCTGTCCTTTCAGGATTGGCCCGTAACTAATGCTTTGGGGCAGAATAAAGAACAGTGTATTCCATAAAGTTCTCCCACAGTAACCCCCAGCAGCTAACAATAGATGTTTGTTTGTTTGCTTTTTACACTTCTGGCTTCTATAACATCCAGTGCAGGTGAGGCCCATGACTTCTTCACATGCTGTGTGACAGCAGTACAAACTTGCAAAGTTTGTGACCTCATCGCAGAGATAAAGAATACCTACGCTGCAAGCATTTGGTACTCAGAACACAACATACAGAGCTAGGCAAAAATCCTAAATATGATCATTGGCAATATTTCCATACATTTTCGAAGTGTCCAGAGTAGCATCACATCAAAGAAACTCTAGAAAAAGGTCTTAGAGACTCCCTGGAGCACAACTGATTTTTAAGGGAGTAATAGACATAACTTACTGGTGTGACTAGTCAATCTCGCGTACATTGCTACAAGTTGCCATAAAACACTAGCAATGCTAAGGCAGTTATTTGCTTGAACTTTGTGTAGAGTTACATGCAAATATTCAAATAGATCTGTTGGAGATGCTGACACAAGATGTAGAGCCATTACAAAAAAGCCTCTGTGTTGCTTTTGGTTGTTACTAACACAATTAATTCACCTGCCGGAATGACAGCAGCTGTTAAAGCCTGCATATGCTTACCTTGTGACTCACTGAGTCTCAGTGGCAATTACCCATGCATGAAACCCTTGTGTCAATAAGCTAGCAGAACAAAGACATAAAATACAGTTTTATGTCGTGAGACAAAGTCACGAGAAGTTACGCCAAGAAACATAAAATGCTATGACATCCAGCAAGTCCTCCAGTTCTGATGTGGATTTAATTGGAAGATGAACCCCTTCTGCATTTTTCCAGCCGCTAAGTGGATGCACAGCAATTCATTTTCTCATTTGAACTACAGGATGCAAAAGAATCCTTTTGTTGCTGCACACTGAATTTTATACATGCTCCCTCCTCTGCTCAAATCAGTGAGGGCACGGAGGTGGGAAGGAGCAGACTATCTGCAGAATTTAAACAGCAAGAAAAACAGGTGTGATGAAGTTGCAACAGCAAGCCACTCAGTTAGGGAAATTCTGGACGCACTTCAATAACATGCCATGATCACGTAGTACGTTGGTTCAGTTCAGTCTGTAAATAAGGTCACGTGTGGATAGGCCCCAAGCAGCAATAACAGAGTTTTTTTTCATGTTCTTGAACTAGGACAAGCAGACAAGCTCTCCAATACTACCTTCTGACCACAGGTCCACATCCATTTTGGGGGAGGAGATGGGGGTGCAAAACAGCTGCACAGATGTAAAAGGCATCCTGCCTGCACCAGGCTTTTCATAGGAACTTTTCCAACACAGTAAGATCTACAAACACAATTGTAAAACCAGTAGCCATAACACCTGGAGAACAGCAGAAGATGAACTTATATATGTGTAAGGGAAGTGCATCAAAAGCCTATCTTTCTCATGAAGGTAAGAGAAACTTGCATGCCAGAAACGTTACTGGCCTGGGGCAACCTGAGGTGGCCCTGCTGCATAAACTGCCCATCCCTTCCCAACAAGCTGTGGAACCATAATTTCGAGATCCTATAAAAGCAACCCACAAAAGCAAACATGGGAGACAGAACTTGGAAGGTGTTAACCTGAATTTAAATACCCATCTATGCAACCTGAAATTCTACACTTGGCTTGCATGGTCACCACTGCCAGGCCATCAAACTCATTCAGAGCCTTCCTCCTTAGGCACCTGAAAGAGCCTTTTGTCTTCCTCCCTGAGAATCTTCACATAGCAAAACTGCAGACTGTTTCAGCTCTCAAAAGCATTTTGAAATGTTTGTTGCGTAATTCACTTTCATGTGAATGTATTTTCAGAAGCCTGAATGTCTTTCATTGCACTGCTTGTTGATCTTCAACGCACTGCTCTTAGAAACTCACATTTTGTTTCAGTGCTTTAGTTTATGTAGGACTTCTAGCTATTTACTGGCCTGACAAAAAGAGTAAGTTTCAGGGGCGCTTCTTTGCTTGCTTGTTTATGAGTGGCTAGGCCAGCAAAGCCAGATTTCTTCTTCCTTACTTCTTGATTATGTCTGTTAAAAATTTACCATCAAAACAAGCTGGTTGTCCAGTCATTTAGTGCCTACAGTCCCCATACGAGTATATTTACAACCCATCTTGGAAGGAGAAGTAAAACCTTCACGGGACAAACAACGCAAATACAACATTAAAGCAGGGTGCACTGACACCCCACCTGAGCTCACTTTCTTTCACCAACAGCCTTCATCGTTGAGTTCCTCTGGACCGATTTGTTTGACCTCCTGCAGGGTTTGCATCCTTCACGTGCACTATCCCAATAAACTTGTTTTCAGCTCTGCAGTTCTTTCTGCCAAGCACTAGGAGAACTTGTGGGAAAGCTGTGGGCACTTCTATCCTCCATCCAGCACAACGGAATGTTCATGCCTCTAAATTCTTCTCTATCTTGTGAGCTCACTTGCATTAAACACACTTTAATTATTTTTACCTTTTTTTCCCTGTTTAAGCCTGAGATGATTTATGAGGTTGCTTAGGCCTACAATTCCTGCAGAACTGAAGGACAGGGGAATGGTGTGGTTGCTTCCTTTCAGATTGTGTCCAGCAGTAAACCAGTGAAGCAGGGGACTAGGTCTCCTGCAGCACAAGCCAGCTCTCAGTTAGCTCTGATACTTGTCAGCCTCCCCATACCTGCAGTAGCTCCCATCTCTAACATTAGCAAGTGGATCCAGGCTCACTATCAACATCCACTATAGCTTTTCTTTTCAATATGCTTTTCCTTTGCTGAAAAGGCACTTAGGGAAAAATGCAAACAAGGAAACAACTCCAAAAACCGGGACATTACTTGCAGATGCAGAAACTGAAACTGCTCATATTAGCCTTAGTTTCTGCCCTCAGCCCTTCCCTGGGTACCACGGGATGACTGACCACAGTTAGGTAATCCTTTAACCAGGTGGCTTCCAAGACATGCCATGTCCTTTCAAGCTCCAAGGAGGCACTAGCCACCACTTCATCCTTCATTCAGCATCCCGACACCTCCTGCCCCCTCCGGTTCGTCCAGAACCCTGACATTCACTCGCCTATCTCATTCTAACCGGTTGTTGTCTTTGAGATGCACTAATTAAATTCAGTAAGGTTAATGTTGTGAGAGGCACAATTTGTGTTTACTTTTGCATTTTGTAACTAATCTATTATTCTTTAAGCACTTTGAACTGTAAAATACAGGCAGCATGTCACACCTCAGGGTCACCTGGCAACAGGGGGAAAGATAAGGGGTCATCTCCGGTTGTTGCCTTTGAGATGCACTAATTAAATTCAGTAAGGTTAATGTTGTGAGAGGCACAATTTGTGTTTACTTTTTCATTTTGTAACTAATCTATTATTCTTTAAGCACTTTGAACTGTAAAATACAGGCAGCATGTCACACCTCAGGGTCACCTGGCAACAGGGGGAAAGATAAGGGATCATCTCCGGTTGTGAGAAGACCGAACACCAATTACAAATTCCAAAGTGAGAATGCTGTTTCATATCAGCGTTTTACAATCTTTACTTTGCACTTCTGCTGGCTGTACTCCTAGTGCCAGAAAGGGATGATTTCAAACAGTCTGCATAAACTATTCTGCGTGCAAAGAGACTCACAGGCGTAGCACAGTACTTCACCAGAAGTATGCCTTATTTCCCCCCTACGTTATTATGTTTGCCTAGAAAAAAAGTTTTACCAGCCAAGAAAAAAAATGTTCTCAACAATAAATTAATCTCAAACAATGATCAGAATTCTTCAAGCCAAAATAATACTGTGTTTATTCTGCAGGCTAAGAAATGCCTTAGATGACAAATAAAAAAGCAGCACTTTCCTGACTGTTAGCCTTGAATGCAGAAGGCTAATATTACCACAAGGCTTCTGCTTACAGGCATTTGCTCTTTTAAACTTTATCACTTCCTTGTCATGCAGCAGGACTGGCACACACATCTGCTGTCACAAGCACTCCCTGAAGTTACCAGGATGTTGTGGTAATTAATACAGGAACAAAAGAAAAAAAAGTTACAGGCTGAGAGAGAAGCCCAAACAGTTTATTCATGTTTAGGGAAAACAGCGCTGCGGAGACAGCAAGGAGATGCAAAGAAAGAATTTGCCTTATTTTATCAGCGACAGTCACCTAACTTGAAACTTAAAATGTTAAAATCCTTCAAGAGTGGTCACATATCACAATATAAATGGAGCAAAAAAAAATCATAGATCTGCTGCCCAAACTTCGAGTTGAACACAGTCTTCCAGAAGAAATTAAACCTGAAATTCACCCCCAAATTTCTGGATTTCTGAAAAAAAAAAGCATCCTAATTATACCACTGAAGACACACAGTGTTCATAAATTAAAAAACAAAAAGCCATGTCTGATAAAACAAAGATCACTTGCAAAACTAAACTATGAGATTGCTGGTGTGCACAACTGCATGTCAGATTCTACAAGTTCTCCTCGCAAGCCTACCATGCAATGTTTTCAATTCTCAAGAAGTTTCTCACACACTTAAATCATTTTATTTGCATGCAACTAATGAGCATAGTCATTCACTGTCACCCTATAGTTAGGTGATTCCAACAAAAGGCCTTCATCATTATGAAAAATACAAAGTTTTTACAAACTTTTATACAAATTAGAAAGCACTTATCACTGATATCCCAATAAGCTGTATGTATAAAAACATAAAAAGGAGACATGGTACAAATAAAAGACACTCAGATGCATTATGATACTGCTTAATAAGCACAGGGTAAGGGGATGCACATTCTCGGAGGATAAAAATATCCCAGCTTGGATGAATTTCAATTTGATTCATGAAGAACACTTCTTTTATATCACACACAAGAGCAAATAAAGTGCGGATTTTACTAATTCACAGCTATCTTAACTAATGGCTACTTCAAGAGGGCACTAACTGCTAAGTGCATGGAAGACAATAATTGGGTTATGACATGACACAGAGTGCTACAGCTTTTATCATCCAAGGCGAAAAGAGCCATGATAAAAAAATAAGAGAGGAAGTAAAACAAACGTTAACTCTTTACACATATCTATTTGTGTATACTGAAAATGAGATACACGAGTTTTCATAGGGCCCTCGCCATGACAGGCTACTACTGACATCAAGAATTCAAATAACCAAAACACAGACTTCTACTCCATTACAAAATTTAAGCATTAATTCTTGCAGGGCGTTTTCTTTGCTTGTGATGACCTAGTTGCACACAGTTTATAAGCAGTCTGTCAGCACTATAGGGCAGTAAGTTGCCCTGTATCAGCACGCCTTCTTTCAAGTCTGTGGATTCAAGCACAGTAAAGACCATATTCCAAACTAGTAGTCAGTTAGGTTTTACTTATTAAAACTTTTCAGAAGAACGAGCAGTCACCATGACTTCTGTTAGTGCTAGTGAAGAACTGAAGCATTTAAAGCTGACCAAATACTCCTTAACATTGCATTCTTCATTTGGATTCTAATACAGCTAACTGTTTTGCTGTCTACTTACTAACCATGTCAGAAAGAGCCCTTCTGAATTTCCTTCTCATTCATTTTACTGCAGCACATCCCATTCACACTTATCTAGCTGATTCCAAAGACTACAAAAAACCGAACATGCTGAGTACAGGAAATGATGCAAAGTGGACGGAAGCAGTAACATCTCCACAGCACACAGAGTGTACGCTGCTGCAAATGCATACTGTCCTGAAAGGCATACAACGGAGATAAACCATATATGAATAATGGTGATAAGCCACATCTGAGCAGCCAGCCTCTCCTTGCTTTCAGGACAGGTCTCCCGAAACACCGCAGGTGCAATGAGAGCCAAAAGTGTGACAGGTCCCAGAAAACTCCTCCAGATACTGATTCTCAGTGACAACGGCAAAATCAAATTTCTCAGCGACTGACATCATTACACAATTGCTATTTGCTCTGTACAGGGCACTGAACAGAAAAGAGCAAACAGCGCTATCTCCCCACTGCCCTGCTGCAGCCCAGGAAACGAAACCGTCAGGAGACCCCAGGAACCGTCAGGGAGCACCCAGGAACCGTCAGGGAGCACCCAGGAACCGTCAGGGAGCACCCAGGAACCCGGCTCTGCAGGAGGAGCGGTGCTCACACCTCAGCCAGGCGCCGACCCCGTGCCTCAGGCCCGGCGGGGCGTCCCGGGAGCCCCGGGGCCCTGCGCGCTCGGCGCCGGTCCGCGGCCCCCTCACCCCGGCAGCCCCCTCATCCCTCAGGGCCCTCCCGTCCCCCCGCAGACCTTCTCCAGAGAGGCGTCCATGGCCGGGGACGCCCCGCGGCTCGCCGCTTCCGCCGGGCCCGAGCGGCTCCACGCTGGCAGCGCTGACGAGGCGGCGGCGGGCGGGGCCGGCAGCGCTCACCGAGGGCACGGCGGCGGCTCCCAGCGCTGCGGAGGGCGGGGGCTGTGAGGGCGGCCCGGCCGCGATGGCGGCGGGGTGGGCGGGCAGCGTGCTGCTCTACGCCGGGCTCACCGCGGCCGGGGACGCGGCGCAGCGGCGGGGCCGCGGGCAGCCCCCGGACTGGGCGCAGACGCGGCGGGTGGCGCTGCTGGCCCTCACCTTCCACGGCAACCTCAACTACGTGTGGCTGCGGGCGCTGGAGAGGGCGCTGCCCGGCCGCCGCCCGGCCGCCGTGCTCGGCAAGGTGCTGTGCGACCAGCTGCTCGCCGCCCCGGTCGCCGTTGGTGCCTTCTACACGGGTGAGTGCCACGGCTCGGGTGCGCCCCCGGCCGTCCCGTTTCCAAAAGGCAGCCAAGCGTGGCTGTGAGGGAAGCGGGACAGCTCAGCAGGCTGTGCCCTCCTCTGCCTCACGGGTGTGTAGAAGCACAGCGCGCTGCCGTGAGTGACAAGGGATAACCTTGAAAGCCAAGAAATAAGAAGAAACTTTAGACTCTGAAGAGACTATCTGCATGGTATCAGGAGGTCTGCGTTTTATGACCCTGCCAGGAATTTACTCAGTTTATGACTGAAGAGAAAGGAAGCCAAGGAAGAAGTCAAACACGACATTTTTACTTTCTGCCCATGTCAGAACGCGAGCAGAGACTTGCCCAAGGACCAGGAGGATGTGAAGGACCCAAGAAGGAAGGGAGGGTAAAAATACCTAAATCAGGCGGCAGTAGGAGCTTATAATGTGTCAGCTGAGAGATACTGATAACCTCGTGGCATGCATGTATCTAGAACGATACCTGCGGTGGGCTAAGTGACTTCGGGTTTCTGCTATGTGCAAATGTGTAGCTTTGGATTTTAGATCGATTTGTTACAAGCATGTTGTCATAGAAGTTCATAGAATCATCAGGGTTGGAAAAGACCTTCATCTGGTCCAACCATCACCCTACTACCAATGTCACCCACTAAACCATGTCCCTAAGCACCACGTCCAACCTTTCCTTCAACACCCATCACCTTCACTTAATGTAGGTCGCATCTTCCAGTCACGGTGGGTGATCTTTAAAGGGCTGCTACAGCTTTCTATGGCTTTTAGAAAGACACCTAGTTTGACACGTGAGGGTTCCCATCACAGGGAATAGTTTAAAGGGTTCATTATTTTGACTATTTTGCATTTTATCTCCAGTTTGTATGGTCTAATCCATAATTTCAAATCATGCTGCTTTTGTCTTGGGTTTAATGATGGGAGCCTGCTGCAAGGTTGTGTTTGCCTAGAATCGAGAGGAGCTTGGACCAACTAGAATTTATTTACAATTTTGAAATGCTGCCTGTGGAAAGTTAAGCAAGTAGGTTTTGAAATTGTTCTACTCGTCTATTCTAGGATTTGGATATGAGGTAGATATTTATGAAGATAAAAATAGCAGGCTGATTATGGCTCAAATAAATTTTTTTTTTAAAAAAAGGTGCCCTTTTCCACCGACTTCAGTGGGCTGGGGCACCTAAACCCTGTTGAGGACCTGGGCCACTTCTGGCAATTCAACAATATGCACGGTGCCTCATTCTGTCTGTCTCCTGCGTGTAAGATGTATTTGTGTTGTATCTGCTTCTACTGCCACTGCAGAGTTACGTGAGCAGAGACCATATAACTGAGAGCCACATAACCTGGAGAGCCAAGTCAATAGATGAGGATATACGATGTAGCAATTTTAGGTAGTAGGAATGGTACTTTTTCTTTGTAATATTTATCAACTTTTCTTTCAAAATGTATTTTGAGAACAGGTTGGGATATTATTGAAAAAAAAGTGAACATTTTATTTTTTTTTTCTGATTGTCTTAAGTATTTTACCACCAGGTATGAGCATCCTTCAGAGGAAAGAGGACATCTTTTCAGACTGTAAAAAGAAATTTTGGAATACCTATAAGGTAAGGCAAGCGATTAACTTATCACCCAGCTACACAGAAAAAATAACATTATTGTATAAAATATTTTAAATATTATGTCTTCCTCTAACAGCCTCCCTCTTATTTCATTATTTGATTATGTGTAGGAAACTTTAAGTACCAGCAGTCATCTGAAGTCCAGGTAATTTGGGGCAGGCAGGACTGCCAGATTAATGAAATAATGCCATTCCAAAAATGAATAATATTTATATATATATAAAACACTTGCACCCGGCTCTGTTTGAGTGAGAGCCCTACAGTACAACACCGAATGTTATACGCTAAGATTGTACTATCTTTCCTCTTAAGAAGTACGCACGCTCCAGTGTTTAGTTAGCAATACCATTGACAACATGTACATGAACACCTGTTAGAAACATTAGTTATAGAGACATCTTTTTTAGGAATCATTTTGAGCCTGTACTTTTCACTGACAGTCTTCTCACTTTCAGAAATGCAATCCCTTGTTCTAAGAAGGCTTGGATATAAATAGCTGGTTTTGGTTAGCATTTCTCTATACACAGGAAAAAAAATTTGTGCTATCTCAGAGCTGAGCAACTTAAGAATTTTAAAGATTTCTCAGGCACGGGAAGAAAGATAGATTAAAATAAAAGTATAATAGAAGGAGAAACTGTGATGTGCCATGTGCATTTCTCTTTACAATGATAGGATGTAGGTAGGATAGAAAAGGATTATTTTTACTGCTGGAGAAGATGACTCTAAAAACAGTGCCCACTCTATCCTATCAAAACATAAGGTTTCTATTGACCTTATGTTCTATGAGTAAATTATCTGTTGAGTTTTGCAAGAAAGTCTTACGTGTATGCGTAACTAGAGGGAGCATTGAACGAGTGAAATAAATAGTGTTCAGTGGTATTTTTCATTCATGGCTGAAACAAATGTTCACATATTTAAACATTTGTTCACCCATCTGGTAAATGTGCTTATGTATTTGGTGTCAGGTGACTTTGAAGATTTCACTGTAATTAGAGTTTTGTATTTAAAATGAGTCAGAATAATCTCTTGGAGAAATTCCTTGCATGGCAGCTCATAAAGATGATTAGTAGTTTAATATTGCAACCTCAAAGTTAACCAGCTTAATTTATATTTCACCATCTTCTATTAATTTTATTAAAATATATTTTAGTTTTTGCTAAAAGTGGTAGGAAAAACTTAATCTTTGTGGTTGAAGTCTACAAGAATAACATGATTCGTTTTCATTTCAGACAGGACTGATGTACTGGCCTTTTGTGCAGGTGAGTTTTGGGGTAACTCAGTGAGCCTTTCTTTCTGTAAAACCTGATGCTATGCATTTAGAGGATATCTAGCCTAATGAGAAGTCAGTGGAGTTTTGGGGCGTGTAAGTACAAGACCTAACAATGACTGGAGCACTAACTGAGCCCTCTCTCCTTCCAACACAGCTGTCAAACTTCGTTTTTGTCCCCGTTTACCTGCGCACAGCTTACACTGGGCTTTGTGGCTTTGTCTGGGCTGCCTTCATTTGTTTTTCCCAAGAGAGTGGAGATGGCACAGTAAAGTCAGCATTTATGTGGCTCCAAAGAGAGAAGGTCAATGCAGATGAAGAACCATCACAGAAATAAGAACTTCAGTTCTGAACCCATTCTAAATCTGAAGTGAGCTTATGAAAGTCAGTAAACTGCGCTGCAGTTTCATTGCTGTGTTTAGAATAATCATCTCAACATTTTTTGGTTAGTATAAGCAGTGGAACAGTTTGTCTTTTTGCCTGTTTATTTTTTATAAAATAGGCCAATTGTTTATTGGCACTGAATTATTTTCATGCTGCGAGCCCATCTCTTCTGGGAACAACTGACTTACAGGGCAGCATAAGCATTTGCACATCATGTCAGACTGTCTCACTGGGGAGAAATATTAACTGTAATTTAATTTTCAAGCAACTTGTAGTCCCTAGAAAAAGGGGAATAGAACATTAAATCCTCAACTGTTGTATTTGACAATTGTTATCAGTGCAAGATTGCTTTTGCAGAACAAAATTTAATAGATTTCTTATCTAAACAGTGGCAACAACTCTATTTTATTCAGAGAAAAAAAAGACTCTATTTGTAGAAATATATTCGTGTTCCTTTTGTCTTAACTGGGAGAACAATTGAGTTTGGACAACACTCTCAGCCACATGGTCTGATTTTTGGGTGGCACGGTGCAGACTCAGAAGTTGGACTCAGTGATCCTTGTGGGTCCCTTCAACTCAGGATATTCTATGATTCTATGATTCTGTTCATAGGAGACACTGTCATATAGTAACTATACATAGGAAACTAGGAAATGGTGAAAATCAGTTATAGACTTATTTTGTCAACTGAGGACCAGGTCTGGATGCAGGTAGGGATAATAAGGGAGTCCTTAGTTTATTAAAACGACATTTTACGCCTTAAAATTTAAGCTTGAAACAGTATCTGATTAAACCTATCTTGATGATGATTGTAAGGACAAGACTTAACCCTCTTTGTTGTGATGATAATAACCACTTTGAGGAATGTCTAAGTTCCTCAGTCTTACCTAAACAGTAAACCAATGCCTGCTTAGGCTATAAATGTACACTCCTTTAGCCAGCAGCTGTACTACTTAATATATTGGTTACAATGGTTTGTCACTGCAGGAGCCCAGTGCTACTTAGGGCAGACAGGGAAAGGGATCACGCAAGCACTGCCCAATCTATTCCAGGTAAAATCAAGTTTAGCAGAACCCATTAGTCAAGAGTGGTGCAAAGTACCTGTGTGGCCTTGACTACAGAACTACAGTGTATTGGAGGAGGTGTGGGGGGGGGGCTTTTTCTACAGTCCGTTTTGGTGACAGACAGGTGAAAGAGGTAGCTTCCTTCTCGGCAGAGAAGTCAGTGCAATTCCATCATCACCTGGCACAGGCAGACCTGGAAGAGGGAACCTGCACCTGCCTTAAATAATTCATTTTAATTGACTTTAGACATCTGTAGTGTGGACATCTGCAACTTGGCTAAATACTTTAAGCTCTACTTATAGTCAGTGGGGGAAAAACAGGTAGTTTTGGATATCTGTTTTAGGGTACGATGAATTATGCACCGTGTCTGTTTCTTGCCATCGCTAACAGTCCAAGGTGACTGGCTCCTATGTAGATAATTTCATTGTACATGTTTGTATGTGGTGGAATGAATTCCTCTTCTTAATGTCTGTCTTACATGTTTGTATGGGAGTAGTTCAGTGGGTGTTGTTGCACAGATCTCACAGTGTATATTGGGCAGTCCTGAAGTAGGACATCCCAGTAGCAATAGAAATTCACAGAACTAACTGCATTTTATCTGTCTACTTAAAAAAGGAAATATGAATGAATAGGTATTTCAGGCTGCTACAGCTGTTAAATTGTTATTGTGTGTATATATCTGAAGTCCTTGAGATAAAGAAGCAATTCCAGTAGTGTTTTGCTGTTAATATATTTTTAGGAACAGAAGAGTATTTTAGTCTGTTCTGTCAATGAGACTTAAAATTTTCAGATGATGTATGATAATTGAGTATTTGACTTTATTTTTACAGGTACTTTTTATTTTTGCTTGTGCCTTAAGTGTTAAGGATTAATAGAATTCATTTGGAGAATGGAACTGGAAAATAATGACATTACAAGGAGAGAGAAGTAGGGATATGGTGGTGGTCTGCTGCATGCTGTAGCAGTATGCCATATTAAGCTGCAACTCTGTGGTGCACAGAATTATTTCTGCATGGGTATAGTTAGTAAAGCTTAATCCCTAAGTGAACCAAGAATTTAAAACTCTTCTCATGATCTTTGTAATGCTGATGCTTTTGTTTAGCAA
This sequence comes from Cygnus olor, assembly GCF_009769625.2. NCBI lineage: Eukaryota > Metazoa > Chordata > Aves > Anseriformes > Anatidae > Cygnus > Cygnus olor. The sequence goes on from NC_049183.1 coordinate 8,029,246, forward strand.
GAGCATTTAATGAATGGGAACATCCATCTTTTATTTTAAATGGCTTCAAAGCTTACATAAGCTGTGCTTTATTGCTCTAGGCTTTTGTGATGCCAGTTTTTTCTTGGGAATTTGAGCTAAATCCTCTTTGTCTTCAAATTTATCTGACTGTGGGCTTCAGGGTTTTCTTCCATATTTTTGTTATGTGAAGCATGGTTCTTTCATGTAATAAGAGCCTGCAGCTCTTATATTTTAGTAAACTTAAGATTGTGCATATTTCTCTTTCACTTTCTCTGTTTTTCTTGATAAACTACTTGATGGTTAAGTAACCCAAATCTCATTTCACATATATTTTTATATTTTTGTAAATACCAGCACTGATTGTACTAATAAACATTCCAGACCCACATAATACAATAAAATGAAGTGGGGCGTGGGGGGGGACACAATTTCTCAGTGTGCATAAATTGATGCACCTCCTAAAGATTTCCCACCTCTGTCAATTCAGTCTGTTGGAGGACCTACCCCATTAGTTATTAAAGACTTTATTATTTCTTGATAAAATTTTGACTTAGAATATTAATTTCACAGAATGGTTGAAGTTAGAAGGGACTTCTGGAGGTCCAGACCAGGTCATCTAGTGCAACTCCATTTGATACGTACATTACTGAATTACTAGGAGAATCAAACACAAGTTATTTCTTTAAAAAAATAAATAAAATGAGCTGTGTGAGAGTTGTCCTCTTTTTGTTCCACCACCCTTTCAAAAACTGTCATAAGAGAGTTAGGTTTTATGACTATTTGAAGGGATTATACTGCTCTTAATGCCAGCTGAACACGCAGATTTCAGTAACCAGAAAGATAGGAATAGAATTAGACATCACATAGGTGCTCAGGAAAGAGGGAACATGCTGCCAACAGCTACTAGCCATGCATTCAGATGACATTTCCATTTCATGGATTCTCTCTAAGAGCAAATGTGTTAAGAAGACATATTTAGATCAGGTGCAGTTCTAGCTTCATGTTATTCTGGATAGCTGTGGAGACTTAAAATCTGAATTTGACAAAATCAAAATTTGAAAATGTATTTTTCTGTTGCAAATCTTTCATGCAAATGAACCTCCTGTGCTTACTGGTATGTGAAATTCTCCAGAAGGCTTCTGTCTTCTTCACACCAGAAACAACCATCCGGTAACACAGCATAAAATAACCAGTTTTATACTTTAGTGAAGGTGAAATGGCCTGTAGTTTGGTACCGTATCTGATACGTAACTTCTCTGTATAGCACAAACTCTGAAATCTATACAGCTTTTGCCGTCTGGTTCTCTGCTGTGATGCTAGTGCTTTCTGCTACTACTAGTGCCAGTCCACTGAGATATGCAAGAAATACTTGAATCTGTCTAAAATAATGAATTTCAAGTTGACTGAAAAATGTCTGTGTTTTTGAAAAGGTTTAATAAACTTCGAATGTTGTTCTCTGGCTCTGTCTGTCTTTAACTAGTGTGTGTACAAAAGCCAGGTCTTGTGCAAAGTTCCGTGGGATCTTCATGGATCACATGCAGTGAAAAGCTCAATTTGATGTCACAGACGTTAACACAAGCAGGGTGAAAGGAAAGCAGGGATTATTCACCTCACTTAAATGTTAGTTATATGCTTCAAGTCATGTGCCACTTTTGAACAAATTCGGAACAGAATTTCCATCTATAAAATCTCAAGCACCCAAAGACTGTGCTCTCCCTTAATTTCAAAGTTGCATTGTGTATTCACATTCAATTGCCATTCCACTACGATCAAAGTTACCGTAATCCATTATAAACAAGAACAAAGAATGCAGATTGCATATCTGTATGGTCATTGCATACGCTCTTCAACAGCATTTGCCCTAACAAACACCGCCTCCCTGTTTTTTTATTATTAATTTATTAGTTAATTTAGTTTATTAATTTAATGTGGCAGTGCCCAAAATGCTTGCACTTTGTATCCAGATAGAAAAACAGACATCCAAAGAGGATGGTAAAATGCATCATTTCCCCTGCGAGTTCAGGGAAAGACAGTTGGAAAGTGGTGCTGTAAAAAAACAAGGGGAAAAGGACAGCAAGTTGGAGTTTGTTTACATTCGTGTTCTTTGTAAGCCAATGTGATGTGGGACTCCCATGCAAATGCTCCCCTCTGCCAGGAGAAGAAAACCTTAAATATAGCATCTTGATGCAGTCACTCTTCTCCATTTAACACTACAACAGATTAAATCAAAGAAAAACCAAGAAGGAGTATGAATATATAGCCTAGTAGGTAGTTCAGTCACCAGCGATATATAGAGAGAGGATATGCAGCTCCCAGTTCTGTTACTCTACTTCATCCAGTTACAACAGAAATGAAATGCATAAGCACTCAGATGGCTGTGATAAATTCAGTGCCTGGCCCATATGGACTCACAAACCATGCACACAGAGTTCTGTGCCACATGAGATCCTTTATCTGTGGAGGAAGTGTCAGCTTTGTTCTGAGTTGTGTCTCCTTTTATAGGGCATAATTTGGCAGCCGGGTAAAATAAGGTACAACATTCTTGCCTGGAATCAGTATATACGTATCTTACTATAAGTAAGATGCACGCTTAGGGTGTGTATACACAGGAATAAACCCCCACACTATTACTGCTTTCATTTGTCAGGAAAGCAGCCTTCCTCTCACTGCAGCAAGATTTAGAAAAGAAAATACAAGCTTAGGAACTGGAGTTCTCCATCTCTAGTCTTTTACTTCCTCTTGCTCTATGCCGACCTTGAAACATCCACCTCTGTAAACCTGGCTGCCTGTGGTATCCTTACCTTAGCATTGCTCATACCTCTCTGAGCTAAATACCACCTTTATTTAATCACTAAGGGTGTTCAGCTACTCCCATCTCATGCATCACATATTTTACATCCAAAATGTACCAAGATTGTTAGCTGCACTTGATTTTCCATGATACACCAATGACACTGAAGGGTTTTACGTTAGTTCTACGCTTAGCTCAGAGTGGCCATCATACAGTACTGAATTATTATGTGCTCCTAGAAACTGCACAAAAGGATATGGCAATTACCTATGTGGTGTTTTGCTTACTGTTTTAGAGCAGAAGTTGAAATATCAATGCAATACAGGTCCTCCATCACTGAAGGCCATGTTTGCAGAGAAATTCAAGCCACAAGGAACCCTTTCAGAATTCAGGGCTGAGCTTCCAGTTCCAGTGAAGGTGGTAGCAAAATGCTCCACAGAAGAAATGGACGTGCCTGTTATGACACAAGTGTAGTGCAGCACATACACTTCATGGGAACATGAATCAGCAAGGCACTGACACAGTCTTTGCATTGCAGCTTGCAAGCAGTTCTGAGCTCTGTTTAAGATCCAGATTTGTGTATGTAAAACAGCAGCTTACAGAAAGTCACCTTTAAACTTTGGACTAAGTGAAATGAGGAGAGGTTCAGACCCTACAAGAGCTGTGTTTGGGGGAGCATGTTGCTGTGTTTGCAAATTTTACACAGTATAGTTACTACTTTAAAATGGCCATGCCCACAAACCCACTTCAGTATTACTGAATTCCACAGTGTTTGCAAGTCTCCTAAAATGTCCCACACCAATTTATCTCACTGTCTAAATTTGCTGGTCAAACATCTGTTTTTCTATGTAGTTATGGCCACCCATCACAGATACAAAAGCCACCTGCACAGTAATGACTCACCTGCACAACAGTCAGTCCAGTCATATGGACTGACTCCAAACGCCAAAAATAAGACTGTTACATGGAAGACTTCACCACCCATGGTATTAGTAACATCTGACAGATGCTGTAACAGCTTTTGCTGTAAAATTTGTACCTTAAAAGGAGAGTGAATGTAGAAAGAATCCACTAAGACAAAAATAAAATGTGAAGGAAAAGAGTTTAGAGAAGTAAGTTTCTGAAATCTGTGTTATGGTCGCAACTACAGCCATTGGTCTGTGCAGATTGCATCCATTTTCTCTGCCAGAAATATTTGCCCTGTCTCATCTGCCAGTGCATCTCCTGAATTTGTGCTGTGTTTTCTCACCTTGTATACCGAAAATAGCCGAGATAAATCTATAGAAGTGGAAAGCTCTGTGGCAGCTTTAATAGTCTCCATTATTCACCTCCCAGGAACTTTTGCAAATAGGCTCTGCACACGTACAGATACAATTGTCAAACAGACCTAAAAACTTACCACAGCCTCACCTGAAATATATCTTAAACCAAATATTTAACAGGAGGTAACCAACCCGGACTGTGTTTTGGGAGCTCAATCCTGCAAGGTCTGTCTTGATATTCAGTGCAGCCTCAAGCTTGTGATACCAGGTACTGATCCTGAGCAGTAACAGGCTGAGCGTAAGCTCCCATTCTTCTGCACATCACTGTGGATCCTGGCAGCGTAAAGACAGAACTGAGAGGGCTTTGCAGACATTTAACATGTGCTATGAGTTTATGGACTGCTTTTTAAGTGTTAGTTTGTTTTCAGATAGAAAAGCAAGTACGTACTACTCAGGGTAATCTAAATACTTGCTTGGTCAGACCCCGCTTTACAGGATAGATCTCCAAATCTGCATAAAAGATAGGCAGTCAGATGCTGTAGCTCCAGTGCTACCAGCCAACATTTACTGCACACAAGTCAAATCATAAGCATCAATATACAGAGATTTTAAAAGATAGCATTTTTTTCCTAAACAAAACAGTGTCTAGGACACAAAGTACTTTCATTTAGATTGACCCAGACATTGTGAAGTCTGTCACATCTAACACAGAATTAGTGCCATACTGTTCACTAAAATTTGCCATTAATTGCTTGTCCTTTGCTTCTGTAGCTCTACTAGAAATTCAGCTATGGAGAGGTAGTAAGAAATTAAATATATAGTCCATTTTTTCTGTGTGCATGTTTGATAAAACAGAGACAAAAAAGAGTACCATATTCATGCAATATTTCACAGGGAAACATTAATTAAAAAGCATGACATTTAATAGGTATTTAGGTAGAAATACTTACAAACAAATATTTGGATCACCATCTTGCCCCAGACTCACAAAATTAATTCAAAACACCTTGGTTGCCTTTTAACAAGCTCATCAGAATGCCTTGCTTGTCTGCAATACACAGCACTTTTAGGCGATAGGTGCACCTTTCTATCCTGGCAGATGTACGACAGCTATGGGAAAAGATCAGAATCCTAGTTACTTAGTTGCAGCTATGGTAAATTATTTATGAAGTTACTTTAGCCTAAAAAATATTTTTAAAGGAATGATTCATGTATGGAAAGGCTGTAATTCCAAATAAATAAATAAGCATACAAACGGAGCTAACTAAACACGAGCTAGGATTCAGAAAAAAGGGAATGACATAATAAGAACTTGCGCTGGCTTTTGAGATCAGGCCCTCATTCAGCCAAGGCTATGCTGCAGCAGATCCTCTTTCAAGTACAGAACGGCAGGGGCAGGGCTTCCAAGAAGTCCTTCATGTTACCATGAAACAGAAGGTGGAAACTACAGTAAGAAAGTATCTTCTGTATCAAGGACACTGCTGTGATTTTCAGCTATCCCATTCCTCTCTCTTTTTAATTAGGATGGAATTTAATCATAACTCTTTGAAAAGCAAATGAGGTCTACTTTGGCCTAATACAGATCTCTTGGGGAGACTGGTAATACAAATGTCTGAGACATAGACTAAGAATGACACAGACCTGATTGTCGCCCTGTGATAACTGGAGTCTGTGATACAACAGGGTCCCACTGAATCAGACGAGCTCACACTGTGTTGTGACACAGGCTGGGGACACTCACACATTAAACCCTTTTTCCCCACTCTGTAAAGCTGTCTATGTAGACTGGCTGTAATGATTTGGGAAAAGGTGTTATGTAAAGTACAGATTTACCACTACAGCTCCCAGGACAGTGCACTACAACACACTACATCTCATGACATAGCCATAGTTGTGTGCCATAGGACACAGTTGGGTCCTTGAAAGAGCCCTGATTTGGCTGAATTTCAAGCAGATAATACTCATTCTTGCTTTTACGGGGATGGTGCCCTACAACAACCCTATTGTGTTAGGGACTTGTATAGGTTCTTGAGCGCAGTTGTGGCCCTCTTTGTCTTAATCCCACAGCCTGTCTGCTGCATAGGATCATGCAAGGGAGGAAGCATCAGGAAGTTACGTGCATGCCTTCCTAAATCTGATTATCAGGTTTTCCAACAGGTAAGCATTTTCCTGTAATGCTCACAGCCTTTCACCTGTGCCAGGACATTTTTGTGCCATGCATATGCCTGGCAAGCGAGATCTGGAGGTGGCAGAGAGGCTGTAGCATGGTAGTGTGAATGTGTGCAGGCTGACAGCCCCCCAGGGCTCCTACACGTTGCTGGAACAGCCTGTGGGATGTGGGGTCAGGGGCCGCGCAGGGTACCAGGAATAACTGGGAAGATGCTAAGGATGTGGAACCGCAGAGAATCCTAAGAGCTGAGGGATGAAGATTGAAGAGGAGGTATTTTCACAGGGAAACAAGATTAACCATGACATCAGATATCAAGGAATTTTGGTAACTCCTCCAACACAGAGATTTTCTTAAAAAAGTCTTGGTGTTTAAAAAAAAATGTTATAGGACAGATTCATAGGAGTCCCACAACCTGCTCTATGCAAGCAATCAAATCACATGGGCACAGTGCCTGTTCTGTCATGGTAATTATGGATCTGGGTATTTATGCCTACAAAAATGGAATAAATATACATAATCCACTTAATTTCATTTTGTTTCATCAGCTGAGCTGCAGCTTTTTATTATAATGCTAAATAAATGAAAACCCTGGGCAGAAATGTAACACTTTTGTTATTTCTGTGTTAGAATGACTGTCCCATCTGACAAAGAACAACACCCCTGACTTCTGCCTTTGCTGTAGCCCCAGACTCTCAAAGCAGCTCTTGAGAACCCATTTGGCTTACAAGGTGTGCCCATAAAGGCAGGAGAACTCTGAGAACTTCAGGCTGAGCAATCTTAGGTGCTTGAAAAGCTCCAGGAAAGCAAAGAAAGCATTTTCCCCCATCTGACTTACAAGTCGTACCACTGTTACGAATTTTGCCTTAGTAAAGTGTGCCTGTTATATATAGCGTTGTGTCTCTGTGGGGCATCAGTGATGTACAGGGGAGGCCAAAAGAGCACTAGATAGGAGCGTGGCTTTGCCAGCTGCTGCTGACCAGCTACAGCTGCTGATGGCAGGACTCAGATGAGAAATGGGAAGGGAATGAAAGCAGTTAGGGGAAATGACCGCAAGAGCAAAGTGGGCCTCTGTTTTTCTGCCAGACATTATCCACTGAGTAGCGAGAAGAGGTCTCAGTTTTTATGTTTTCTTTCTTAGCAGTCTTTCAGCAGAAGAAAACCAGCCTTTCCAAGTGGAGAAATGCATACATACTACTGAGTGAACTGAAAGGCATCATCAGTAGGGGAGAAATTTAATTCCACTTGTGAATGCAGCATTGAAAATGCTCCAAAGTTGCAATAGCAAAAATGCTGACTTTAGAACATTAGCAAAATAATTGTTGTGCATTTAGGCCCCAGACTTTCCAAAATTTTTGGGCAAATGGACCCATGTGGACTGCTTCCACATGCCTGCTCAGAAGTGTAACAGCCTGAAAGACTGGGCTCTTACTGGATTTTGTGAGTTTTTCAAATGGGGCAGGTGAAAACTTCCTAGCTATAATAAATCACCTTATACATTCTTTATTTTACATAATTAAAGTCGGTGCATCCCATTTACTAATTAGTGGGAGTTTTTCTCCCATGCTATCAAATTCAGAGCTTTAAATACTTGATTATTTCTAGGATCATTCCTCCATTTCCTAAACAAAGCACTTGGATTATAATAATCTAAAACCTTGAAGGGATGAATTTAAGCTAAACAGTTCTAAGATCCACCAAAAAATTGGCCCTTTCTCCCTAATCAGCCTGTTTCCCTTAGTCCAAATCTCATCCACATCCCAGATGGGCTCTTGTCTTCCTCCCACACTTGTGTTCCTCACTTCTACTACTGAGTCAGTCCAGCCCACCCCAGCAGGCAGCTGCACTGTCACCCAAAATCAGCTGTGCAGAGTGGTGCCACCAGCTTTCCTGCTTGACTCACAGCTTTGTTTGGGCTTCATCTCCAAAGGCCAAAACCATCGCGGATGGAGTACTGCACAGTCAACAAGAGCCCTCCAAGCAGGTCTGGTGCACAAACCATGGCAAATCCCTGCAGAGCACAGCTGACAAGCAGAAATCACTGTGCCCTGCACATCTTCCAAAATATTGTCTAGCTCATTTTAATTTGGTAGCAATTTGTTAGCAGCTCTCAGGAGAAAAAATAAAATAAAATTTCATTGTTACAGTTTTAAAACTGATGTGGAAGTTTTCTCTCCTCTAACATGTAAAGCACGACCCCTAAACACAATTGTTCATGAGTATAGCAACAACATGCATCAATCCAACTAGTAAGTACATCACTGAGTACAGCAGTAGTGCTTTTGTAGCACTGATGGTTGAAGGGCAAGGCAAAGTTTGTAGGCAAAGGTATGTGACAGACAAACTTTCATGCACCCAGTATGTATTCAGCATTACCAGTACCCCATTGCTCATAAACCAGGCGCAGAGTGCTACAAACCCTGATTTACTGGGGGGCACTGGGCAACCTGTCTCAACTCCTGCTTCATCATCTCTACATCAGACATAACGATACCACACATGATAAAATGCAATGGGATTTCACCAGGAAAAGTACTCTGTAACTGTAAAATGCTGTTGAGGGATTTGATCCTTAAGATCTCCCGTACGATAAAAGAACTAATAACAACAACAATTATCACTGCACTAGTGCTTCCTGCATAGTCCTTTCCTTCTCTTCTAATCGCAGGAGGCTGCATAAGCAGCAAAGCTGCGTGTTTATGAGAAACACCAAACCTCATCGCTTGTTGGGCTGCTGTCCTGGGGCTTTTGCTTGGGTGAGGCTGGGATGAGGGGCATGCCTCTGGGGGCAGGTCCGCGGGGCAAGGCGAGGGGTGAGGATGCAGGGGGTGAGGGTGCGGGGGGTGAGGATGCAGGCGGTGAGGATGCAGGGGACGCCTCTACCTTTGCCCGCCCGCCTCCCCCGGCCCAGCCCCGCACTGAGCATGTGCGCGGCGCCGCTGCCTGCCCCCGCCGGCCCCCGGGGAGGGCTTGCAAGGATCGGAGGGCTCGGAAGGATCGCATCGCCGCCCGGCCCTGCGGCTGCGGGGGGCTCCGGGGGGTGGTGGGGCTCGGGAGGGCGGCGGAGCGGCGGGGGCCATGGAGCTGCGGAGGGCCGTGGAGCTGCGGAGAGCCATCTCGGCCGGCGCGGAGGCCGAGAGAGCCGTGAGGCGCTACGGGGCGCTGGAAGAGACGGAGTGGAAGGCGGAGGCGCTGGGGAGAAGTGAGTGGGGCCTGCCCGGGGGCGCTGCGGGAGGTCCTGCCCGGCTCCGAGCGCACCCCCGGGCTCCGTGAGCAGGGGAAGGCGGCGGGGTACTGGGGGCTGACCCCGGCCGGGGCCGTTGTGCTGTCGCAGTGGGAGCTCAGGTGTCCCCTGGCGAGAGGGAAGGGTGGCCGGGACGTTAGGTCTCCCTCGCTGCTTGCTAGGTGGGGTTTAGTATGTGGCTTTTCATATATGGGTAGCCTGTAATACACCACCTTTGAAAGGCACGGATGACAACCACGTTATTCGCCCTCGTTATCTCCGGCAGAGGGTACAGCGATACGTCGCGATGTATTTAGGAGCTCAACTCATGCTCTTTGGTGGAGCAGCTTTGCTGAAATTGTAATTTTCCAGAAAACAACAAGTGACATAGCCTGTCCAAAGTGCTGGTGGAAAGATAAAGTTAAACAGTTGTCAATCCGAGTTAGCCACAGGACCTTGTCTTCTCTGAGGCACGGGGTTATTCTCCTATTGGCAGAACTATCTTCTTTACAACCCAGTAAACCCCTCTAATTGGCAAGGTAACCACTGAGGCAAGAAATCTTGCTAACAATGGTCACAAAAAGCTCTGTACTACTATAAAGAAAAATATTTTCTAAGTTACAGCAAGCGTTTGATTAGGTCACGGGAAGAAAAGCTTTCTGTGCTTGTGCTGTGGTATCATAATCTTTGCTGATACTGGGCTTGCTGATATTCTTGCTTCACGATCTATCTGATGTGCATCATGAAGACTCACCTGGATGCCTTTTAACCTCCTGGAGCTTTGCAGCATCCCAGTAGCAATTTTTTGCCAGCACTGCTGCTATGTTCAGGCTTTTCAGCTACTGCTGTGTTTGTCAGGCTCTGTTCTGGAATCATATTTTACCTTTGGCTTCGGTTTTTCAAGAATATGTTGCTGTCTGCCATATGCTGATGAGAGAGGTGTAACTTTCCCACTCCAGTGCTTCAGTTGCAGTGTTGGTTTTGTTGCAGTGCCTGGCATACGTTCAGCACTGAATAACTCCCCACTTGCTAAAATGGAATCGAAGACTGAAATCGCTGTTGCCTGAGCTGGTTGACTCAGCTGCGTGCAACAGTTTTGGAGGTCCTCTGACATGATATAGACTTGTGCTTGTCTTATTCTCATAAATAGGTCTGGTTTTATTGCAGAGTCAGCTCACAAATTGAGTGCAGTGCAGTGCTTGTAATAATAACTGGTACCTGGAGGTGACAGGAAGGTTACATCTTGCAAGCTTTGGACAAAAGATCATATGTTTGGCAGAGGGGAGTGTGGAGGCTGAGGGGGAGAACTGATCTGCTCAAAAATGTGTGCTCAGCATTGAGCTTCCACCCAAATCACAGCTTGACCTGGTACCAGAGTGGGCTGTTGGCAGGACTGGAACCAAGTGTCCAGCTGTCCGCACCCTGGCTCTGCTGCTGAGCTGCCCTTCTACACACTACATCCGGTTTAGTGAGAGTATTTCTATACATGTATAACAATGTAGATGTAGAATAAGAAGTAATCTAGAGGCTGTCTGCTCTTTGAAAAGTAGAAAATTATTATATTTAGAGTTTGCCACAGGAGTAATTGCTTTGTTTGTTTGTAGGCTTCAACCTTCTTAAAATACTGTAGAAATCCTTTTTATGGTAGCTGTTTTACATGATCTCATGTCTCTTTCCTATTTTAATACTAAAACTGACTTCTGGTCAAACGTCTGCATTGATTAAAAATAAAGAGATCTTATTATTTGCTTTATTGCTTCCTTACAGCATAGGTCCTAAATTGCATGGCACCACAACAGTAATCTCCGGAAGGTCTGGAAAGAAGCTGAAAAAACATCATCCCCTTTTCAGTAATGTCATCAGTTAGCCTTTGGTATTTGCGTATCATTCTAAATATGAAATGCTAAGTAGTATTATTAATGAAAGCAGGAGTCCATTAGTGCATACACGTTTGCCCTCTTTACTCTGACGATTTGTGTTGTCTTAAATCAGGATCTCTTTGGAGGCAGAACTCGTTAGGTACCTGTACGACAGTCTGTATAATACAATGCTGTTTCCTGGTTGGTGCCTTTGCATGCAAGTGTTTTCGTATCACAAGGAAATGCACATCTTGATTACGTCAAGTTTTGGTAGTTGTTAGTTTCTACTTCATCTGTTAAATGGAGAGGGAGCTCTGTGTTAACATCTCTAACGGTGGCATAGAAAGCATTGCTGGTTATTAGTTTTAACATAGATGAGTTACTTCATAGCTGTGAAGCGTAATATCATGCACATTTCTATTGTACAGCAGTCTCTTTCAGCCAGGTTATCAGTGCTTCTTCTGTTCTACCATAACTGAAGATCTGATGCCCTTACATCCCAAGAGGGATCTCCAGTGGGTTTGCATGCAAAATACGAAGTAGGTTGTTCGAAGTTTGTTCTTTAACAAGACACTGGAGCCGCCTTCTTTACATACTGCTTAGCATGTACTGAGCAACTCATATGTTTTCTAGTGCATACATGTTCAATACAGTCAGGCTGATAAATTGAATGACCGTGATAACGTGGCTGAGCCTTCTCAGTAAACGATCTTTACGATATAGTCTCAGGGAGTCTGCTGTGAAGCAGAGCACTCAAGCATTTTGGTCAGTCCTTATTATCAAGTGCACAGCTTCATTTAGAATCATCTGTCTTGCCGTCGGCAGGGACTCGTAAATGCCCTGACTAAATAACTGCATGCCGTGCCAGGGAAATAGCCACAAAGAAATGAAGCAGTTTTTCCACCAGCCTTTTGAACATTGCATTTCTGCTTAGCTTTTCTTCCTCTTTCAGTTAGTATGAGGTATAGAAATAAATTCAAAATGCAAGGTGAATGTCTCAGCTTCAGTCACTATAAAGAAGCAGAAATGCCAGAAAACTGCAAAAGATTATTTTTGATGCAATTTAGTACACCACGAAATTATTTTTGAATAACATTTGAATGGTAACTGGCGATGAGCTGCCACCCCTATTGCAAAGATCCACCTTTTCAATTGTTTTTGAGTATGAAGTGGTGATTAGGGGGAAGGGGGCCCCATTACAGACCAGCACTGAAGACTGCAGTAGCACAGACGGTGGTCCTGTAGCCAGGTCTTTTCTCTTTGGTGAGGAAAGGATGAAGAAAAGGCATTTGTAAATGTCCTGGGTTTGGGCACTTCCTTTATCTACTGGGAACTGCTTGTGTCATCGTTAAGGCCTGATTTTCTTATCAGAACAGAATGACTAGGTCCTAGGACAGGATCTAGCTCATGATGTTTCAATGTTGCTTCTTAACACTTTATAATCATTTGAAGAATGTCTGTTGCAACATTAAAAATAATCAAGTGGCAACAGAGAAATACATTTGTCTTGCACAGCAAAGTATGCACAGATAGTGTCCTGTGACATCTACCTGTCATTCTAATCACGGGAGAGTAATTAGGATGGATTTGTATTAATCATATGCCTGTAGGTATTTGTCAGAAAGTAGGCAAATGTCAATTTGTTCTTGAATTTTTGTGTCAGCTTGATGGCATTTGGAGATTTAATAGCTCTATATATCTAGTATGGACAGATTGGATAGTGTGTTGGTTCTTGTGAGACTTCAAATGCACTCCTGCATCTTCATGCTGTATTTGTCCCACGTGACTGTAGAAAAGCAAATTTGTTTGGATTCTTAACAAAGGTGGCTGCTGTCTTGATACTTGGTGGGGTGACAACCGGATGTCCTCATTCTTCTTTCTGTCCTGCTTCATGAGAGTGAAGGGTGACTTGCATTGTCCCATTACACAGAGAAGGCCCTGAGAAATGTGGTTAGAAAGATGCAGTGGTGCTCTGGGCTGTGAAGTCAGAAACTGCAGAACAATGCTGGGCATTCAGGAGTGTTAGCATGAGGGACAAAGTGGCTAAAGTTTACTACCCGCTCCCCCAGTTAAATCCAAACCTGTATCAGTTGCAGCTGCTTCTACCATCTAGCAGTTAAGTATTCAAATACGTACCTCTGGACCTTCTCTTGTGACGCCCCACACATCACACAAACTGTGTATTTCAGTACCTCTGGGTGCATTACTGATGAAATATTGGTTAGTAACGGGATGAACTGTGACTCTTAGAGCAGCTTCTTCCATGTGCTACTTCATGTTGGTTTCCAGAGCAGATCCCCTTGGAGATACACTTTCCTATCTGGTGATGGTCTCCCTATCACATCTCATGAGTTTTGTGCTTCCTTTGCTTTTCTACCTAGCTATGGGCTATGCACTTCCAAGGCTTCTCAACAAAAAGGGCAGCAAATTTACTCCCTAACTTGTTCCATGGTTCTGAACATAATTGTATCCTGATGATACCTTTGTATCCTACAAAGTCCAGCCTGACCTACAAAATACAAACAGCTACTCCAATCTGACTGAAGTTAAAGTTGTAGCAGAAATGTGGCTAATTCTGGATGCTATTAGGGGCAACCCAGCAAAAAAAAAAGATGTTGGTTGCTAATGCGAAGTAGTCAGGATCTTACCGCTGTACCATCTAGTTGCACATCAGCAAAGGCATTTCTCTCTGCTGCGATGCTCATAAATCAGAGGGTTAATGACTCCCAAAGTCTCTGTGCCCAACTGTGTGTACCAAGTAGGAAATGAACACTTAAGTGTGTAATGCAGTGTTTATATCCAAACCGGTGCCAATCAATAATTTCTGGAAATGATGAGGCTCAAGTGCCATATTTGGGACTGTTGCTCATGATTTTTTGTATTTCCTTTAAAGATATTTTACAGAGAAAATGCATTAGACCTGGAAAGTAGGACACTTTGAACTGCACACATCATCCCTGCTGCTGGTAGCCTGTGGGATTATGGATTCAGTCTCTGTAATTTTTCTGATTATGTTCGGTAATTGATCCCTTAGTTGCACAGCATGTTTTCATCAGAGTAACCACTTTTTAGAATGTGTGTGTGTGTCTCAAGGGTGCTTTATAAAATAGGATTAAAATTTGCATTTGGGATTGGGCATGTGCTGCAAACTACTGTGTATCGTGCATGAAATTTTTGGAGTTTTCCTGTAGTTACTGAGCACTGTAAAGGTGGGAACTCAGCAATCCTGAATCCCAAAGTGCTTCTCCTCTGTAGCTGAATACATTCCTTTTTCATAGAAGCCTTCCTTAGTAAAATAGTCCCAGAGACTCAACTAGTAAATAATGCCAATTCGTTTCCATGAAACACGTTCTGCTATCTAACTACACAAATGATATAGTATAAATGCATTCACAATCTGAAGATGAAAAATGCATGCTTGGAGGGCAAACTATATGAAATCACCAGGAGCACTGTTGGATGATTATTAGTTGCCCTTCAGGATCAGCATTGAAACATTAATTATCAACATTTTGTCAGCTCATAAAGGGCAAAATGTTTGAGAAAATAATCTCAAGAGAATTCATCATTAAATGAGGATGAATGATTTTCAATGAGACAGGTGGCTCATTGCTAAAGTCTAATGATGGCAAACACTACCAAAATGTAAGAGGTAATTTGTTACTGTAAGAACAGCAGCGGTTTAAGGATCTTTTTGCTGTCCTGAACCTTCCCCCCTAACCAAACCTTTACTGATTAGGCATTTAAGAGTTTTTCTACAGGCACATTTGGTTTTTATATACTGATAAAACTGGCACAAAAGATTCTCATTATAAAGTGATTTAATGGTTTTGTTAATTTTTTGAAGAAAACAACTCCAAAAACAGAAGAAGCATCAACAGCTCGTTCTACCACATAAGTCTTTTCAGTAAACGAAGCCAAAGTAAATTTTAGAATAATGTTACTGAAGCCAAATGAGCAAGACAGTGACCTCACCTCCCTGCAAAATGACAGAGAAGTTTGACTGACATTTTCTTAAATACAAACAAAATGCAGTCGTGACTTCATTGACATCAATGGAAATTTCCTCAGTGATTTCAGTGAAAGAAAAACTGGGCTCTGTGTGTTTGTCTCCTGGAGTCCTGTTTACCTTGATTCTCTTTAGAAAGCTCTGAGGGGGAGTCTGGGGGCTGCATCAGTTCCACGAGGATTCCCCTGGGGACTTGTGTCCAGTTGCTCTGAGTTGGGCTGCCCAGCCCTCACCTCTGGCTGGGCAAGTTCCGCAGAGCCTCGGCAGGCAGTGGTGAGCATTTGCACCTGCAGGGGCAATGCCGTTTCAATCTTGTCTCTAAGCAGTGAGTGATTAGCTAATAGATTGGAGCCCCTACAGTGAGCGGCTGGCCCTCAAACTATTGTGTTTCACAGAAGAGGAACCCAAAGAAATTAATTCAGTTACGCATTTGTGCCCTCTCTCCCCTCATCCAAACTGTAGTTTCTGCCTTCTCTCATCTACCATGAGTGCTTCCTCTGGGCATTGTGTCTGGGAGGGGACTGAAATTATTGCAGTTTGGCAGACTCCAAGAAACAAGGCAGAGACATTTTCCTTCAGGCTGCTACTTGTCTGTAGCACAAAGTACGTGGAATGTTATAGCAAAGGACACAGCCAGGAAAATCAAGATCCATTTGCCTCTGTCTTTCGGTAAGGTGTTGAAATGTGTTGAAATGTGTTGCAGTTATAACATTTCTAGCAGTGATTTCTTACACAAAGAGAAGGTGACAGCCAGCTGTCCGTTTGTGTCGGTGGCAGAGACAAAGACTGCTGCATGGCCTTTGGTTCCTCACCTCGGAGACCTCCAGGGAGGCAGTCAGCACAGCCTCACATCAGCCCAGTGTGAGCTGTCAGGAAGAATGTATTAGTGTATTTAAAGAAAACTGAATCAAAATGAAGGATGCCAAAGCAGTTAACTTGGTGAAAACAGAGGTGGCTAGAGAATGACTCCACTTCTGCAGATGAAAGGCAAACGCAAAAGAGATTTGTGTGCCAACTGTCATCATTGTTTTGTGTGAGGTGAAGAGACAGGGCCCGTGCTGTTCTACAGGAGCATGCGCTGAGGAAGAACCAGCCGGTTTGGGATCTGCTGGCTCCACGGGCTCTGGCGGCTCCACCTTTAAGGAAGGGCCCGACTTTTACCTGGCTCCCCGGAAGCGCTCTGCCCTGTACGTTGGAGAGCAAGGCCCTGGTATGATTCTCCTCAGCCTGACCTTCTGCTTTGCTGCTGGACTGCTAGGGGGCTTTGCAATAGCAACGTCCAGCCCCCTGAGAAATTACCAGCCTTTTCTCCTATGAAACATGAAACTCCTCTCTGGGCTTCTGAGGAGCATCTTCTCAATATTTAATTACTTGCTGGAGTGGGAATCTGTTATGTGAAGCAATTTATTTAGTGTCTAAAGCAATTCTCCATACCAGTATCACTTTGGCCTTTACTGGATTAGACTCAGATGTTTATAATATTTATCAAATGGTTTTAGGGGTGCCTAAAATTATCTACCAGCTGCTGGGCAGATGTTTAGAGCATTGTTAGACAACTGTGTTATTACAGAATCACATCACAGAGAAAGAGAGAAACACACTTTCTGGTAGTAATCGGATAATTTCAAAGGAGAATATTGTAAAGATGTGAAATTTAGAAATGTCAGTGACCATTTTACTCCAAATTCACTCGCAACACATGCAGCTGTTTATCAATTAATGCTTATAGGATATCTTGCATAAAGCCATATATTCCTAAAGAGGTTTGCAAGACTTAAAATTGAACATTTTGGTGATTTTTCTTTTTTTCTGAAATAAAAAAAAATAATGTAGATAAATAAGTATTTTTTAAAATATGAAAGTAAATAAGCTTTAAAAAAACCTGAACATAAGCTGAAGCTGGCACTAGCACAGCAACAAAACATTGAAGCTTTGTGTTAGGATTAGAAAATGATCGGAAAATGACTCCAGCGAGGAATAAAATGGAAAGCTGGAGCCGTTTCCTTTGACCACGGACAAAAATGACAGTAGTAAATGAACGAGTAATTTTTGTTTCTTAACGTTCCCTTTTAATTCTCCGTTACGTAAGAGTAGAGCATGAATTGGTTTCCTTGGAATGTGCGTTAAATACAGTCCTGCTCCTGAACACACGTTATCCCAGATGGGAACGTGCCTTGGTTTCAGTGGGAGCTCTGCACCAGGGAAGGTACCTACCACAGTAACTAACTGTAGCGGTTGCTATTTACAGACCTCTGATAGAGCCGAATCTCACGCAGAGCTGTGGCAGGGTTGGGCACAGAAACCTCTTCCTGAGCCTTCCTGACTCCTGGCTCTCTTCCTGAGCCAGACTAAAATAGCTCCTTGCAGATGAAGGTCTAACCCAGTGCCACTGAAAAAAACTGACAATGAGGGCTTTCAGGTCAGACCTTCAAAGGCAATTTTTCCTCATTTTTTTGTGTCTCATTTTCAATCCATTTTCTCACAGAAACGGCTGTCAGATCGTATACACTTTGCAAACTTTCCCACCAGGCTGCATACAGCTGAATATTCTCCCCATTCTCTGAGGGACACATTGCTGTGTGAAGTGCACAAGGCAGTATTTTCAATTCATAACATGATGGGAAAAGGGGAAAGGAATATGCAAAAAGCAATGACAACCATGTCATCAGTATCATGATTTATTTGAATGTAAAGTGAGTTTTCATCTCACAGATTTATTTTGAGAAGGAAAATGCTATTTTAAGCAGTCAGCATGCCACTACCCTGCAGGAAGCACCCTGCACTAAAGAACAGCTACCAGGAGCTTTAAGTAATGCACTGCCTTTAAGATAATCGGAGAAATGCTAAAAAGATAGTCCCTTGTTCTCACAAATCTGGCCTCTAGAAACAGGTAACTAATGCAGTTTGATTTCTGGACTTTTTTATTTCTGCATCTCTGAGGCACTGGAGGCCACTAGGGAGAGGACAAAGGGACTGACTGGTGGTTGTGGTGGGAGGAGAAGCACAGAGGCATCTGGAGGCAGTGACTAGCATGGTCCTTTTTTTTTTTTTTTTGTATTCCTAACGTGATTGAAGAACAGAGATGTAACAGTGATACAGGACTATAATTGGGGAGGAGGGGAATATTAAGACCTGTTTCAAAGCTTGGCTACGTTATATGGAATTATTTCCATATACTACCATGGGGTTCTGATCAAGGTGAGTGCCAGAGCTCTTGTACTGGCTTCAATTTCCCACTACATTTAAGTCTTGCCCTTGATACACAGACATGGTGTGTGCTACGGTGAATGACTGGGCTTTATTCATCTGTTCTCCTTAATTCCTTCTCTCTTTACTTTGTCTCCCTTTGCCTAATCTAAGTATGTTCTTTCAAAGGAAAAAAAAAGAAAACATCAACAACAAAAACCCCTATAACTCAAAATACAGCATTCCTACCCTAGAATCATGGAATATCCCAAGTTGGAGTGGACCCAAAGGATCATCAAGTCCAACTCCTAATAATACATTAAGTTAGGCAGGAAGCTTACACCCAGAGAAGTCACACCCTGACTTACAAAATATTGTTTGTACACATTCCTAGAAGATTTTATTTCACAGTGAGTACCTGACTCCAGGGTTCTGAGTACCCTAGGGTTTGTATAGGCAAAACTACAGCAATTTGAGGGCTGGACAGGCTACTCTCAGTGAATATAAAGCACTCTGAGCTTGTATAGTCCAAGTTGAGTCTCTGCAGCAGAAGCATAATGCAATGGTGCATAAACTTCAGGTTAATTCCCTATCAGACGTGAAGGGAATGTATGAGAGCTGTTCCAACAGGAAGCCAGGCAAAGCAATTTTTCAAGCGTCTTCCTAGTTTGTTTTGTTACACTGATCTCATAACTGCTGACGTAAGTTATTTTCTCAGTAACTGATAACAAATTCTATTGTGTTTACCTTTTATGTAGAATAGTCTGGATATAAAATACCTTGGTGATAATTTCTTACAGTGAAGAAAATCACAGCACTTAATTTCATTTTTTAAAAATTGTGTCTAGCTCACAACAGAGTAAATCTAAGGTAATTGTTTCCCTCTGGAAAGCTGTTTCACCCTTCTGTTGTAAGCAAGAAAAATCTGTCTCCTCTAAGTCCTCCACATATATAGGTCTCTACACAAAGAACATTGTCATCGTAGCATGTTTTTGTTCACTCTGCACAAGGCAGAAGAGATGTCTTTCAGATGTCCAGTCATGTTTTTCCCCTGTTCTGTGTGTTTATATAAGGAGGCCACAGACAAGAAGCAGGAAACAGAGCTCCTCACAGAATATCCCTCAATAATTTCCCCAGGCCTCCTTATACTGTAGGAAGGAAAAATGTCCCAGCTAGAAGCCATTTTAGATCTACTAGAACAGATGATCAGAGTTCTCCTCAGTTTCTGGGTACTCCTCTACAAACAGTAGGGAGAGTTTCAAGGAGACTGGAGAGCAATGACATTTCTGTGGGCAAAATCAGGCATCGGCTGGTGTTTGCTGGTGGGCGAAAGAACCAGGCAGCATGGGAGACAGTCACTGTGAGCTGTGTATCTTTCTAAACAAATCCATATTGCAAATGAGCTGAAACCAGATTCAAATAAAATAGCGTGAAATGTTTACAGCAATACTCAAGTATTAGTTTATACCTTGCTCTGCACCAACACAAATTAGGTCAGAGATAATCGATTGGGAAGATCAGTAAAAATGGCACTCACCACAAAGCCCTACTTAATCTAGGAGGTGATCAACTTTGTACAGTGATTTCTGAGGAAATGGTTTAAAGAAAGATATCCTTTCTTTACCAATAAATTTCTATGAAAAATCATTATGTAAGCAGTTTAAAAATGAGAACAAGAGGTAAATTCATTATTTAATGCTATATGTTTTTCTTAAACCACACTTCTGTAAGATCCATTATTAATCTGCTAATAGCAACACAGATGGACAGTAGGCTGAAACAGGTTACAGTGACTGTCTTTTATCTATCTGATAACACTTTCTCAATAGAGATCTTTTTTTGTTTTCTGCTGGTTGTGAGAAGTTTTCATACAAAAACAGGGGAGATATAAACACCTAATGGAATAGGAAAATCTGATTGTAAAGCCAAATAATTGAATAGGAAAGATTACCCGAGGGGGAAAGAGGAAAAAAGTGAAGGAAGCAATTCAGCTTAATTCATTTTTAAAAAATGACAGACTTCATCCTGGTCGCAACCCAATATTTTACTGAATGACAGATCTGTTTACAACTCTTCTTGAGCTTATGTTTAATTCACGTAGGGAATTTCTACCCTTAAGAAACATAGGAGGAGTCTGGTTTGTCATTTTTGTGGTGGCAGATTCCCAGAGATGTGCATGTCCGGCATATGTCAAAGATCTAGACCTCAGGCTTTGTCATCCGGAGATGTACTGAGATCTGGATGCAACTGAAAAAGCTAATTCTTTTTCTAAGACCTCCCTCATAATAAAGTTGTCTTCCTATATAAGAGATCCCTGACTTTGCACTGAGTACTTCTAACCCACACAGTCATGATTTTTGCAAAGCAAGGAGAAATCTTTCATTTTCTTTTGTGAGGGGGCAAGGTCACCTATTACCTTGGTACTGAGAATTTCTCTGGGCAGTATTTTAAATGGGACATACTCCTAGGTTGGATATATAATTAAGAAAATCTTTTCCGAGGCTGTGATACATGAGGTAGCTGTGGTTGTGAGAAGAAACAACTGTTCAAGAAAGTCAGCAACTCCCTTTCCATACCGAAACTGCTCAAATCTTGGCTCTAAAGCTGCTTATGCACAGCAAGTCAGGGGCCTCTATCTTCCCCAAAACAGGCAGGTGGGGAATGGGCATGGCCATTGCTTTGTCACTCTTCTTGACTGCTGGAAAAGATTTGTCAAGTGCAAATTGAAATGGAAGGAAGTACAGGAATTTCCTCTGCACCTCCTCCTGAGCCAGGAGGAAGCAGAGGGCACAGCTGGACACAGAGCCCCTTGGCTGGTGCCCCTCTTCCCAAGTCAGGGAAAACCAGCCCCTGCACCAAAGCATCCTGCCCTTCCTGAGCTAAATTGCTGGGGGGTTCTGCAAGCAGCAGTTAAGTGCTGAGACAGCTTCATGCAACATCAGCTAATTTGCCTCATCTGCAGAGATTTATTTATCCGTGGGTATGGGGAGAGAGGAGAGAGAAACCGGAACAGAACATTAGAAGCTTGCTTGGATATTGAAGGCACCCTTCTGTCAGGTTGGGTCAATAGAGGAAGCACTGATCTGAAATACTCTGTGGTACAGCATAGAAAGAGGAGGAAAAATGCCACTTAGTTATAGCAAAACAAATTAGGTTGGTTAGTTTCAAACTGACGTGTAATGTGGTCTGGGGGAAATGCCTTTCACACCTCATCTAAAGCCACTAGCCAAACGTGAAAAATCCTGTTGGCAGAGCATCTGGCAACAAGGACTGCAGCACTGATACCCAAACTAGAGTTCATTTAGAATTGGAAACAACAGTAGGAAGTCTGGAAAACATTCTTGCACAATTCAATTACAGTACTCTGTTAAGTCTGTCATAATTCTCTGCAGACCTCATTATATGGACAGCTCTTCTTCAAATCCCACTCAAAAGCACTTGATCCTTCTTTACACACAACAAGAACGGCCAGATGATACACCACAGGCTGTTTCACGAATGGACTGCAGTAGTCTTGAAGAGAGTTTGTAGCTCAGTTCACGTCCTGTGGATGTTGGAAACCAGTCTGAAATGGTCGCACTGATACTGCAGATGCCCCTCCAGTGTGCTGTAACTGCTCTGAAAACATTCTGTCTCTGAGCAAGTCCTGTTTCCTCTCTGACAGTATATATGAGGCACTAGCAAAGACGCTCTGTGGTGCTAGATTTTTAAGTCTGATGTGTGGTAGGAACTGTACTGCGATGATATTAAGCAGGATTGAGCAGTCACTTGCAGACCAGCTTCCATGTGAAGGCATGCAGGTCATCTGTAATGACCTTATCCCAGTCACCATATGGGGAAAAAATGAGACCTGCCACATTTAGAATCTGGATCTTGAGAACTGTCTCAACTCAGAAATGCAATTTATATTAAAACAGAGGATTCAGTTTCAGCTGAGTGCAGAATCACATGTGAATTCACAAATAATGTCTCTGGGGTTTCTTAATTCAATGGGACTTGAGTTTAAAAAGGATTTTATAAAAAGACATTAATTCCAAACTCCCTTTGCTGTTTTCATGATTCTGTATTCCTAATTTATATGCATCTCCCCTCTAAGAGGCTGAAGAGATGTGTGCAGCTTTGTTATCATTGACTGTAATGGCAATTGGCTGAGGCATGCAAATTGCCTAGACATTCTTGGAATCAGCTTCAAAGTAGCATGGTTGAGCCCTGTAATTGCAATGTCAAAGCCCCTACAGGTTTTCAAGACCCAATCTGTGAGTCTCATTATGGTAATTTATGGTAGTGGACATAATTCTGCATACTCTGAATTTCTTTATATCAGAAGCACTCCCTGCAAACTTCAATCACGTTAAAAAATTCTTTATTTCTGTCTTAATAGTAAGACACTATCAAATCAGGCCTGGGGCTTTTATTTCTTTGTTTATGGGAAGACTTTCATAGGAAGTTAGATTTATCGTACATTTTCAAAGAAACAATTCATTATTAATTTTGGATTCCTTAGGCATTTATTGTGGTAGATGCTGAAATTGTTTTCTGATCTGTAAATATGTTTTGTGTCAGCTTTTAAGCTGCTGCCAGAGGGTGTGCTACTGAGGAAAAGTCCTCTCTCCCCCCCTAAAATTGTCTGTTTAGGGGACTGTCCAGGGCATTGTGAGTAACAGATCAAAGACATGATATAAAAATACAGAAAGCTAGTAGAAGTCTCAGTGATAGAAAAAAATTACATGTAAATAGTAATCATAACACTATAAAATAGCACCAGATGATATACAGATTTACAACTAGAAAGAAATCATTCTAGTTACAGATTATTAGGTAGCAAACTGCCCTTTCATACTGAATCAGTTCCTTGCATAAGCAAACACCCTTAGATCCAGGTGGAAGAACGTGAAAGCAGAGATGGTGGTGTCTCAACGCGATAGTTTGATTTGACAGGATGCATACTTACAACTTCTTAAATGGAGAAAGAGTCTGGAGTCTGTGTGGACAGTGTCTGACTGCAGAAACACTGGACCTCAAAAAGTTAAATTCTACCTGAATACTGAAAGAGTAAAGCCCCAGATAATGGTCAAATTATTTTTTTCTGCTTCCTGAGTCCACCCTCCTGCAACTGCAGACAATCACGCGATACCTGAGTTTATTCGCAGGACTTCTGCTGTTTGCTTTGTTCCCATGAAGGGAGGGCAGACCCTTAAAAGACCCAAATGCTCTGATCTTATTTTAAAATACCTTTGGTTCCATTCATCCAGTATCCTACTTCAAAGACTGCTTCAGTGTGTCACTGCTTTGGATAGTTACTAGTTTTCGTTCTAAATGTATTCTTTACGTAATGGCTTACAGCAGCCATTATCATTTAACATAAGTAATCCTTTCCACTGCCCTGATCCTCTCTTCTTGGCCACCAAAACCTCCATCATCACAAGCAGACGAGTTCCACAATTTTGACACCATCAAAAGTCAGGAGAATGCTGAAAACCGAAAGCTTAAGTACAAGATAAAACAAATAGAATTTATCATCCAAATACAGGATGGCAGTATAGATTTTAAGTTACATTAAGGGTAGGCCTGAATATCACATTAAGTCCTGAGCATCACATCAAATTTCTTACAAGCCCTCAAGACTGGTACAGATTCGCAGGATCGTCACTGTCAAAGAAAGATGAACAACTACTGAGAGAGGAGCTGTTTTCTCCAGATACCTTCACAACCAAATTGATGTCTTCTATGGATAGAGTAGTTTCTTAGACTAGAGAGAGCTTTTTCCTGGGGGAAGTGTAAGATTAAAGGGTTGTATAATTAGAAACCCACTTAGGAAATTGGAACTGTCATAAATTGACCAAAGACAAAGCCAAGAATAATTACTGCTTGTAAATTTCTCAGGATAACAAACAAGACAATTTAATTGATGTTTTTTTTAGAGGCAAGATCTTTATAGATTTACCCTTATGGGCTTGTGCTGGTATCTTTAAATAGGGAACATGGTCAGAAAATGGTCCCTAAAGTAGAAAGTTGGGACCATCATTTGACTATAAAACTTAGAGTTAGTAAAGTACTGTAGACCATCCTTAATTAACCATCACTTTTACTGCCTGAATGTCTACTTCTGTTTGGAAATATGTTGAATTAGAAAACACAAAGCAGAATTTATTTCAGGTTCAGTTTTTAAAACAGCCTTTCTTCATTGCAACACTACTGTAATCTAGAATAATATGCTGTAATGTAGAAATACAGCATAAAAGATGCAGAGCAACAAAGAATCTCACTTGGGCACTGGGCAGGTACAGGCACTTTCTTACACATCAGACATGAAAGGAGTCAATGTGTGCAGTATTTCCAAGTATGATACCATAGAAACCAAAAGGACTTTGAGAGTTAGAGGAAGGAGTTAATATTCAACATTGTGAATCTGGAGTTCACATTTCAAGAGAAGTCTCAGTGAGACCACAGTGCACAAAAGCCTGAAATAGGAAAGAATAGACCGCCGCCGACATGCTTTTTGCAAAGGTAAATAATGAAAAATAAAAGGTCAAAGCTTGAAGATAAGAACAAGAAAGTACAGGATATGCTACTCAAAGAGAATCTTCTGATAACAAGAGGCTCTTTGATATGGAACAGAGGGCAGTGATTCTGGAAGTGCAGTGGGCAATCACACAGTGCTTTTTATATTCTCTGCTTATCTAATTTTAAAATTGGGTCATACGATAGAGAATGAGACTTTTGAAGTAGAAAGTCAGGTTGTAGTATGTCTAGACTGTAGATCTAACTGCAATGATTTAAAAAAAAATAATTAATGGCCTGGACAAAATAAATCCCAATATTATAGTTGTGCTGTTGCACTCAGATCACAGATGACTGTTTGAACAGATCCATTTCCAGTCACATCAGATGAATTTAATATGCCTTGGAAGGAATTAATATGGCAAACAGCATGATCTCTGGTGTTTTCCACCATTAGTTGGTTTGTTTTTTGGTCACCACATGGTAATTTAAAGACTTGCTCAAATTCTGTTGAATTCAACAAAATGGTGAATGTCAGTTCTGTCCTGGGATTTTGCTTTTTTTTTCTCGCATTCTTTCTTCCCTCTGCTTTCACCAAAGGCTAGCACATCACATCCCAGTTCTACAAAATTAATCACGTTGTTAGTTTTAGGCACAAAATACCAACAGATTTCTACAGATTTCTGAAAAGCTGAGCCTGAACTTCCAGCACTTTTTCATGCTTACTCTTCTTCAAAGGCAAAATAGTTGCATGCCTAGAAAGGCAATTTAAATATGACACATGCAAAAGGAAGGAAAAAAAAAGAAGCTGAAGTGAAAGACTCTTGTTGACTTTAGTGAGTGTTGGATTAGGAGAAGGGACCTGCAGGGCTGATCATCTCCGCAAGACAAATTCATGCTTTCCTGTCCCCTTGACCCAGCTGTTTTTTCCCTACAGAGTGTATATGGTGTAGGGCTTACTGCTCATATTTCTGCATAGAAGAAAACTATGGTTTTGTTTTGTTTATCATTTTGAAGTTATTTACATATGCTTAGTGAATGCTGATCAGAGTATTCAAAGATGGCAGAAAATACGTATAAATTACAACATATTCAAGCTTTGCATAAAATTGCACATTCTCATTCTAAGTCATGGTAGCCTATTATTAGAAAACAGGAGATAGTAATTCATATATAATGACAACAGATTATCTTTGATATTCAGTGTTGAATATTAAATAAGACTGAGAGGTGGTTAAATATTGAATGAGAGGAGAGATGAATAGAGCAAAAGAAATAATATTATCAACCCATGACTTCTTCCAACGGTTGTGATATTTAATTCAGAAAAAATTGAAACAAACCTTCCAAAGTGCCCATATTGGGCATACAGTAAATACATCTTTTTAGGATGCTTGTGCCTTTCCTAGTCTTTACTAATGCTGCTAGTATGTCCTACAATCACATATTATCATTTTAATTATAAAAAATAGCTATTTCCAGAAGAAATCTGTGCAAAAGCAGCTATTATCCTAAGGGATGATAAGAAGTATTTTTTATTCTCTCTGGTTGCAAAATAAAAATATTTTCACTGCAGCTGATGCTGCAACAGTGCTTTTCCCACTGAGTCTAAGCATTACTATAAAAGCAAGTTTTCCTTTCCTCCCACAAATGGCAAGTTTAAATGTGAGATAATTCATTTGCATCATCTCAGAGAGGTGTCGTGCTTCTCTGCAGGTTGTAGCAGGGTCTCTCTACAGACAGGAATTTGTTGTCTCTTGGTTGTGGAATTGCTGAATGGACTACAGACATGAAGGGACTGCTCAGGTCTAGTTCTTTATCTCAGAACATAAATGATCTTGAAGCAGAGCACCAGAGAGCTGAATTGGCCAGTACTCTGACATCAGGTTTACTGGAAACATAGATGCACCACTGTTCCCCATGAATATCACCCATTTTCTTTTTCTCCTTCCCCAAATGACTGTTCAGAAACAGGGATATTTGGTGACCGTGACATTCCCTGACATCCTGGCATTTAATCACCTTTCAGTATGCCTCTCTGGCACCTTCCTGCCAAAGGGGTTCCTTAGGGCTGCCAGATTTCACAGCTGCCTGTTGTGAAGCCAGGCTGTAAGGCCAACCAACCAGCCCAGAAGTCTGCCCTGAGACATAGAGCATGAGAAAAAACAGCCTTGGGATTTCCAGGTGCCCTGCTGTCTGGCAAAGATGTTGGAAGCTTTCATGCTTGGTCCAAGCCAGTATTTCAGGGCTCCAGGATTACCTCCTGTGCACCTGGGAGCTGGACTGCAGTTGCATCTTCTGCTTCCAGGGCTTTCTGGCTCTGCGCAGAGAATTCAGCAGCTCCAGAACTGCAAGGCTGCTCTGATTCCCCATTCTCTGACAGAAAAACAGGCTCTTCGCACAGATAGTTAATTCCCTTTGAATTGATAGTAAACTTACTGAATCCAAAATATATCCCCCGAATACTCTGAACTCCACTTCACTGGCAGACTCAGTTTTGTCAGAACGTTTCTGGCCACCATTACTTGCAAGAACAAAGCACGTCCAGCCACCTAAGGAGGATATCTGCTCAGACTGTGTAAGCTCAAAGTGCATTTCATGGCGCCTATGTGTCACTGATTCCAAAATGAATAATGGTGTTGCTCAGCCCATGAAGAAGTATTAAAATGGATTCCAAAGCTGTAACAGCCACAACGAGAAAGAAAGACTTCAGCTTTCTGCTAGAAGCGAAATTCAACTCTGTCATCTCCAGTATTCTGTGCTATTGATGGAGGCAAAGTGATTCTGAGAACTTTAGCACATATAAGGGCAGTAGAACATTACATTTTTGCTCTTCCAGTAACAGTCTCCGCACACTACTGCCATCTTTAGAGATTACTATTTCCCAGTGTTAAAACTCATCAGGTGCGTGCACTCCTGTTGCCTTGATGTAGCCTATTAGCTGGTTACTGAGGCCTGATACAACCAGCAGCGTGATTCCAACGTTTACTAAATTGGCTGTCATCACCAGTCTGTCTTCAGTGCAAGAGCTGAAACAGGAGGGCCAGTTGACAAGTAGAGGGAAGAGACTGCCCTGAGGGAGAAGCCTGCAGCATTTCCTAGGCTAACCCACTGAACTGGTCTGTATTCTGTGCTCTGCAGGAGGAGGACTGACTCCTGGGATGTGTGTAGGGGGGCCTTCATCTCAGAGACATTGGGACTCAAGACAGTACAAAACTTTTCTTAACACTGTTCACAGAAGGAGAAAATGTGAAGCACAGAGTTTATGTAATGCACATCAAAACAGTCAATATGGCTGCGTGCTGCTGTTTGAAACAGATGTGCAGTGATCTGGTACAGGTTGCTATATTCTATATTTACATATGCAGATTCCTTTGGAATGTTTCCAGCAATCATCAAAAGAAAGGGATACCCTGACGAAATGAGCCTTCTTCCAAGGGTTGCTGCAGTCATGAGGACTATTTCCATTTCTAACTGTAGGGGGAGGGTCAGCACTGGGTACAACAAAGGCTGGCAGCCCTATAGTCGAAATGAGCCCTGTGCTGAGAGTCACAACAAGGCATGCAGGGGCAGCATCCTCACTGGCAAGGGCGCACTCCAGTGGTGTCTGAGCAAGGGGACAGAGCAGGTCTGGTGACAATGCCCAGGGCCAGCACAGTCCAGATCTCCAGACAAAACCCCCAGTTACAAGGCAGCTCCAAGTAGGAAGTAAAGTCCAGGTCTCGGAGGGAGGGAGTGGGCAGAGTCTCAGCTTGAAATCTGCTGCTGAGCAAAAGGAGGGGGAAAGGATGGGGAACCTTTGCTGAGGCCTCTCAAGGTCAGATGCCTGCCCCATGTCCAAACCAGCTGTGAGCCCAGAGTGGTGGGATGTGCTCAGAGCCGTGACAGTTAGGTCACTTCCACACTGGAACTGTCCTGTACCACCTTCACCCTTTCCTCTGTCTCCCCATTTTAAAATGCCTGCCTGTCATGGAAGCCAGGAACAAAATACATTGCAGCTGCTTGTGCCGTGTTTAGCTATTGGCTATATTTATATGGTAATTCCAGCATAAACCATTGAAAAACACCATTCCACAAACATGCCAAATTTAATCATTGCTAGGATTCACAGTAATAGAATGCTGCAGCAGGCTAGATTAGGAATGAGTAATTAGATGTAGCTTTTTCTGCATGGGTTAGTTATTTGCCACTGCATCCTGCCCCAGATGAGTTAAATTAAAAGAAAAAAAACCAACAACAACAAACACCATAGTATGTGAGCCTCTGAATACACTTGAGACAAAAGTAAATGGTATAGTAATAGGCCTGGCTACAAGACTACTCAGTCATGCCTCCAGGTGACAAGCTAGTGACAAGCTGCATGAACAATCTGATAATTTGATTCTTTTCACATGAACGTTTTTTATCTGGAATATTTTGTACTATACCAGTTTATTTTTCTGCATTATGGAACTATTTCAGCTTCCATCTAGCGTTCTTTTTTTAAGTTGTACCATCTGGTTCTCTTTTCATCTGTCTCTAACCTGTGCCTCCTGCTTACTTCTGCTTTGGCTCATCAACTAACAGCGGTCGTGAAAGTCTTGATTTTGATACCTGAAACAGCACTGGGAGTTGCTCTATTAGCCTTTAATATACTTCAGTGAAAACAGATCAGTTTAAGAATTTCATTCAGTTCTTGAGAAAGAGCAGTGCTGACCCAAATTTGGAACAAAATTTAGCCATTAACAGTATTTTAACAAAGATTATTATATTATCGGACAATTTAAGGGAGTGGAAATAGGCCTCAAATTGTTCAGTTTAAATCCAGTCTGGAACAGCAATGACTTAAAATCATTGTCAACTGAAGCACTGTAGCTGGGTGGGCTGAGCAGCAGGTTTGTTGCTGAGTGGTGTCTACGTTCGAGAAGCCATGCAACTGGTTTGCAATGCAATCCTTTCAAGAGCTCTCAGAAGTCATGGATTGACTAATCAGAGTCTCCTTGAAGATAGTTCCTTCATGTCAAAGATGAAGAAAAGTGGCAGGTTAGCTGGGTCATTACCCTTACCTTTGCTGGAGCTCCTCTGTTGCTAAATGACTCGGATGATTCTTCAAGACTGAGTGATTGATGGCTTCCAAGTGCAGCAAACTCACAAGCAAGGGAAAGGATAAATGATGTCCTGAAGAGACGCTGAGATCCAGCAGACCTTGGCTCTGCCACAGACTTGCTGTGTATCCATAAGCAACTCATTGCTCAGCTCTTACTGCCTCTACTGCAAATCGGGCACTGTTACAGGTAGAGTTCTGATTGTTGTTCAATATGAGGATACTATCAGAATAACAATGACATAGTTTTGGGTTCCTAAGGCATGGGTTCATAACTGTTTGCATTACTGATACACCTCACATTCTCCATGCCCCTGACTTTGACAAAGATGATGATAACAAAACCCTGAAATTATAATTAAACCAATGGTTCTAGAGCACAGGGAGCTGCTCAGTGGACAACAGGGTACTTGCATCAAGTGACAGCAGTAGGATTTCTGCTGATGATTAGTTTTTCCATACAGCATTTCTTACCAATTTGTCTGAAACTATTGACACCAAGTGCAATGTGTTCTCCCATTTCTCCTTCTATTGCTTCAGGCTTCTTTTAAAGTTTTCTTTGTACTTATCAACTCAATAGGCATTTTATTTTTTGTTGCTTCTCATCACAGGTGGCTAATGTTCCAATTCTGGCTGGCACACTGAGGATGCAGTGTGATCATTAAGTTAATGCTAAGTTTAACTATACCGGTCTACATTTAAATTGAAGCAAAAATATGCATAAGTAGCTTCCTCTTCAATCCCGCTCATTATATGTAATAGCTTGATAATTTCATTTCTATGTAGCAATTATTTTCATGTTAATATCCTTTTGTGCATACAGTAATAATATTGTACTTGTTTCTTTGTCACTGAAAATTATCCTGGAGATTGTAGAGCTCAGAGAATAGTTCAGTCCTGTCACTAGCTGTGACTAATCTGTGTTGTCTCCACTTTCGCTTTATGAATTTTGTCTCATTACCAGAGTCAGAGCTTTGATTTGTATAATAATAATATACGTGAAAAAATAGTTGACTAATGCATGCCAGCTCTAAATAAACTTAAAGGTTTCTCCTTTCTTTTATGAAAAGGCAAGAGGCTTCTGTGTGAAGCTGTTCAGAATCATGTCTCAGAGCACTAAAGGTGTCAGGAGAGCTAGAACTTTACTCGAAGCCTTAACAACGTTAACATATTCTTTCCCAAGAGCTTTCATCACAGGAGCACAAATCATTTTCTGAACAATAATTATCCATTAGAATTGCTGCTGCCAGGTAGGCCAATTATCCACTAAGTTAGAAGAGAAATTCATATACAAACAGGTGAAGGTGTGAGGTGGGAATCCTGATCTCTTCAGAGGCTCATGATTTCCAGAGCGTCTGCACACTTGTGCTCTACTGTTTCAGGATTTTCAGGAAATACTGTTCTAATTGTGCATTTTACCCTCAAAGCCTGCCTTAAAAATGTGTACTCTATAGAGAGGGCCAAAGTGGGTGGCATACTGCAGCACTGTTGGGTTTATCAGACCTATGGACACACCTATATAAAGTAAATTAGCAGCTGTCAAAGGAGCTTACTTAGTCTTTATCTGTTAGGAAGGGAGGTCCAGATAAAGCTGGAGGTGCAAAATGGTTTTGTTCCTTAATTGTGTACAAGTGAACATGCATAAAGCAGGGCCAATATCCTTCAGTCCCTCCTCCTTGGAAGACCGTGCATACCCATCTAGAATTGGCTGTTAATCTCTTCCAGCACCACAGAATCCCACACTTAGTTCTCTGTATTCTTACCTTCAAATACCTTCCTATGTCAACTGCCCTGTTTTTTTTTGTCTCCAAGTTGCCTTAATCCAGTTCTTCCTAATACTCTTTCCAGTCTGAAATCTCTATGAGAATTAAGTTTTTTACAGTATGCTCACAGCACACGTGCTGCTATGGAGATAAACTCCACTACTCCTTCTACGTCTGTATTGTTCTAGCTGCATCTCCAAGTTCACAGACAGGTTGTGAACTAAGATCTTATGGTTTCTATATTTATTTCGTCTACTTTCAAACCTGTGGTGCCTTGCTTATATTTTGGATTATTTTAAAATCATTGCATAATTTTGGATAGCTTTCAAGACTATTTTCTCAGGTTCAAACACATGTTGAGTGGGATGTGAAGGAGAATCTGTGACTGTTCTGCAAGAGGTCAGACTAAACTACTGCTGTCACAATAATTCTTGCCTTGGCTCTAAGCATGTGTGGCATAAGGTTTGTCCATGATTCCCCTCCTGAACTATTGAAATCACATTATGATAGCTGATCTGATCCAAGGGGTAATACTGTGGCACTTACAGCTACAGTTGCAGAGGGAAATAAATTAGTTCCTTTTTTTTTCTTTTTTTCCCTATTTCTTGAGCTCTTGAGAACTAATTTTAAAATGTATATGCGTATATCTGTGTGTGTATGTGTGATATTTGTGGCTTGTCCTTCTAATTACTGGTATTAATGCTTTATTTCATGGTAGCACCAGAATAACTTCCCATCTCCTGCTTAATATTTTTGGAAAATAAATTTGCATCAAAGCTAACTTTGCTGCAGGCAGTTAAAACAACTCCACAGCACTGAAAAGCAACAAGGGGCAGAACTACACTTACAGAATCTTTGTCCTAGTTTCTTTGAAATGCTGTCTGATAAAACATCTCAAGTATTGTATTATAATTGTGACCACCTGTTAGTGGTAGGACAGCACGCTAAGTGCTCTGCTGTTAAGTTCCAGACTTCACTATAGTATAGTTCCTCATTCCCAAATGTGGTTGAGGGTGTGAGGGGAGGGGGGCTGGATACAGTCCCTGAGGGTGTTTTCACTGGAGCTCACCCTTCCTGAAACATGTCTAGAGGCTCCAAGTTTTTAAGCTTCTACTTCAACACCTAAGTTCGTGGCTGGGATTTCAAAAGACGCGTGAGCTTTACACTGTGGAGCTAGCCATCAACAACAGAACTGGAACAAGGCTTCTTAGGACATCTAGGCTATACCTCCAGTAAATATGCCCCAACAAACACAGTGATTTCTGGTAGGAAATTCTGTCTTCTACAGGCAGTAGTTGTGTGTTCAGACACACAAGATAGCCTTACTTTACCAACAGTTTTGCAATCTGAGTTTTAAAAACAACTATGGAGAAATGGCTGTTCTCTCATGTGAGAGATTGTGTCACTTTTTAATATTTATTTATCCACTTTCTTCATTATGAACTGAAGCCAAAAAAAGCAGACAATACTAGCAGGATAACTTAAAACAAGCAAACAAAAAAAAACATTAGGGCCAAATTTATTTTCCTTATATCCTCCAGAATTTCTTTAATTTGCTTCCATTTTGAGAGAACAGCTGTTTATGAACTATGCCGATGCAGAGCTTGTATTTGCTGAGACTTTGTAGTTCTGTTCCTACTCCCAAGTTTCTGTCAGAAATTCTTCTCAACTTAGTCTGTCATGAGAAACTTTGGAATTTGTCTCATAATAATCAAGCAGCTTTTTGTCTCCTATCTTCTGCTTAGTCATGGATGATACATTTTGACCTCTCCATTTTTTATTTTTCAAACCAATAGGGCTGAAACAGGCCTGCTTTCAGGGGTATGTCTGCATTTGGGTACCAAAACATGAACGCACTCAACATGTTAGTGTCTCAAATCTTGTTTAAATGAAATTTTGTTTGAAATGAATCAGTGCCCTCAGTAGGAACACTCAGCTCTATGAAGGGTTAGGCCCTGTGTCATTTCTATCCACATCTTTGGCTCTTCTGTAGTGGGTCTGGGCTGTTGCTCACACTGAGATAGTGGAATGACATAGAGAGTTACAAGAATTAAAAATGAGAAACCTGCATCTTTTTACATGGCCTGCACTTGGGCTAAGACAAGACTCTTCAGAGTTGCAAGTAATTGCTTTGAATGAGTTTTGTAGCTATGGCTATACTTGCAAAGTTTGTAGTGATACCAATTAAGGAAGAGTAGCTGAAGTTATGCACTGGGTTAGGATTCCCCAGAGGTGTGATGGATTCTGACTAGAAATGAATGTCACTTTGGTTTAGGGATTCTTTGACTGCAAAATGATTACATCAAAAGTAATAAGCAAAACAATAGAGGAAGCAGTCAATGTAGCACTCAGCTATTCTCCACTACTTGCATTAATTACCCCATAGCCAGATAGCTCTGTGATTAAATTCACATTCCTAAAAAGCCCTGTTAAGACAATTGGACTAGCTTCATTCATTTTCTCTCTTCTTTCACACACAGATCAACTTGACATAATTTCAATGGCTGAAACAACAATGATGCCTGAGGAAATTGAGCTAGAGATGGCAAAGATCCAGAGACTTCGGGAAGTCTTAGTCAGAAGAGAATCAGAACTCAGGTTTATGTAAGTATCAATTCTTCTGGGAAAATACTATGCAAAATTAATCGAAATAGGAAAGGATGCTATTTAGAAGACTTTTATCTGCTTGACATTTTAAAAGGAAGAAAGATAAAGAGCATTCCAGCTAGGTGAATGCTTGCAAAATGCCGCTGGGAAATGATTTTCGTAGTTGCAAAGGAAATTACCTTTTTTATGCAGCATGATTTGCAGACTATATAAAAGGGATCTATTACTTACAAAAGGAAACTTTAGCAAAGTGTGTGTCTACAGAGCATATTTTTATACCTGACTTCAGTCCGTTCTGGGAATGATATTTGTCTGAAGCTAATTCAGGCTTTGCTCCTCACTTCATTAGTGGTCTTAGCTCATGTCACAAGAGAGCACACTGTGTTCTGGACTAACAGCAGCCAAGGTTTGACATTTGTTAAATGGAAGCTATTAAGTTTTGAACACAAAACACATTTTGATGCATCAAATTAAATAGCAATATTCCATGAGAGATTTTCAAAACTGTCAAAAGGGTCAGGCATAGGAGCTCCACTAAAGGTTAATGAATATTAATCCCATTCTGATGATGAAGTCAGTACGGTTTATATTCCTATATCACTGAATTTAGACAATAAGGACTTATTAATAGGGAGTATATTATTTTGAAGTCCCATCTGTCTTTGTGTACTGCAGATCAGAAACTAGCACCTTTGCTGACAGGCCAACAACTGCAGTAGGTCTAAAAACCTGCTGAACACCATTTCTTGGCAATAATGAAGCTACATTACCAGGAAAAAAAAAAAACAAAACAACAACTTACAGAATCACAGAATGGTTTCGGTTAGAAGGGACCTCCAGAGATCATCTCTTCTGCTTGTAAGGTAAAAAGATAAGACTGGCACTTTAACTATTATTACTGGAGGTTAATTTCAGTGCCCTGACTTACTTGTGCTGCCAGAAGTAGGAAGCCTTACCTGCAAACAGCACAGAGCATATATACAGTCACTGCTTAGAGATCTTCGGAAATAAGGACTGGTTACAGTTACTCTGACCTTTAACAGTGCTGTAGTGCTACAAATAAAGTAAACAAAGCCAGTTTTGTCACACTTGCTCCTGGTAATCAAGTTAGTACTTGATAATTGGCTTGTACATAAATTTAATCTGAAAAAAGCCACATCATTGAACCCTGCAGTTCTCTTGACATTTTCTATATCAAACAAACACTGGGATAGAAATAAACTGTCCCACTGAATGAAAGCCATGGCAGACACCAGCTTGTCATACTTCTGCATGTTCTTCCCTTGTTCTATTTGTTCTCGTATCCAGTCTGTTCTTTTCATTTCCCCTGTGCTCACACTCATCACACTCACCACTCTGTATCGCTTGGCAGGTATTTCAGTAATGAACTGAACACAGAGGAGCTTGGTTATTGAAAAGGGAATACAACTGACATTCATTCTGAGCACAGTGCTCTTCCTGCCTTAGATATCCAAACACACCCTGCCTAGAGCTATCCAGGAGGACTCCCCAGCTGTCCACTGTCTGAGTGAGGAGAGCTTTTCTGAGCAGCTATATCAAAGTCTCCACTAAGGCTGGCCCTAGGTACTAGCAAAGCAGGCAGGTGACAGAGGCAGCAACTGTCAGAGATGGCTCCACTACTTTGTATTTCATAAATCCTGGAAAGCTCAGCTGGTTGCTGCTGCCACTGCCTTCAGCAAGGACTGAGGTCTGTGCCACAGCCCCAGCCCCTCTCATTCCTTCAGCAGCAGTACACCAACTGTTCCAGGGATGTTCACCCAGGTTTCTAGCCTGACTCCTCCGTTCTCTGTGGCACAATGTCCTGGCTCTGCTCATTAATCGTTGAGGCAGTAAAATTCAGTTTGTTAACACCACTAAGATGGTGAGATACATCTCTGTCTGCTCTGGCACTCTGCTTGCAACCCAAGACTGCACTGATCATGATTTTTAAAGCCCCCTGTATGCTTCCTATCTTTCTAAGCCCATCTACAACAAGCAAGTTCTTCATATTGGCTGCACTATATGTGAAACAAAAAGCAGTCCCTCTCACACAAAGACCTCCAGAATTAGAACATGCTTCCTTTAATACCCTTTAGGAGTCCAAAAATTATCTACTTGACTTTTGTATCATTTTTTAAACGTTTTTACATTTTATTCCTGACAGTAAAGGTGAATGGGAAGGACGGTGCTAGTGGTGCCCAACCAGTGTAGCAGCAGCTGTTCTTTACTGCCTTTCATTCTGAGTAGTTTACAATGACAGGGGCTCAGCTGTATTTGACTTTTAAAAACATATACTAACCTGAATACATTAACCTCCCGCTGAGATTAACAGCACAAATCACAGTTACCTCAGTGATCCAAGTTTTGTACCTGTTAACTAGGCAAATTACATAAACTCTCACTCCTAGACATCCTGTAGAAGACTTTATATGTGGCCGTATTTACTGCTTTTCAGTTATTTCCTGAAGTAGTGGATTGCCAGTATACCAAGACCAGAAGTCTGTATGTAGGTCATGAATTTTAGTAATTGGTTTCTCCTGACAGGACTAGATTCTCCAATGAATGACCTATAAAACCAACTACATGAAACTCTGCTGTGTCTGAAAGGTTTAAAACTCACTTGGCTTTGAACATGTGGCTGCCAACTAGTACTGCTACACCTATGCCCAGACCATTGAATTGAAGATAGCATTAATGAGAACCAGATCGCTTTAGTTTGTATGCCCACTTTAGCCTTTTGTTCTATTATAACAAAAGAATAAGACATACATATAGTAACAGAGACAATGTGTGGTACGTTTGTATTCCTGCTGTTTTTTCCCCTCATGCTGTTAGCAACAGAATAGAAATTCTCTTCATTTAAATTGGGTGTTATTTAGTTCTTACAAAAGCATGAACAATACGATGCACTAATTCCGTATCAGTTACACATCCAGGCACAGATTACATCTCTAGCTGCTTTTTAAAAAATAATGGTTCATTCTTCTCACTGTCTCTCTGTATTACTTATTTTTTGCATTCACATGTAGCCAGGTCCTAAAGCTAGGAAAAAGTATATTGTAGCTGTTATTTAAAGGAGAAGAAAAAAAAGGAATAAGCTAGAGGGTTTATGCTCTGAGTGTATCACCAGCCCTAATGGTGGCTGTGGCTCTCTCCTGTTGGAGCCATGCAGCCTGTCAGCTTTACTTATACACATCAGCAACTACCACAGTTCTTTCTTCACTATACAGACACTGTATTTTAACAATGTTCACACTTAAGAATAAGGAAACAAAACACCCCAAGCCAGACCTGTTGTTGACAGAAATCAGAGCAAGCTTTTCCCCTGTCAGAGCCATGGAGGTTTAATCTATGCAAGGAACTTGCTCTGGCTGCTAACTGAAATTACTGTTTACCTTGAAGAAGATGCACAAAGCAGACCAAGGTGCGATAATAAAACTCACCTTCACTGATGTTTGAAACAGCTTTGCAACAAGACTTGTTACGTTCTAACAGTTATGTCAACATTTTGCCCAAACAAATGCAGTAGCCATAAAATAAGGGCATTTGGAAGAGAAATGCTCCAGGTTAGCATAGCAGACAGTACAAAAACAAACAAAACCTAGCAGGGTGTGGATGCTCAGCAGGCCTGGAGTCAATTTGCATTTTCTCAGTCTTCTGTGCATGAACCAGCTAAATTTTCCTGCTGCTATGCAAGATCATCAATATAATGTAATATTCTTTAAGGCAGTTTCTCAGCTGTGATCTATGTATTATGTCTCTCAAGTTTTTTCAAAGCTCTTTTTCTCTTCAAAGCAACGTGAACTCCAGTGAGGGAATATTTAGCAAGACATACAGATAACTGCTTGCTTTGAAAGTTAAGGCACTGAGGCCGTGTTTTAGTTGGTGTTAATATTGTGAGGTACATATTACCTTCCCTCACTGAACAAAATAACACCAATGACTAATGGAGTCTGTAGGACAACAAAAAGGATAAAATGAAGTATGTTGTTCTTCCATCACTACACAAATATTACATTACAGTACTCACAGTTGGTAACACTTCAGTAGCTAGAAATCTTTACTGAATGGTTCCTCTTAAAAGCTTTAGAAGGGTCACTGTAGGGGTGAAAGAAAGAGTGGGATGGTGAATAAATAAAAGACAGATACTTAATCATCATTATTAAGTCAAAGCAAGACCTAAAGTATCAGAGGAGGAGAATCAGGCAGTGGGATTAAGCTTAGAAATAAATGATGGATTTAATAGTATCAGACTTAAACGGTGATACTCAGTAGTGTTCCAAAGTCATATAACACTATATGTTTGTCTTTTTTCTGATATAAATCTAAGCAGGCTCTATTCAGTATCTGATCTGTTAGCCTATGTCTATCAAACATATCAGTAATTCAACAGACCCAGATTTTCAGTTTTCTCAAATTAAAGTGAAGAAACTTTCAATTATATTTGAACAAATTTCATACACAGTTCTGTGATCAAGTATTGAGTTAAAATATCTTTATTTTTTTAATGAATTTCTCCCCTTTTTGCAATGGTAGCACTGAATAAGCAAGTTACTTTATGCTCTACTGGAAATGAAAATTACTTACAATCTTTGCTCTGGGCCACCGAAAGATTCGTCTCTTCAGGAAGAAGGCTTCCATCTTTTGAAAGAGATTTGGGTACCAAGTCAGCAGCAGTCACTCTCATGATATTGAAATCAGTCACAAGAGACCTCACCTACCTGCAGGTTCATGATTCGGGTTAAAGAAGGGAAAGGGCATCAAAAATTCCTTTAATAAGAGACACCCTTTTATTTTTCAAGTTTAGAGGGAGTCCTTCCTCTGTGAAATCACAGGAGGCAATACTACCTGCCTAGTAGGTCTCACAAGCCAAATGAACACCCTTTCTATGAGACAAAATGGCTGCCCAGTCTGTGGGAGCTCAACCACACAACACAAAATGGCTGCCCAGTTGGTGGGAGCTGAACCACACAACACAAAATGGCTGCCTAGCCTGTAGGGGTCGTGCACAGACTGATCATCTGGTACCCACCTTCCTCTTCCAATAGTTCTGAGGATTTTTTTTTTCCTTCCTCACAAGCTACCTGCACATCTTTTACCATGTCTTGGGCTGTGTTGCACAGAGGGCTGTGGGCTGCCAGCTAAGGCTCTCAAAAAACTATGTTTTTCCAGTGACCGCCTCCGATGACTATGACTACTACTGACAGCTTCCAGAAATTGCATCTTCCCTGACCAGTGGATAATTCAGGTATAGACTTATATCCATCAACATTATCTTAAAATTCAGAAGACATCCTTAAGGTGTTGCAGTTTTACCTGTACCAGGCCCACAAATCGTGTAAAGGCCACAGCTCCACAGAGCAATATTTATGAGTTTGCAGTGCCAGACCAAAAATTTGCTGTTTTCTCAAAGACAAATATAGATACTTCCGTGGTCTGCCTATCACTGTGCTAAAGAAAAACTTCCCAAAGCACACGTAACTCATTGAGAACAGTGGAAAGAGATGATTTCTCCTGTCTTAAAATGAAATAGCAGCAATTTTTAAGTGAAGACCACAAATACAGTTTCAATACACGTGGTTGTTCTCTCTTTTGTACTGCTTTTA
The DNA here is from genome assembly GCF_009769625.2 of Cygnus olor. Lineage (NCBI taxonomy): Eukaryota > Metazoa > Chordata > Aves > Anseriformes > Anatidae > Cygnus > Cygnus olor. The sequence goes on from NC_049183.1 coordinate 8,069,303, forward strand.
GACTTCTTTCTACTCTTATGTGTCTGCCTTCCAGATAGAAGTAGAAAAATCTTGCTAGTGTGCTAAACATAATGTGAGACAAGTCTCAGTAATAGAAATTAAAGCACTTGAAGACCAAAATACATTTAAACACTGTGCCTTTATCAAACTCTGAAATTTGTGATGCCTTTTTATTGACAAAAATATTGCAAAATGTGGGGTTTTAATTTGTTGAGTGAAGTTCAATAAAATTCAACGTATGATGGCGGAGTGATTATGTTCTTAGTCTGAAACCTAAAAAGTTGTGATTTGAAAGGCAATGGAAGTAGCTGAACTCTTTTATCAATTAAACAGATTACATGCTTTATACCACAGAGGAATATTTCATCTTGGTAGTGTGTACAAAAGAGGGCAGCTTTCTGATTATTTGTGTTTTTCTTTTTAATAATACAATGAAATACAGGAAGCAAAATCAGCTGAAACAATCACTTAATGGGTCATGATGTTTCTTAGAGCTTGGTGCAAACTTCAAGTAAGATACTAGCCTTTGTCAGCCTGTCCTTTGCTTGGACCCTGGTATTGTTTTATTATTTAAAAAAAAGGAGGGCAGCTGAAGACAGCTGTACTCTTCATATCCAAGATGTCCACATTATTTCCAGCTGAATACCTTCTTGCTATGGATAATTACCTGAAGTTTATTTGGAGCAAATTTTCAGATTATAAAAGCTTTCCTCGAGTAGATAATGCCCCAATTTACATTATACAGTCATATTTTAGCTGAGACAAATATCTATGCACAATATCTACTGATACTGTGAAATTTCTTTAAATTATGCTGGGAACTGTTGTGACCACCTCCGACCTGCCCAGGAGATGAAAACACAGCTTAAAGCCATCATTTACTATCTCCAGCTCTTCTGGGTTTATTTTCAGAAAAGCTGAGGACTCAGCCCATATTGATATGAAGGAGACAGTATGTACATAAAAGCATCCATTTATAGTTAGGTGGCGTTCCCTCGCATTCTCTTCTCATGCTTCTCTCAGCTCATTTCCTAAAATGTTCTCTGTAATATGAGTTTTGGGTCAAACTGTAAATTTCCAATCTGTCTTTGCTGCTAAGGAAAGCAAACATACCACTTCAGAACATGCACACTCTGTCTGCCTTTGAAGTTCTCCTGTTCCACTTTCTTTTTTTTTTTTTTTTTTTCCTTTTCTTTTCTGGTGAGATAACAGACCCAGAAGGCAAGGGAGCTGCTCATGCAGCTTGCGCATTTAATGCGCAATCTACCTTGCGCATTTAATGTGTTACTGCTATGGATACTTGTGTGTGGCTTCAAAAGCAGTTAGGATTCATATCACTGCAGAGCATGGAAATCTACCACGCTGAAAGACATGATTGTAAAAATAGATAATGCATGTGTTGGCTCCATTCAGCTGATGGATGGACAGGCAGTAAAACCTCAGAATACTATGTGATACAGGAACAGATAAAAAACTGAAGTTCAGAATAATTTGTTGTGCAGAATCCGTGCATTTAAAAATATTAGCATATTCTGACCCAGAAAATATTAATAGCATAGGTGAGATTTTATCATCCACAGTTACTGCCTATGGCTGTGAACAGAAAAGGCACTGAGTTCTTATAAAATAGCATTCCCTGTCATCATGAAACATGCTCCTTGGGAAATCTGCCAGTGCCTGATACTGCTGGCCTTCCAGATGGAGAGCAAAACTTGAAGCCAGCTATATTGGATGACCTTGAACTAAAACTGTAGAAGCTGCTTCTGCCTGTGATAGCTATCTTGGGAGTGGTTATCTCTGCCACATGGGCAATACTGAATGGCAATTTTTTAATGTACAGAGCATACAGGATATTAAATGGTAAGCCCTGTTAGTTTGCTCCAGGTGATTATTGAAAATAGTTTTACTTACCTCATTAACCTTGTTTTATTGGTAAAAATATTACCAATAAATACACAATGTTTGCTTAATGTCTCTGTGGTTATTACAGTGCTAAACTAACACTGAAAAAGCCAGATTTACCTCTACAATGACTTAGAATTAAAATTGGTCATTGTCTTTGTACGCTCTCCATACACACTATTAGATGACTCCCTCATCTTCAGAGTGCTCATAACATCTACATCATCCAAATTCTCCATAGAGCCATTCTGTTTTTCAGACCATTTTGCACTATTATGTTTGCTTACTTATAATCTCAGGAACAATTACCTTTTGTGTAGATACGTTTGCTGCAACTTGACATTGCCCTGGTAATAAACTCCTGATAGCAGCCCCACGGCTTCATTAGCAAGCCAGCGTAAATAATTAATCCTTGGTGTTTTTTGTTTGTTTTTTTTTCTTCTAATTAGGCTTACTTTGCCTTTTTAATCTTTATCCTTTTCCCACTTCACAAAAAAAACAAGAAATCTCTCTTTTGCTGCTATGACATTGATGTACCTGCCAGTAGTAGTACAGGTGGGATAGTAAGTAATGGTTGTTAGTCTATATTATATTTATTGGACATAATGGTGGAATTTTAAATTTAGGGTAAATTCATCATGGAGAAAAATTAATAGCGAAAGATCTTTTTAAGGATAGTAACACACAACAGAGGTCAGGTAGGATTCTTACCTTTATGTCTTTTGTATTATTGACAGCTTATTGGTATTTTAAAGTACAGCAAGGTTTGTTGTACTGCGGAGAAGGACTTGGGGGTTCTAGCGGGTGCAAAGCTCGACATGAGCCAGCAGTGTGTGGCTGCAGCCCAGAAGGCCAACTGCGCCCTGGGCTGCATCAACAGAGGTGTGACCAGCAGGACAGGGAAGGGATTGTCCCCCTCTGCTCTGCCCTCATGAGGCCTCACCTGGAGCCCTGTGTCCAGGTCTGGGGCCCCCAGCACAAGAAGGTTGTGGAGCTCTTAGAGCAAGTCCAGAGGAGGCCATGAAGTTGATCAGAGGGCTTGAGCACCTCTCCTGTGAAGAAAGACTGAGAGAGCTGGGGATGTTCAGCCTGAAGTAGAGAAGGCTCCGTGTGGACATCATTGCAGCCTTTCAGTACTTAAAGGGAGCTTATAAAATAGATGAAGAATGACTTTTTACGTGGGCAAATATTGATAGGACAAGGGGGAATGGTTTTAAACTAAAAGAGGGGAGATTTAGATTAGATGTTAGGAGGAAATTCTTCACTCAGAGGGTGGTGAGGCAATGGAAATGGCTGCCCAGAGAAGCTGTGGATGCCCCATCCCTGGAGTTGTTCAAGGCCAGGTTGGATGAGGCCCTGGGCACCCTGATGTAGTGGGAGGTGTCCCTGCCCATGGCAGGAGGATTGGAACTGGATGGGCTTTAGGGCCCTTCCAACCCAAACCATTCTGTGATTCTCTGAAGGTATGTCTGCTGATTGCCTTGCTTTATGCAGTCACTGTAAAGTGAAGCTATACAAGAACTGCAGAAATGAGAGGTTAATTCATTTGGTTATGATTACCTTCAGTAAAACAAATTAGAAAGCCCATGTTTTAATTTAGAATGGGTGCAGTAAATATCTTAGACTCACACAAAGTGGGAACATGAAACAGTCTCTCTCTCCTTACTGGCTAAATTTGAAAAGTACTACCGTGCAAAGGAGCCTGCGTAAGCAGAATATCTCCATTCTGAAGTAAGAAAAGGCTGCAGTGATTGTTGCCTTTGTATGAATGAAGTTAATTTTAAATTTTAATTAATTTTTCAACCAAATACTTTGTTTCTAGTGACTCATGAATGTAGCATCAACTGTTAATTTTCAGTGGCTTAATGCCACATGTGGCAAGAGTGACACACAATGAGCATCACACTGGGTGAGTGTGAGAAGGAGGGAGAGGTGTAAAAACATGCACCAAATGTCAAAGGTGTGGGTAGTGGTAATCACTTGCTGGTTATATATGCTAAGCAGATGTTCCGACTTCTGCTTTTTTGGCTAGTTTTGATTCTTTCCCTGCTACTTTTTCTTTGTTCTGTGTATTTTCTGTTTTCTCTCTCTAAGGTTAAGCATGGAATTCTCTTAAGACTACTTCTATGTATAACACCAAGTACTTTCCTCTGATTTTGGCATCTAGCTGTTACTACAGTGCAAAGAAACACCACCAACAAAACGAGATTTTTTTTTTCATGAATAGAGTTGTAGCTGTTGTCTGTGTTTTCTGATAAAATCTCTTTTCATGGAAAGGAGTAATAAATCTGTCCTTCACAGTATTATAATCTTAGCTATGCAATATAACTTGCTATGAATTCCTTCCTGTTTTTTTTCTTCTTTTCATATTCTGTCTTGCTCTAGGAACATACAGTGCATGCTGGGATCCTAGAGAGAAGGAAGCAATTGTGTGATGCATATTTTTCAACAAATATACGTGTCAGGCTGTGGGCTAATCCCATAAAGAAAAATACCAAGCCCAGCTTTATGAGGGATACCATTTATATGGCTGTCCCATTGGCATAGCCTGGTGTGGTACACGCTGTTCTGCAAGATAGGGTTAATTCATGGCTGTGACTCTATTTTCCATTCACCTTTCCCATCCCAAGCACATTGCAGTGGTGTTTCACCTGTAAATACCCAGCCTCTTTGAGGGAGTAACAAGGAAACTGTAAGCTGGGAAGTGGCCCAACCAGGTGCCCGTAATGGAAGTTGCCAGACACCGAGAGCCTAAGGCTTCTGAGATTAGGGACAGCATTTCTAGGGGACTGCCATGGACTTGGAAGCCCCAAGGAGGTCACTGTGTCCACTGTAGGACTGGGAACTCCTGAAAAGTTCAACTCTAATGAGAGTCCCCAGCTCTACAGATGGGAGCCTGGAAGCCTCAGAAGCACACCTTCAGGACAGAATTGCAAAGTTCCAGATTGTGCACTTTAAGATGGAATGTAAATACAAGTTAGCTCTCAGAGAGGCAAGAAAAATCCCTTTGTTCACATTGATCTCTCTGCAGACCCATCTCCTTTGCCCGGTTTGATCGCAATCAATTGCAGAGGAAAATATGACATTACAATTTCAACTGTGTGGCAGTGAAAATACTATGCTAAAATGCTCAGAAAATAATATATTTTTGTATTGTTGTATAATGATAAACATAATTAGCAAAGTATTTAATGAATTGTAGGCTTGGTACCTGTTAGTTAAGATATTTGCATCTTAGGAAAAAATGCAAAAGGAAGAATTCTCATTACTATCTCTATTGGGCAGCTAGGAAAACAATTATTAATAGAAACTTTTCTTTAAATAACATTTTCTACACTGAATAGATGTTGTGGTTGTCACCAATTGCTGTTAATAGAAGAGGAAACAGCTCTGGCCATCTTTAATCTTTTGAATTAGTCATTCTTAGGTCAGTAATTTAACACTGTATTTCCAAATGTAACTTCATAGCAAACTGTGTTTGACTTCTCAGTTCTCATCTACCTGTGGTATGGTTTGTATGATTGGAGAATGGAGTGATCTCCATTGATAGATAGTGTTATAAAATAATGTATGCTTAACATACCATGCATATACAGTACTCACAAAAATATTGTGGCCCACCCTTTTGCACAGTTGATCTTCCTCTTAGTGAAGATGCTCTGTAATAACATACAACTCTTGGTGTGTGATCTCTCTGTGATCTCTCTCACTTGTCTTCTGCTATAAATAGAGAGTACAGATCAGCTGTGATTCAGCAGTGAATTGGAAACTCCTGAGATGGACTGGCTGCCAGTGTTTAATTTTATACCAGATACTTTTATATTCTTCTCAGCTTTGGTACAAAATAGTTGGTCTTCTGGTTTTAAAAATAAGAAAAGGTCAAATATGGAGGCAAAGTAAGAAGAAAAGTTATCGATTCTGCTAAAAATGATACATGGCCAAAACTAGAGGTTCCTACTTCTACTGCCTAATAACAATAAAATTACCAGACCAGTTTAAATGAACTGCATACATAAAAGTTGTCCCTGTGCTTTTAACGTTCAATCTTCTGTATGCTACTGTGATGGGGCTTAGATACTTCTGAATTTAAATCCGACGACTCTATTTTATATTTTTAGATGAATTAGATAAGACAATTTTTGTCACAGAGAGAAATATTTCCTTCCACAGTGCGGCCTTTCCAGGAAAGCTCATTCTCTTGTTGCTATTGAAGCTGACAGTAAAACTTCATAACTGGCAGAGGAGATGGCCAAGCTCAAGAGAATTTAACAATGTCAGTAAGAATGAAATACAGACAGCTTCTTTAGACACTGTTCTGAATTTCTCTGAAATATGCCTTAAATGTGACCTCCAGGGACTCGGATTTTCAAGTCCTGCCATCTTCAGTTGAATGAAAAGACAGCTGAATTACAACGTAACTTTACAACATGGCAGTCCAGTGCTTCTATCCATTAGAGAGTGTTTTTAACTAGAAAAGATAGACTCACTTACTTTAATAGTTAATCATAGGATTTTGATATGCAGGCTGTCCTGCCAAACAGGCTGGTCAGCAATCTGTTATCTTAATTGCCAGCTCTGTGTCTTCCAGTGTGAGCAGCACCAGGTGCTGAGCTAAATAACAAGGTGATAAACACGTACCATAATGACTCAGAAAACGTGTGCTATATTCATTAAATGTCGCCTGTGATTTCACAGCTTTATAATTAGGAGCTTTAAGAAACTAAGATAAGTTGACAGGGACAAAATGAAGTCAAACATAGAAGAGGGACATACTTAAACTTCTTGCTTCCATCTATTGCCAGAATACTTTCACCTTTTCTGTTTCCCCACAGCTTCATGAAGGCCTTAAATACCTGTAGTCTCCGAAGGCATCCTCCCTGACACCTCAGTCCTCACTTTAACAAATCTGCAGCTTGACTACACTTTGCTATCTCTGTCTGTAGCAAATCTCTTCTATTTCTGCACAGCTCTTTACTTCAGTCAGCCAGATTCCTCCATCACTTCTGGCTGTGCTTGGCTGGTGTTCAGCGCGTTCACTGGTGACACCACCAAGGAGATAACAGTCACATCCCTATAAGAAGACCTTCTCCAGATACATGTACTCATGTCAACTTGTGATTTGGCATGACAGCTGATTCTTGGGCCATCTCTTAGGCGTGCGCTATCAAAGTCTTCAAGAACTCTAACAATTATAAGCATTTTCCTTCTGGGATGGGGATACATTAAAACAGAACTAAAAATAACCTAAGTGCCTGCAAACCCTCTTGAAAGAGAAGGAAAGAAATCAACAAAATCCACTCTACATTCTTTTTTTTTTTATCTTCAAGCACTTTAATGCAATAACAGAAAACATAATCGCACCCTCTACTCCCCAAGCCATGCCAGAGGGAGCACAGATCTTTTTCTATCTTCAAAAGTCATTCAGCAAAGGTAGCAGCTCTCTAGACAAGCTGAACTGCTCTGCTTCTCCTAAAATCAATGGAAAAATATTTGATGATTTTGCAGCTGTTATTAATAGCTCTTACAAATTTTAGCATTTGACGGACTGGTTGGCCACCTCTTTTTCTTTCTGGATGACCATTATGGTGAGCATTCAGTGGTTTTCCTATTGCTTTTTACTATCATTTTTGCTTTTCTTCTTGAAGAAAGCATAGCTGTAGATGGTACCATGAGTTTTTATACTCGGGAGTCAGGTTTTCTTCCCCAGCTGGAAAAAAAAAGAATAATTTAGCTGTCCTGGAATAATTTCTATTGAAACAAAACAAACAAAACGCTCCTTCCACATCCAGTACAGACGTTTCTTTTTTAATCTCTCCTACCTGCTGTTATCTTCCCCAGCCTTTGAGACCTGCCAGGTCGCAGCTGAACGGGAGGTCTCCTCTTTCTATTTCCTTACCCTGCTCCCTCACAGCCCAGATGGTGCCCAGCAGAGGTGACTCACGCTGTCACCTCACCTGGGGCTCCCGCGGCAATGACAGCGCTTGGAGCACTCTGCGCCTGGTAAACTGAACCAAAGAAACATGCATCAGGGCTGAGTCACCGTGCCCGATTATTGCAGGCTCTTCCGACCCACTTATTCTCCTGTCATTTTGTGACATGTTTAGAGACTCTTTGCTCGCGCTGTTTATTCGTTATGAGTATTTTATCTTTTTTTGGGCAAACAGAGAGTCTGCTTTTAAGTTTTGATAATACAGCTAGAAAAAACGAGAGGAAAAAAGAATAATGCGTGCTTCTGTGATATCACCCAGCATACAGAAGGTTCCTTGCAGTAAGCCATCAAGAATCAGAAAAGGAGAAAATCAGATGTTGTATCAGGAATACATGGAAACCACACGAGAATTCAGCCCTACTCCAATACTATTGCAATGACTCCAGGAATGGATTTGGGCTCTTATAAGAGAAACGTTTTATCATCCTCATAACTCATGTTGTTTCGGATTGCTGGGCAGACTAATAAGCTTAGCTTTGGGGGGAACTGACATATTATAACTGCTGTTTGGTTTACTGATGTTTTTTCTACAACATCAGAAACGGTTTTGCAGGGACTGGAAAGGATGTGTTGTCTATTCCAAGGACTGAGAGTTCAGCAGGTGTTGTGGTTTATATTGCAAATTTTATGCATATGTCTTGAGCAGCTTTGCAGATTGCTTAAACAGGGCCTGGAGGATATTATTTCAGTACCCTACGCCATGCTGTATCTATAGGGATCCTATTGCATCCAGCACCAGAACAACAAGATTGTGTGCAGGTTGCACAGGGAGCATAACAGTGCTCTTAAATAAGCTGGACAATAGTCTGTGTTGCTTTCCCTCCTACAATCTGACAGATTTCTCATCAGACAGTCAGTCTTGATGATATCCATTTTTCAAATGAAAAAATCCACTGGAATTTGCCTTTTTTTTCCCCCCCAGAAGAAGCAGTAACTTCTCTTAAGCTTTCTGTAACTGCTCAAATCCAAGGACCAGAGAACATGGGAGCGAAAGAGAGGGAGGTCATTGTAACGCTTTAGATTAAATGGCCTTCCAAGGGCTTTCTTTCCAGTTCTTCTTCTTTTTCCTCTTTCCTTGAGAGCAATGAGGTGACCCTTGCCCAGGACGCAATGTTGCCCTGTGTTCAGTATTAATTGCTAGCAGATAGGTGATTTATTTTTTTTTATAGTTATAAGCAACTATACCTCCTGCTTTCACTAAGTCAGATGGATGAACCTTTCACATGGTTTCTATGAATATATCCAGAGCCCTCCTTTACTCATTTAACCGTATCTTCACCCCTGCCCCAGTCAGCACCGTGGATTGGATGAGAAGCAAAGGCTGTTTGACACAGATGGGAGGAAAGATGTTCCATGTGCCTAAGGGATTGGTACAGATGGCCAGTTTAATCTTTGTTCATCATCGTAACACACTGGCCTGCAGAGCACAGACTCTAGAGTGGGCACCTGGTGCATGATTTTTGGAATTCAGATTGTCACAGAGCTGTTAGAGCCTTTAAGTGCTTGGCCACATCTTCACTTCTCTCCTGGGGGTTAGAAGCAGGAACAAAGTTTGGGTGTCAGGAAAAAGAATGTAAAGAATAGATATGGAGAGTGCAAGCTATATGCTCTGCAGTCAGGTAAAAAAAATAAAAACAATAGGGGCAATTGCACCTGTAGCTGGGGAAAAAGCACAGTACCTTCCCCCCAGTGTAATATTGAGCATAGAGGCTGTAGGGATTAGCAGATATAGGTGATCTTGCTCACTTGGAACATACTGCCAATGATAATTTAAATTCCTGAAAATTTAAAAGTGAAGTATGTTATTTAGTATCTTTCAGATGGCCCAAGATGAAGCCCAATCTACCTCACACAGAAGAAAGAATGCCCTCTCTTCATACCTCATGGAGATCTCCTGTTGTAGAAACTCACTGCTCTCTTCACTAGTTGAGGGTCTGCCCCCTAGATACCATTTGAATACAGTATTACAATAGTGAACAGTTCTGCGAAGAAACTGTCTTCTTTCTGTTAACCATGGTGATTTCCTCAAAAATATTAACATATCCTTATATTAAGATAACACCCAAACTGCATGAACGTTGAATGGATAAAGAGCTTTGGAGCTTGCTCACATCCCAGCACATTTGAATATCGATTTTCCTGCGGAATGGTGCTTAAGATTGTTAATTGATAAAAGTACTTAGTACCATTTAACAGGATGGGTCTCAAGAGTAAAAAGAGCTTTGCTTGTGATCAGCGTAAATAACATGGGGAGGCCAAGTCAGAAAAGTCACCGTGTGAAGGTCTCTGCCTGCCAGGTATGCTGAACAGACAGCAGCCAGCCTGGGGGAGCCTTGAGGCTGGCCTGCTGACCATCCCCTCGAAAGCCAGATGTACAGCAGGAGAGCAGTCCCTCCGCTGGGGTGACAGTAGTTCCTAAACAAGGAGAAGAGGTTAACAGTGAAGAATATTATGAGAGGTATTTCACTATCACATTTGGGGAAGAAAGAAGTAAAAAGTAGCAGGAATGGCTGTCATAGCACAAAGATGTAGAACAGGCAGATGGAGTTAACCAAAACAGCAAATAATGAAAGGATCAATATGCTTTAGTAACCATGAGCAAGGCAGCTGAGGGACAGCTCCCTGCAAGACCCGCGTTGCATGCAGAGGCGGCAGGGAGAATAAAAGCTCTTGGATTGTGATTAAAGTCTTATTTGTGCCAGAAACACCTACTTTTTCCACTCTTCACTTAATTCTGTAATTTGACTGCATTATCCTTTGTACGCTTGCTCACCCTCACACCACATGCTTAATCTCTCGGGTTTCCTATCCTGAACATCACTGTGACAACCCAGGCTTTGACAGCACTAGTTACCTTTGGGTGCTTAAACAACCAATTCAGGCACAGGATTACGCAACAAGGACTAACAGATCCATGGACAAGGACAGCATTGGTGACAGCTGAGTTGAAGAACGTAAAATTAATCAATTGGGCTGGGTTTTGTGCTCTTTATGGGGTGGTTTCAAAATGGAAGCCTGTGATGCAGCCTTCAGAGCCAACACCTGAGCTGTGCTGTCAGTATGACAGAGGCACTAGAATACATTTGCCAGAAAGCTAACACTGAAATTTGCAAATTTACAGGGGATATTTGAGTACTGCAGCTCCCAGGACAGGTAGCAGTTCAATAAGAATTGAAGGTGTGCATCAGTTTCTGCTAATGTTACAGATTTATTTAATTATCTTCCGTGTCTTAGCATTAATGGGTTTTCTGCACCCACCAAAGGTTTGAAATACTTACAGCAGCCTGGAAGACATTCACCCAAGGCACAAGATCTTGGAATAGTTACATGCCAATTAATGACAGCTTCCAGATTTGTGTCAAGCCTAAATCATTAGTAAGGTCACAAAGGAAGTTGGTAGTGCAAGGTAAACTTGTCTTGGCTGTGCCAAATAATGGATCAGCTTCTGCCACCCTTCCTGGGCTCCCTGGTATTCTCACCATTGCTCTTTTCCCAGTGAAAGCTGTTGCTGCAGTATGGGCAGTATGGCATACCTGTCTTTTCTACAACTATTAAGTATATACAGAATGGTACAGCTTTTGCCAACTGTTAGGGACTGGTGAATGAATAGCATCAGAAGCCCAAGGTTAAAACCCTGCATTTCAAGCTGATGCATAGGTCCCAGGCAAGGGACAGCACCACATACTCAGATGAGATCTGTGATTCCATCAATGCAGGATAGAGTTTGCATGCCTCTGACCATGCCTTTTCTGTTTCTGCAGGATGGATGACATCCAGCTGTGCAAAGACATTATGAATCTTAAGAAAGAGCTGCAGAGTTTAGTAGCAATCCCAGGTAAGGGCTGTTCCAGCTCAGTTTTAGGATAATGCTTGGGTGATGCAGGGGTGGGGCTGCGTCAGAAGCATACCTCTGCTACTAACACAATCAGAAACCTCCCCCCAAGGTTGAGTTTCATGTCTCCTGTCTTCATATATTCCCTCCAGTCCTTATTTTTATTCCCATTCTACTTCCTTCCCCTCTTTAATCTCCCACTCTCTGAATTTCTTTTCATGCTATACTCCACTGCTCCCTTGACAGCAAACCTGCAACTATCACTCAGACAAGGTGCATATTCCTCCCTCTTACACCCCTTGGGAATATCAAGGGAGCCAACTGGCACAGAGAGGTGTCAAGTAGAGAAAGACAGAATGTTGAGATACTGAGATAAAAGGAGAGAATGGAGAAGGATTTAAAACCATCATGGTGAATGAGATTGTTTTTTCCTAGATACACCAATTCATTGTCACAGCTCAGTACAGCTACCTTTCAGAAGAAAGCCTTCCACAAAAGCAGAGATAAAAGGTGTGCTTTGCATTTGCCTTTAATTGCTACAAATCCACTGCTCTGAGGATAGACGTTGTGTGCAGGTTTGCAATCTAAATCCAAACTCCAGCTGAAATCAATGAGGAATTTGCTTTACTACAGCTTTGCGTTTTAGATCATTCAAACAGCCCTGCTCCATTCAAGAAAAATTAGAAACAGATCCTGCAAACACTCAGTAACTCAGTAGGCTATTCTACATTACATGTTATTATCTGGCTTTAGACGCTTTCACAAATAAGTTGCTAAAGCCCAGCTGCTAACGACAGTTTTGATGCTCCTTTGGTTATCCTTATTTTTTCCTCCCCTATTTTGTTGTGCAACTTTAAAAACCTTTCTCCCCAGAAAGGATGAGAGCATGTCACTCATGAAATAGAGAAGTTTACAGTTTGTCTCACAGCTAGGGTTAATCAGTATGGTTGTGTTTTACAACCTTTTCAAATTATTTCAGTCCAATTCTTAAGGCAGAGATCAGACAGCAGTTTCTCCTTAGCGCTTTGCAAATCTCAGCAAAGAATTTAAGTATGCGCAGTTCCAGCAGCAACCACCTTTTGGCAGACACAGTAAGACTACTTTTACCTTAACAAAGGCATTGCTGGCATTCACACAGAACTAAGTGGTTACTAGTACGTGCCTAACATAGAAAAACACAGAAATGGGTTAATTCATAACATCCAGATCAGAATTCTCCAGCTGATGAACAGATCCCTACTCTTTGGTTTCAGTGGATTGCAGTCATCATGGATCAGGCTTTTAGAACACAGCATCTACAGTACTATGCCACAATTTAACGTGCATACATTTATCATTTGGCAGTCAGTTTCCTGAAGAATGGGATGGGAGATCCAGGAAGAGGATAAAAAAAAGCAGAAGTTAGCTCCTGCTATCAGTAGCAGGCAGAGAAGATCCCATGTTCCATAAGCTTAAGAGGGCAAGCAAAGCTAAGTGTTTTGAAGTATTCCCCGCTGCAGATTCAGCATTACTCACAACCCATGAACTCTTTCCATAGGTTAAATGCAGAAGTCTTAATATCTTCGTAGAAGTCAATAACCACGTTCCTGCTATGGTTTATAAAACACAGAAAATACTTCTGACAAAGCAAAGCAGCTTGATGATATATTATGCATCATTTACTCTGCAACTAGCAGACCATAATCTGAAATTCTCAAGGAATACGCCTTCTAGACGGAGACTTACAGAATTCTAATGTCTCCAATATTACATTTAAGGTGCTTTTGTCTCAATTACTAAAGAGCGGATTTACTGCAGAAATTCCCAGTAGGAAGTACGAACCCATGATCCAGAATTAATCTGTAATAACAATCATTTTCAAATATCTGATTTATTTAGCTGTTTCAAATTATTGAACTTATAAGTTCAACCATCAGACACAACAAATGCTGCTCAGATGCACCAGACTGTAGGGAGCTTGCCCTTCTCAAAATTCTGATATTAATTTTATGGTTCTCTAAACGCAGTTCTAATCCTCAAAACCAAAATCCTGGATTTATGCAAGTGTCTTCTCGACTAATCAAAATTTTAAACTTACTGAGGAAACGTGGGCTGAGATTTGCCTCTGGCTTTCTCATCTCTGCCCTGCTTACTAGGTTTGAAGATGTATGTCTTAACTACACGTGGCTTTATAACCTTGAACTACAGCTGTGTAATCCCTAGCATTTATGATGATTTTAGCTTGTGACAGTCCCATCTTTCGTGTCACAAAAATCATTCTTTACAGACAACCTAGTCACTACAGACTGTCTAATTAACAAGGACATATTAATTACTCAGACTTTTGAAGCACAAAAACACCTTTATTTTTCCACATTATACAATTAATTGACGCTATTACTTCGGATTTGCAGCTCATCTGCCTTAACAGGCTTGAAAAACTCTTGTAGCCAACAGCCAGAGCTGTTATAAAATAGAAAAGAAATTGTTTCTTTTGGCATGGTCTCACTTTCTGTAGTCAAGGCGATTTTGTACTGTGGATTTAATGATTGAACTTTTTTAAATACCAAAATGCTTTTAAAAAGTTAGAAAAGCAAAGGTCTTGCAGAGTAATTTAATATTAAAAAATAGTCTTGATGACCCCTCAGAAAATCTACAGGACCATTAACTGAATTAGACAGCAGAAAAACAAGTAGAGAGAGAAAAGATTAAGCAGCCAGAATTTTTGGAATTTGGTGACTCAGGTCTGCAGAACCACTGACTTCCATCAGCAAATCATTCTTAGACATCTGCAGTTTCTCCTGTCCAGCTCCCTGGAATCTGAAGTCTTTTTTTTTTTTTTCCCCTCCTGTTTTTGACCAGAAAAGAAAAACAAAGATGGAGAAACAAAGAGAAGATTACTGATTCAGAAGATCCATAGACTGGTACAAAAAAGAGATTTTCTTGTAGATGATGCAGAGGTAGAGAGATTACGGTAAGAAACTAAAAGCAACCAAATTTATGCCCAACATTTCACGAGTCTTAATTCTACGCTGGAACGACTGCCAACATTTACATTAATGGGAGAGAATTGGTCCTTTAAAGACAAGTTACAAGCCTCTACCTGGTTCCACAGAAACAAATAAAACTAGATTACTGCACTTCTTTTGCTCTTTATCCCATAAATAGCTCAGTCATCTCTAATGATGGCAGAAGGAGTTGGTCTCTCTTTCCCAGAGGGTGACTGGGCATTTACTATTACAAAGGAAGGATTTCTGCTGCTGCCAGAGAATCTTCTTGGCACAAGTAGTAGATGTGAAATAGAATTCTGCAACGGCATATTGGTAGACATATACAATCTGTTATTTTTTTTAAATAAAAATGAATACTTTAGTCATTTATTATCACTATTCTTTCTGTGCCGTTGTCTGGAAAGATGAGAATGCAATTTGCTACAGGTCTACCTAACCTAACATATAAGTTCAGAATCTCCAATATTTATCTCAGAGTTGCATAATGAGAAACCTGTGGTTTCCTAGACAGCTGATTTCCAGAGTTGCACTGATTCCAACACTGTGGAAATAGGGTTTTGTCTATTACTTTCCATCTTTTTTCAACAGTAATGTTTCAAGGCTCCATCAAACCATTTATCCTAAATGACAGTATGTGTTCCAACATGTTTAAATTCTAAACAGGCAAAGGACAGGAGAGAAGAGTGTTTGCCAGAGTCTAGCACTTGATCAGAGAGGCTGGCCAAAGGCAGCAGCTGACAAAGCCTGAGCTACTAATGTAATCCAGAGCTCTCAATTGCTAGTTCAGTATGCAAATTGCAACAACTTCATCAGCAGCCAGACAATACAGAAGCCTAATCGTAGGCTACTGAAAATGTATAGCTGTGCACTATGCAGGTATAAATTGACACTAATGTATTCACGTGTGCAGTAAAGCCTGATGCTTTTCTTTAAAGCTCTTGACAAAATCTTTTTCACTGAAGTGTTAAATCAGTATCTTTTACTGTCCCATTTGCAGAGAAAACGTTATTTCTGTAACAGATTCTTTTCCTCCTCCCGCCAGAGAAAAAGAGGAAGACAAGAGATGGCTGATTCCTACGGACCAAGTTAAAACCCTTAGACAAAGCAACACAGTCTCCTACCAGTGAGTTTCCAAATATTAAGAAAACAACAGCAACAGGAAAAACTCCAGAGAAGTGGATGAAAGAAGGGCATTTTCAAAGGCCAAGCTGGGCCAACCACTGCCAAAGAAGCCACTAAGCTACAGACACTTAGAATTTATGTGCCCAATTACCCCTTAACACTGAATCCAAATCACCTTTGGCTGCTTCAAAATTGCTTTTTGTTTTAAATATATAAATCTGCCTTCTATTGTTGTCCCGATTTGGACATCCACGTCTGAGAGAATAAGCTTTAGCAATATTCTTGTTCTTCAGTTCTGTAGTTGGTGGGTTTCAACACAGTAAGTGACTTCTGCAGAGGGATCTGTTATACTGACCCTGTGGCTGTGAAGAGGGGCACCTGAATTGAACAAGCTTACCCTTAAATGTCTGGATTCCTTAAACCCTGAAGGGATAAGTCATCTTGAGCAGTTTGAATCCACAGAGCAGCTTGGTTTTCTACCAAACTGATATATGTATAATTGAAATAAAAAGGTTCAGGGAGGGGGCAGGGGGAGGAGGGGTTTATGTCCTTTAATCCAGAAGTACAAAGAAATAGCTTGACCAACTCTTAGTTTTAATGGTATCCTTTTTTTGAACACTGCAGGCAGCCCAGCAGAAAAGAAGGCAGAACCTCCTCCAAGCAAGCCCACCATTGCTAAGGCAGGATTGGCTATTATTAAAGATTGCTGTGGAGCAACACAGTGCAGCATCATGTAGCTCTGGGCTCTCTACCATGTTTGTCGTCTTTTCAAGTGTTTTCATTGAAAGAAACTGTAGGGTGAAGGGATTAACAGCATCCTGCTAAACTGAATTAAGAGCAACTGTGGTACAACAGTAATACATAGAATGTACAATGGCAGGTTCTTCACTGTTGCATGGATCACTCAACACGCATGCTAAAAAAAACAAAAGAAATCCATATAGTGGCTGTCCAGTGACCAGAAAAGATCTGTAATAGAGTAACAAAATATCCAGTGATAAAAGTGAAAGAGGATATATTTCATCAAGTAATGTGTTAAAAAAAGCAATTTTATAGGTCATCACTTCAAGAATTTTTTGTACACTTCCCCCTGACAAACAGCACTCAAACATTTGCTGGAATATTCTATTTTGGCTACTTTTCAAAATGAAAGCCACAAATACAAATGCTCTATGTAGTGCAACTGATAGCTGAAGCATTCTAGGATAACTGATGTTGCATAAAAATACTTATCAAGCTAGTGGATGTTTAAATACTTTGCTGTTGAGTTTCACTTCACTTCCAAAACACTATCAGTGACAAGGACACTACAAGTAGATACAGGTTTTACATACCATATGATTTCTGAATTACTCAAGTCTAACATTGCTTGCACCAAGGAAAATAAATATCTGGTAAAGTTCTAGCAGGCACAGATACAGTAATCTGCAAATGAATGATTAGTCCAAAGCTCTATCTATTTATCTCACAGATCTCCACCTCACACGGAGTCAGAGGGGTAATCGCTCCAGTTTTGTTCACTATTAAAAGTTACATGCACTATGAGTTCACCTACCAGTTGTAGGTTACTGGGAGGAAGAGTTAAAGACATGGACACAAACAAAATTTAACTAATAGTGCTTAAAAAACAACTGTAACCACATCTCTAATGACCATGAGAAATGTAAGCTATTGAGCATTGGAAGACATGAGCTACCCAAGACAAAACTGACCACAAGACAAATAGAGAAGTAGGTATCTGTGGCAGGTGTACCACACTCTACACAAAATGGGTTTAAAATTAAAGGAAATCAGACTTACCTGCGTTTCACCATTTAATGCATTTCTGGTCTCTATGCAGATTAAATTTTGTGGAATCTAATATCTTTACATTAGCTGTCAGTAGCTGGTATGTGTGACAGTATTCCATATAAATGTATTGTGATAGGTATAAATAGTAAATAAATGTACATGATCTAATGTGAAAAGTGAAAACAATCTCAGGCTTAGAAGTAACAAACAAATAGCAAAACATTCCTAAAATAAAAAGGTTTTGAAGAGGAACTTCCATTTTGCAAAGCCAGCTAAGTGAAATGTGCACTTGTATACAAAGGAACCACAGTGACAGGAAAGGAGATTAGCATTATCAGCAGAGCTACCCAAAAAGGACAGGCACTGATATTCTTAGAAAGTACCTTACTAAGGTTCAAGGATATAGACACTGTAAAGTAATCGGACTATTCTTGTACAAATAAACACATCCCTAGCATTGGACTCATTTAATGAAAAAACATTTGCATTTCCAGAATCATGTTTCAGTAGTGCAGACTCACATGAGACAAGTGATTTGTCACCACAATTTCCTTAAGGTTTAAGGATCAAGGAGGAAAAAAATACAAAGGTTTCCACTAAGACATGAAGCACCTGAAATACTTTGGACAAAGATGCAGAAGAAAACATATCCGAGGCTGAATAGTCATATATAGTTAGACATCCTTATGGATATACATCATATTAAGCTCTGTAGTTGTTAACATCTACTCTGGTATGGGTTGACTCTGTATAGCACCTGCATACATTAGGAGAATTGTGAGGGGGGACTGCCTAGCCTTTAAGAGAAAATACACAGGAGGGAAAGGAATGCCCACTGACTTCTGGAGAATTCAACAGCCTCTTGAATTTGCTGGTGCCTGAATAAGATACTGATAATTCCTGATGTCTTTAAGGTACTGGTGTTTGGTATCATTCACAAAACGCAAAGGGAAGTTAGAAAAGCAACCTGTAGCGAAACAGCCAGCTTAAAGCCCTTCGGAGGGTCAGCTGTAACAACCAAACACTGCAAATGCCAGTAAGTGAAGGAGCCTGAAGGACTTACTCAGGTAGTTGTTGGAAGAGCAGAGGTGACTTAGGCACATTATAGTGTTAAAATGTGCTGATGTCTGGGCTAATTCTTGTGTGCCACAGCTGCCTACAGTCCCTTGGGAAGGAAAATAAGATCAGTGGAATGGAGGTTTGTAATTGAAAATTAAGCCAAACTTCTCTAGGATTCAGGACTCATGACTAGGCTACAGAGCTCCCCTCTAGTTACAATGAAGAGGAAGCACAGCAAATATAGAAGGAATATTCATAGGCAGTTAGCATTGCTAGCCAGTGCCCCAGAGGGACTTGATCTACAGCAGTATTAATGAGAGTGAACTTTATTTCCAGAAGCTTGGCTGAAAGGTTTTCTTATGTGCGTTTATTTTGTTTTTAATTAGCAAATGCCTTAGTTCTGTTTTACTTGTCTGCAGTGCACTTAGTGGTTCCTTTGGAAGTGGAGTTAGTGATGCTGCTTAGCAATAAAGTGTTTGTTTTTTGTTTTTTTAAAGACTGAGGTCTGATTGTCAACTGCAGTCAACACTAGCTTACAGCATTGTCCACCCAGAACACAAAGTCCTAATGGTTTACTTCAACAGCTGTAACTAAACAAATTAAACTGTATTTTGAACTGTGTTAATTAGTGCGTGAACATCTCAGTCCTTGGGTTAAAAAGAAAATTCAGACTGAAACAGGGTTTGTAAGGACGGTCTCTGTAGCTTCCGTGACCCTATGAATACAGTACAGTATGCACCCCCTCATATTTTAAATCAGCAGAAAATCTCCGACAAGGATGTTCAGGGGCTACGCTGACCCTCTGGCCATCATTTCAGAGCCAAGTCTCAGCTGTCTGTTACTGTCTGCAAAGAGGGAGGGTGGTTGACTGAGGCACCTGAAATCTCTTCTGGAGGAAGTGGAGGCTGTTCAAACCAGCCAAAAAAGGCAAGGCAGCAGAGACAGAAGAAAGTTTGAGGTGGATTTGACACTTTTCAGTAGTAAGCAGTGCTCTTTGTACTGATGACCAATTCTACCAGCAAATGGCTCTTGCACCTTCCCCTAGGCCTACTGAATCTCTTCAGCAAAGTTAAACGTATTTCCAAATAAACTAAGCTGCTGTGTTACACTAAGCATGTGTTTTTTCCTCATTGAAGTGGGTATGGACTAGTGGGATGCATTTATTGTGCAGCTATACTTTACAAAAGGAGGATTAGTATTCTGCAAGAAAGAATTTTCTAAGTTAATGATGCTACTAAAAAAGTTAGTATTTTCTCTGCAAAAAATTTCTCCAGTGGGACCCCCACGGGAAAAAAAAAAGAAGCAATAGCCAATCTTGTGATTCTTCTAGATGACACTGAAACCTCACTACGGCCCAGAGCAGAAGACCATTCCTAGCTATGCTAGGGAAGATAAAGGTCTTGACATACCCAAATATGATTCCAGCAAGACTTTTTTTTTTGAGTTACTATCAGGACCATTCTGATTCAGTCTGACAGCAAAATCCTGGCACTGCTGACCATCCATCTTCAGGTCCTGGATAAAAATGCTGCCAAGCCAGAGTGGCTTAGCAGCAGTAAGGAAATTCAGCACTGCCTGGTTTCCCTGGAGTGGTGTTTTACAGATGTTCCTCATGCTGCAGGGCTCTGAACAGTCTCAGGGAGCAGAGTCTACATGAGGGGATGAGATGTAATCAAGTGCATCTTTGCTCTTATTACCCCAAGCATCCTGCTGCAGGAGGCCAGCATGCAGTGAAATCAAAGTTTATATTATCAAAGTTTGTTATTATCAAAGTTTGTACTGAACAAGTTTTGGGCAACTAATACCTAACAGCATTAGTTTACATTGTCTGAACAAGGTGTGTGGAAGATGAGTTTTCCCTCCCCACCTCTATCCCAAATAATTTAACTCAACAGAAAGCTCTAACATAACCCTGCAGCCCAACCAAGAAATGACAGTTCAAATCAGCAACACATAGCAAAGTGACTGCATCATCCAGACTCTGCCTGATTATACCCTGGTGACAACAGGTTACTGTCTTGTTGTCCAAGACACTTAATGAATTAACAAGTGCTTTTAGGAATACATCCCCCGAAAATATTTTACTTTTTTTTTTTTTCCAGAGACCAGTATTAAGTCCCATTTGACTGCAGGCTGAAATGCAGGGCTGCAAAAGGTACTTGGGCACGTCTTCATCTTTGCAGCTGGTGATCATAAGTTCCTGGGTGATTCAGTCCCTGTCACACTTCATCCTCCTACACAGGCATAAGAGCATGCTTTCACTTGCCTTTCACTTGCAACTAAGCAGATGGTGAAGGAGAGCAGTTTTCCCAATACTCTGTTCAGCTTGATCTCAAATCATGCCACTTAGAACTAAAACACTGAGGTAATAGATTTCAGTGTGATAGAAAATAAGGAGTTTGAGCTCATTCTACACAAGATGTAGAATCATATCCCCAGAGACCTTGTTCCTGGCTCTGAAATGAAAGTGACAACTTCGACTGCTTCAGAGGCAGCTAATGAATAGCCAGAGTTTAACTACCACAAAAAGCAGGCAATTTCAGACTTTTACAGTGGGGTGAGAACCGCAGTTTCAGCTGAGAATGAATAGAGACTCTGAAAGTTAAACTCACCAGCAAGCAGTTATCAGAAAATATTTTGTCACGCATATATTTTATTAGAGAAGAATTTGAAGAAACTGAGTTCAGATTTTCAATAAGCATATCTAAGGAGCCTCTTACAGTAAAAACACAACCACAGACTCATTACTAAATACCAGCCAACAACCTAAGGACTATCAAGTTGTTCTGTGGGCTTCTACCAAAAGTTCTACTTCAGGTAAACTGTAGAGTAGTTTAAGAAAGCTCTAAATCAGCAGAGATGACTGTAGCTAATCCTAAAGTTCTCATGAGGCAATTACCTCATTCCATCCACACTGATATTTATTTATTTTACCAGCAGATTTCATCATGCAAAATAGGTGTTCTGGCAAAATTCCCTTTCTACAGCTTTTGAATCCAATAACTAAGAGGCTGACTTGACACTTTTGGACCCACAGCTTGACTTACGAGTGCACGGCTCCCAAAGCACTGTTCTGAGATACTGTAATGCCTGAGGCTTTAACATATCCTATACCCTGGTGTCACTGAGCAAGGATGGAGGAAATCAGCACAGCATTACTGGATGTGCCATAAACTAACTCGGGTAGTATACAGCAGTTAATACATGTTCCGAAGCTCTAGGTGAAATTATGTGAAATGAAGAAGCATCAGCTCAAAGTGTCTGTAACAGCTCCTATTTGTCACCTTCTTTCTTACTGAATTACTATGAACTTACTTCTGGTACAAGATCACAGTTCACAAATTGCATTGCTTTTGAGCTAGCAAAGGCAGTTCTACAGCCTCCTGAAGAAGCATGCAAGGTTTGGTTGGAGTCACTCCAAAACCCTGCCTGGTACAAATATATTTTAAAGGAAGTTTTTTGAAGGCTTGTGCTTGAGGACTGTCCAGCTCAAAGGATTAGAGTTCATTTCCAAAGGGTCCTCATTTCAACATCTGGGTCCTCATGAGCAAGACGAGCACTCTAGAATTGCTATCATTTGTTTAAGGACTAAACAGTCCCTGATAACACAAAATATAAGGACCAGAAGCACAAACCAGCTGCTTTTATACTTTGTCCATACTACACAACTCATAAGAGTAGAAAGTTCTGTGGTACAAGGACACCTCACTCAACTTTTCAGGCAGCAAACTACCTTAATGAGAGCAAGGATCTTCTGTATTTGCTATCTTGCTATTCTTTTTTAGAGATGTTACCAATGTTTTGAACGAAGTCCAGAATCTCCTGCAAGTCCTGCAGTATATGAATCCTTCAATATAATGGTAATAAGCTTAGGAAAACTTCCTGAAAATGTTATGTCTTTCTCCCAATCCATTTATGATTATTTTATACTAACTTGGTGAGAGCATCCTGGAAATTTGCACATAGCTGTCCTATTCCACCCTCGCATTCTCATCTCTGCACTTTAAAAAATAATATATAAGAAATTCCTACTTACACAGCTTCCAAGTTACACAGCTATCACGTGATTTGTTCCTGGGTAACTTCATTGCTTTTTTTCTGAATTTCCTTCACACATCAGATGTTTATCTTACTCTTCAGGTAAATTACTTACCTGCAATCCAATAAGGTGCTAGGTCTCACTGCATAACCACCTCTTTATCCCAAGTGTGTTGGCAACAACCTTCTGTTCTCAGTTGAGAATCCTATCCTAATGCTTGAGCTTAAATTTAGGAGATCTTCAAATACGCAATCTGACGCAATCTGCACTTCAAACAATTCTCCCTCTAAGTACAACCAGCATTGTCAGGCTGCTTCTGTCAGGCTTGTGATTGCTTGAAGACAAACTGCACAAATGCTTGGGGAAAATAAATGCAACATTGTTAGTGGCAATTAACCAAGAGAAAAACAATCTTTTCCTTAGATAAGTATTCTAGACAGAAGGGAGCTAAGGATACAGCAGGACTAGTAGAACATCTAAAAAAGGCCTTAAGTGTTTTGTTATAGAAGCATTTCTTACTCTACAAGAGTGCTCAGAAATATCTTGAAGTAGCATCTTATCAATGAAGTGGCAACTTGAAGTTTATTATCAAGTGGCATTCACTATTTACTCTATTTATACCACAGTATCACCATCTGCTCCCCATAGCATACACAGCTACAAAGCTTTTTAATAGTTATTTGTCAGATTTATTTAAATTTCCTCCATCTATATAACGTTAAACATGAAACCAGTCCATACAGGGAGGAACACTACTTTAAAAGTAATGCACACTGGAAGGGTCGAGACATTTTATCATGTTGTCCTCTGAACAAATAACAGCTAAACTGTGGAAGAGCATAAGAAGAATCTCTAGGTATCTCAATTGTTCCATAGCACACATCCACTATAGGACACCACATTATACATTTTACCTTCAAAAATATTGACTTTAAAGGACATCAGCATCTTCCTGTGGACACAAAGACTGAACAGGTATCTAGGTTAAGCTTTGAACAAGTCACTTAAAGGCTGAACTCTTAGAAGAAAGATAAAAGGAATGAAGTGGAATGAAGTGTTCAAATTGCAGAAAGGTTAGCTACAAAGACAATGCATTTCAAGTGGAAGAATACAAAATGAAGGGACGAGATTAGATATTAAAAGGAAACCCACAGCATTATTCCCCCAGACTGATAAGCAGGTATAAGCAGGTTTCACTGATGCTACTCAGTCTTCACTCATTCACCTTTCTGTAAAGGGCTATCAAAGCAAGGCCATGTAACTCAGTTCCCACACCCCCACCCCTCACCAAAGCCCTGGAACTGTCTAGACAATGTCATTTGTCTGTGGCCAAAACCTCAGTGAGTTAAACAAAAATTGCTTTCCTTCTTTCACACCCAAAAGTTTCGCTTTGTCCAAAGGAAAACCCTTTTGTCAGCTTCTCCACTCAGAAACTTCAAAGCCTAAGGAACAGCATGATGTTCTGTCATACTTCCTACCAGCATTATTCCACATTTTACCTGAAATGTCAGCTACATCTTATACCCCCCTCTACTTGCAACTCTGCCATTATGCCTGTCTTGCTGTTTTTTTAATAGAAATATAAGTTAAACCACAGTTTAGCATGCAACTACACCGTCCTGTTACATTAAGGCAGACAAAATGAATCATATCCTGAAAAAAATTACTTTAATCATAACTTTAATTGACTTAAACAAATGACTTAACATGAGAATGAAAGAAATGAGAATATCCACAGCAGGATAACAATAGACCAATTAAAATCAAACTCACCTTTTGCAGTTAAATTGCATATCAGGTAGCATGAGGCTTTGCACTCACATACTTAAAAGCATTCACAACTACCAAAAGAGTAAAGTTGGAGCACTGACTGTACAATTTGTTTCCTATGCTTTAGAAAGCTTTTGCCAATTGCCTGCCCCTCCTTTTAGGAAGGGGTATCTATTACACTAATTATGCAATGCTGAATTAGTTTTTAATGTAACTACTTAAATGCTTTGGACTGACCAAGTATTATACAGGGTCAAGCAACCATTTACATGAGGTTGCCCTGACATTTTTTCTTGCAGCCTGCTCCCTTTGAGGGTTCCATTAATGAGAATGCAGTAAGACCACTGAATAAAAAAATCAGGAGTAAGCTCATCCAGCTCTTTACTTTTGCACATAAACCTGAGATGACATAATAGAACAATTTACTTGCAGTATTTTAACTAAGATTCTGAAGTAACGTTCAAAGCTCTCTAGTGAAGTTGCAGAGTAGCTTCTGTGCCAAACTTGTAGCACCCGGATATTTACTATCTTCAAGCTTAAAAAACAAGGCTATTTTACCCTAAGAGTGACTGGTTAACTTTATTGCACAGCAGGACTTTATATGACATTAGTCACATATTTTAACTTTTGAAAGTGAGATTAAAACTCAAGAGAACCTTACTTCTACCTGTTCCATTTATACTTTTCTCCATTTTTCTCTTTAGAGCAGTTAGTAATTCTTACTGCTCTTTGTACAACAGCTTCATGGCTTGTTTTTAGAAGCAAACTGCTGAGTGCATCTGTTAATAGTAGAATTGCAGAAGTCGAAAAAACCCACATTCTCCAGAGTTACGGAGATTATGAATTTATGGAATTTTCATCTTCATTAAGCCCCAAAATTTAGCTATCTGCTCTGTCTGGATAATTCAACTTAGTGTGAGTGACACAGCAAGCTAAGGATTCTAGAACAGTTTTTTTTTTTTTAACCTACATTTCCTCAGAAAAAGACAAGAGTTATGCTTGCTTGAAAATTTTATTGACACAACTGTTTGGTCCCAACACACAAAACAGCACTTGAGCCACAAAAGAAAGTGTCCAAACAAAGTAGACAGCTAAGAAAAGAATTTCTTCTCCCTCCCACTCCAAGAAAAAGATAGTGCATAAACTGAGGGCTTCAGTGACATTTCTTTTAAACAGACATTAATCTGAAATAGTACATTAATTGTTAAATTAAAGAATTTCATGGTTGTAATGCTTTTAAATCTGTAAGTCACATCATTCATTTAACCCTTTGGATAAAAAAATATATTGCAATTCAAATAGCTATTTTGTTACACTATAAACACAACTTCTCAAAAGTATTATTCTATTACCTTCAAACAGCAATTTCATCAGAATCACACATGAATCCAGAAAAGGTATGCTGACCTCCATAAACGGTATAACCACATGCACTTTGACAAATATCATATTTTCCTCTAAAGCATCAAAAACTGGTTTTCTTCAATACCCTAGATGACTTGCAGCTGCACCTTATGAAAATAGAACTCCAGATTTGCCTTTTCGCCAATGCATGCTCTTCTGAAACAAAGATCTAAGTGATCAGTGTTAACTTATCAAAGGTAAGGTGAAAGCAGATGTTTTTGCATTTAACTCAAACTTATTAAAAGCATTCCAAGAAAGCTTATTCTAAATCACAGGATGTCTGTAGAGGCTTACTAAGGACTCAGATACTGTGCCATAATGCTCAGAAAAACTTCCAAGTGTTTCTCTGCATTCACAATGGCTATATGTTTACTACAGGTAAAGTCTAAATTTAAAAGATTTTATAACAAAATCTGACTAGTAAAATTCTGTCTATAGCCATTATTCAGTGGCATTTCCTGTTGCTGGCTGAGAAATTAGAGCCCATGTTCCATCTCTTGCATATTACAATAGAATCCACCTAAAAAAATCCAGTTGGCCAGTGGAAAACCTCTGGTATAGGTTCTTTCAGTACAACAAGCAATTTATTTGCTGCCTGGCAAATACAACCCATTGTAAATGCCATGGTTACCCAGAAAGGGTATAAAGTCTCATACACTGGACACTTCTGCTAACTAGAGTTGAGGTCATCCACTGACTTAACTTCTCTTCCAAGGCTGGCCCTTTCAAAAGCCAACACAAGACACCACAAATTGAAAAAAAAAGCTTCCAACACTAGGAGTAAGTTTTAGAATAAAAACAGACACAGCTAAAACACAGCACATCAAAGAATAAGCTTCCCATTTACCAAAGATGCTTAAAAATAGAAAACAAGGTTAAGCAGAACAACCTTAGCATTTCCACATGTAGTTAGAACTTCCCTTACAGGTGGAAATAGCATCGACACCTTCCATCACAAAACATTTTAATAAGACCTGCTCCATTATCTGTCATTTATGCATTACATGCATATTTTAGAAATATCAGAATCTTCCTAACTTCATTTCTAGACACAATAAAATGTGTGTCTCTATCTCAAACTCATAACACCAAGACAGTCTTTTCCTTAACCAAATCCATGCCAGACTGGAACTAAACATAAAAGGGAAGCTTAAAACATCAATGTCCTAGAAAGCTCCTAAATGGAACTGAAAGGTACAGAAAACATTTAAAACGAGTTTTACAGAAATCCACATAATCTTCTACAGACGTCTTTATACAAAGAATTTACAATGCAGCTACAAGTCATCTGAAAGGGCAGAGAACAAGTTTCTCCTCTGGAGTACAATCAACTCCCTCACTCATGTCACTTCAGGTCAGCACATTAGAACTTCTTAACAGGCTTTTGAAAGACAGATCATGCATTTTATTAATACTGTCTGAAACAATACCAGTAAGCAACAGCCTATAGAGTATAATATGCTACATGTATGATTACACCACCAACGAGGCTTAAGGAAAATAAAATCTGTTCCATTTTAGTTGAATTTATATTTTGCTTTTACTGAACACATCTATGAAAAACTGTAAAATTTAAGAATAATTTAATGAACACTGGATTTTTTCAAAATAATAGAAAAAATTCTGCTCTGCTAATAGCTGTGTTCAGTGTAAAAGGAACAAAATATTCACAGAACACATTTAAATACAAATTAATTCTAGGCCTTTCATTAAAATACATAAGGGCTAGCAAATAGCTTTATTTTGTGCAGAGTCCATAGGTATTCGTCTTTCACACTAAAAGAAACAGTTAAAGCTTGGTTACAGGTGCAAGTGAAAAGTTTGCTGCCAATTTCACCTTGTTTTTGTGTTGCTTTTTGGCTGGGCTGTCCATTGCTTCCTTGTTTAGTTGGGTTTCAGAGGACTGACAGGGAGGCACTGAAGTATTCTCTATGGTGTTAGATACCACAGAACCAGAGGTCAATTTTTCTTGAGCTGTGGTAACGATTCTTTGTTTTTCTTCTTCTGTTAAAATCATCATCTCTAAAATAAGCAAGACAACTCTATTAATGCTCTGTTCTGGAAAAATAATACTTCTCTGATAATAAAAAAATAGTGTTTAAAAGCTTGTCAGCCTGATTAGAAGCCAAGAGATGTGTCACATTCACCTCTGCAGCTGACTTTATGTCTGCTTTTAGGTCTTTTTGTATTATACTATTTAGAAGGTTTAATTGAATTCTCATAAATTAAGCCTGTCAGCACTCAAAAAGCACAATGAAATTACTCTGGTGAAAAGACTGCTACAGGTTGACAAAATGCCATTTTAATGGGTGGGGGATAAGTTACCTATAAAATTCACCTGAGAGCCACTTTAGGGTACTTATTGTCAGTACTCAGACATCTGATAGAAGCCACCTGCATTTCCAACACATCCTATTGGACAATATATAGTTTTTTTCTTTTTAAATGGAACTTTCTAAACAACTGTTTGTTTGATGTTCTGTTTTCGAGATCATGAGTCATCATCACTACATTAGACACAACAGGCAAACAAACTCTTACCAGAGAGAGGTACAGGACGTTCCTCAAACTGAATTAGGTCAGCAGACTCAAGAACCACTGGATCAGGTCTCAGTTGCGGGGATGGTAAGCAGGAAGGAACTGGCTCGCACAGGAGGTCAACAGGAGACATATTGGTGAGGCAAAGAAGTTCTTGCTCAGTTTGATTAGAAACTACAAAAATAAGAGAACATCTTTCAAAGCATCTGTAAGCTACAAAAGTGTTATTATTTTAGCACTGTTAAATGCAAAGCCTTCAGATGTGATTCTGAGGATTTACAAGCTATGCCATATACCAGCCTCAGTTACTTTGCTGGGATGAAAAGCATCTGATCAAACTAATTACAATACAGCAGACAAAGCAAAACTCTGTTGAACTTGGTGCTTGCTCAAGCAGGTATACCCCTAGAGTAAAATCTACTATTTGCCAAACTTAACTAATAGACAGAGAGATGAGGAACAGTTTTTTTTTTTTAACAGAGAAGAGCCACTTCCCAGACAACTCCCCTGCAGATGTACTGACATCGTATCAGTTATTTACATGCCAACTAACACTTAGATGTGAAAATTAAGTTTCAAAATAAAGTAACGTGCCCTTACTAAATGGACTAACCCTAGACTTCTTAGGTAATACCTCAAGAATCATTTCTCAAGTTCTCTGAACTAGAGGCAGTAAAAGAATTGGAGACCACAGCAAGACATGAACTCAACATTTCCCAGTTATTTTTATTTGCAGACAAACCTATGCAAATAGGACTGTCATTATTTGCCAATACATAAGCACAAAGATAACCCAAGAAAGAGCACTATGCCCTATCAGAAGGTAGGGGACAGCCCTGCCAGAATCTACTACTGACCATCTTTTCTCATTAGCTTTATCCATACAGACTTAAGTTTCCACTAAAATCCAGGGGAAAGTATTGCAGTGACTATACACACACAGCTGAGAACAGACACCCTTGTTGAAAGGACACATGCCTAACTACACACTGAGATGATCAAAGAATCAGCTTTCAAACCCGAAAACGTTTCTACAGAAGTTAAATCTAACTCACACAGCTTTCCCCATGCTGCTTTGCTTACTCTGCTTATTTCCCCAGAGGTAATAAATTTCTTATACAAATCAACTTAGCATTACCATTGCTAGGTGTTCCTAGACTTAATTCCATTGATGAAGTGGATCCTGTGGTCTCCATAATATGTCCATTATGGTCAGCAAGTTGATTTCCATGATCATCCACATGATCAGCAGGGGGAAAACTAGGTGAGCTAAAACGAGCTACAAAAAGGCAAGTTCATTTGCTAAAGCGACCTCTTAAAAAGAGAGAAAAATGGAAACTATGATACTGGTTCAAAATTGAAATTGCTTACTTTTCATATCATTTTTCAGTACCACAATTCTCTTATGGCCATGTCCTTTGATCCAGACCACCTATAGAGAAAAATGCAGAATTAAACAGCAGTACGTGCTAGCCTCAAAGCCTAAAGCAGTTTACTCAGTGCCTTCATTCAGTCTTGCAGTGAAGTTATTTTTAAGTCAACTGAACTACATTGTTAATTTGTACTACGCTGCTTAAGTAAAAGCAGTGTCTCAAAATTGATGCCAAACAAAGGAAACCCATAGGGCTAGCAAGTACTAAATATTAACTAAAGTATGTTTAAATATGAAATTCTAAATTTCCATTTTGTTACTCTCCACAAACATAAATCTACTCAGAAGAGAACAGCCATAAACTGGGTCACAAAGTTATCCTAAAGCACTTAAATGCATGTGGATGACAAGATGGCATAGCAAAGTGCCACTGTGATGCTTCTGACAAGGTGCCACAGCTCCTTACTCCAGGTAGTCTACCCTAAGCAGAATTGGACTTGAATACTGTAGTTCTTTACAGTGAAAACAAAAATCAATTATCTCACTTAATAAAGATGTCACAAAAGCAAGAAAGTTTGTGGCCTTACCAGGAACAGTTCTTAAGCAAAGTTCGCCCAAAATATTTGAAAAAAATTCTCATTACAAAGCCCCGATTTCTCAGAAGCTATTAAAATACAACTGGTACAAGCCTCCTCGGAAAATATAATCATATAAATAATTCAAACTAAATGTCAGAAACTTCAGTTGTGTAACTACTTTAGTTCATTCAGAAGTCTCAATGTGATTGTGCAAAAACAACTCTTCACACCTGTGGAATTGCTCCCAAGAGCTCTTCTAAATTATTGCATCCATATGCTTTAGGTTTGCAGCACCTCTCCTGTGTATTTGCTATATGCTAGTGGGAACTCATGAAGAAAAATCTGCTGATAATGGTAGGTATGAAGTAAGGACCTCACATTCTTTGCAAACATATACAGATTGTAAGTTTCACATATTCTTCTGTGGCACCATTGGTAAAAACCTATTAGGAAAAGAAAAGAATTAGAGTGCAAGCTTATGTATCCTCTAGTTATGTCTCTTTCAAAAGTATGGAACACCAGAAAAGAACTTTCATACCTCAACCAAATAAGGCAGACTCTTCAAGAGCTCGGTTAAGGTCATAAAACCATATTCACATGGATTAAGAGAAGTACTATGGATTGTTTCATAATGTTGTTTAAGCTGTTCAACTGAGAGAAAGGATGTTCCATCCCAAGACATCAACAAGACTAGTAATTGGGCAGTCAGAGTCCGCAGAGATTTTCTGTTTATCAGCTGAATTTGCTTGCCAGCCTCTGTGTCAACAACCTACAAAAATGAATTTGGAATGTAGTTATGGACAAGGAAGAGATTGATCTATAAATAAAGTGTGTAGCTAGGGTTTCAGCACAGCTGTATCTTGTGTTACATACCAGCATCTGATAATACCCCAGTCGAAAGCCTAAAGATGAAGCTTACAACATAATTACAACAAAATATTTACTTGAAATACAAAACCTGTGTAGCAGTTTGTCTATGCAGTAGACAATTTTATTCTTTGTTCCAAGACAGTTGGATGTGACTAAACTCCAGCCTGAACATCAGCTGCTGAAGTAACAGCATGGGGCAAACTAAAAGAATACATCCATATCTACGTACAAGTAACTCTTCTTTTCTACTGGCATACAAGATCCTTAGACATTTCCATTCAGAGTCAAAGCCTCAAATCAGATTAAAAAATCAACAATATAAAGCATCACGAGAGAGTGAGACCTACTACAGCTAACAGGAAATGACTAGTTTTAACGCAGTCAGAAGTTGGGAAGAAAACTACACTATTGTTAAAAAAGCATTCTAATACAATGCTTTACTTGTTATTTATTAAATGCAGATGACTTTTCCTAAAAAAAGTTAAAAATCAAAATTTTACATTATTAAACACAACAGTAATTTGAGATAGGAAATCCTCAACACATTACATACCTTTTCGGTGGATAAATTACAAAGAGCATTACCTTTACAACATGACAAAGTTTTTGCATTAAAGCTGGAACTGAGCTAACATCATAGTCATGAAGACGCAGCGTATATCCAAATGTTTTACTGTACTCTGTCAGTAAATCAGTCATCATTAGGCAGTTGTCTTTCTGAGACCGCAGCAGTTTAACAAACTGGGCAGCAACTGCTTTGACTTGCTCCACCTCTGTGAGCGTGAGTATTTTCTCTTCTCCACATTCCAATACCTACAAAACCAAAATTACACTTGGTTAATGTGAGTTACCTAGTTTGAGTGAAAAAAATTAATCTGCAACTAAAATTCAGTGCTTGCAAGCAATCATTAGGTATACAGCAGGGCTACCTCACAAGATATTTACATAGCAAGCAAAAAAAACAGTTTCTGAAGTGACAAAGTAGGCAATAAAAATAGCTTGCTTTCTTTAACCAAGGTTAACACAACTTAAATGAAATTTAGCTCTGATTTTGATGCACTGAATTTTGTAAGTGTAATCCAATTTGAACATGTTAAACTAGCTTGAACATGCTATAAACCTTCGACAGTTTACTAACATGGCTATATCAAAGTTTTAAATACAGTTAGCTAACATAACTTTAGAGTGAGTTCTAAACAGTGTACTTTAAACTCTTCCTAAACACAAATTTTAGGACTTACTTGTAACACATCTGGTATTGCTTCAAAGAGTTCAAGTAGTTTGGTAAAACCGTAGTAAGCAAGTTTGCACTGACGACCAAAATGGTGGTGGTAAGATGGAATGAATTTATTGAAGGGCATTCGAAAGTGGGGTTGGTGGCGTAGTAAGTCTACCACCTCTTTAGAAAATTGTTTGGTTCTTTCAATTTCTTCTTGTGTGCGTTCTAAAATTAAAAAAGAAAGCTATAGCTATGTACCAACAGAACTATTTTGACATACAACAGAACATAAAATAGTGATTTTTTAGATTGCTCGCATTACACCACTTTCTTCTAATATTGAAGACCCATCTTAAAATAAGACAGGTATAGTCCAAAATAAGCATGTGATCAGTACTTCACAACATCTTTAATAGTCAAATATTTAAGTATGTGTTGTATAGAAATAACCTGCTCTCTAATCATACCAAAGAAAGCTTAGTATATGCAGTAGTAGCAGCATGATTTTGTGTTTTGCCACCTGCTTTCCTGTCTGTTCCATTATAAAATTATTCCTAATGTAACAAACCCTGTATTTGTTATAACTTCATAAATACTTTACAGTTAAAGGTGGTTATAGAGGTAGAAAGAACTATCATCAACAAAAATATAACCCACATCACTTCTACATGTTTTACACAGCCTGGTTTTTAAAATATTCAAAGAACAATTTCTTAAACAGTAAAAGAAAAGGTACTCAGACATACCTCTTTTGGGAATACAAATCACCATTTCATTATCTTGCTGTGACAAACAGATGGTTGTATCAGGAATTTCTGATATTATATCAGCCAGTTCACAAACTCCATACTCAGTAACATCCCAATCCTTGGAGAAACACCTGCAAGTTTTACAAAATTGTATATTTTATAAGATTATATAATACAAATGTCAAAGTTTTGAGTTAACATAGAATGCTATTAGGGTAAGCCTTAGATTCTAACAAGACAGGCATAATTTTCATATTACCCATGTTAGCATATAAAACAAAGGAAAAAGCGTTCTTAAACCAAATTATCTATTCTAACCAGGAAAGTAAGGGTTACACTAATGACTCACACGCCACTGGAAGAAAGCCACACCAGCCACTAGACACCTCACTAGTAGTGGCAAGTGACAATAGAAAACCTGAACTTGAATAGTATTACTTTAGGAAGAGACTGAAAAACACGTTGCATGCCCCCCCCCTTCCTGCCATGCTTTCAACCGTTTGTATTTGCATAATAAAGATGCATACTCTTCTTAAACAAGGTAAGGACTTGAGAGAAGGTATAGACCTATCCTGAAAACAGGATATTAAGGTTCACAATATTATGCAGAATAGTAAAAGGTATTTCGCTCCCCTTACTCCTTTCCCTCCAGACTGATGAGTATTTCTCAGATGCAGGAACGTTTCACATACATTCTTATTCAAGGAATTGCCAAAGCTAACCAACTATAAGGGAGATGCACATTTAGTAGATTAAGAAACAACCAGCAATGTATTTTGCCAATAGCAGAAATAAAGGTGTGGATTTCCACTAAGGAGGCATTGGCACATGTAGTGCAAAATCATATTTTCAGAAGTAGACCACATGTAGCACTAAGATACAATGGTTTGCATTGCACTAAGATACAATTGGTGACAGGATGAGGGGGAATGGGCTAAAGTTGTGCCAAGGGAGGTTTAGGTTGGATATTAGGAAAAACTTCTTTACTGAAAGGGTTGTTAGGCATTGGAATGGGCTGCCCAGGGAGGTGGTTGAGTCGCCATCCCTGGAGGTCTTTAAAAGACATTTAGATGTTGAGCTTAGTGATATGGTTTAGTGAAGGACTTGTTAGTGTTAGGTCAGAGGTTGGACTAGGTGATCTTGGAGGTCTCTTCCAACCTAGACGATTCTGTGATTCTGTTTCCTCAAAGCATGTGAGGTACTACTTTCTATCTTCACGGTAAGGAAAACATGTTTTAAAAAGAACCAAGGAATTACCGTACTAGACCAGAATAACTCCTGGTAATAGCAAAATAGCTATTATTCATCCTCATTAGTATGTCATTTTAATTAAATTTAACAATTAAGAACATTTATTGACATTCAGTCTATTTTATGTTTCTTTTATGTTTCCCTCTAAAAAAGCTTAACACTTCTCCCATAACAGTTCATATTATAAACATGCTACAAGCTGCTTAAATATATTAGTCAGCTTCAAATAGGACTAATGAAATAACCTATTTTCTGCATCAAGAAACTTACATGAGCCTAGTACTAAAGCAGCACAGCCTGACAGAAGTTTTAATTTTCATTATAAGTTGGAAATTGCAAACCATGGAATACAGTTGCCACAAGTTTTGTACTAAGATGAAAAGCGCTGACCCCTCTTGCACTAGGTTTAAAAGCCACAGGTGGATAGACATGCCCTGTACAGTTCTTCCTGTTTCATCAGAAGTTAACTTACCAGTGATAAGCCTGTAAGAATTCCCTTACAATAACTTGCTTGCTGGCCTGGGATTTCAGAAGCTTCAGTAAGTCCTGCGTAAAGCGTTTCACTTGAGCTCTGTGCGTTAGAGTTAATAAGCGTTTGGAACCCATGCCAAGAATCTGAAAGAAAGTTATTTGATCACTCATCGTTAGCATCCTCAGCTAATTATTTTTACAAGTTGGTTAGAAGCCAGTTCTAGTATAGGTACACTAGAGATAGAGGATGTAGACAACTGTTCACAAAGACAGCCTTGTAAAGCCATATACTTCCGGTAATAAGGCATATGCCATCAAGAAATACTTCCTCCAGGAGTACTACTGCAATTGTTGCATATGTTTGTATTTGTTATTTTAGACCTCTACAACAACTAGCATTCAAAGCAGTAAGCTAATGTGACCACAGTATCTTTTTTTGTAAGATAAGGCCATGCAATCTGTTATTTCACAGAACAATCCTTCAAGTCACAAGCTACACAGACTAACTTACTGGCATTCATATGTTTACTGTGTTTCTTTTACCTAAAATCATTTACCCAAGCACTGATGATAGGCTAAAAAATCCTTCAAACTTGCCACTGGAGGCATAGATTAAATAAAGTGTTTATTTCCAAAGAAGTTACTTTGGGAAGGTGGGGTAAATAAACGAGAGAACTAACAACTCAAGACAAGGAGGAAATAACTTAATTAAACCAAAGGAGGAAGTAACTTAATTGAACCTTGGACTGTAATCTCTCTTTTGAGGTCAACAAGGTAATTCCACGGCATCTATTATATAATACCAACCAGCAACAGGCTCATAATTCAGATAGTTCAAGATACAAATACAGTTCTCTAAAGTAAAAGGAACAGTGCCAGGTAACTCACTTGCAGTACATGAGGTACTGCTTCTAGCAGCTCCATTAACTTGGAATACCCGTAGTCAGACACACGGCATTGTTTTGCGAAGTGATGATGGTATGTTGGGATGAATTTACTGACAGGTATGATGCAGGACGGTTGGCTTTTAAGTAGATCTATAACTTCTCTACTGAACTGAATAAGCTGTGGATTACCTACAGGGCTCTTAGAACGCAGAAGCCAAGGATCTACAAAAAAAATAAATGGTGTTACTGAACCTTGCACTAGTATTCTTCCACTAATCACTGCATATTATTTGTGACAAAGGCTAAAGCACAAGAGAAAAATAATGTTAGTTTTCCTTTATTAAGTTTACCAATTATACAAGACATTTTCCAGTATTCTTTTTGAAACGTTTCCACAGAAACATATTAGTTCAGAAAAAAGATTAAATATTTACCTGCGGTAGGAGGTGGTGGTTTGTTATGTATCCATTTAATAACTTTAATGCCATTTTGGGCAGTGGCAATATTAACTCCAGGAACACAGGTAATCAGATGTTCTAAAGGTACACCACCCTGGCCTTCTGGCACCACTTGAAGATCATTGAACTCTGACATATAACAATCAGGAAAACTTTGGAAGAAAGAAAAAAGTTTCTATTACACACTAAAATACTACTATAACAATGATACTAAAACAATTATTTTGAGCCTGTTCCTGAACAAGAGGCTTTAATTGCTTACTAAGAGACTACAGAAGTCTTAATAAAAAGTACATTTTAAATAAAAGCATCTTTTTATGCTCAGCAAGATGTAAAAGCAGTAATTTGATACAGTTATTTGACAGAAGCATGTATGAGGAGTGGAATTTTTAATACAGCAGGTAGTTTACAACTTTATGGCTGTTGTAACATTCTGAAAACTTAAGATTTCAGCCTTTACGCTAAAAGACTAACTTAAACTACTTTACCTTAGTAAAGGCACAGTACCCTCATGGGTCTGTAGAAGACTGTGAACTTGAGGAGCAAATGTCTTCAGAGACAAAACCACAAAAGGAATTCTGTAAGAATCTGGATCAAATTCATGCTCACTGTAATAACAAGAGGTTGAAGTCAATACACTCATTCTATACTCACTTTAAGCATATGATGCCTGTGCTCATACGCACCCGTAATAAACGTATTATGATACACAGACACTAGCTGACCAGGCCACTATATACAGTCACAAGCATTTTTCATCTTTTATTCATCAAAAGGGGGTCTAAAGCAAGTTTTCAGAAGATAAACATTATTTAGAAGATCACGCTTTTATTATCATTAGATTAAGATGTGTAGCAAATGGGTAGCAGTACAGCAACACTTATCAGCCAGTTACCAGTGAACACCTAATAACAACAGTACTAGCATACCCTGGCTGTTGAGTAAGAAGAAAAATGTAATATGTGGCTTCAGGAAATCTTCAACCCAGTAAGAACAATTTACTAAAGATGCTATGTGAATGTTCTCTAACTTTAATCCACTTATTAGTGTTAACTGCTGTTCAAATACTTTATAATATTTTGTAATATTTTATGCACAGCTTACATAAAGTCTTTATTCAGGCAATGCTGCTTACAAACAGGCTCATGATATTCCAACTCTTCAAATATTATAGGACTACAGTTTGCTGATGAACCATCATGTGACTGTGAAGATCCCAATGGACTCTGACGGGCTTGACTGCTGGGCAAAAGACACACCAGTCGCCCACTTCCTTGGTCACGGATTGCCACAGTATCCGTTAGTTTGTACAAGTCGGATACAATTAACTTGTGCCCAAATCTAAAAGAAAAAGTAAAAAAATATCCATCTTAATTTCATATTTGTAACAGAGGAATATTGGAGAAACTATGCTATGCAAACTGTTCAGGCAACCACAAATCTGTTCACCTAAACACAACAAAAAAAATCAGTAAAATAGAACCATATCCCCTTAACCAAAGGCCAATATTACAGTCACTGGTTCTGGACAGAGATACTGCAACATCTAACAGCAAAGCACAGGACCTGTTAGTTTCTATAATGCACTGTAAGCAAGCACAAAACTGAATTCTTCTTAGAGGCACTAAACAAGAAGAACTGAGAACTTACTTCTTCTCATAGATTTCTGTGAACTTGAATACAGGCAGACAACAAGCAGGTGCATCCTGCAGAATGGAGATTGCTTCTGAGCTAGAAGAGAAGCTTTGTAATGTTAGCACAAAATTAATCTGTTAGTATTAGAAATAGCTATGTATTCCCTGGACCAGTTTGCGACATGTTTATAGATCTTGAAATGCATCTCTAAATATGAGAACAGGACTAACTATTCCCTTTTGTCCCAGTTGATGCTTCAGATCAGTGGAGAGGCAAGTAGTAATATATTCCTGCTACTCACATAGGTAACATCTTTGGAGAAATTCCATCTTTTGTAGGTAGTAAGTTTTTCAGCATCTTTAAGTTGTAACATTAAAACTGTAGCACTAGAAGTTACCAGTTACGGGGTCATTACATTAAAAAGAAATTTGAACTGCTATAAACAAAAATGCAAGAATGAAATGAAGTTGTATGAAATGAAGTTGTAAGTTATGCAGTAGCAAGAGAATTGATGAATACACTATATACCAACACACTATTTTCAAATGGAGCTTTGAAACAAGATGAAGATTTTTTTCTAATGCTTTCTTTCAGTAAGGAAGAAAGAAACAAAACATTTATATTCCCACTAGCATTAGCACTCTAGTTCTTCTACCAGTTTCCTTATAGGAAACTGAGATAAAGAGAGCAAAAGCATTTGAACCATGTGTCCTCTCTTTAAGGAGAGGATTTGTTGGCATTTTCTTGGAGAAAAGAAATACAAGATGCAAAGTATAATCTTAACTCAACTGCTAGAAGTACGTTATTGAAGTACATCAGTATTACAAAAGCGGTGATGAAGTCCAATACAAGGACACCATTAAACAGATCTAACCTCTTTAAGGGCAACTTTAATGTAAGCAATGCAAAAATGCTTAACTGAAAACTGTCAGCCTGGTTGCATTTAACACAATTATCAGATGATTAGACAGATTTTTACTTTGTTTTCCTATCATTCCTTTACTCAGTATTTTAAATTCTCTCTCAACTACTAAATACATGCTGTAGCAGTTAAGACAGTATTTATTACCTTAGGAGAGAGAGTGATTTATTAGTAGCTCCTGTTGCTAGTGAGACCTGGATCCTTTTACTACCAATTTTGTATCTGTGAAGACTGTTGACAGCACTGATTGCTTCTTGCAGATTTTCCATCTGAACTGTAGCCTTCAACTGGTAGTCTGTATGAGGACTAAGCTCGACACTTTTTACCTGAAAGTCAGAGCCACACAACCTTATGCATTTACCATAAAATATTAACCCAAATCAAGCTGACAGGAGAGTAGTAGTCTTACTGTGGCCAACAGCAAAACATGAGGCAAGAAAGAACTGAGTATGATGAGCCATAGCCAACAGGACAATGCAAACAATGATCCAGTGTAACAAGCTGTGGACAAGGCAAAGCCACAGTACTCAGGTATCTCCTTCCCATGCAGAAGATGCCAAAAGAATGTTATCTACAGATCACACAGCATCACTACAGGAGTGATCTCCCCCAGTATAATTACTTTTTTTTTTTATAAACTGATTCTCTCTCCCTGGTTTTGATCACTTAAAACTCAAAACAAACTCAGTTTTTACTTTTTTTAATCTGACATTAAGAATTCAGCCTTACAGCTTAAAAAGATTAAGTAGCTAAAGTGTATCTCTCTTCCCTCCATGCAGAAGGAACCACTTACAAATATATCATATATAACAAACTTCAAACTACCAGTTCTACAGAGACCACATGCAAGTTAGAAAGCTAGTGCAAGTTATGTTCTGAGTTTTGTTTTTTTTCCCCCCCAAGGAAAAACTTTGCTACAAGGTAGTATTGTGTAATAGTTACATTTGGATAGCTTTCTATTCCTACTCAAAGCTAGACCACAAACACACCCATAAAGAAACAGACAAGAAGTATTTAAAAAGACAGATTCAGTGGAGGGGTTTTACCCTTTACCTTGCCATGTCTTGAAAAAGTTTCTTGTAAAGTTTGCTGCAGCTCTTTTCTGGACAATCTGTAATCTATATTGCTGATCTGAATGTCTGCACCATTTGCAAAAGGATCAGGACATTCTGTACCGCTGGTATGATTTAATACATTAAATGTGAGCGGAGATGATCTATTTGAAAGGTTTGGAGACATACTCCTGGGTAAAACAAAAAACATTTATGAACTGAAGTAGTTATTGCACAGTTCTGATATGTTGAAATCCATTAAAACAGACAGATCAAGTACACAAATACAGAACTTTGAAGGCATTTTCCTGCTGTATGTATGCATGCAAAACAAGTTTCACACAAACAAAACACCAGAGCAAGACAAGCATGTCCTTTGAGAAGGCTGATGAATAATATGAATGACTTTCTAAGTCACCCAATTTAACATATGTGACACCAGGTCTTCCCCTACTATCTTACTAACACAAGTTAAACGCATTCAAGTTATTTTAATAGTTGACAGATGCCAGATATTAAAGCCTCTAAGAGAATTTGAAGGGCTTGGAGAAATTCCTACAAGGAACAAAGACACTGAAATTAAGAAGAGTAAGATGTCTAATACCTCTGATTTTTCAGAGGTATGAGTCAAAGTCTACATGAAACAACTGCCACACAGTAAGTTTCTGATAAAAGTTCATCTTATGTTTCTATCCACCCTGTCAGCTATTATGCAACACTATCACAACTTCTTTTAACATGCCCATGAATTGGTAATGTCTACTGTATGCAACTCCACATGAAAATATCAAGAATCAAAACAGATACTGTAAAGGCCTAGCACTGGCCAGTCTTGCTCCACATCCCAAATAAGACCCAGACACTTACCGAGATGACCAGCAACTCTGAGACATGAGCAAAGGACTGAGTTGTCTTGAGGCTGTCAACTTACTGAAAGCAGAGGGATAGCTGACCTGAAATACAGTTTCATCTTTATCTTTTTTATCTACAGGGGAATTAGTAATACTCCTGGAAGCAGAGGTCTCTTTTCTATTTAGAAGAACACAAAAAAGAAAACACATTATGTTGCAGAATTCATATAAAAGAAGTGCAGTTAACATTAACATCTAAGTTCTTAAACATACTTATGACTACTTTTACAAGACGATTCTCCCATTCCAGTTTTTTTGGTTGCCAGAGACACAGGAATCACTGCATTAGAGTTATTCTGAGACGGAATTTGTTCTCTTAAATGTTCTTGCTGGTTTTCAGTACTTCTACTGATAGTCTTTGATTCAAGCCGACATAACTCCTATACAAAACAGGAGAAACGTCAGCAAAAAAGCACTGGGCATTCCTTAAAGATGTTCCTTATGACAAAGTCAAAGTTTTCTTCAGTTAGATTTTCATTGGCACTACAGAACCAGAAATATTTGATTTTCTGTGACGGAAAGAAGTAAATGGTCAATGATTTTTAGTAGTATTTTTGCTACACTGTGTAGATCTACTAATTCAACACCAATTAAAAAGCTATAACTGACCTAGGATCCAAGACTCTGTAAGCACCAACAATATTTCCAAACTGAGTAAAAAGTGGTGGTGAGAGAGCAAAAACACTTTCAAACTCACCACATGCTTTCCAAGCAGATGATTATACAACTCACTCATGAATACACCACACATTACAGTTACACATTAACAAGGACTGACCATTTAAAAATACAGCTCTAGCAAGCAATCTTCAGAACATGACTAACAGCAAGGCTACAAAACAATGCAGAACACAACAATACCTGCAAACTCTTAACATTTGTGGGTTTGATAACTGATCCATGAATCTGTACCCCTCTCCCAGCAACGCCTTTGGTACCAGAAGCCTGATCACTTGCATCTTTGTTGAAGAGACACAGCTTTGTGTTCTTGTTAACTTTTTTGGGAGACTTCACCTTTTCAGTTCCAACAAAGCTGGAGGTTTTTGTTTCACTAAGTTCTTTGTTTTTGGGAGTAAAAGACACTATGATCCTGTTGCCAAAAACATCTTCATTTTCCATTCGTTTCCGGGCCCGTTCAGCACTGTCTTGATTTAAAAAACGGAGAATTGCACTGCTTCCGGAAATGCTCAGCACCTTCCCTCCACAGTTGTCTGACAAGCGCCGGAGTCTATTACTGACACTTTTACTGTCTCTGTTTGTTGGCAGATTGTAAACATACAACAACGTATGGCACGCCTGTTAAAGGGAATAAGATTTTAGTTTTATATCAGAACACCTATGTGCTGTTCAAGAACAATATTTTTATGTTGATTCTGGTGACAAGCTCCCCCCTGCAAAAAAGTCTTCTCTTTACAATGTTCAATTTGTTGGGAAAACTAATGCCAAGGTTGGCTCTGAAACTTCCATCTCCAAAATAAGTTAAAGAACAAAGAGACTACAAACACGCTGATCAATGGATCAATATCTGACTACTTCTCCAGATAAGAGCCTCACTGTTTGTAACCCAAGAATTCTATATCACACAGATGCATGTGAACACATAGTTAAGGAAGTTCTTCCAAAGAAAGAAAAGGCTCAGCGCTGTGCAAAGACAACACAGCACATCCAGAGAGCACCATCCAGAGAGAAAACACAGTAGGCTGTTACTTAAAACCAGCTTCTTTGTTAGGAGAGCATCACAAAACTGTCTTAATGAACAGCTAAGTTCTTATCCTACTTTCTGCCAGTGAAAGAAACTCATGTAATATACATTACCTCAAAATATTTAGTGAATGTGACTTTGCTGTTGTACTTTTTTTTTTAGTAAACTACTTGGTTCTTTATTTCATTCTTTCAGTTTTAATGCAGAAAACACACATACAGCAGTAACTAGAATATAGACAATGGCCAAATTTGTAGTGGACATTATGTCCCACCATAAAATAGCGCTGCTTTCCTCCAAAATCAGAGAGAGAGGGCTTTGACACTTGGGAACGTTCAGTGAATTAAGAATTTGAAACCTTACCGGCATTTTCAGTGGTAACCTTGGGGGCAAATCTGAAATAAATTCTTCAAAACAAATAAGTTCATGAGCATGATGTAAGAGTGCTTCTGAGGCTTGGTTTTTATGTACCAAAATTATCCGAAAACCATGTCGATGTCTCAGGTCACTGAGTTCCAAAGCAAAATTTACATCCGCTGAAGTAAAAAAGAATGAACACATGGGGAAAAAGTAAAAATCATAAATTAAACAAGCAACGCTCCAGAGCTCACTTGTCAGGTTTTATTTATTACTGAAAGTTTCCAAGGAAAAAGCACTAACAGCAACAAGACTTCAACAGATTTAAATCAGTAATTACCATTCGGTCTCAGAGAGGGACTTCCTTTAAATAGCAACTTGGAGCAATCTGCAAGGCATTTGACCACTACTGTATACTTTTGTAACAACACTTAGCTTAACAGGGATTACAGCTTTAGGGAGAAACCCAAGGCAACACACAACAATTTAGTAGTTGAGTGCCTTACATGTTTACCTGTATAGTATGCTGCTACAAGAATAAAAACAATACATTTGTCTCAAAACTCATTCCTGAAAGATATCCATAGGGAAGACTAAATTACTTTATTAAGGCTCCTACTGAAGCTGTCTAACAGACAGTATTTATAAGCATACCTAGTAACACTTAACAAGCCAACAGATTGCAATGATTTAACTAAAAGGTCTCATCCTTCTCAGCCTACTTTTCTCTCGCTGCCAACAAAATTATGAATTCTTAATTGAACAGGTCAGTTAAAGCTGATTCTAAACATAACCCTTGGAAAACAAAATACAGAAGTATTTACATGCAGAAGTAATACTACAGAGAAGAACAGAGTTCCGTACCACAGAAGGACCAAACACTTACTTGACACAAGAACCACAGTGGCAGGTGCTGTGTGTGTATCAGCAAACCTCCTAAGACTCTGTCTGAGTTTGTCATCAGCAGCATTCTTTGCTGTAGCATTGATGTGTGCAACAGTCACCTATAGAAATGGTGAGAGATTCTACAGAACTGTAGAAACATACTAGCTTAAAGGTTGTTCAAAAGTAACAGATACAAGCTTTCCCTTGCAATTTCTATTCAGACAATAGAATGCACACATGCATGAAGTACAGTATGTGGATACCAAACCACTCTAAAGAGCAACCAACTTGACTGCTAGTTGCTCAGTGTCTTACGGATGACAGCATTCTGTGTAGAGATCACGATTTCCATGTTTTGCATTCTTTAAGAGTATATGCCACTGCTATGAAAACATTCTACAAGCCATCATTTGAAATAGAGAGGTGACAAACATAGCAAGAACTGTCATCATTTTACCTCATGTAAGCAGGTAATTACAAACAACAGGCTGACAGTTTCTTATAGCATCAGACTAACACTATCCAGTAACAAAGAATTTGCTAGCATATCTACAAGTTCAGGAGCAGGAAGGGAAATTCTGTGTAGGAACCTGCACACAAAAAAGTCAAAGATACCAAGAAAATGTATTGATGGAAAAAAACAAGTTGTTGCAGGTGTCACAATACCACCAATTTGCAAGAACACACTAGTGAGCAAAACATTCACTAACAAAAGTTAAAGCATTACGTTCTCTAAGTTAATGCCATAATCACTTATTTGAAGGATACTACTAGAAGCATCTGCTTATTACTGAAAGAAATTAAAATCATCTGACAGCTAAGCTAAAAGGGTAATCTACATAAAACAGAATGCAGTTTCAGTTTTAAGTAGCATACCAAGAAAGTTTAGCATTAAAAAGCACCTACAAGTTAATTATAAGACCTAATTATAGGACTATGCATTTACAAAAGGAGTCAAAATAAAAGCTTTAGTAAACAGAAGTCACAATCTGTATCAGAGTACACATCCTCAAGCAAGCACACTAGGTAAATGCTGTTTTCATACCTGGCAGTTGTTCAGCTCCTGAATAACTTCTTTATTTTC
This sequence comes from Cygnus olor, assembly GCF_009769625.2. Taxonomy (NCBI): domain Eukaryota; kingdom Metazoa; phylum Chordata; class Aves; order Anseriformes; family Anatidae; genus Cygnus; species Cygnus olor. The sequence goes on from NC_049183.1 coordinate 8,114,142, forward strand.
TTTGCTTATGTCACACACACAAATGAATTCTGCCTCTCTGTGACCTTTAAAAAACTTTTCCCGAATTCTCTGTACAACCGCTACAGCCGAACGGCCAGTGGGAACTGAACAGTTTTCAATGTCCCAGAAGACTCCAATGGGGGGCAAGTTTTCCAGAACTTGTCCTGCTACTGCAACTTCTGGAGACCCTGTACAGGTGTAACACAGCTCATTTTAATCCCCAAACACCAGAAGTGTTCAACTTTGCACACTATGAACTTTGAACATATGATAAAAATTAGAAGTTTCACGTTTTAGAGAACAGCATGCCTGGGAATGCAAATTCATTATTATATAATCACGCATTTTTCCAGTTTCACCTCAAAGGAGAAACCAATCTTAAACATGAATTTAGTCACTGTTAAGTTAGAATAAAGATGCAACTGCAACTTTACTTTTAACTCTCAAATAACTAAGTAACATATTTAGAAAAGGTATCTCATCCTCAGGTGGCGTGTGCAATGAAGACTCAGTGCTGTATCAATAAAAAAGTGAAACCTGAAAGCTGTTCAAGTGTAAAGTGTGCATTAGATAAAGAATCTAAACAAAACCAGCTGAGATGACTAGTACTGTGTCAGTGATTACAGAAAAATTAAGGTAGTATGCAACAGAGGTGTCCTACAGAAATGGACACAGAGGATAAACTTTTGCTATTACATGCTAGAAACTGCAAATAAAGTTTCAGGTGTTTCAGCACTCTGCATATCTATATAGTTATGAATCAACATTATACACACTATCCCCACAGAACAGCCAGAAAAGAAATCTGATGAATGACCATCCTCACAGGTCAAAAAAAGCCAGGAAATAAGATTAGCTGAGAACATCAAATTCAGCACAGCAGATAACTACCAGGTTTGTTTGGGTATATGTTGACCAGTTATTCTACTGCATCTGAATTAAGATCAGACACTAGAGTAAGAAAATCCTTTTTAAAGCATGGCTCAAGATAACATCATGCATCAGAACAAAATAAATTCCAATTTCTTAGAACTCCTTTTTCTAGTTCTTAGTATTGTAAAAATACAATAGCCAAAAATCAAAACACTACACAAACCATGCAGTATATTAACTAAGCAGTGAAAACAGGTGAGTCTAAGTTACAATGTTGCAAAACAGATATAAGGTGTAATTTACTGTTTAGTCTTCTAGGACTTCACAGAAGTTTCCAGAGAACAGTGCAATTTAAGAGAACTCGATATGCAACAGTACTTAAGGAGGACATCCACTAAGTGCAAGTTTCTAACAAACGTGGTTTACCATATTTCTGTGGTGATGTGCCAAGGCTGCTTGCCAGTAGCAAACTCCTCTCAGTTCCTGTTCCTTTGGTTCCACAGCCATTACATATTGGGATAGAAACAGGTGCTGTTTGTGTACTTGGAGGAGGAATATTTGGCCAGATTTTAGCAGCATCAACTAGGCTGTTTCTGTTTGGCTGTTGGGACAATTTTTCAAAATACATGTTCATTTAGTATACAATATGAACACCTATTATTCCAGGCTAGAAACACTGAATTTCCCATCTGCAATGAATGCAAGTTCAAATGTACTCTAGAAAGTTAATTAACAGCTGTACCGCTCTATAAAATATTCTTCTAGATCTGAGTCTTTCCTAGTATACTTAGCTCTATATTCTCAAACACAAAGAAGGATCCTTATTTAACTGTGCATATGAAGATATGCCATCTTCAAAAGAGTCCTGACATATACTGAAAACACCTACCATGTGAAATCAGCACATTTAAGAGTACAAGGCTGAATTCTCACCCTCCCACCAAAAATAATATTTATGCTTCAAAACATACCAACTTGATCACTTAGTTTACTGAAAACATTTCTGTATTGGAAACTCATGCTTGGAAGCCTAAGTAATGCATCTTGCAAAGCTCTGTATATTATTTCACTCAAATTTCCTATTAAAATTCAAGTTCTAAGGAGTACCAAACTAGTACTGGAGTACAAATTACGAGTTGGGAAGATAGAACTAAGATTAAACCAAAACAAGAATATCTTTGTAGCTTCAGACATTTCATCTGAGTTTCAAATGGACCTTTACTGATCAGTACACAAGTGCACGTATTAAACGTTACCTAGCCTTTTTTGAATCACTGCTACAGAACATTTTATTTGGAGCTGTCAAGGAGAGACCTGTCTTTAAAATCCAATCAAAATTCTGTTTGAGTACATTAAAGATCCACTGTAAGCTATGCACTGATAGTCTCGTCTTGCTGTTAAGCTGAACGTTGCCTCAGAAGAGAGTGCCTCTGAGGGATCTGCTACATTTGGACTACCTGTCCCCATCTAGGTGAATGCAGACTGCAACCAACAGAAGCTGGTGTTTTGCTCAAGTAACACTTACTCCTTCAACATTTACCATATAGCATGCTTAATGAGCAAGAAACATGATGTGTACAAACCTGATTCAAGCAGTCATTGCAGTAGTGAGAGCCCTTTAAACAAACTGAAGGTGCCACGTTTAGGTGCAAAGGGTTGGCGCACACACGTGATGTTAGCTCCGACTGTGCAATATGCTCGTCCAAGTGGCCTGTAGCCCCACTTGTGAATTCAGAACAAGGAAAGTAGCCCGAAGATGTGCAGCTCTGAAGGGCTGGGAACTGATGCAGTTTGTGCATGTTACCATGACAGGACTGGAAATGGAGTTTTCCACAACAGGGCAGATGTTGACAGGAGGATACATTGTTTTCTATGCACATACCAGGGAACTCGCTGGCAATGCCTGCCAAATTGCTTCTAGCTGCAGGGTTCTTCAGTGAAGATGCAGGCTGGAAAGCAAATCCTGACCCTACTTGACAGGTAATCGTCCCAGTGCTTTTTGAGTCTAATATCGTGCCAGGGTGAATGACATTACCACCACCACCACCACAATGCATTTGTGGAGTACAAGGAGAGTCAGAGCCATGAGCACAGCAGCTTACTTTCGGGCCAGGTGAAAGCTGTATCTGCTGTTGCTGAAGAGGATGGACATCAGGAAGCGGTACTGCTGGAAACAGCTTAGAGCCAGCATTATGAGATGAAGCATCCTTCAATTCTACAGCAGCTTTCTTGTTCTCCATGTAACCTTTCTAGAAAATGAAGGCTACGTTACGTTCAGAAACATTAATAAGCCAACAATTTCACACTATCATATGTATATTTTTAAACATACAATTTTGACAATACCATTTTGAAAAGTGTTATCTCTGCCTCACTGGCTGAGCATGAAAAACTGGCATGTTTCCTTTAATACATGCCAGCCTGAGAAATACTGGTACTAATAGGTTTCAGAAGCAACAAACCAATTAAAGTCTGTAAAAACAGAATTTGAAAAGGAGAAAAGTGTTAGGCTAAGTCTAAGAGATTCCCTCCAACTGCAAAGCAAAAAAAAAAAAAAGAGTAAACCCAAATGGGTGAAATATAAAGTAAGAAAAAGCCAGTGGGGAGGTACATAAGTAAATATCTTTTGCTTTGAATAAAGACATCAGACCAGTACTAAAGATTTGAAAGTAATACATTGAAAGATTAAGACTTCAGAAAATTAGAAATGATTTCAAAAAGGTAAGCTAGAAAGACAGAAGACTAAATTCTCACAATGACTATATAAGTGCTTTTGCCTACCCCAAGATACCAAGAGGTACAGACAGAAAAGCAGCAGTGACAACCAAGCAGCAAGGTTATGAGAAGCACCAGAACACCGAGGTCAGTATAGCAAACCTGCACACAGCTCTGTTCCAAAGCTTCAGACCAGTACCTTGCTTTCCAAATTGAACTTAATGCATTGCCTACTACACAGCAATGAAAAATTGATTACTCAAGTTCAAAACCATTACTCTTTACCTGACGCCTTATCTTATACAAGAAAGAGACACAGCCAAAAACCCATCTGAAACTGCCACATACACTGAGCTCCAGAATTTACAGCAGCTCCCCTCCTAACTCCCTAGGCACGAAAAGACCAACCCAGGGTATATGCTCACAGCTTCCCCCATATCTTTTAAACAAAAGTAACACACATGAATGAAAGCTAATTAACTGTTGGAGCTTGCCTGCTCAAGCATGTCACTGTGTTCACTATTTCTTCTATTCCTTAGCACTCTACATCTTAACTATACACAATCATACATAGCTACAGAACTGAAACATTTAAAGAAAACAAACAAGGAATAATTGGGCCTTTGTTAAGTGCATATCTACCATTACAGTAATATATACCCAACTCAGAAAACAAATTATCTCCAAACTAAATCGAGAAAACCTGGAAGCATGGAGAGTAGCTTCCTACCCTACTCTTCAGCAATAGCTTCAGAGAGCTTTCAAAAAGCTGCCCTACACACTTCCTAAACCAATCAGTTGAATTACTCCAGACACACAGGTACAGAGCAGAGCCTGGCAAGCAAAACAGCATTCATACTTTCACCAGTAGCGATGAGAGAACTCTGAACACAACTACAGACCTTAAATTCCCAGGCAGACTTTGTACTTTGCACAGTAAGTGCTGTCTCCTCCCTCTCCCCTCAGCCAACAATAGCACTGCCATTAGGTATACTGCTCTGTATCCAGGTACCAGCTAGACTTTTGGCAAAGCAAACAATTACCTACCGTTTTCTCACTGCAAGGCAAAGTCTTCTCGGCAGCAGAAAAGCAATTAGAAAGTTTCCAGAGCCATGGTTTAACATCATTCTCTTGTCGCTGAAGCCATCCAAAAGATTTATTGCATAGGTTCTCTGTCCTGTTTCCTTCCATCATACAGCCACACAAAATGGTTCAACATTCTTTCATCCCCCCTTCCTTTCATTCTTTCCACCTGCTAAAGAAAAAAATGCATGCTTTAAAATAATTTTAAGGTAAGAAAGACAAAACCATGGTGGTCTTACAAATTCCACTATTACTAGATAACTAATCCTACATTATTTATGTTAAATTTAATTATGCATGGGACACAGCTTTGACTGGCTACATCAGCCTTCCTGTTTACTACAGAAATACTCCTTGTGCTCTGCAATACAGCTAAGGCAGTCTGAAAAGACAGCTGTTTGGGCCCATGGCATCACCTACGGAGTCCCAGAAAGGCATTACCGCTGACCTGAAATCATCCCTAGAAACCTTCATTGCACTCTCCTAGAAAGAGGAGCTGGGGTGAGTTTTCAAGAACAGCTGATCAGTAAATACAAAATAGGCGTAACTGAACCCAGCTGTAGAAATTGGAATGCATACTTATTGTTTTTCCATGGGTTTACAAAACTACCTACACCTATATTAAGCACACAACATTTAGTATTTAAACAGTTTTAAAAATCATTAAAATTATTTCCAAACACTTCTTGTAATCCTCAAGCTGTCCCATGGCACATCACATCACATCAATTTCCCCTTATGGAACCACAAAGAACTAAAACCCTTTGTTCAATGCCCAGCCACGCTCCACCAGAAAAATCAGGATTACCTTCCAGCTACGTGCTGCATTGATTAAACTACACTCGTGCAGTTCTTTGCATTTACTCTTAAACACAACAACCAGGGAATACATTCCATAATATTAAAGTCACCTCTAAGACCAAATTTGCCTCTAACATTGTTTTTAAGCAGAAAAACAAGTTTGACATTTCTATAAAGTAGATGTGTTTATTCACACAAACTGTAAGTTATGCTTCACGTTATTTTATACAACGTTATGTTGTGTAAAATACTGCGTCAAAAGACTTCATAAGCCTAGAGGGGACTACTTTCAAAAACATCTTGTGACACTCAGTAGATCCGTTCTGTTTACGAAATAAAGTGACAACAAGGAACCAAAACCACCCCAAAACCCAGGAGTTACGTCAGCTTGCCGTGCCCGCCCCCGGCCCGAACGCCCAGGTGGCAAACGGGCGCCGTCCCCTCAGCACCCCCCAGGCCGTTTGGCGGCCTCACACGGAGTGGGGGCAGCTGCCGCCCGCCAGGGCCCCGTCCCCGTCCCCACCGGGCCGCGCCGTTCCGCCGAGGCCTCCCCACCGCCGCGGGCAGCCCCCAGCGAACGGGAGCGGCGGGGCCGTTCCTCCCAGCCCCCTTTTCCCCTGCCCGGCCTCACCTGAGCCGCCCCCGGCCCTCACATGGCGCCGCCGCCCGCCCGCCCCTTTGTTGGCCGCCCCCCTCCCCGCCGCCGCCGAGCGCCGGAAAGCAGGGCCCTGCCGCACAGCGCCACTGTCGTAACGCACCGCTCCCCCCTCCCCTCCCGCCGGGCCGCGCTGGGCCGGGGCGGGCTTTAAATGGGGCGGGGCGGGCCCCAGGGGCTGCCTCAGGGCGAGGGCGGCCCCTCACAGAATCCTAGAGTCATTAGGGTTGGAAAAGACTTGCGAGATCATGTGGTCCAGCCATCCCCCTGCCACCAATGTCACCCGCTAAACCACGTCCCTCAGCACCGCGTCCAACCTTTCCTTGAACACCCCCAGGGACGGTGACTCCCCCACCTCCCTGGGCAACCTGTTCCAGTACCTGACAGCTCTTTCTGAGCAGAAATGTCTCCTCATTTCTAGGCTGAACCTCCCCTGGCACAACTTGAGGCCGTTCCCTCTAGTCCTGTCACTGATTACCTGTGAGAAGAGGCCGACCCCCAGCTCCCCCCACCTTCCTTCCAGGCAGTTGTGGAGAGCAATAAGGTCTTCCCTGAGCCTCCTCCAGACCAAACACCCCCAGCTCCCTGAGCCGCTCCTCACAGGACTTGTGTTCCAGGCCCTTCACCAGCTTCGTAGCCCTTCTCTGGACATGCTCCAGGGCCTCGATGTCCTTCTTGTAGTGAGGGGCCCTCAGCCCAGGGAGAGCCTCGCCCTGCTGGCAGCATGTGAGGAAGTACAAGAGTCAAGCTGCATGCTTAGAGATTATCATTTTTCAACACTTTGTGCCAAATTTAGGTGTTCACTTACAACTTTCTCACGCACACACAAAAAATATGGTAGGCTGCAAAGGACGGATAGTTTTAGTCGATTAGAGCTTGTTCCCTTCAAGAAAGTATAGTCCAAACCCTGAGGACAGCAGTTAGGTGTCAGTTTGTATATTGTAATCCAAGTATCTGACCCTTCTGTACTGTCCTTCTTGGGGTCACTTTGGGCATCTTTAGCTGCATATAAAGAAACTTCCCAGGCAGAATATATATGTTTTAAAAATGTAAAGCAAGTACTAGCTAAAAAAAACTACAGCAAGTTGCTAACAAGCCACTGGATAGGCATTAGTGTGTTCCCCACACCCTGATAAAACACCTGAAGTCTGCTGGCCACTCCTTGAGCTACCAGCAGTCTTTGTCTCAACAATCCTACTTTATCTGTAATTTTACTTTTCTCTCCACAGACACAGCCCTGTCTCACAGTGTAGCAGTTCCCTTACAACTGAGCATTCCCTCAGAAGGCCGGGACAAAGTCATGCTGCAGATCCGTACCATCCAGGCTGGGCCTTGCTTCTTGGCATGCAGGTAGCTGAGCCTCTCGAGGTGGGGTAGGTAAAGAGCAGGGTGAGGGGCCTCTCTCTGATGGCCCGGTATCTTTTAATCATAAGTGACATCATGGTGTTTGGCTAGGTCATCATTTTATCTTCACCTTTGCCTAATGGGCTGCAGTCACCACCAGGGTTAAGAGTCTTAGTGACAATGCTTGTATCCAAATCCCATCTTGGCCCTGCTACCATCATTCGCTCAGGATGTAATGCTGCTGGTGTCAAAATCTTGAGCGGTGTTGTATTTTGCTTTGCTGAGCAAGGCAGTGCTATTAATGAGCATTTGACAGCTTCAAGGTATCTAAAGGGTTTTAAAGCAGTGATATGCAAATCCAATTTTACAGACTGCAGAAAATTATGTAACATCTTTAAATACATGGAAATAGGTTTCACTGGTGTTAAATACTTACTCTTCTGTGACAGAACTATTTGAATTTGTGTATGGAGTTCTAGTACCTATGTTTGTCATATCTTGTTACGAGTATCAGTAATCCTCAAAAACATAACTAGTTTGTAATGACAGTTGGGGGTCAGCTCCTGCTCCGTCCATAGAGCACGTGGTTCTGTGGTCAATGACTTAATTCTTGCTGCAAAGCCAAGCTCTTTCTTCTGACTTCTACTAATGAATGTTCCAGCCAATAGGCTACTTCTTATTGTATATATTGTGCACTGTATATAGCGACAAGCTACACTATTAGCTGAAGGTGCTGTAATTAGATCTATGGTCTCCTATGTTCATTATCCATTTGATTTCCTAGTCTCCCTTTTCCTTTTAGCAACCAAGACTCATATTTATCATAAAAAAACATTTTTTAAGCAGCAGCTGCAGAACAGCTGCCATGATATCCTCTATCAGTCTGTTGTGGTTTAACTATTTAGGTTGCCTTTTTAATGCTTGTGTTCTACTTTGGTAGCTATGGATGTCTACCATTATTTTTATGTTATAGATGTTGGATTTAACATCACTGAATTTTATCAGTTAAAATTGTGCACAAGAGGGTTAAATTTTGGAAATATTAAACATCATTTTTAAGCTTCAGTTGCTAGGCTGTAGGGTCAGAGAGGTGGCTTTGTCTTTGGCTGTAAGACAAGCAGGATATATCCTGAGAATGACTTGCATAATTAATTTTGTATTGTTTTAATTGACAGAACATAAAGCAATATTGAAAGGTTGAGATAAAAGTGAAACAAATATGGACAGTATTTCATTATTTTTATGTCAGATCACTTTTAAAAAGGATATTTTTTTCAAATGTATTTGCCAAAATAAGAAAACAGCATGCTACTCTGACTTCCTTGCTCCAGAGCTCACACCAGACTGCTCTGAAATACTAGTTTTTCCATAAGAAGCCTATTGCCAAAAGATAATATTATGCAATGTTACCATAACTTATAACATGTACATTTTTGCTCAGTTTGCTTTCATGGAAGTCTCAGTGTAGCATTCTCATCAAAATAACCAGCAACAAATCTAGCACTGCAAAAACTGCCTGTTATTAATTATTCATCAGCAGAATAAAAATAAATGCAGAAAATCTTTTTTTTTTCTTCTCTGCTAATTTTGAAACAGGAAAATGTTCTCATGCTTCTTGCAAATAAGGCAGTGGATAGTAATTACAGAAACATTTTTATTAATATTTATTGCACTTGTACAGCAGCACCTCTGAGCCTTTGGCACCTGTCAGGCTGCTGTTCCGCTGTTTTGGAATTGGATGAGAGGCTAAACAGCTTCCTCTGAAATGTCAGAGATTTCGCTGTGCTTTACAAGCATATGAGATGACAACTATCAAAAATGTTCAGGTACACTTTTGATATCATCTGTATACACATGCTATCCTGAAATAATTGTTCAAAGAATTGAAGTGAACTGTCATTTGTCCCTAATTTGTGAACAATGTATGAATTTTCAAATTACTAGGGATGTACTGTAATGGCATGTCGTTTATTTTCTGTAACCTGCCCACTTAAATCTTTCTTGAGCAACGACAGAACTGCAAATTACTATTAACCCATTTTTAAGTACATAATTTAGTTTTCTATTAATAATTTTATAATATTTTGTCACTATTTACTTCTTCTGAACAAATGACCTCAAAATACAGTTATTTGGCTGAATATCTGTCCTGAGAGTATAATTATTTTGCTCACCCTGTTCAACTGAAGTCATCATAGCTATGGCTGGATTTCTCTTATAAGAATATTCTGATAGAAAAGCACAAATACTCTCTGTTACAGTCCCAGCCTTCTTCTGCAGAGTCGCTGGGAGAGGCTTACCCGCTTGCAGCCCACCCAATTAAGTCTTTGTGGGTTTGGGCTCTGCTCCAGGCCAGGCGGTGCATCTCTGAGGTAAGCGAGATGGGCTCAGGGCCCCAGTGCATGGGTGCCTGTCATCCAGCAGTTTGTAAAACGTGCTGCACGTGTGTCAAGCGATACTCAGTGACATATGGGCAGATGTATGTGGGCTGGCGTATCTAGGCGCACGCGATAATTTGTGCTTTTGTTTTGACTCAGGAAGCAAATACCAGGCACGCCTCATGACCAAGTGTTTGTGCATGCTGTTGGGTAGGAACACACCTGGGGCATACCTCAGGCCCCTTCACAGTGACCCTGGGCAGCAAGGGCATGACAAACCATTTATCAGCTGCACCAAGGTTTAACTTGGCCCTATTTGTGGGTGCCCTGAGGTTTAACTTGGCCTCATTGTTTGTAGGTGCCCCGTTCCCACTGTGGGTGTGAGGCTTGTGAGGGTGCTTTCTGGGATGGTGACGCCACGGCGAGGTGACAGGTGAGTGCAGGCAGCTAGCGTTCGGTAGCACACTTTGTCCTCATCATGCTGACTGCTCATCAGTCATAAAAGTCGTGCTGGCTGCAGCGACAGTCGGTCTCATTAGTCAGCCATACAAAGGGGTTTGGTGTAAAAATGTTGTGCTTGTGTTAGATGTTTACAGAACCACCTCACTGCTGGCTCTTTCAGGAGAGCCTTTGGAATAATAATAATAAAATAAATTTTAAAAGTACAACTTTCCCTTTTTTAGAGCATTTCAAAGGAAAAGACCTACCTTTTGCCACCACCCCCTTACCCCCGGCTGACGGGCCGCCCCTGAGGGGCCGCCCCTGAGGGGACACGGCCCCGCCCCGTCCCTGTTTGAAAGTAACGAAAAGTTCCCGAACGCTCCGCGGGCCGCGCTCTGGCGCTGCCGATTGGCGGAGCCCTGCGGCGCACGTGACCTCCAGCCAATGGGAGCCCGGGAGCGGGGGTGGCCGCGGTGAGGAGCGAGCCCCGTCCTCGGGGGAGCTCCCTGAGGTGGCCGTGAGGGGCTCCTGACGTTGGGCGCTGCCTGCTCTTGGCTGGGTTCGACGTCCGGGGCTCTGCAGCTGGGTTCGTACCGCCCGGGGTAACCGGGCGCCCTAGAACTGCCCTCACAAATCCCGCAGCTGGACTGCGGGGGAACGGCCCCCGCCAAGCCCGTACATGCGGTGAGCCGGGCTCTGGGGGCCTCTGCCCGCTCTGCCCTCGGTTTGCTTTTGTGCTGCTCGAACAACAGAGGGAGGGCGGTGCGCTGTGAGGAGAGTCTTGCGGGAGTGTTTTAAGGAGACTTGGTTTTTCGTGCGATGGGAAAGCTGCTTCTCGGGAGCAATGAGCTTTTTTGTTTGTTCTTACAGTTTGGAGAAGTGGCAAAGAAGAGCTTCGTCCCTGGCATGGATAATTCAGCAGCGCTAATGGTAGTCTTTCACCTTTACCTAGTTTCTTTCCTATCTTCTCCTTTCTCTTTTTTGTTAAAGTAGGATGTGATCAGGCTCCAGCCACAGCTATAAAGATAGGTCAGTGCTATTCACTGAGTTAGTGCTCCTTTGTATCGCATGTATTTGGTATGCAGGGGTTGTTCCGTGTCCTTTATTCTAGGACCAAACCAGCCTCTAAGTTGGGGTCTTTGTGATCTTGATGAACTGGGACTCTGATTCCTGAACTGAAATTCCTTCAGTAATGTTACTTGTGTGGCTTTCCTTTTTTTAATTCTTGTTTTTCCCTGAAGAAACTTGCAATTTTGCTGTCACTTATATGAAATAATTTCCTGCAACAATTACGCTGTGGTGTTTTTCTCATTGCAGAAGTCCCTTCCCCACCCATGAACACTTCACTTCCTGCATGCTGTAGAGATTTTGTAATGTCTGTGACCAGCACTTGTGATGCTTTTACGCAGGAAGTCTGGCCAGATGTTTTTTCTGGCTTTGTGTGTGAAAACAAGTAAGGGACAGCCAGCGTGTGCATTCTGTAGCCTGTGACTTTCACTTGTTTTTTTCACGTTTACTGTGTTTAACAAAATATTGCTAAAACCTCTTTCGCACAAACACACACCCTTCCCATATCACAGTGATCCTAAATAATGGAAAGTTCCTAACTGATTTTATTAATTACTTCCAAGGCATTTTGCATGCTGGCTCCAAGCTGTTAAAAATCAAGTAGAGAAAGTAGTTGTGTGTGTGAGAGGGAAATCAAATCCTATTCTTTCTACTGTCACTTTGGAAAAATTTGTGTGTTTTGATTTTATGATTTTTTTCTTCTTTTTTAATGGTCTCTAACACTTTGTCTGAAACTTAGACTTTTTCTTTTTAGATTCAGTTTGTGTCTTGTATCTTTGATAAGTTCGAAAATCCCTGTAAGGTAAAATACAGTGCAGGTGTACAGGGAATCTAATATGTCTTCCTTGGATGTTGAAGACAAAAAACTATATGCCTGTGGCATGGGAAGGTAGTGAAAGGATCTCTGCTATGCTAGGTTGTCTCTGGAATAAATACAGGTCCCCCAGTCTTCCAGGCATTCACAGTTCAGCAGTCAACTTTAAACACCAAGTACTCTTTAGTAATGATAACCATGAAGCAGTGTGTTCTTAATGGCTGACATCCTGAGTGGGTCCCTAATCTCTGGATTGTACAGACACAATTAGCAGATGTTGTGGGCAGCGTCTTTATGTTTCTCTGAAATTATCAAGGTTCTGTGGACCTTTTATAAAATTTATGACTCAGTGGAAGTCCTTTTGTCTGTGACCCGTGCAATCTTATGAAACATGAAGTAGCACATTCTTTTAGTTCTTCTAAGGTGCAGCGTAAAAAGACAACTGAGGGCCAGATATAAGCATATCCAAGCCTTTCAGGCCAACGGGAGCTGTCTGTTGGTTGCAGAGCTTTTGGTTCCCAGGGACTGTCTGAAAGCTTTCAGGTACCCATCTTGCACTTCTTCATTTTGTTGGATTTCTTTCTGTTGACTGTCTGAACACAGGTATGGTATTTATTAGTATGCTTGCACTGGTCAGAAGAAATCCTCTTTGGAGGCTTCTGAAGTATATCTTGGTTTGTGTAACAAAGTCAGGCGTATCCTAGATGGTGTCTCTGTTTTTAAAGAAATGCAGAAATTTCCTGTTGTATGAGTGGTGAGAATTAATGACCCAGAAGGATCTCTGGCGTGCTCTTCTAGGCGGTGGTTTGACCGCAGTAGTGGGTGCTGGTTCTTCTGGGTTTCTTCTTGCACCTGCATTGCTTCTTTGTCTGAATCTCCGTCCTGTCCCTGGTCTGTGAAAAACACAATTTTCTTCTTAGCAAGTATTCTGCAAGGGTTGGTGAGTGTCTGCAGTGCCTTGAACATAAGACACGCTCATTAACTTCAAAGGCACTTTCAGTTCACTTAAAAATGGAGTAGATGTGTAGTGAACTGTCCTAGGTAAAGAATGTTAATTGTGCTTCGTCTCGCTTTTTTTTTCTTTTTAGAAGGCAAGGATACTATTTAGAAAATCACTCCTTACTCATCCCCACCCCCATGGCATACTTCTAAAAACATATACAAGTAGCAGAAATAGCATCAGCCTTGAGAATTTGTGCTGGAAGGTTTTCTTTCTTAGAAAGAAGAGATTTTAGCTTTGTCTAATTGATGTTCTGAGTCAAGAAACAGAATTAAAAAACTAAATTAGTAACTTTCTCTCACCTTCTAACTCCCATTCTAAACAACAATGTAAATTCCACGAGTGTGGTACTGATACTGTGCATCAAGGTGTTTGGGCACAGTCCACTTAGCTGTGACAGCCACTTGTTTTTTGCTCAATAGCCTTCTGAAAATCATCTGAGCTGTGAAAATGACTTGTGCTTTCCAGCACTGCTTGGATTTATAGGAACTGGATTTTAGATCCCTAGACTTTTTTGAGTATTTGCTACTGTCCTCTATAGTAGAGGTAAGAACTAAAGTTTGGTTGTTAATCCTGGTTAAACCAGGTGGTTTTGCCCAGCAGAGTGTGATGATTTATGATTATAACTTCTTTTTAGTTTTGTAGATGTGGAGTGGATGTACATTTTCTTCAGCTATGACATACTGCTCAGGTCTGCTTCAGCACTTGCTGAGTGTCATAAATAAGAGCAGACAAGAGGATTGATATCTAAATGATTTCTGAAGTATTTGGCTATTTCCCCTGTTCCCCCTTTATGCTATCAGAATTACCTCAAAAAAGCATTCTGTGTAATACATGTAGAGCTAAGACTTGACAGAAGGGCTGTGTTTCCTCAGCCCCAAGAATTTCAGTAGTTTTGACAACACTGTTGCCATGGGCCGTTTGACTCCACCTTTATTTACTGCCTTTGCTCTATTGAGGGGTTTTATTAACTTGATAATGGCTGTGTGGAATCCTTGCCTCGCCCAGGGCTGCTCATGGCAGGTTATCCAGAGCTTTGGGTCTGATGTTTTTCCAGTGTCAAGACTAACTCCTATAAAGTGACATTTGCTAGCGACCTGCCTATTAGAGTGCATCATACGGCTCAGAGGGCATTTATTTAATTGTAGCATCTGCTTAAGTCTTCAAGCCGGAGTCACCAACTTAAGGTTCTTGATTTCCATGTGACTTTCTCATGTGCCATTCCTGTTTGGGACATGTGTCTGGGTTTATGGTGGCATAGGGACTGCTGGGCGGTCTGGGTTGCTGCAATTTGTCTGCACACTTAGTCCAACCACGTGCTTTCTCACTAGAGCCTCTGTGGAGCTCTTATGCCTCTTCCCTGGGGTTTTCTGGAGTTCCCTTCTCCCATGGCTCTCTGAGATATGCAGATACATTGTGACCCTCAGCTGTATCTGGGTTCTGATATTTCAGGTTTAAAATGGGGTAGTTTTGTCTATCTTGATTTAGGGAAAAGCTTTCTTGTATCCAGTGGTTATGTCCATAAGAAGCTTAGGCGCTTCTGGGAGTGTTACCACAGGAAACCTCAACCATGAGTACTTTCTCTGTGTCTCTTTGAAGTCTCTCTTTAATTTTGGGGTGTCTTTAGAGCTGTTGAACTCAAACTTAATTGCACTGTCTTTGGAGCTAAAGGTGTCTGAGATGTTGTCTCTTTCTCCTGTGTTCTGTGTGCATCTGCACAGCTGTAGCTCAAGTTTGAGGTTTGGTGTTCTGTGCTGCGTAATCAGAGGGTGGGGAAGATGCTTGCTGCTGGGATTGTGGCATGCAGCAACCTTGGGAGAACTGGGGAAAAGAACTTCATTATTCAGTAGAGATTTTCACTTTTTTTTATTACATCCAACAGACCACTGTCAAGACTCACCTTCAGTTCTGTCTTCAGGCATGCGCTGAGTTCCTGAGGGGGGCAGTGTACTGAGTTAGCTCACTGCATTAGCTCTTATGCTTGATCCTTTAATTTTCCAGGGCAAAAAATGAAACAGAAGTTGTAACTTTGAGGGCTTACTCACCATGGAAGACTCAGAACGCCATCACTTCAGCTCAGTAGAAGAGGAAACCAGATACTGGAAAGAGCTGGCTATGAAATACAAGCAGTGGTAAGGCAATGGCCTAGTTCCTCAGAGTTGTTTGATATGGTGCACAAGCACTGCATGCAAAGATAGAAATAGCCCCGCACAGGGAGGTGAACTCAAGGTAGCTCAGCTGTCTCGAGTGGCAACAAGAGCAAAGTAGTGGCACGTGCTTCTGCATGAGCTGCACCAGCCCAGAGTGCTTTGTGCTTATTTGAGCAGGGAATTTGTGCTGCTGTGGGACCACTGCTTTTGTCCCCTGGTCTGGTTTGAACGGGAATGCGTGTGCTGCACAGTCTCTGACTGCAGTCTGTGGGCAGCACAGGTGAATGTAAGTCACTGCAGGACCTTGTTGGGATGGTCCAGGCCATTGCAGAAGGATTCTGCTGTTTACCTTTTATATGTGGATCAAAACTAGTTTGGCAGCATGCAGATGGGAGAAGATCCCTGTCTGAGAACGGGCATGCTTTCCTCATTCCTTTAGCTCACTGTGTTGCTGTAAACGCAGTAGAGGGTGGAATAATTCAGCCTTTTTGATGCTGGTATTGGTGGATCCTTTCTTAGACCAGATGTCCAGACCTTTCAGTGCTGCTTACTTAGCTTGTAGAATTATTTCAACAGAATTTTCTTGAATATAAGAACAGACTTTCTTTTCCTTCTTTTACTTTTTCTCCCCTTTTACTGCTGATCAAAAATGGCATAGTTCCAATTTCCAAATAAGAAATTAGACTGAATAATAGGTTAAATATGAAGATGGAGTGGACAATGGACATCCTAAAGAGACTACATTTGTCCTGGTCACTTCTAGTGTAAAGACAGATGGGATTTTTTTTTCCTGTTTGTCTGTCTATTTACCGGTTTGCTATGGGGTGGCTTTCCAAGTTTGGGGAGGGGCGTTTGCAGATGGATGGGTTTTCCTGTTGAGTGTGTGTTGGAGAGGGACATAGAGCCTTCTGTGTTAGGTGGCAGTATCTTTTCATCCTTAAGTGTACAAGAGCTTGTTTTGATTCGTTGTGATGAGTTCTGCTGCTGGAATTGCCTTCTAGTGCTGAGAACACACAGGAGGAGCTGCGTGAATTCCAAGAAGGGAGTCGAGAGTATGAAGCTGAACTGGAGACTCAGCTGCAGCAAACAGAGTCCAGAAACAGAGACCTTCTGTCAGAAAACAATCGCCTGCGAATGGAGCTGGAGTCAGTTAAGGTAAGGGTGGTTGATGCTTCTAGTAGACACATCTCTGAGGCGTGAAGGTGAACGAGACAGGTGTATGCTGATTCAGCTTGCCTTGTGGGCAGAGGTCTATGGCATTATAAAGTGATTGAACAGCAAACTGCAAAAAATGTCTTGAAAAATGAAGAAACATCAATCTATTATCTGCTTTGAGAGTATTGGATACCTCAGTGATGTTCCTGAGTCCCTGTTTGCAGGTTGTGGCTATGTTTCCAGGATAGATTTGAGACAGGAGAAAACTGTTTACGGTGGAGTCAAGAGTAATGCTGTTGGCATTGTGCAAACAAATGATACTGCAGAAGAATGAAAACACAAACGTTACATCTGTGGTGTTCTATTACATAAAACTTAGCTGTTTTAAACCCTTTTTACGTAGTTGTGTGTAGTTATCCGGTGTTCCAGATAAACTTGGAAGCAGCAGCTAGTAAGTAACGCAGAACTGAGAGGAATGAAAGTTTCACTCTTGATTTTCGTTACCGATTCTGTCTGTAATCAGGGGCAGGATGGGGACACAGCTTATCCTCCTTATACTTAGTTAGTCTGGGGTGTGTGGGTGAAATAGTTGGCAAGCATTGATTTCCTTAATTATAAAACATAAGGGATACTAACTTACTGAGATGGAATGTCCTGCCAGGGAAAGGTAAGAAATAGTTACAGAGTTACCTAGAGTAGAAGACTGAAATGAGGCAGACACATCTCTTCAAAGATGCTGCTAGTCCCCTGTCCTCGCTGACGAGTTTAGGAAATACTACTAAACTAAACTTGAAGAAAAATTGTCATTGAAGTTGGTGTGCATTTTTCAAGCTTAATCTTGTTAGCATTTTACTTAAAGATGGTATAGTCACCCAGGAAATGTTACGCTCTTTTTAGGTCTAGGTCAGTATCTGTGGAAGCAAAGATTAATTTAATTACACTTCTCAGTTGTATGCAATAATGAGCTAATGGGAGTGAAGATATTTGTGTAAGTAATTAATCTGGGTGTATAGAGCTTTTTGTCTCAGCTGTTGTCTAAATTAGTGTCTGAAGTAAATATTCTTTAGCTCCAGATAAATGTCTTGTCTCCCAGCCTCAACTTAGTGATTTTTTTTTTACCCCCTCTTTTGGACAGCAAAAATTCCATGCTGTTTCATTGCATTTGTTCTTTTACACTGATCTTTGTTATTGTTTATTAGCACCTTAGCAGTATTATGCTCTGCTTGTAGTATGGAGTGTTGGTCTGCTCTGTTCCATGTAGCCACCCAAACTCAGGGAAGCTGATGAGTTTGGGGAGAAGCCATAGCAGTTCAATAAGCACCAGCAGTGCATTTGACTAAGAAGATCGTGGACTGTTTTCTTTTGCTGTAAGAGCTGAGAGAAGGGGGCAAAGAATGAGCTGAGGCAGTTGAGAATGAAAATAGCAGGAACTGACATAAAACTTCAAAAAGCAGTGAGTAGACCTATCTTGGAAAGCTAATCTTCACAGTAGATAACTTATTCCGTTAGATAGTTGGTAGATAAACATTCTGTTTGAAACAAACCCTTTAACAATTGGCTATTCATGCAGCCTTGAAGACTGCAGTAACAGCTTGCACTGAAGGAACAGAGGCTCCATTGATGGCCAGATCAGCTGATAGTTTATTACAATTGGCTGAAAACAAAGACTCAAACCTTGCAATCCTAGTCTTTTATTTGAATCAATTCAAGAGCAAAGCATTAAACTTGTGAAGCTATTGAATAGTGGTGTTAACTGAGCCCATCAAGGCTTGGTATCTGCATCCAGCCTAACAGGAGTGAACTTTGTAAGGCCCACACAGCTTGTTGCTTTGAGTTTACCAGCCTAATGAGCGTGCTTGCTATCCCCTCAGAAGCCAGAGTTCATGTTACCTGAAAATAAATGGAAATAATGTTTTGGAAGACTTGTTTAGAGAGCCTTGAAAAGCTAGCTGAAAGTACTCGACTTTAAGAGCCTCCAAGCTCTAAGAAGCAAGCATGCATGTATGCTTCAGAGATCAGGAATTATGGCAATGTGTCACCACACTGTAATCAAACAGGAATTTATTAATTCAGAATAGGTATCTCTTCCCTTCCTCCTCGTCTGCGCACTACATGCGCTAAAACAGCTCTCTTTACATAATCAGCTGTGCTAGGCTACTTGCCATGGTTTTCAAATTTCCCCCATGTGAATTTGTTTTCAGTGACTTCAAGTGTGTTAAATTCTAGACAGAAGCACTTGAGGAATGCTACTTACACAGTGATCTTGGAGCTTCACAGAAAAAAAACACTCTGGCATGTCAAAGTGATCTGATAGGAAGGTGGTGGAGTGTGAAGTGTTGTAGTAGATGGCGGCTGTGAAGCTTTTGCTGTCATATGATGTTTACTTCATATGGAGGCGATAGCAGGAGAGATGTATGCTGGCAAAGCTGTCTTCCTCCCCACTGGTGCCTCTTTTAAATGTACCCTTGTGTACCTGCTGTAAAGGACAGTTCGTTTTAGGGTCATGTCTGAAGTGTTGCGTAACTGCACCTTTAATGTTTATAAACAAGAGCTCTGAACCTGCTTGGGGCTAATAAAATCACAGAGGCAGTGGAGAACCCTGCTGGTTCCATAGCAGTACATAAATGTACTAACACTTTTTCATTGTCATTTAGGGTCATAAGTTCTGCTTGACTCTTGCTTAGACTTGAAAATAAGTGGCTTCTTTCAGCTTCTTTAGCATAGTCATTTGTGCATTGCTAAAGCTCTTGGGGGCTCAGAAATTACTGTCTTGTTCAGAGTTGCACACAGATCCACTTGGCTCCAGGTTGTCATCGGTGTTCTTCCCATTCCACCGAAGCAGATCGTAGAGGCGATGGCGCGCTTATAGTCTTCTTGCAGACAATCTCACTAGCCAGTGCACTTGCCTGGCAAGTCCTGTAGATCCTTCCTCTCTGTGGCATTACTGGGTGCTGTTGTTGAAGGGGATGCTGTCTCTTGGGCCTCTGCATTGTGGTTGTCACCTGCACCTTAAAACAGTGAGGCTAAGACTTGCCTTTCCAGCTACTGCCTTCTTACTTCCAGGCTGCAGGCTGCTGTGTGGTAGGGGAGATCAAGAGCTCTGTGCTGTTGCCTGTTGAGCCACCCACCTGCAATGGGCAGGACCCAGGCATGCTGGTTTGTCTTGTTTTTGAGCAGAGCACTGCACATGTGAACAAAACAGTTGCTGTTTTAAGCCTTTTCCTCAGAAAAAGGGTAAAAGCTGTCTGTGTGTAGGAGTATGTGTTTATTGCAACTTTGTGAATGGAGGACAGGTGGGGAGCACATGGGAGAACTGTCTGGGAGAGCAGGGAACAGCTCTGGGCTGTGGAGGTCGGAAGCTGCTTGCTCTCCAGCACAGTCACTTGATAAGGAGTTACAGGAAGAGCTCTTGTCTGCTGGCAGCCCAGAAGTATGTAAGCAATTGGCTTTGTTGGCATTTTACTGTATGTAAGCTGATGTTTCTCAGAAAACTTCACAGGATTTATGTCTATCTTTAAAGGCTTTAAGACAATGCCAAGTCTCTGATGCGCTGTTTGATTTTTCCTTCTTTAGGAAAAGATTGAAATACAGCATTCAGAAGGGTACAGGCAAATCTCTGCACTGGAAGATGACCTGGCACAAACAAAAGCTATTAAAGATCAACTTCAGAAGTACATTCGAGAACTCGAGCAAGCGAATGACGACTTGGAAAGAGCAAAAAGGTGAGCAGTCTTCTGTGTTTTCTTCTTCCACCTCAGTTCTGTCCTGTGAGTATGGTGGCCCTGAGTAATTTATGTTGCGCTTGTTAGCACTGCCATTCTGAACTTGGTGATGGTTGTGATGAAGATGCTTGTGACAGATGGGAAATTAGATTTTTTTTTTCCCCTGTCCAATCCCCCAACTCTACTATTTCATATCTTACAAGCTAAAATTAAAACAAATAAAAGCAACCCTAACCCAAAAGATTCTCCCTTTCCTTCTGGGAGAGGGAGTTCCTATATGTGCTTGAAGGGTCTGACACGTGTATTTTCTTTCAGAGCCACTATAATGTCTCTGGAAGATTTTGAACAGCGTTTAAACCAGGCTATCGAAAGAAATGCTTTTCTGGAAAGCGAGCTGGATGAGAAGGAAAACCTTCTGGAGTCTGTGCAACGCCTAAAAGATGAAGCTAGAGGTTAGACAGCAGTTTACTCGTACCTCTGCTTTTCTCCCCTCCTGACTCATACCTGTTCAGTCTCTTCATATATCTTAGAGTTTGGCTTTTACATTTGCATCTTCTAAATCTGCAATATGAAATGGTGAAGCTTCAAGACTGTCTACTCCTCTCCTGTTGACCTTGTTCCAGAGTAGCTTACAGGAGCTAGAGTCTGTTTTAACGTTCTCAGCCTTCTCCTAGTCTGTGGTGATGGGTCTCTGATGCAATGTGCTGTTTAACTTCCTGTAATCTGTGAAGGTCAGCTTTAGTAACCAGTGGTGTCTGTTGTTCCCTGGCCCGTGAAAAGTGGAGTTAACGACTAATGGGACTGTAAAACAGGAGGGCTCTGGCTGGCTTCCAGTTACTTTGAATAGTCTCATGAACTAGCTTCTTGATTTGTCAGTGTGACTGGGTAAGAAGATGAGAGAGACCGTGCAGCTATGGAGCTAGAAAAAACACTTCCAGCTCTGCTCCGATTCTGTGCCCTTGGGTGGTTTCTGTAAGCTATAGCCAGGCTGTCAGACAGGAGTGCTCTGTCCCTGGGTTAGATAATGGTGTGGTTTCCACTCAGCCTCAGCTCAGGATTCCTTGATGTGGAAACCCAAGTGGGAGGGAAAACAGTGCATTAGGTAGGAGTATCTGGATCTCTTCCCGGTAGGGAGCTGGGATGTAGCCAGGATATTCCAAGTTGCAGAGCCTCAGTCTTGATGTGACTTCATGTACTGGTCTGTAACGTTTGGATGCGTGTTAATTCCCTGCCTCAGGGGAAGCCTTGTGAAATGGTATAAACTTAAAGCCAAATAGCAACTTGAACTAACACAACAAAACCAACTTGAGCTGTAATGCTAGATAAGCCTTAGTGTTCATCCAGAGTTTGAGTATGTGCCTGGAGTAATCATTACAAGGATAAAGGATTTTGTTCCCCTGGTGAAAGTGAAGTACAGCTCTCATCTGCTTTTTATCTTGGCAAATATCAATTCCAAAGGCTTTGTTTGTGTTGCTTCCGTCATAGATCTACGACAAGAGCTTGCAGTGCAGCAGAAACAGGAGAAACCCAAAACACCAATGCAAACTACCCTGGAAACAGAACGAACAGACACTGCAGTTCAAGCATCCTTATCTGTGCCTTCAACTCCCTCGGTGCACCGGGCACCTGGCATCAACATGTCCACCCCTGTGACGTTTAGGAGAGGTGCGTGATGGAACTGGTACAGAAATACCATGTGATACCCTTGTTTTCACCATAGGTTCTGGCTGCAGGAGGAATGAGAAAGCAGAATTACAGTTGAGTGTTTCAGTGAAATCCACCTAAATCTAGTTACTGTGATTTCAGCATTCACTGACCCCAATTCTGGGGGTGTATTCGTAGGTTATTCATCTCCATTTGATGTGAATTGCCCAGTGATAATCGTAAGGGACAAGACGAGCTGTTGAGACTCTATTTGTTCACAACTGTTCCAGAGACACTGGGCTAATTTAGGAGAAGGATTTTTAAAACTTCATCATGATCTTTAATGCTACGCTCCTGTTACTTGAACTGGCTTCTCTATGAGCGTAGGTTTCCTTTGAGACAGGTTTTCTTCCTACTCTGGAACAGTAGGGAACAGTAGGACACTGGCAAGTCATCCTAACTGACTGTACTAAATGATCAATAGAATCAGTTACTTATTTTTTATGAGTGCTGATTATATTAATATTCTAATCCTCCAACATTAGCTTCCGTATTCTGTTTACTTAAAAAGTGAGAAATTGATGTAATTGTGTTTGTGCATAAAATGCAAGGAGTTGCAGGGTCATGTGCTGGTGTCTTGATATTACAGCTCTGAGTGTTAATCAAGTTTGTAGCTTTTGGTACTCTTAACCTGAAACTGTGTTTTGTGTGAGAGAAATTGCACTTGTGTAAAAAAGGATTCAAAAGTTTTTAGTGAAATGACATTATGGTTCTCTCTGAGAACGCATCCCCCTGGTCCTACGGCAGCAATAAAGATGTACAACAGGTCTCTAGAAATCTAAGCCATGACGTATGTGGAGACTTCAGCTTAGGCCTGTGTAACTGGAGCTGTCTCAGGGAGGCAGTGCGTTGTATTTCTAATGCACACAAAAGATCTGGAGGTCAGATACAAAAAAGTAAAAGGAAGATATTGATGTTTCATTTGCTCTGTATGACTATGTCAAAACTTTTTTTTTAAATACCGGGTAATGTATCATTCTTTATCCTGCTCTGCAGGTTTTGAGGACAGTTACTGTGCAACCCCTCTCACACCTGCTGCCAGAATATCTGCACTTAACATCGTGGGAGACTTGCTACGGAAAGTAGGGGTGAGTGATTACTTGTTAGCAAATGTTCTTGGAAGGACAGAGTTGTTGGAAACTGCAGCCAGCAGTAAGTATCTGCAGTGCCCAGAAGAGACTGGAAAGACTATTTCAGCTGCCAGGTTAGCTAAGCAAGGCCTTGAAGTTGGTCTGGACTCTGTATATTTCTAAGGAACCCCATACAAAGATAGGGCCCGTCTCTGCTTTTCTGAGATCTTGCCCCCATGTGGAGTCCTGACCTTTCTTCCTCTCCAAATTTCTGAAAGAGTATGTGCAGAAAGAACAGGCTGACATGAGTAAATGAAGAGATCATCTACTCCCATGAAGGGCAGAGAAGAAAGCAGGCTGGTGCCTGCTGTCCAGAGGGCTTCCAGTAAAGTTTTCATTAAGGCTCGAGTAGTGTTTTGAGCAGGGCCTAATGCCATGTTGAGCTGTAGTTCAACATGTCAGGTAGTGCTGATGCTGGGAAAGTTATGCCATGACTTCCTTTTGTCTTTTCCCTTGTGCCCTAGTGCTGTGTTAGCGCAAGCATTTATATGCCTTTTGATGGGCTGACTTCCAGAAATGATGGAGTTGAAAAATAACCCAGCAGGGGTTATTTTATAATCGTTTATAATCCTAAACCTCCCCTACAGAAACAGATTCAGTTTTCCTGGGATGTTTGAGATGATCGGCTTTACCTCAAAAATTCAGAACTCATGGCTTTGGAGTAAAAAAATCATCATTTTCTTCTACTAGACAACTCATTTTTAAAGCAAACTAAAAAAAAAAAAAAAAAAACCAACAACACAATGTTCTGAAAGATATCTGACACATTACCTGTGTTTGCATCAGGCTTTGGAGTCCAAACTTGCCTCTTGCCGAAACTTTGTGTATGACCAGTCTCCAAACAGAACCACAGTGTCTATGTACATGAACAGAGATGTCCTTGAAACGCGCCTGAGTCCTCACCAGCCTCTGTGCGATACAGGGTTAGTACTGTTCTCCAATGTTGTGTCTTAGTGAGAACTCTGTGACAGGTACTGTTCTATTTCTTATTGAACGTTTGGTTTGGTGGAACCAGTTTTGTTTTCAAAAGGTAGGAAACTTGTTTATTTAAGATTGATTGAATGCTTCAGATCAGTTTAAAATTTGTAATCGATAGCTGTTGAAATCTGAAAGCTAGCTGTGATCAAGTTTTGAAAAACAAATTCAAAGCAAATGTAATACACTTATTATAAATCCAGTGTTTAAGTGTGAGGAAAGTACAACAGAGGGAGCTCCTGCTTATTGTCTCAATTTCGTTTGTTTTATGTTCTTGTATGGTGATGCCTCAGGAATGTTGTGGCATGTGGGGACTTCCCTTGTCAAAGTTGAGATTCTCATTTATGGAAGAACTTGGGGGGGGGAATAATGAATCACCCCAATCAGAATGCTTTATGCTTGCTAAGATGTGTTTCCAGGGAGCAGTTGACAAAAGTAGTTATCTGAGGCAACTTGTAAATTTTTCCAGGTGCTTGAACTGGTTGCCTTTTTGTTTTAAATGCAATATCCTTGCTGATTTTTCTTCATGCAAGTTGCCTGCTTAGGCCATGCCAGTCTTGTACTGCATATTCTTTAGATTCTGTGTAAACCAAGTGGTTATAATATGGTTCCAGATGCAGCTATTCAACTGGACCTTTGCTCTGGGAGTACTGGTTTGTCCTGCTACCCAGTGTCCAAAGTTGTCAGGTGAAAGGAGTGTTCCATATTGTACTTGCTATTGCTAGAGAAACCTCATTAAAGCTCCTACAAGAAAGCCTCAAGGGCCATATGTTTGCATGATTACATACATGCTGACTATACCTCTACTGCTGTAATGCTAGAACTGAAATTCCAACACCTGTAAAAAATAGCTTCTCACTACTCAGAGGGAAATAGAACCTTGTTTTACAGTGGAAACTCAGCCTGGTTAAGTGACGGGCTCACTAAGTGTGCAAAGTGGTTTTTAATCTGCTGGCTTTTCAGGCTGAGTGGTGTACTCTTGTAGCAACCAGTTATTCTGATAAAATTAGTAAAACTGAGCAAGAAATGTACGAACTTGTGTTTTGTATTTGCAGGTTAGTGAAACGTCTGGAGTTTGGGACACGGCCTTCAAATATTCCAGGACCAATAAGCCATCCTTCACAAAGTGTTGTCAAGATGCTGCTATGAAAAGGCTGCGTGGTTTTGGAAAAGGGAAAAAATATATGAAACTTTAGTTTTAAAGAGATATCAATGAGCAATCAGTTAGCAGCATAAGGGTAGGTGAGGACTGAATAAGAAGCTGCAATTGGCAAGGGCCTCTCGTGGCCTTACCCATCTGGCTTCTTTGCTGAGTTCTGTGGGCAGTGTGATGAAGCAATGCTGCCTAGCAGCACAGGACTTTAAATTGCTTCCTATGTCAGCTGCTGTAAGTAACTCCTTGAAAGTTGTTTCTTTGACACAGTCAGTCAAAGCTATTGTCCTTTTGTCTCCAACAGGCAGTATTCCCTATGCAGCTCCTCAGGCTTTGGCTTTTGGTATTGAATTCTGACTGTGTCAAGTTTTTATTATGGGTGTTGTGTACTGCAGTCACCTGAGTTAGGGGAGTGGTTTTAGGTAGAGACAGGTGTATTTCTGTGGGGAAGCTGCTCAGTTGTTCGTGGGATGTTTGCTGGTCAGAATCATGCTACACAAAACCCTGCCTCTACAATGGTAAGGTTTTGTAAGCAGTTATTTGTCACTAAGAACAGGTATTGGTTAAAGGTGAGGAATGCCTAATGCTTAGAATAATTGGGAGATCCCAGAACTATCCATAAGGTAGGGGACTTTTAGCCTATAGATACTGTTTTTACCATATGGGGCTCATAAAGCCTAGCTGTTGTAGGAAGCAAGAGACCTGATTAAGTTCCTGGTTCTAACATCTTACTAGCTGGGGTTTACTACTTTGCAAACCTGCCTTTATTAATGTGCCTTGGGTTTTTGTGAATTTATTTTATTTTTGTTTTTTGATGAGAATATATGCCTTCAGCTATTACTAATTTAGCTATGTTTTTAACTTGAAACGTCCAAGTATGTCAGAATACTGAATTATTCTTGAAATCGGAGTTATTCCCCTATAGAATAACACTGCATTTTTTTAAAATGCAACAGGTTTGTTCACAGTATTAATGTACGTTCACAGTATTAATATACATTACAGAAGCTTGTACTTGCAAAATAATTATGGCTAAATATTTCTGTATTATTGGGGGGAGCTTACATGACAAAATGCATAAAATGTGTTTTTTCTTTTAATGATGTGAAAACAACTGATACATCTGTTTCTCTGGATTAGGAAGTAACTACAGATCATTCAAATTATTCAAGCCATCTACAAAGTTGGCTTAACTGGGAAGCAGAATAAAGCTTATTTTGAATGTTAGGTATTCATTTTGATTTTTTTGTGAGTTGTCATTGTAGCTCTTGCAGGAATGCTGGCTACCATCTTCTCAGCTGTTTCTTACCACTGGAGCCTGAGGATACATTGTTCGCTGAATCATATGCAAAGATTTTTCCTACCTTTTCCTTGTTCTCATGGTTTCTTACCCTAAGGAATGTAAATGTTGCCATAACTAATGATGCCTTTGGGATTTACGCAATGCCTAGAGTTGGCATTGCTCTCTAAAAACTTTGAACTCTGGTTTTAATCCATTTTAACATGATTTTTGTCCTCTCACGCAGGGAGTTCACACTTCTCTTACCCATGAAGAGCTGAAGCATGTGGGCTACTTTGTTAGTTCTGCTGTCACATGGACTCTGGCTCACTGGACTATGTAGCCTGGAGGGATCACTCAAGACAAGTTGCATTTTCTGTATGATCTTGCCAGAATTTGTCTGCTTGGTGAGCAGGTTGGCTTGCATTCAAGTTGAAAGTCAGCACTGAAATAAGGTAGAGACTAAGTCAGGGCTGTGCTAGGGCCACGAATTTGAAGTTAGTGACTACAGATAGTTTAAGGTAGTATGTTATACAGATACATTTTTTTTTTATGCGACTACAACTGTAATCTGATGGGGGTGGGTATGCTGTTGGGAATTGTCAGAATAATTTAGTGTAGAACGGTTACCTCTGTAATGGTGCATCTGCTGGGAGTGAAACTAGTTTGGTATTGGGGGTTAACTCTGGCAGCCAGCCAAGCACTACACAGTCACATGCTTCCTTCCCATGCCCAGTGGGGTCGGGGGAAGAAAATTGGATAGGTAAAAATGCAAAGGACTCATGGGTTGAAATAAAGACAGTTTAATAGGTAAAGGAAAAGCTGTGTGTGCAAGCAAAGTAAAATAAGGAATTCATTCAGTGCTTCCCCTTGGCAGGCATATGTTCAGCCATTTCCAGGAAAGCAAATCTTCATCATGCTTGACAATTACTTGGGAAGACACGACTCTGAACGCATGCCCCTGCTCCCCATGCCACATTGCTCCTCTTTCCCCCCAGCTTTTATTGCTGGCTGTGATGTGAAATATGGTATAGAATATCCATTTGGTCAGTTGAGGTCTGTCCTGGCTGTGTCTTCTCCCCCCAGCCTTTTGTCCACCCTCAGCCAGCTTGCTGACAGGGCAACATGGAAAACAAGAGGCCTTGACTGGCTGTAAGCACTATTCATTAACAGCTAAAACATTAGTGTTCTGTCAATACTGTTTTCATTACAAATCCAAAGCATAGTGTATCCAGCCAACACCAGTATATCTGGCTACTGTTGCAGCTGGATTCTCTCTGTAGTGTTACTAAATAAACACTCTTAGGCTTCATATTTTGCCACAAACTTTGTGGAATAGGGACTAGAACCCAAGCTTCTGAAGTGCTACGGCAGTACTCTAACCATTGGGCCAACATTTACTGTTATTCATATGAATTTTTCAGAAGAAATCCTTTTAGAAGGTCACAATGTTCATTTGCCCAGCTCTGATCTGAGTATTGGTGCTTAAGACTGTTCTGTTTGAACTCTGACTTCCTTGGTCTCCTTGTTTGCACGTGTGTAGGCTCACCAGTGTAATAGCTGGGTATTGGACATATTTACAGAGCTGGGCTGCTTGCCTGACCATGCAATGAAAAGCTCTCAGCTGACAGCTACTAACTGCCCATCACCAGTTTGTCATTGTAGTCACTCTAAATAGTGACTTTACTCTTTTATGAGCAAAGAGAACTCTATGGGATCTACTTCTGCTGGCTAAATGGTGCCTGGTCTGAAGTTCCTGAGTTCATGGTCTCTGTGCCTTCTGGTACAAAATTCAGTTTTGGAAGGTGATCACATTAGCAGTTAAGATAGATACTTATACATGATCTTCTCTCCCTGTAGTCATACTGTTTAAGGTTCACCTGCAGTACAACCTAAGACATGGAGGAAGCGCTCTGTTCTCAGTTCAGAGCAATTCTACACCTAGCTTTGCTGTTCATGGTTCTCTACTGTCCCACTATGACCACAAAGCCAGCTGCTATCTGGAAGTATTAGAGCTGCATGGATCTGTGGTAGGTCCTGGTAGTTCCCAGAAGTGGGCTGCAGTCCTGTTGGAGTGCTCCAAAAATAAAAGTAACTGCGTGCTGATCCCTTTATACAGAGTAGCTTGGCTTGGATCACTGCATTCAGTGGGGGCTGCTGTGTCTAATTGTTTCCAGCCTGCTTTAGGGGTTTGGGCTGGAACTGTCCCTATGCATACAGACTTCAAGTGTTGATGCAGTTGCCTAAACATAAGTACTTAGGGCCCTGTCTGCTTTCTAGCTGCTGTGCCAGAAGGGTGCAAGTCTCTTGAAGGTCCTGTCTGTCCTTAGATCCATCCTAGGGTTTCTTAGCACCATGTCTCCATATGGTAGCCAAACCTTTCCCAAGTGCTTCATGTCATTTTTCATTCAGCTGACTGTACATATTCTTTTATTCCTTCGAAAGCAATTACTTAGATTATCAGTTTTTCATTCTGGTGATTATAGCTGACCTTTCCTAAAAGGTATATGAGTTGTAAAGATGTTCCATTGTGTCTCCTATTTCCTTCCAGCATGTTGTGTTGCACCCAAGTGACACCTGCACACAAGAATATTGGGGTGTTTTTTATAGACTTTTATTAGTGTGTAAGCACATCCATGGTGCATATAAAACTGTAACAGTTGACTTAATTTGAACAAATGATATTTTATTTTTCAGTAAGTGATTAAAAAGGCACTTTCACCTTGTGAATGGTGCGTCAGGGGTGTAGTAACCAGGAAAAAAAAGTTATATTGAATACTTAAGACAAAATGAAAGTTTAAGAAAAGATTAACTGACCAATGTCTTTTTTTCCCCTGCAACAGTCTTACAAATCCTTTGTAAACTTCAGTTCACTGGGACTTAAATTGTCTGAGCTATTGGAACTTTCTTTCTGGAAGATTCTTGGTGAAATACTCTGAATTTAAAACAAAACTTTTCAAACATACTTCATGGTAAAAGTTTTGGAGTACTTTTAACATCAATCTATACATTAGAGACAAGGCAGTTGTGCTTTTTATCATCATCAGAGGAGTGGGTGTGTGTGACCTTGACACTAAGAGTAGACTTAAACAGTGCTAAATATCATCCTCCTTCCCCTTACTGCAGTGCAATTTTTAAGCGTGTTTATTCACTGGCTTTTCCATTGAAATCTCCATCTCTTCCATCAATTTCTTCTTCACCTCCATCTGTTGCATTCTCAATTACTCTTCTGCCTCCAGATCTGCGGGGTGGGGCAAAAGATGCTGGCTCATTTCCCCTCCTGTAGTAAAAAAAATAAAAAATAAAATTAGATGTTAGGTCATCTGCAATTCTCACAAATAAGTGTGGAGTTTTGTAACAGTACCTGTGGGCCTGAATTTTTAAATGCAAAACAGCCAAGAGCTGTGGGCACCTAATAAAGCTTTCTGTTCTGTACCATCTAAGGCTAGTTTATGGACAGGTTGAGACTCCCAGTTCCTTTGAACTGTGGTGAGATTCCTGTTCTTGTGCTTAAAGCTCCACTCTAAATTGTTTCATCTGCCACAGATCTCCTACTCTTCCTTTCATTTTACTGTTTTCCCTTGTAGGGACTGCAACTGATTGTGCTTAGAAAGGATTGGAAAGTGGGTTGCTTGTCCCCGCATCGGCATGGGAGCATTGTTAATGCTTTTAGAAGATCGAGGAGACACAGAAAGCTCATACCGAATTTCTGACCTGCAGTCTGAATAAACTCAACAGGTGCTGAAAGCCAGGGACTGGAGTGCTGTGGATGACAGGAGGCATTTTTGAGCCCACAGTCCCTCTCTGCAAAGGCTGTGTTGCTTAGAGCACCACAGGTGCTGTGACATGTGTGGCATCCTAGGCTGGGAGTAACTCCAACCTTTTCCACAATGGGGAGAGGAAGCCATCAGTGTGTTTTCAAACTGTCTTAACTCACATGCTGACACTCAGCAGAGTGTCTTACAGAAGAGCTTGAAGAAAATGCTTTTTCTCCTCCTACCCCCTCTTCCTTTCCCTCCCCTCCCCTCCCCATATATTTCGTAGACACAGCCCAAGCTAGGAACACTTTGGTCCTCAAGGTTAATTTGAGGGAGGTGTGAGCAAGTGAGCCAGAAGATATGTTTGTCTCTTCTTGGCCTCCATTGCTATTGTGTTACAAAACAGTGGAGTTTTGTAACATGGCCTCTCACTTGCTCCTCATTAAGCAAACCTTTGTAAAGGCTTGAGACCACAGACATAAGCGACAAAATATTTTCATGATCACTGAATGTTTGGCCAAAATTACTAATTTGGTGTTAAAATACATCCAACTCTGCACTTTTGGGTACAGCAATCATGCAGAAATATTTAAAGGCTTGTCTTGTCCTTGCAAAAGACTAAGCCACTGTCGTCCTTTCTGAAGCAGCTATTCAAGCCCAAAATTCACTGTTTCACACTAGGGAAGTAGGTAAGAGCATTGGCTGGACTAAGTTATTTCAGAGGTACAAACCTGTATTTCCAGGGTGGAACTCCTTGAGACATGGAGTCTGTTGCTTTTTTTTTCTTTTATGTGTGTGTTTAATCAATTCTACCATTTAAGGTAGACTAATTGTGATGTGAACAAGCAACTAGCTGAAAATAACGCTCCATTAAGTTCTGCTCTTAGATCTAGTTCTGGTGCCAATGGCATGTATTGAACACAAGGGTAATTAATTTCTACTCTGTCATGGCTGACAGAGTAAAACAGCAGAATCTACTACTTTATGATGCCAAGTATTTGTCACTACATTTTAGTTAGGTCAGTAAATTTGTTAGTTCTTGTCAACGAAGGTCTCAGTCTTCACGAGGAAGAGCTCTCTACCCTTCTTGGACTCTTGCTATCTGAACTTAATTATGAATCATTTGTCAAATGACATTTCTGTGCTGTGATAGTTCACTGAAGTGCTATAAAAGAACATGGGGCTGGTAGAGAGTAACAGGAGGTCTATCCACTTCTTGTAGTAAATTTTGGCTACAGAAAAGTGAACACCCTTCAAACTGGTATTGGACCTGTTTATAGATACTTTTTGTTTAAATCTGTTAATCTAAAACAGGTTCATGGCTTTGATAATGTTCTTGTGGTCATTTGCATCAATGCCTTTAGAGTAATGTGTACAGCTGAGGCAAGCCCTAAGCATTAGTGTTTTGCTTAGCATCTATTTCGTCTACCTTTGAACAAGTGCTAATGGAGTGGTGCTTGAATAACAGCCTGATTGGGAAGATCAGCCTGACTAAAAGGCACATGCAAGGACAAGACATCTTCTTTAAATATTTGTGTATTCACAGCGAAATCCAGCATATTTAACATAAGAGATATACAAATATTACAAGGCAGTAGCTCTTCAATTTTTGCAACAGCGGGTGTTATTCCTATCTCTAGAGAACGTGATAAAGTATAACATAATGCTGTGCTATGTTACAGTGTTCGTATGAATTTTGATGTCTGTGCTTTACATTTCAGTAATAGTAGACAAGCAACATACAGTAGACAAGCAAGTAATGGCTGCAAAACAGCTCTAAAAGCCTTAGTAATAGCTATTTGTAAGCAACACAGGCACAGAATGCTACATAACGAATGGCACAATTTCATCTTCTCTCTGTGATTGGATGCCACCAACGTGTAATAAATCACATGCAAATAAGACCTTTGCAAATCTCATGTGAATTAGATAGGGTCTTACCTTAGAATCAACATTACAATATGCATAAGAAATACTGTGAAACACTTAACATGCTGTGATGGTTCATATTCATTAGTGCTTTTAATCAATTTTACTAATTAATGGTGTATTTGATTTTCAGATTTTCTTTTTTTTTTTTTTGGCTGTAAATAGGTGCAAAAAAGACAATTTTCATGCAGAAAATGTCAGAGTACTTTAAGTACTCTGTTGGTAGAGTTTATAAGAGGTGAGAATGCAACATTGGTAAGTCTACAACAGTACATAACCTACTTGTAAGAAAGATGTATCACTGATGAACAGCTGATGGTAGCTAGCTTATTGTAATATTTGTCTCTTTTGAAAAAAAATTATTAATGCCAAGATATCCAAGCCTTCACAGTTTGCAGAAACCTCACATAATTTTTACTTGGGCCAAAGAAAATGGAAATTTGTGCAACACAAGCTAGCTGCAAAGTTGAAGGCATGGTACCTGCTTAGTCATGCGAAGGTTCCTGTGTCCCTCTGAAACAGAGATAAAGAGTCCTGGGCAGTTATACTAAGCACATGGTCATGATCAGAGGTAGGTAGATTACTTTTAAATAATTAAACAAAGTACATTACAGCCAATGACATTACATTCGGATCAAACAAAGATCAACTGTGCTATTCTATGTAAATATGATTTTCTGTGTAAAAGGGACTGGATGCAGCCACTCCTTTGTTAAGCAGCCAGGAGCATGCACCAACCAAGATGGTGCTAATGGAAAAGGCCACCACATCCCTAATTCTTCACTTTGAAGTAAGTATTCACATCTGAAGGTTCATGCGTGTTACTGGCAAACCTGAACAACAGCTGCAAGAACACATCTAGGCAGGTGCTTTAGTTTCATCTGAAATACCTTTGGTTTTAGGTAGAAAACAAAACTTCACAGCATGATGATGCAGATTCAGCAACTTCCTATAATTTAAGTCATCCTGTATTTCAGTGACTTGGAGCTTTCAGACCCAACAAGTGCAGGAAAACTCAGGTATGTAGCGGGCTGATCACAGCTTTATCTTTTTCCCAGTTAGTTTTAATAAGAAAATACAGAGGGACATTTTGATCTTTCCTTGGTCTGATGACACTGAATAAGGAAAGGTGAAGTCCAAAGAGACTTTTGGATAAGAGTCACATAATGTGCTTTGCCTTTTGCTGCCCGTGGAGTTGTGCAAGACTGATTACAGTCATTGTGTGTGAGTTGTGCAGGTATCAGAGTGTGAAAAGCACGAGCATTTGTAACTGTATTTGTAACTGTAGGAATAAATATATACAGCAATAAGGATGTCTTCAAAAGCAACCAAGCCTAATTCTATTCCTATTTAAGCCAACAGGAGTTTAAATTAGAAAAAGAGGTAAGTCTGTGCCATGTTATCACAGTTGTTCATCTCACAGCTGAAATCCTGAGACTGCTGCAGTCTATCAAATGCATTTCACCTTCTGATTTTGGCCTTTTGTTGCATCTGCCAAGCTAATACAAGGAGTAATTTTGCAGCATAATCGCTGTTTGTTACTCAAGTAGATATTTTTTCTACTTCTCTAATTTAGTTCTAAATTTCAAGATTGTAACTGAGTAGGAACAGCTATTCCAAACAAAGGCACTCTACCTTAGCTTGCTCTTCAGTGCTGCAACCTCCCGGCCCAGGGCTTCGTTACTCTCAGTAGCTTCATCCAGCTCTCTCTGCAGCTTCCTGCGGTTTGCATTGATACGCTGAGACTCTTCCTCAGCCTCCTCCAGCTGCCTTTTCAGTTGCTTGAGTCGTAGGTTGCCCTTCTCGGCCTACGTGAAAAATTTAGAATAATTCTTTAAGTCAAAAGAGATCTGATAGCTTTAGATTCCTCATTTTAATTCCATATTTTACAGAAATAATGACCTGAATTCAGTTTCACAGAAACATCACCTGACCTGAATCAAAGGTGAAAGCTTAAAATCTAAAAATGTAAAAATAACTTTACTTTGTGGGAGTTCATTTTACTAATAGACACTGTATTTGGAAACTACTTGTTTCTTCTGCTGCACAGTCCTACCTCTGCATTTTTGGTTTTCATGTTGGTGAGTTTTATGTGAAGGTAAACTTTTCAGTGTGGGACAAAATTCGATCATGGTCTCCATTTGTGTACCGAAAGGGATGTTGTGCAGAGTCCTATGTATCACTGTGTGTAGTCAGACTGTTGCAGCTGGTTGATGGGCAAGGACTAGTGCTTTGGCACTTGTCTCAGCATGAAAGAAGAATCAGATTGTCAAGTCATTTAGCAAAGTGCTGTATAGCTTCCCCAGCACAGAATATTCTTCAAGGTGGAACGTGGAATATTCTTTTCTTAGGGTAAAACCTGAAAATCCCTGTGCCCCAGGCTAAGACCCTTATGACACTTTCTGATACCTGATCTTTGTACTGCTCTGCTTGCTTTCTCTCGTCCTCCACCTGCAGCAGTGCATCCTTGAGCTTCTTGTCCTTCTGGCGCAACGTCTTGGCTGCAGTCTGCTTCTCTCTGCGAATGACAATGCAACATTTGATGATGTAGAAGTTCTGTAGTTCTCACCTGCCTCGGGAATGTGACACCAAGGAACAGTGTGTTAAATGCCTTACGGAATTTCATAGATGAATTCTAAGCAAAGCTTAAAGGTTGTGTTCTTCTGTTCAAATCAAATATGCGTCTTTGCTACGTGCTAAGGTGTTCCAGGGATATGGAGATGTGCTCAAGCATGAGTTGATTTCCTCAAGAAATAGTCCTACAAATGGCACAGTATATAACAGAGAATCTGGCAGGGGCATACGGCAAGGCAGGGGAACAGATCCTTGCCTTTGATACCAGTAAAACTTCTCAGCAATAAAATGGTTCTTACTCAGAATCTGGAATAACTCCAATTAATGGCCATGTCTCTAAGAAATGTTAAGTGGGTGAGAGACTTTACCAAATATTAATGGCACTGAGAGCCCAATGATATAAATCCTATATGCTTTTGTTTAATTTGACTGATTAACTGAAACAATAAATGGATAGCTGTACCATCTGGAATTCCACATACCTGGCTTCCTGTTCCAACTGCTCTTCAAGAGAAGCAATTTTGGCCTCCAGAGCAGCAATTGTGCTTTTGAATTTGGACTTCACAGCTCCCTCCATCTCTTGCAGTTTACTCTTTAGCTCTTTGTTCTGCCTCTCCAGTTGCTGCCTGGCATTTTCATTCTTCTGTGCAGTTGAACGCTCTGTTGCCAGCTCATTGTTCAGCTGCTCTGCCTGAAAGGGTGAAAATGGATGCTGTCAAAAATGTTGCGTACTTTCAGGGAAATGATAGGTGGTGATTCATGGTGGCAGTTCTCCAAATATTTACTCAGAACCACAAATAGCTTTCGCTGGAATGCAAACAGGGACACACATGCTGAAATGAACTCTACCTGCTGTACTGCTTTCCTCATGCGATCACCCATTGCCTCTATGTTGCTGTGCTCCTCTTCTAGCTCTTCCTCCAGTTGGGCAATTCTTGCCTCTAGGCGCCGTTTCTCATCCTGAAGGCTTGTCCTGTAAGTTTAAATTTAAGAAGTGTGTTGTTATGGCTCTGATGAGTTGAACATGTCTGAAACTATTAGGAACTGCCTATAAGTCACAAAGAAAAGAAAAACAGATCATGAAACTGGTCAGATGTGCATGTTGTGTTGTCAAGCCTGGATGGCTGTTGGGACAGGCCAACCTGGCAGCCGGCCGATGTTCAGCAGCATGTTTATAGCTTTGTGAGGCATCCAGTCTATTCCTACCTTCCAGAAGAAGCACTTGCAAGTTCCTCTGCCATCTCTTCTTTCTCCAGATCTGCTTGTTTGCGAGCTCTCTCTGCAGCAGCCAGGTCCTAGGAGTAAAGCAAAAGGAAGCATAATAAAGAAATGAGCAAATGTTCAGTTAGACAACCATGAATTTTCTGAAACTAGTGTATGCTGGGCTGTTCAGTTAATGGAATAAATTTTTATATCATAAATCCTAGCGAAGTATGACAAAATACACTTTCCTCAGACTGTCAGCCTGCTTTCTATTCATTTTAGACTAAAAGATTTCCACTTAATATATACAGGAATAATTAATTCATTCAGGAATTTATAGATATTGAAAACAATTTGTGTTGGATCATACAGATAATTTTCCTTTAGATCTGGTGAACTGTGCTTTCTTCCAAGGTGTTTTTTTCAGTTTAATCTGGTTATGCTCAGATGTGTATTTTACAACTTTATTGGAGTGCATGGAACACGTGTAACTTGTAACAAGTTCCGCTTATAGTTTTCCATCTCTAGCTATTATAGCCCATATATTGTTTCACTGCGGTTCTATTTTGCTACTGAATATCCTGTGTACTCTGCTTTATATTGCTTTAGAAGTTTTCTACTTTACCTCTTGAAGCTGGATGAGTTCTGCTTCCAGGCTCTTTGCTTTCTTCTCATTTTCTCTGGCTGTAGCAAATATTTCTTCTCTGGCAGCCCGTGCATCATCCAGCTCTCGTTGGTAGTCCTTCATCTGAGCCTTTTTGAAAAGAACAACAGATTTATTTTTGTCTGGCTTTATTACAATTTCAGTAGAAAGAAATTTGGACAGAATAGAAGACATACATTTACGTAGTCATAATGCCTGATTAAATGATATTTTCTGGAGAGATCAGCTGGCGCATGTTGGAAGGGTCTGAAATGCTATTCCAAGAAAAGTGATGCTTCCGCTTGCACACTGTGACTTTTGTAATGCCTATTGTCCTCATTTCCCCTGAATATTTGAGTATGTGTGTGATCTTAATCTTTGCAAATACATCGCTTTCATTGTTTAGTTGTCAGCATATTACAGAACAGTAGATATGGAGACGTACAGTATAAATATGAAGATACTAATTCAGAAATGGTATGATTTCTGAAGATTCTTTTGTGCTTTTGACGGACTCTAAGAACCACGATTGAAGTCTTGTAGTAGTCTTTATCCTGTGGCCCTTTCTCTACATTGGAATCTATATTTTTCTTCAAATGAGTAAGTTAATAGCAGATGGGTGTTGGCCGGAGAATGTCGGAAGCTCTCTGCAATGATGACATTTAAGGTTTTCATGGTTTGCCTTGTAAAGTTTTCTTTTATCATTCATATTGAACATTACAGTACAGATACTTGGTTCTGGTAGGTTAGTTAAAAGTCCCTCTAACCTATCACCTGTAACAAGTATCATGTTCACAGATGTCACCAAACTTTCATATTCATAGAATATCCCGAGTTGGAAGGGACCCATAAGGATCATAAAGTCCAACTCCTGGCACTGCACAGGTCTACCCAAAAGTTTAGACCATGTGACTAAGTGCACAGTCCAATCGCTTCTTAAATTCAGACAGGCTTGGTGCAGTGACTACACTGGGGAGCCTGTTCCAGTGTGCAACCACCCTCTCGGTGAAGAACCTCTTCCTGATGTCCAGCCTAAACTTCCCCTGCCTCAGCTTAACACCGTGTCATACTGTGTCAGTACAAAAGACAGCAGCAGAAAAAAAGACTGTATTTGTGGGTTGTACATACTTGTAGTTTGCGAAGTTGTTTGATGGCTTCTTCCCGAGCTTTGTTAGCAGAATCAGCTTGGCTTTCTAGATCTTTGACATCAATCTCCAACTTCTTTTTGGCTGCAGCTGCCAGGGCACGTTGCTTCCGCTCATCTTCCAGTTCCGTTTCATATTCATGGAGCTGATCATTAAAGAAGACAAGATTAGAAAAGTCCTCGAGAACTTTTAAACACTCTGTATAATTCTGGGTAATCTATACAGTCCTCTATGTCACTGTTAATTGTGGTATCACTAGCCGTTAAAATATTTACATTTTGTTCAAAAATCGAAGGCTCTTCAAAGGAGTCAGCAATATAGGTTCTGTACTTGTGGAAATCTGACAACTACAGTATTTGTCCTTGCTGTCACAACACTACTATGCATACTAGTATATATCTACAGTCTTTATCTATATATCTACTAGTATATATCTACATAATAGGCTCTGTCCTGTCTGTGTTCATTTCCAGTGCTTTTGTATCCATTCAGCGTACCTTGAGAAGGCAAATAGATATATTAGTTGGTGTCTTTTTTCACTTGCACTGAGAACACAGGGAAAATTCTCCTTACCGTGCTAGAAATAATTCATATGTTTTATACTATATTGATTGTAGTGTTGAATTGCTACATCTGTTTTCTGTTGGAAATTGTGCACCTGCTACTGAAACAGGAAAAATGTAATACTGTTATGCAATTTTGTGCTTTTTTAGTGCAATAGCCAACATGTATTTTTTATTTGCCAAGCACGAGGAAACACGTTTCCCTATTATTACAGTAAAGTGCTTTAGTAATGGCACAAGGCTGGGGACTTTCAACTGTTTTGTTGAGATATTTACAAATGCAATAACAAAGAATGATACCTGTTTAAGGAGTTGTCTTCTCTTCTCCTCATTCTGCTCATCTCTGGCCTGTAGATCTCTTTCAAACTGGCTTTTCATGGCTTGCATGTTAACTTCCAACCTGAGTTTGGCATCTTCAGCAGCCTGTAGCTCATCCTCTAGCTCTTCTAATTGTGTCTTCATCTCTTCTACTTGTTGTTCAAGGGTCCGTTTAGACTTCTCCAATTCGTGGACCTTTCAAGCAGTGAGAAATTAATAGATTTGTTATAAGAAATAAAAATAATTCCACTTAAACACAGCTTATTTGCATTATAGGCCATTTGAAAACATCAGCTTTGGACAATGAATGAGATAAGTTGCAGTGTAAGTAGTAAACCAGCATTTTCTGTACACTTGAAAATCTGTCTTAAAATAAACTGGGAGACCCTGAATCTCAAACTTTCATTTCTAATCAGTCAAGTGTCATCACTGAGTTTAGTCAGTATTAAAAGTGATACTGTCATCTCATTGTAGTAAAAGAAATGATTGGCAATGTATCAGTGGAAATTTGCTGCAGCTGTACAAGTACATGTTAGGCTAGTGGCAAACTCAAATATAATTATAAAATGAGATTGCAGAGGTTACAACTTTAAAGTTGCTTAATAAATAAATGATTTAGAATCCCCTTTTCCAGTCTTAGAAATCAATAGGAATCTTCAAACTTGAAGCTGTATTAAGAATAAAAGTAGCTTACAGGTACTTTGCCAAGTCTCTTGAAGGTTTGGGTGCAAATAGAATAAACTTTGAATTCTGCATGAAATATCTGATCTTATTGAAAGGATTTGTTTGCTACAGAGAGCTCCCTACACAGAAAACAACCATCTGTTTGTTAGCTGCTGTTTTAAGTTACCGTGGATATCATTCTGAGCCCAAAACTTACATTCTTGCCGACATCATCTTTGGAGCTAACAAGATCTTCCATTTCAGCTTTCAACATTTTGTTTGTTCTCTCCAGTTCTTCTTTGGCTTCCAAAGCCTCTTCAAGTGCCCGCGCCAATGACAGAGCCTTTGTTTCCTTTTCTCTTGCTTCAGCTTCTGCTCTGTCCCTTTCATCTGCATATTTTGAAGAGATGTTTTTCTCTTCAGCCAGCATCTATAAAAAGGAATTCATTAGTAGGATGTATTTTCTATTGCAACTGTCTTATCAGTTGTTAATGACAGAGAGAAACCTGCATTTTGATTAATGTATATAAATACTAATTAACCACTATATGGTATGTTTAGTTCAATCCTACTTTATTTTTTGACCCTGATCTTTCAGATCAGGGTCAAAAGATTTTTGATCTTTCTCTATGCCCTCTGAGTCCTAGAAAAGTTAGGTGATAACATAGCAAGGGAGAATTTTAAATCCACACCTGATCAAACTTCTTCTGCTTCTTCTCAAGGTTGGAGACCAGCTGACGTTGGTTATCTAAGTCCACCACCAGGTCATCCAGCTCCTGCTGGAGTCTGTTCTTGGTTTTTTCCAGTTTGTCATAAGAAGCAGCCTTTTCCTCAAACTGTTGCGTGAGACTTTCAATTTCTCGCTGAAGTTTCTTTTTACCTTCTTCCATAGTTTCTACCGTGGCGGAAAATTCCTGTAGCTTCTTCTTAGAGTCGGAGAGCTGAAATTTGAATTTAGAGAACAAATCTTTATAGCAAGTGACAAAAAAAGCTTGGCAGAGAAGGTGACTAAGAGACAACCAAGATCAAGAAATCTGTAATTTGACCCATGTGAGGCTAGTTACAGTTACCCGTTACCCATTACCCATCCTTTATAAAATGAGGCAGACTACAGGTCTAGTATGCACATACAAGCCTAGTGTGCAAGACTCTCCTGGGACCTGTGTTGCATATATACCTAGAGGAAGAGTGCTGGCTCCATTGTAGAGCCTCACTGATGCCATCTGGGCTATCAGCACTATTTCACTGAAGGTCCATATGCTTTATCAGGCTAGTTCTACAAACCTGAAACCTGTGGAATTACAAAACTCAGTGATGGAGCTAGTGATTTAGCTATAGCACTGATACCTGTATCGTAAGTGTTGAAATATGTCTCTCCAGATTTTGTTTTGCTTCTACTTCTTCATCCAACTGCTCCTGCAAGCTGTTCCTTTCATCTTCCAACTGACGAAGCTTGGTAGACACATTTAGCTTCTGCCGTGTTTCTTCCTGAAGCAGCTCCTGTAGTTACCACATCAACCAACAAGTTGGTCATTAGTTTAGGTCATTTATAGTGTATTTATAATTACTGTAGGTGAGCTGTTACTGGATATAGGTTTACCTGTGTGTCTTGTAGCTGAGATCCTAAGGTTGCAACATCTTTGGTCAATTTGATTGTCTTGCTTTCTGCTTCGTTGAGCAAACCGGTAACATTTTCAACCTCAATCTATGAGAGACCAAAGTGACAACGCTCAGTTATTTTGCACAACTTCAACATATTCCTTTAACTTCAGTTTGCTCTAGATTGAAGTCTTAATGTTTGAATGGGTTCTGAATCTGCTTCTATGCTTCTTAGGTCACCTCAAGCACTAAAGGTGTTTCTAGCTCAACTGGAATTCGTAGGACGGCCATAAACTTTGCCACATTTTTTCTGGACAGTATATGGGATATAAGTCCCATAGAGCTAAATCCTACATACAAAATCTGCAATGTCTGAACGTCATCTTTGTGACCTGTGTATTAAGACCCCAAGTTGTAATGCTGTTTTTGTCTAGAGTTTACCTTAGTATCGTATTACTATCAAATATCATAGCCTGTTCCTAATCATAAGGTAATACTAATATATCGTATATATTACGACAACAGGCAGTATTTTCAGGAATTCAGTTATGGGAAATATTGTTGTTTAGGTGAATGACACAGATGCTGAAAATACAGCTCCCATTTTTCATTCACTTTCCAGTGACTTGCAAAGATGAATGGGGAGTTTCCTGTATTTTACTTTTTCTCTTCTCAAGTTTGAGAGAAGCTGATGATTATATTTTCTTCATTATCCATTAACTTAAAATAAACAAGAAAAGCTTACTGCTTCTCTGAAAAAAGTTGTAACAACATGCTTGATCAGTATTGCTAGGCACTGCAAATCTACCAAAGAGTCATCTTAAGTTATCTTTAGTTAATTCCTTATTAGAAATTAAATCATAAATAAGTAAGCATTCTCCTTTCGCTGTCATTTTTCTGAGTACATCTTATGAGGTTAATAGTTGTTTAATCCATTTCCAGAAGCCACATTCCTATTGGTGTTCCCCACCACCCTACGACAAATGAACAGAAAGAATCTTTTAAAAACGTGCAGTGCTGTCACTGAAACAGTGGTGGCATTACAGATGTGTACAGGGAGACCACGAGACTAAGAGCTGTCACTTCCATGAAACAGCGTTCTAATTGTTCAACAGCGTGATATCTGAGGTAGGAGCCCTACAGATGACAAGGAGCATTCCAGCTGAAGTCGATAGGGCCAGGATTCCTCCAGATGTACTCTAAAAGAACTTGGCCTAACTGGTCTACTGAAGTCCAAGGTGTCACAGTGAAAGGTCAGACTCCCCCTTACCTGTAGTTTATGAACTCTTTCATTGAGTTCTGTCCGAACACGCTCTCCGTCAGTGTACTTGGACTGTAACTCTTGCAGTTGTACTTCCAGCTTCTTCTTTTTGTGCTCCACATCCTGTTTGGCCTGATTCAGGCTCCTGACTTCATTAGCCAGCTCAGAATTTTCTTTCTCCAGTGTCTGTTTGGTCTTATCCAAGTTTGCTTTAGCCTAAAAGCATGAAGTGAAGAAAGAATTTCTATAAAATGAAGTCACATTTAGTGGATAGTTTTCAATAAGATGAACTTCTGCTTACCCTTTTAAATTGTTCCAGCTGCTCTGTTAGCTCTTCTACAGCTTGAGTGTGTTTTTGCCTCATCTCCTGGACTTGGGCTTCATGAGTTCGAGTCTCCTCCTCCAGAGCTCTCTTCAGCACTGTGACCTCCTGTT
Organism: Cygnus olor; assembly: GCF_009769625.2. Classification (NCBI taxonomy): domain Eukaryota; kingdom Metazoa; phylum Chordata; class Aves; order Anseriformes; family Anatidae; genus Cygnus; species Cygnus olor. The sequence continues at coordinate 8,156,673 of NC_049183.1, forward strand.
CACGTTTTGCTCTGAAAGGTAACACCCATAAATGGAGCAGGAGCAGATAAGAGTGTTTCAGTCACTGGGAAAATGACTGAAAGTCCTGCACAGTTGTAGAAGGTACTGCAGCTACCAAAACTCACTTTCAATTCTTGTGTATGGTTTTTGGATCTTTAGGAGCTGGAAGGCTCCAACACAATGAAAGCCATGGGAGTTGCAGTACTAAGTCATGGCAAGGCAGAGTGAAAGCAAACTGAAAGTCAGTCTAGTTATAATTCACGTTGAGAGGTAATGCAAAAATGAATTTACAGAAATGCCATGAGGTGGCTATCACAGGATATAACAGACAGGATCATAGGAAGTGGCACTGAGATCAGTTAAAAGAATTATGGTCCAAAGAACTGTGGTCCCTGAAGCATGAAACATCGGGGAAAAGAAAAGGTTTAGATTTTTATTTAATTAAGTACAAGACTGAATTATTTAGGTGCCTAAGACAGAAAATGAGATACCTGGCTCCAGAGAAAAAAATCTAGATAACCTGAATTAGATTGTCTAGATCTTGGAGACCATCACTGTGAGAGACTAATCTTTCCACTGACTGCTGTCTTCCAAATGTGCCATTTACAATTATGTCATCTGGGCTAACCCACCACAGGGCCATATGAAACACCAGACAGTGTTGTACTGAGCTTGGTGACAGCTTTTATTTGGCCCACGTGCGAAGTCTCCCTACCTGAGTTCTTGCTGGGTGGCTGTGGTATCCAAAGTATCTTCAAGCTCTGTCTTAAGAGCCTCCAGCTCTTCACCTAGGTCTCTCTTCTGTTTTTCTGCTTTGTTTCTTGCAGCTTTCTCAGACTCCAAGTCTTCCTGGAGATCAGAGATGTGAGATTCCAATTCACGGATCTTCTTGAGGGCATTGTTCTTCTGACTAGTTTCATCCTCAAGCCTGAAAAGAACATATTTCATTTTCTGTATTAAAAATATCATTTCACTTTCAGGAAATTGGTATACAGAGATTAAAGGTTTATCTCCAGGGTGCAATTTTAACAAACTGGAAATGTTTAGTTTTACCATTATCACTTCACGAGGAAGCATGGTTTGTCTACGTAAAGTTATATCTACTTGTATTTAAGATAGCATGTGATACCATATATTTATACTGTGTATTTGGTGTTCTGGTGTTCTAGAGTTCTAGAGTGGTATTTAACAATGTAATTGTGAGCAGTAAGTCATGCCAGTGAGTTTTGAAAGTCCTGCTTTATATTTATATGAACCTACCTGAAAACTGTGCAAGAAAGTACCAGAGAAAGAGTGGGAACTGATGCAAATGGGGTCTGACAGTTATGTTTTATCAGGACATGATAACTGGAGATGCTGAATCAACTGATTCAGTGAAAGTTTTGGTTGAGTGTTCTCCCTCTTAAGTTTATACAGAAAATCCACAGACTAGAATGGATCGAAGTTAGACTTAAATTTTTGCCTTTTGCCTATAAATTATGTTGTTACTTTTCATTCTTTACTTGGCAGCACTGCCAAGGTCTTTGGGAAGAGGAGTTCTCATTGCTATCTGGACATAAGGTTAGGTTGTTTATGAGCAAAGTGTCAATTTTTTTTTTAGTTGAAAAAAAAATTGGAAGTTGGGAAAGCATGCAGACAGAATGTACTGAGATGAGATTCAGAGTTGCAGCATCTGGGTGTCTAGGGAGGGAAGGGACATGTTACAGCCTGATATTTTCAACCTGTGTGTAGATTCAAGAGTGAATACCTGGCTAGAGCAGCCTGCAGCTCTTCCTCTTTCTTGGCTAGTTGTGCCTTCAGCTCAGCAATTTGTGCCTGGAGCTCTGCAATTTGCTCATGTAGATCACTTGACTCCCCTTCCAACTTCCTCTTTATTTTCTCCAGTTCTTGTCTGCTCTTCTCTTCTTTCTTCAGTCGCACTGAAAAAGTAAGGATTTTATTCATGGGACTGGTTAGTACAAGGAATACTTAACCTAATCTTAAATTCAGACAAAACTATTTTGGCCATCAGTGAGGCAATATGTTTAACTACAAGTCACTGTGTTTCTGAAGCACCATGCAATACCTGGCTGTCATCATTTATTTCCAGTCATTCAAAAAAAAAAAAAAATTATTTCTCTTTCTCCAGAAGTGCTATTTTTTTCTTAACTTCCTGTCCTCTACTCTTCTGTTTATAAAAAGACAAGTATCTATGGTTTATGCTCCCTGGGGTTTTGGTGATTCTCATTCCCAAAATGGCTTCAGCATACAAAAGTTGGAAAACACCACGCACAATTTTTAGTTTGCTTCAGATTCTGTTTGTTTGTTTGTTATGAGCCATGACAAAAATCGTCAGATTTAAAACACTTTTGTTCATATTACCTTCCAGTTCTGAAATCATAGATTCATGTTTGTTTTTCAGCTTTGTAAGATTTTTGGCTTTTTCTTCCTCTTCTGCAAGATTCGTTGTTAGATCACTTACTCTTTCCTCAAGAAGTTTTCTTTCCTTAAGAAGAATCAAATAATTTTGTTAACAGAAGTGTCTTCCATTGGTGATTATGAAGCGTCCCTACACCAAATAAAAAACGTCCAAGATACTGTCTTGCAATGCTGTTTTTCCTGAGATTGTAGTGATATGTTCCTATTTGTCGATTATAGAGGGGCTGAAAAGCGGTACCTAAGGTTTCCATCCTCTCTAATCTGCTGTTATTAGAATCTTATACTCACTCTAGTGGCTGGTAAGTATAGGGCCTATTTGAGAGGAGTATCGCCTCTCCAAAAGTACTGGAATACATGTTTACTTCTCGTTCTAATCATGAAGTTTGGTTGAAATTGGTTGAAAAGCAAGAGACTTATTTACTCCTCTTGAGGCCAAGAAAATGTGTTCCACTGATTGTGCTTGGCTGCTGTGGTGATTTTGCTTGAAGATACTGCCACCACAATGGACCTCAAAACTGGTATTTTTATGTAATTTTGAATTATTTAAATAAGCACAGGAAAATCATCAGAAATTTGTTGACTACAGGCTGGACTGATCATCTGGTAAATATTTACACCCATGAAACTACGTAGTTTTCCTAAAGCATTCCTTTTGTTCTTCTAGCTGAAGAGATTTTCTCTCATCTTGCACAAAGTAAGAAAATGGACCCACAACACTTACCTTTGTTAGCTTGTTATTCTGATCTTCCATTATGAGAATATCATCTTCCATTTTCTTTATCTTGCCATCTGCTGTTACTTTTTCAAGCTGCAGTTTCTGTCTTGCAGCTTCTTCTTCTTCAAGTTGTTCTTCCAGGTCCTTTGTAGGGAAAAAGAAATAATGAATTCTGGAAATAAAATACCACTTAGATAACAGGAAATGCCTAATGCTTGTCGGTCTATGTGGGGTATGTTCTAGACTTTGGTTTTACTAAGAAATAGATAATCTGTAATGCTTAGTGATTTCAAAGAAAAGATTTGTTAATTCTTTAGAGAAAATTTAGAATTGGGGTATGGAAAGAAGATGTATATGGAATTCTGGAGGAAAGAACAAATATTGATTGTTCTTACTACAGTAGAGTAAGCACATACTATTGAGGGCTGCATAGCAAGCTCTTTCATGAGCAAACCTCAGGTCCTATGTCTCGTTCTTCTCTGTGAGATACACGTTATTGTCTCTAGTTGTTGCTTACACCTTCTTACCAGCATTTGTTGCTGCATCTTTTTCTTCTCTGCTTGCAACTGTTGGCTGCGCTCCTCCTCTTCCTCAATCCTGGCCTCCATCTCATGTAGAATCTCTTCCAGCTCTTGTTTCTTAGCAGCTAAACGGACTCTCATCTCTTCAGCTTCAGCATACAGTTCAGTTTCTGCCTGAAGCTGTTCCTGAAGGAGGTTCTTCTCTTCACAAAGCTACACAGATAAAATGGATAGGCAGGTAAATTTTAGATTGCAAATTGCCCCCTTGTGTCTTTTTACTAGATAGTCCTAGTATACAGCTAGGCAGCTGCACCACATGGTTTTTGTGCAGGCACTAGGCCTCCACTGAAGGAACTGGGAGTTTGTCTGCACTGAGCTTTTGTTCTGGACCGTTAATTGCCATGAATACAATTGTGACTCCAAAGGAAGAAGAGACCTTTACTGTAACAGCTTCTAGAAATGGTGAGAGTGGCTAGCATTTCAGAGAGATTCAGAGCTGTAAATCACCTGGGTGTGTTTCTGTTCTAGCTCCTTCAATTCAGCCTCTGCTTTCTGTTGTCTTTCCTTAGTTCTTTGCAGTTCCTCATCCTTGGCCTGCATTTCTTCCTCTTGGCGGGTAACTTGTAGCAGCGGTTTCACCTGGAAATAAAAAGGTTTTTTAAAGAATGTTTCCTACCAGTGCTTATGTTACTAAATGCAGCACTTAATGGTGCCAGGCTGACGGGTACTGAAGGCAGCACTATCTGTTGTTCCGCAAGTAGTGGGCAAATACTTTCTAACCAAACTCAGTGTAAACATCTTTAAAGCAGCAAGCCCCTGCAGTGTTATTAACTGGTTTTGTGTTAATTCTCAGAGCCTTGTGAGCACCTCTACCTCAAATAGTGTCACTTCTTGAAGGATTCCAAGCCAGGTTTCATGTGTTGAGAATGTCCAGGGACTATAACTGCTACACAGAAAGGCACACATGCGCACACGTGTGTGTTAGTGACTGTTGCTATCAATGCAGGTAGGAACAATTTTCTGAATCCAAACTGAAGGCCATTTTTGGAAAAACAAAATAAAACAACACGAAAAAAGCCTCTTCAGTAGGAAAATAGACTTAATTTGCTTGACTGCCTAGCAAGAAGGTGTTTAATATCCCATTTAGGGAGTTCCTAAGCTACTCTATCCCTAGATGCATAACTGCATGTTCATGAGATTCTGTTTTATGCTCTCTTCTCATTATCCACCTATGTGAAAATATTTCCTTTTTGGCAATTAAAAAAAGAACACATACAAAATCTTATATGAATCTCTGCTTAATTAGTTTGTTTTCATCCCAAGCTAAAACTAACTTTAATGTAATGGCATTATATAAAAGCTAATGAAGCTCTTGCAGTCAGCTGTGATAAACTGGAGCAGGAAGGATGCCTGACATGACAGGAGTTGGTGTCTTGTGCAGTCTATTTCTTTTGGAAAGCTGAGGGAGAGATTCACAGATAGTAGTCACTTACTTTAGTGAACAGTCTCCACCATTGCCAGTTCCTCAGCTTCAGATAAGCAGCACAGTTTCTTTGGATAACCTTCATTGCAGTCAGCTGTTGCTGTCTCTTGGCAAAGGCTCTGTGATTAAAAACACAAAGCAAATTGGTTCAGTCTGAGAAGGCAAAGTGTTTGTAAGATACAAACATTAAGTAAAGAAGTTCTAGCATGAGGGTCTACTGATTTGAGGATTCTGCAATAATTCTTTTGTCACTTAAACAGTGCCTGTGCTTTCTTGAGAAAAGGTAATACCTCTGTTTAGACTTCCAGTGTTTTATTTAGTCTTCTTTTTTTTTGGCTGTTTGCGTTCAGTAAGTAGGAATGAAACAGAAAGTAATGGTATAATTCTGGATATATTCAGAGTACATGGGCACTCAACAGACATTGATTATCATTTTTGAAACCTATTATGTTTAAATTTGTTTGCTCATCAATTTGAAACCCTTGGTAGTATGCAGGGAAAAGAGCATTGCTGCTAATAGTTTAGTGATGTACATTAACTGAGATCGTGCTAGATGACTCCAGTGTTTCATTCCCACACTGTGTAAGCAATTATTTTATGTTTTAGAAATGCCAGTGGTGCTGCTATTTGTACTGTAATAATGTGTGTGACTCCAGGCATGGTTGAGGATGTACCTTGTCCTGTTAGTACAAACATGTTTAAAAAATGGGTCATTGCTTCAGAGAGCTTACTGTACAGAAGGTTTAAGAAGACTCACAATATAACTGCTCCCCTGTAATTATACTAGTAAGCCTCTTCTGGGCAGGAAGTGAGTTGTTTTAGGTCAGCATTGGACACAAGTTGAATTCTAATGCAATACAACTAATAGGTAATAAAATATCTTAGTATCTTCAGTTTTTTATACAGAGAACAAAAGGCTACGGTAGATACCCCACTGCCAAAGATATTCTTTTTGTTAGTATGTATTCTTACTTTCTTGCCAGGTAGCCTCGGCACTGAGCCTGGAAGGCAATAATGACATCTGTGATCTTCAGGTCTCTCTCTTCTTCCAGGTGAGCCAGAACACCAGTTCTGAAGAAGATCTTACTCTGCCCAATTCTGTACAAGTTTGGATCAAGTTCCAGTGCTTTGATCTGGAGGAAAACAGGGATATTTGTAAATTCCGGTGCTGAGTATTTAAAATTACTTATTTCTATTAATTCGCAGCAGCTTTTATATAAGAGGTATAGACCTGATTATCAATAGGATCAAAGATGCTTTCCTCACCATCAGTATGCAAGCCTGCTTCCCGTCCATGAATCCTTTAGGAATAGCATTTGCAGCAAGAATTTCATATCTGCCAAAAGACACAGATGTTAAGGAGGTGGAAAAACATCAGATTATTTTGTACAGGCAAACGTGTATTACAGCACTTTTAAACACTGAGGTAGGACCGAACAAGGGATTCCTACCGCTGACGGAACTCCTGGAAGACAATCCTGTTGGGGAATCCCTGCCGGCAGATACGAATACCTTCCAAGACACCATTACAGCGCAACTGCTCCAGCACTAAATGGGCATCAAGTTTGCCAGCCTGAAAAGGGAACAGGAAGTATTCTTAGCACGGTAGAAATTTACAAAGATGTTACTTCAAACGTCTACATTTGAAGATATCATTCATTTCTGTAACGTGCTGACACAGTGAGCACCTCAGCATGCATAATGTGCCAGGGTTCTGAAAATTGAGCATTTGAAATTTACCCTTTTTTCATGATTTGGAATGATACAGCGGACAAAGTTGGGATTGGTGTTCCTTAAGGTGGTCATCAGTTTAGTCAGCTGCTCCTTATAGAGTTGGCCCACAGTACGGAACATGCCTTTCTTGGTTTTTGAAGCACTAGGCAGTGAACTTTCAGTCATCTTGGCCATCTGGTCCAGCCCAACTATACGGTCCACTGCAATATAAAAGAAAGTGTGAATGGGGTTGCTTATATAAACTGTCCTCACCATGCATTACAGCTGTCACTGACATTGCTAAAGTGCAACTTGCTAAAGAGGACCAAAATATTTTTGATGCAATAGAAGCATGCTAACAAAAGCACTGGAAGATCCTTCTAGGTAAATGGTCCACTTCTGTCAAACTTGAAATGAGGAGCTTTGTAAACTAGTGACAGAATGGAAAAATGGAATACACAGATTTTGTGTTTTGTTTTACCTTTGCTCTACAAAGGACAGTCCTGCAAAATATCCCCATTGGTAGGTTTGTGTCCTACCAACCAGAAAAAAACATCGGTGAGCCTAGCTTGATAGTAAACTATCCACCACTTTCCTGGAGTTTGCATGCACACTTATTTGTAGATGTTACAAATGTATAGTGTAGTATATATGTCTTACAGATCCACAGAATTTTTTTAAAAAAGAAATGTTTTGTATGTATACAGATATTCGTCTGGTGGAATCTGAGATTATACATTGCTGAAGAGAACTGCTGCGGGACTTTGGGGAGAGGAGTGCGTAAGGTAAGGACTGCTCACAGTCGTCAATAATAAACAGCAATAACCTGTATTAAATCAGCTGTCTGGCATGATACATTCAGCAACATGATAACAGCATAATGAATGTTTTTTAGGATGTTGCTGAATAATATTAAGTAAGGAAATTATTTTAGTTGTGCTTAAATCTATCTAATGATGTTTTCCATAAATATTTCTTTAGAAAAGGCTATTCTTGCTTCTTAGTTCAATCTCTTCTATTCTTAGTTTCAAACTTGTTTCCTGCTTGTAAGGGATAGCTGTCAAAATAGTTCTGGTAGAATTTTCTCCCTTTAAACTACATTACTGATTTGAGTTGCAATTCATACCATCTTTCCAAAGGTCTGCCACAAATTTGTCTGAAGACTGGTTTAGCAGAGAAGTCACGTTGTCATTTAGTGGATCCATGTTCTTTGTTAGCCAGGCAGTTGCATTGTAGGTAACCTGCAGGAAACAATACTAGGTCAAAAATCTTTTTTTGATAACAGAAATCTGGAATGGCCAAGAACACAAAATAATAAAATGACTGACACAAAATAATAAAATGTGAAAAACATGCTTATAGTTGAGAGCTGAGTTGAATATTTATTCTTGCACGTACTTGCATCTAAAGAGCTTTTTTTGCAGACATATCTATGGCAGGGGACCTGCCCTGCCTTTAAAAATCTGGTTGCTAGAAAGGAATCCCAAGTAATTGGATTTTCAAAAACCTCAGTACTAGTTATTTTTTGTTTTCATGTGATCTTAGCATAAACACGAATGTTTTGCAAATCTTACTCCACATGTTTTGTAATTAAAGCTCTTAATGCATACATTATATTATTAAAGCTCTGCCTTATCAACAGGGGAACTGGACTGTTTCTTTTTTTTATTGTTTGAGCATCACCGTATCAAAGTTCCATAATTCAAAATAGCTCAATCTCTCCAGTACCTTTCCTGCATAGTGCATTATACAGAACTCGGTTTTATCCTTGAGTTGCTTGGACTTCTGGAATTTGGCATGGTTGCCTTGCTCTTGAATGAGTTTTTCCACAAAGGACGTGTCAGTAGCTTTGGGGAACCAGCACTCTTCATCCAGCAGAGCCAGGACACCTGGAGGGTTGGTCTGCAATGTGAGCAACATCAAATCAGTATCATCACAGCCAGAGACAAAGAAAGAACACCACCTTCTTTTTACTTTGTAACTAATCCTCCCAGGCATCAAGAATCTGAAATATCTTAAATGGCTGTCTCATTGTACTGATACATAATGGATCCCGATGAAACCTACGTAGTGTCCCATCTATAGAGATATCTTACCGGTCTTTCAATTAGCTCAATGCAAGGTTGCAGGTCAAGGCCAAAGTCAATGAAATTCCATTCGATGCCCTCACGCTGATATTCCTCTTGCTCCAATATAAACATAGTGTGGTTGAAAAGCTGCTGAAGTTTTTCATTAGTGTAATTGATGCACAGCTGCTCAAAGGAATTGATCTGTGATGAAGACAAAATAATTGAATTCCTACTGTTAGAAAGACACCTTCAAGAGGGAACTTACATGACAAGATGAAATTTTCTACCTTCTATTTCTTTTTAAAGACTACTGAAATTAAAATAAAGGATCCGTATTTTTCTAATTTAAGGTCTCAAAAATTTACAGTAAGTTCACAAACGGTCAGTCTCGGTACTGGGACCTGTTTAATAAACCACAAAGACCAGACCTTGGTTCTAAACAGAGGGTCCCACAGCCACCCAGCAGGATAATGCTGCCAGCCCCGAGCCTTTCCAGGTAGAGTAATCCTGTGGATTGTCTTGGTCATGGGCAGCTAGCCAGCTTGAAAGAAACATATTGTTTTTGTGGCTCTGAATTTAGGTTTTTGTCATCTTGCATTCCAAACCACAGTGTGATGATAAGGAGTTGAACCAACTTGTATCTCACAACACATACCTCAAAAATCTCAAATCCAGCAATATCAAGAATGCCCAAGAAAGAAGCACCTTGTCTTTTTGTTTTATCAAGAGCTTTGTTTACACGTGTTAGAATCCAACGGAAAAGACGTTCGAATTTTGCCTTGGCCAAAGCCTCTATGGCAAAATCAGCCTGAAAAAAGAAGAGCAAAGTGTAAGTGAAAGAAGAAATGCAATTAACAGCTAATTTAAGTAAGAATAATGAATAGGGAGACAAGAAGCAGACATTTCCCTTTAGACAAGAAGTAAGAAAGAAAAGAAGACAGGAAAAATATCTTCAGGATTGCTGAGCAGACTGCAAGTAGATACCTGTTCTTTGGTCTGAGCTTTCTGAACAACATCTCGTCCTACTTTGATCCTTGGGGTTAGAATAGATCTTGTGAAATCTGTCACATTAATTCCCATCAGGTGACACACTTTTTGCGCAGCTAGAATAAAAGAGTGATACTATATTTCAGATTGAATTTTCTCTTAGTAGGTCAGTAAGTGTGAATACGAGCAGTCCAACAAGCATACAAAGCTATTTATCTTCCTTAAAACCTCCTCTGTTGTACACACAAGAGTAAAAGTATTATCCATGATGCAAGCAAGAAATTCACTGTTCGTCAATTTATGGATTCAGGGTTACCAGAAAAGTTAGTGATAATTGAATGGATTGCAAGCATAATATATCTTTTAAGACCTGTGAAGCATATAGGCAATTACAATTAAATTAAAAATACTCATAGAGTGCTTACTCAGCTGCTATTTTATTTATTTTTTTAATGTTAACTCAATTTTTAAAATGACAAATCATACCAGTATTGTCAGGCATAGAAGCTTGATCAGTGTTTCTCTCCTTCTTGAAGACAATGTTACCCAGCTGTAGGACAGATGAAACAACTCTCAATATAGCTGTAAGATAAGCAGATAAAATAAATGAGGAATGGAATGACGCATTTTGAAAACTCTATTCTCTGCAATAATGAAAGTTCATTGTATTTCCTGTGGTAGTCTATGCCTCTGTGGAAAGATCTAGGTTCGCTTTAAAAGACTGCTCTAAACTTCAAGAGTTTGAGAGCTGATTGAGGAGCCACTCAGATAATTCATGCAGTGGAGTAAACAGGCCAATCTGGGAACACCAGCACCTCCAAGTTAAGCTGTGCTTGTTCACCAGGCAGACCCCCAGGTCTCAGGAATTCATCTTCCACTTAAAGTGGCCTGTAACATATTTCCCGCTTGGTCACTGGAGAATCTGTATCTCTGTCTTTAAAATCAAACATATCTATGAATTACCAACAGCTTCAAAAATGTGTGGCACTTCTGAAGCTCAAGTTATGCAGGAACATGTGGCTTTTCACTCATGCAACTAAAACTAAATGCATACAAGTCTTTGCAGAATTAGTGCCAGAATAGAGAAAACTAATTGATTAATGTTTGCTTACTAAAACATATATAAATGTGATGCTGCCTTACCTCAGGTAGTAAAATCTACTGCTATGTTATAGATGAGACCATATTAATCTATGTTATAGGTGAGATCATATTAATCTAATCAATTTATTCATTTGATAGACTTACACAGGAGAATAATACTGCCCTAATGGGCTTATATTTTAAAGCATGAAATGAAAGGGGTTCAGTCAGTAATACAACTCCTTTTGATATCACGAAGAATGCTGCTGACAATGCCACTGCATATGCCCTGGCTGGAGAATGAACCAGTCTTTATCAGTACTATCATCTGAATTTACCAGGAGTGGGATTATCACGGCTGTCCTGAAAGGCAAGACATTTTTTTCTCGGTACCCTTAGTCACTCTTGCAGGGCTGAGAGGTGATGGAGATCAGCTCCTGCTGTGGCAGCTGGTCCAAGGCTCAAGTGATGGGGTGACGATGTTTCTGCCACCAGGTGTCACTTGGGGCATGGCAACTGCAACCATGGGTCATTCAGGCTGATGAGCATGAGACAAAATCCTGCACACTCCTAGTAACTGTGAGGGGCAAATGCTACACTATTTGATGTCTCTGGTAAGCCCACATTGTCAAGGTAGTTTAGTTCTTTGTTCATGCTGTCTGTTTTTATGTCCCTTTTCTCCCAAACAGTGAATATGAGCTATTTGAGCCTGATCCACATATTTCAAAATTAAACTGTAATATTTTGTAACTTTTTCATTTAACTCATTGAAAAGTTCTGAAAAAATGCCATTAAACATTCATTCGCATTGTTAGAGCTGGCTTGAATTCAGTATTCTGTTCTGAGTATGTACGGAGTTCTGTTAGTGAGATGCCTAAAATCTGTCCTTTCGTAAGCACAAATTACCTTTGAAAACACTATGTCTTTTAGTAGTTCTGCATGCTGACAACTGTACTCAGTTCAAATGAGTCAAGAGTGCATGTCATGTTCCTTCTACGAGTAGGTCTGCTGAATTTATAAGACTTAAAAGAATAAGAAAAAGACTTGTGATTCTTCATTCAAGTGGAAAGCAAAATATTGTGATAATTATTTTAATTCCCTGCTAAATTACTACATATAGCTGCCCTGCACATCACCAGTTGCTCTGTGTATCACAGAGATAACTACTCTTTGATGATGTATACTCTTATTTTCCAATGTAGATGGTAACTTCAATATTTTTTTTACTTTGTTCACAGCAAGTGCTGCCAGTTTAAATGTTTGAAGGAGGCAGTATGCAAAGAGTTTTCACTATTGGTTTCTTTGGCTCCTAACCGTACCTACTGCAGTAATGGGAAAAGGTAGGGCACTGTTGTGATATTTTTTAAGAGATCTTTTCTAACAACAACCTAAAAGCAGTGAGATCATAATTAGATCTCCTTGCAAGGTCTCCTTGTGAATATCTCCTCATACTGACAAGACTTCTCAAAGCATCACCCTGTTTAAACAAAGGTTTACAAACTCCTGATCACACAGAAATGAGTTCCAATCTAAAGCTTAAAGTGAGGAAGAAACAGATCCATGCTTGAGAAGGCTTTCCTTTCCATGAGACATCTATGGTTTAATTCATCTAATACTTCCTGTAAAGGAGAGAAAGAGGAAAATCCAGGGGCTTTAATTCACAGCAGACTTCCTAGAAACAGTAGTTAGGTTAACAGTTGATTGGTACTAGTTTTACTCAGGGGAAATAAGAGGCAAAGAGGTTGAACAACATAACTAGATTTAGAATCCTCCACTTTGTGTTTCGTGCAAGATCACAAACCTTACTTCACATGCCTATTTTGCAAGCAGGTTACTCTACACAAAATCAACTGCTGTGCATTTGCATCTGTATATCATGTCTCTTGCAGATGTATACCTTCAATGCAGTCTTACTAACAATTCTCACCTGTCTGTTCCTCCTCAGTAAAGCCCATAATTGTCATGGCTTCCAAGGTCTCCTGGAACATTTCATCATCTTGTTGAGCAGGAATAGGCACGTGACCATTAGAGAGAAAGGTATAATTGTTGAAGCCTTCCAGCAACAGATCATCTAAAAGACAAAGAAGAAAAGTGTGAGTTAAGTATGTCAGCTTAATACTGTTCGTTCATGGGTTCCCCCAAAGAACAACAACAACAAAAAATTATGTTTTCACCAAAGGAAGATTTTAGGATTTTATGGTGGACAAATATTTTCAAAATAACGTATCATTTAGCAAGTTTGATTGCCTTAAGTTTCAAATTTTCTTTAGTAACGAGGGAATGTCTCTGTCCCTCAGTGGAATTTTGCACCCCATGCAAAAAATCAGAGCCATTCTTCCCATAAATTTTTCATTTAATTCTGTGTGTAACCTAGTCAGAATTACACCTCACTTTGTCTTCTAGACCTGGGGATTCATACCAGCTAATAATAAGAATGGAAACAGGTAACAACCACAGGGGGCCAAACCAAAAGATTTTTCAGCCCATACTGTGGCCAGCAACAGATTCTTAGGTAAGGAGCATAAGTACCAGAGAAAATACAGAATTATCCATTGCTTCATACATAATTTGGCAACCAGTAGTGGAGGGAAAGATGCTGTATTTAAACCATGATGTTCCAACACGTTATATTGAATGCCCTTTTTTAAAATCATGTGCTGAGAGAAAGATGTTCTCTTAATCGATTGTAAAACTGCTAGCCAATAATTTTACTGGGAACCCCAATTTCTTTTGTGTAAAAAATTAATGAACAGCTCTTCCCTGTTCATCTTGATAACATTCAAGATTGGCTTTCAATGAGTTTGCATTTCCTGTAAGTTGAAACGTCTTATAAACTGCAAACCACCTGACTCAAACAGATATACACCAACTGAAGCTTTTTTACAGGTCACTTGAGAAAATTATTTCTATGGCTGTTTGTTTACCAAAAGTATTGAATGACATTTGATTAAAGAAATTAAGATAGATTACTTAAGTAAGTCATTTTTTAGGCTGTTTAATGAGATGGAAGAATTGTTATCAAGTAACTTACTTCTCATTTGTTCAGAAGCTCCAGCAATCAAATAGTAAAAGATATGAAATGTTCGCTCATCTTTAGCCTGACGAATAGCACGGGATTTTTCAAGCAAATCTGTTTGTCAAGTATGTTAAAAAAAAATCAATAACATATTCCAGTCCTTCCTTAATTGTGTCATCAGCCTCAGAACCATCAATAGCATTGCTGAAATATTTGCCATGAGCTTGTCTAACATGATTTTGAGTCTAATTCTGTGGCACTAATATTGGTATAATTCTCACCACAAGGAGTAGATCAATTTCCCACCTCTTGTTGCATAGTAAATGCTGGTGATCATGATAGTAAGCACTACAATTGTCATAAATGCATTCTGAAGTTAAACATATAAAAATGGTGTTGATAGTATCATTCACATCACTTTTAGAATGAAGTACAAATATGAATCACCATAAGGTGGGGCTGCTAGAAAAAAGTTCTTGGAGCCATTGTTGTAGGTATCAAAACAGGTAGGTATAAAGTAAACTTTATTTATTGTCCATTTTTATGACTATCTAAAATATTAAAAATGAAGTTGACAATAGCGTAAGTATTTTGACATCAATCAGTGATTCATTCTTTAAATGCTATATTGCTATAGATAAAACTTCAGTTAAGACCGGAAAAATTAACCCCCCTTTTTTTTCTGAAGATCACTTGTCAAAATAAGAGCAGAAAGATAAACTGTTTGCTGTTACACCTAAGACATAGGGTCCTTCCTTATAACTGCAATTTTCTTTATCCTCATTTTTTGCAGCAAGCAGCTCCTCTATGCAAAGATGAGCAATGCAGCACTGAGGAATCTAGCTACATACCCATTTGTTCATTAAAACATGCTATCTCATAAACATAACCAAGGAAGGAGGCAACAGTACTTGGCAAGCAAAGTCAGGCTAAGTTGAATTTATCTGAAATGTTTTTACTATGGTCCTGAAAAAATAAAATCACCAAAGATATTGACATATAGAACACTGCTCTGAGAGCATCATTTGAAACAGCAGAAGAGTATTTAGTACCCAGAGAAGACAAGTTATCTGAGAATATCAAGTGTTTGATGCTATCTGGGGCATCAGCACCAGCATCATATTTGTTTCACTTCAGTAGTGTGAGTTCCCAGAAAAGTAATTTATGACCATGGTGATTTAACAAAATATGTAAAGACTGAGGCAGATGCAGGGTAAAATGTCCCTCAGCTTGACAAAGGGAGAGGAACTGTAGGGCATACAAAGGTTCTTTGGCTTTTTCTGTCTCTTTTGTCTTTATTATTATCAAGTTCTTAGAGGGATGGAAGATAAAGGTATATTACTTTTATTACGATGATTCTTCAATCCTCCAGACATAGACTGTAAAGCTGTTTTACCAGGTATCATACGGAATTCTCCCCTAGCAGGTTATTCTCAATGCTTTTTCTTAGAATCCATCTATCCCAGCACAACATACATAACCTTTCCTTTGCCAGAGTGCTAAACTTAAACTTGAGAACTGGGAAATGTTCCAGGAGGTCCTGGGTATGCTGTAGTGATATGCCAAACATTTGGTGTTTTTTCAAAGTGTGACAGCATTACTGAGAAACAGGAAAGTTTCAAATCTTTTTATACAGCTGGAAGCCCAGATGACAGGGAACCAGAGAGACCCAATTAGGATCACACTGATGTGAAACAAAATGACTGCGTAGCTCTCAAGATCACATGCAACCTCAACCACAAATCAATCTTCTTGCCCTGTTGTGTTACTGGGAATCTAATCTTAAGTCCCCTCACGTTGCTTTATGCAGGTATGTTGCCTCCATTTTCTGAAGCTGTATATGGGGAATAGCATACTTTCCTATAGCTGAGAAAACAGACCTGAAAATGTAAACATGAGAGTAAGACAAACTGAGAAGCTAGTATCAGCGTAAATGGAGCCACTTCCCTCCATCTTTGTTTATACCAGCCTCGGTGATATTTGCCTTTCTTAGACATGCAATGGAGCTTGTTTATTTTTCCTCCTTCCGCTAACCCTAGTTAGCTTCCAGTGCAGCTCATGGAAAAGGATACAAGTCTCTATGTTTGCTCCGACAATGTAGCCTGTCACATCAAAGTTGATGCGGATGAATTTGCCCTGTGAAGGAAAAGAAGACATAGGTTGGGCTGTTCTTTCAGGTATGTTGGATTTTACAACAGTAGCGTTTAGCCTGTTTAGTGGTACATATATATTATCTTCTTAAGAATAACATGCTCGATTCCCACCTGCCAGGACAACCTATGGAAAAGACTGAAATGAAGTGACTTTCTCGGACATTCTCACTGTGGAGATTTGCTCCCACGTTTCATTCACGTACTTAGAGGGAACGAAATTCTCCCTAGTGGAACAGGCTGTGGAAGCTGTCTATGCCAGCGTCTATTTTATACTTTGATTTCCATAAGGTCAATTAGGGAATAGCATTAGGTCTGCCTGACTCCATCCGCTGAGGGATCCCCAGACTCTGCAAGGAATCAGCAGCAGTAGAAGCAGACGGCCCGAAGGGAAAACAAGCATCTGCCAAAACTCCCAGCAAAAAGGGGCATCAAAGAGTGACAGTCCCCAGCTACTATTATTCCAACTTCAATCTGCATGACTGCTTTCTCGTTTTCTCTTGTAGTCTTTCATTTAACACATTAACTGCTCTTTTTCCATAACAGTCACACCTTCCAAGAAGATGCATGCTCAACAGTGGTGCAAAGGAAAACAAAGTACAGGTTTCATTTGCAGATTTCTGGAGGAGGATATGTCCTGGAGCAGGAGTTGACTCTGCATGGCCCACTCATGGACCACTAAATTGTGAAAGTACAATGGCACTGTCAAGTCTGAGCTTGATTTTTAGTCTTGTATAAGGCCAAATTCCTATTTCAGAGAGGAATTCTAAACAGTGTTTCTTAGGGATTAGTTTGGAGAAGCTCTTTAGACAGAAACATTGATGACAAGAAGGCCACTGTTTGTCCATTCTGTTTTAAAAGATGCTGTAGCTCCCCACAATGTAGACCCAACTGGATTTCTCCTACTTACGAATCTGGAGGAGTTGTCATTCTTCACGGTTTTGGCATTTCCAAAAGCTTCAAGAATAGGGTTTGCCTGTAGAAGCTGTTTTTCCAGCTCACCCTAAAATTCATTCAGACTCAGTTAACCCTAAACTTCATAATTACTTAATTAAAAACAGCACATGTACACTGGAGAAAAATGTGGAGAAAGATAATTTAAGTCTTGAAATTTTTGCTGAATACTCCACTTCACGTGGATTTGTTTTCATCCTCTGTTAATCTTTGTGTTTATATATTTGTGCAGTCGATTGCTGTCCTGTATACATGACCCATTTCCAGCCCTGTTGCCTCTGACAGATCAAAGTCTATTAATCTGTTTAGCATCATGACAGGCCTTTCTTTAAAAAAAGGGTCATTCAATGTCAAATATATATATATATATTTTTCAGTTCAATGTCATTTTTAAAGGGATATTCTTAAAGGAACCTCTAGCATATCTTCTTCAAGTTAGTTTATTGAGATCCTTTGCTAGCAAATGATAATGTAATTAGAATAACTTGCCGAGAATCATTTTAATGTAATGCGGCACAAAGCTACAAAGCAGATTTCACCAAGTCTATTAATAATGATTCATGCAAGGCTATTTAGGTTAAATATGGAAATGCACTGATTTATTTCAAACTAGGATAATGAATTCTCATGCAAACACACAAAACTTGTATTATGTTGTTAATTGTGCTTGGTAATTGCTAATGAAACAAATCATGCAATGAAACGAGCATGCATTTAATACTCCTATTTCTAAACAAACCAGTGAAGTTGAAAAAATACTTTGCTTATGAAGACTTTTTTTTTTTAACTTTTCATTCAGCTCTGGACTATGAAGTTACTCACTTTCACATTTGCTTCTTGTCATCCTGTTTGAGTACTACTCTGCAGTAAGATTACCTCATTTTAAATAACTCAAGCTAAATAACATACAGAAAAAGTCCTTGATAGATAATATGATATCATTTAAATCATTCTAATGAGAAAAAAAATCAACATTTAGGTTGAATATAGAGGCAATAATTTGGAAAATGACAGCTCTTTCCCAATCAGTGTGCAAAACTGGTAACCTTCTAAATGCCATTTCTGAATGTCTTATAACTTACGTGGGAATGATGAGACTACCTCAAAAATATAGTAAAAAAAAAGAAAATAACACAACAGTTTGTTAACAAATGGCTAAGCTTGTCTGCATGGTCACAAGATGGGAGAATGAGCACCCTCCCAAGCATAGTTCTTTTAAGAGCTAAGGCATAAAGCAAGTCCGCTGAACTACACAGAGTTGCCTGGGCCATCAATTAAGTTTTATTTTTTTATTTTTACAGAGAGCTTGTCAAATGAAGTAATAAATTAACTAAGAGGCAAAACTTTGTTGTAGTCAAAATTTGAGAAACAGCAGTCAGAATGAGGGGAAAAAGGGGTAGTACAAAAAAAAAATCCATATGCCTGGCATACAAACAAAAAGAAGCCAGCAAACCTGCCTGTTTTCCTAACGCACTGATGTGCTGGATGTCACACCACAACATAGGAGGGCCCCCAAGGGCCTGTGAGAAACTGACATAACACACCTGCAGTTACACACTGCAGTGGGAATTGCTCTGTTATACATCATAGCAGCAAGCTAGGAGCATGGTAACTTTTGCAGATGTGAACAATTCTTTATAGTTACATGAAAATGTCATTGAAAGCAATATCAAATGGAAAGCATGCAGCCAAACAAATCAATCAAACACGGTGAAGTTTAGGAATTATTTCACAACAGTCCTAGAAAGTTCAACCTGAAGCATGGAAAGCATTTAGGTATTTTCATTCAGAAATCACATTGCTCAATTTCAGGCTGAGTGGCTCTTTCAGGATCGTGGGAAATTTCATTCAAACTACGGCAATTTGAACACACACGTATAGGAGAGAGTGATATTTGAGAGATGACCCTGCCTGTGTCAGACCTCATTCTTTACCATGGAGCCTGACACAGTTAGGGTTGATTTGTGAGAGCATTTGGTGCTATTGTTGCTTTTCATCATATCATACAACATATTTCAACAAAATCTCTCTTAAATTTTTGAGGTGCAACAATAGCATGCAGATCTACACTCAGTGCCTTAAACACACATCAAACAGTCTAAGTTACTCACGTAAGAAAAAGATGGACCTTGCTGTATTGAATAATGTGGTATAAAACAAGTGTCAGTATCATTTCCATTACACAGACATTTTTACTGTTTTTCCTGTATTAAAATAACCAATACACAATTTCCATGCAAATAAACCAGAAAAACAAACAACAAAAATCTATTGCAGACATACCAAGAGTACAAATACAAGTAGCACGTATGGAGCATTTTAGCTGAAGAAAAAAAAACCAACGTGAAGCAAAGGGATGGGATTTGGATCCAGTCCCAGGTCAGTCTCCCAGGACCAGACAAGGACAGATATTTTTAGGGTAAATCCCCAATTCTTTTCTGGTGCAATGGAGGCATTTTGCTATTCATTATTTTTTTAATGACTGAAATTGCAATGTCAGTAGTCCCAGTCACTGAATTACTATTTGTCAACATGTTATAGAACAATTTAGACTTTCTCTCAGCCCCCATCTGGTGGATATTTGCCTTCAGGTCTCTCAGAGCCAGTTTGATCCTGAGACTCATGTAGTTCCCCAGGGGAGTCAGCAGCAACTACAGTTACATACCCATTAGGAATGGCCCTGAAACCACAAGTTCATTTCCCCCAGCCACTGAGAAGGACTCGGCAGGATGAAATAAGTTTTTTTTTTGCATAAACATTCAACAAAGGAAAACTATGCCCTTGGTCTTGGACTGTTTCCACCAACTTGAATCACAGATTTCTAGAAAATACTGCCCTAAGGGACATCTACTCCCTCCCTTGCCCTGAAGCAGAATACGCTGTATGTAAACAACAATTACTCATGGTGGAAGAGGCCAGGCTCTGTGCTCTGGAGTCCTCTATCCTCAGGCATACAGGATAGGCAAGTCCCAGCACAGGTGTGGTCACAAGATTTTTACTTTGTTTTTCACTACCCTATTAATTCCTTATTTTGGACCCAGTCTTGCATTTGGGATGCACTGAAATGCCTTCCTGAATTAAGCCTGTTTTGTCATAAAAGTTAATTGCTACCTTTTTTTTTTTTCCCCAGAAGTTTTTGAGTAACATAAAAAAGGCTGGAAATGGTTGAAATGACTTAGGACCTCAAGTTGTATCAATGAAAACAGCAAAGAAGGTGAGAGCCTCAGCCACACCAACGATTTCAGGGAACTGGGTACACATAAGCTCTTATGGTTCAGAGCAAAATGTTGAACTTTAATCACTAAAGCAAGATTATTACAAATTTTGAAGCAACAAAGTACTTTATAGAAAATGTGCCTTTCAAAATTGTTCTGTATCAACACCATAAAGAGAAACGATAGTTTTTATATTGAAACTTTTGGCTAGTTCATAAAAAAATTGCGTGCTAACAAAGCCAATCAACTCTTCAGAAGTCTAAAAGTTGATATAGTTTTTGTAATGCAGATGGATGATGTTTTAGCTAAAGGTTTTCCTAAAGTTCTTATTTGCCAGAAGCCAAGGGTAAAATAAGGACCCAAGCCCTTGCAGACTTCAAGGCCTTCATGTTAGGATATAAATAAGTACTATGCATATAGAAAGCTATGAATATTTCTCTTCTAGGAAAGTACATTCTGATTTGATGCCTAACAGGGTGTCAAACAAAAGTGTTTTTTTCCATAAACATAGAGCTGTGACATAATTGTGTACTCTTAATATGTCGACTACTTGGCAAGCCAGAGACATTGACTTGCTGTTAGCAATCAGCTCAGTACAGTCCTAACAGGCTCAAAGGAGAGTTGAATACAGAAAAGCTCACTTACAGTGATGCTGGTGTCCTTTTTGCCCTTATGTGATGAAGCAACAACGGCCAGGTACTGAATGACCTTTTTGGTATTTTCTGTCTTGCCAGCACCAGATTCACCTCTGAGGGAAAAGAAAAGAAAAGAAAATAAAAGAAGGTAACTGGTGGACTCCTGCCATTTGATGAGTTTGTTATATAAAGACAAGACTAGAAACTGCCTGGCTCAGTATTTATCCCTGAACATGGTCTCTCCAAACCCACTTGACTTCAGCATGCAAAGAACATGGTATCAGAGCTGTATCTCTGTCCCATTAGTATTTTGACTGGACATTGGGCCATGTAAGGCAATTCTAAAGCACTTCTGTACAGCGCTTCATCTTGCTTTGGCAGTGTCTAAACATTTATGAGAACTGGGGCTGGCAGGGAATCTGCTCATATTTTAAGACCCAAAAAAATGCAACATTAACTATAATGTGGTACAAGAGTAAGAAAAAACATCAACAGTAATTGAACAGTTTTCTCATCTGAAACACTGGCATTAAAGCAAACTGACCGATTATATCATTGCTGTAGAATAAGGGAATGATACTGCCTTATCTGATCTCCATGATCTTCAGACTTTCCTTGACCTCTGTAAGACCGGAGCTGGCACTGCCAGAGTTGTCCCAGCTAACCAGGTGGCAGGGGACTTAATGTGGGGACATTTCTGACCAGCAGAAGCGTCATCCTGGCTGTGCTCTGTGCAGTGTCTCTTGGGAAGCAGGAACGTGGTATTAACTTTCTACCTCCCAGAGGATTTCCGGAGTTAAGTTTATTTACAACTCTTAAGCCCTCTCTTAAAGTAAAATGCTGGTTTTCTAAGTATAAGTACAAGGACCAAATTTACAGTCTTTTCTCAGAAGTAAAACCATTTCCAGCCTACTTGTCCCTCTCTGTCACATTTCATTGTCTCACTTCTTCTAGATATCTTTGGTTCTGATGATTATATGGACTAAAATGTTTTTATCCTGTCCTGTCTCAGCAGTCAGAAAGTGCATTACTGTGGATGTGGATGTAGTAAGTTAGTTCTTTCAACTCTATTAAGCTAGTGCTATGAGGAGGGCAACAGTCTACATGTAAGTTGGACATCTCTCTCTTTGGGTTTGAATCTAAGTGGATTTAAAAATAAAATGAACAATACATATAAAAGCCCCATGGATATTTGTCAACTCTTTTGAAGCTGAAACTATTTAGCCGGATCCATTGCAGTTCTGCTTCTTTTCCTAATTAGGAAGTAGAGGAGTTAATTTTCCCTACCAAGGGACCAGTGAAAAATAGATGTTAAAAATATGAGTAAGTGCTAGGCAGAACTTTAAAGATGGGATGACATTGATGTAAACCTTAGAAAACCAGAAACAATTCCTGCCCAAGGTACACATGATAAGTGCTTCTTCCGGCTTTTAGAGTTTTAACCAGAACTAATTGAGACGAACATGTTCCTTATCATCAGACCTGGGGTAATTTGTGCAGTTTAGAGGTTGGATTCAACCCTGCCTGGACTTCAGTGCTAAAACATTTCCATGTTTTATTGATAAAAATTAAGTGTCCTGGGAACTATTCCAAACTAAGCACACCAATTTGAAGACATAGGCATACTAAGTTTTCAAATAAATTTACCTTGCAACTTTGATACTTTGGAATAAAAGTAAAAATTTTCTTCAAACAAACCCTAGACTTTGAACTATTCTATTTTATTAAAGGTTATTTGTAGTTCATCACTACATGAATTGCATTTCCTTTCTCCCAGGGCAACAGTGCCCATCATTTGGCTTTCCCTGAATCCCTGTGAGTATTACCATATAAGGCATCATTTCACTTGTAATTATCCTACCATACTGCAATGCTAAAATTGCTTAACATTTTGTTCTGTGCTTGCTTTCCTTAACTCTTTGCTCCTGCATGAGCTGAGGGTTTTCCTATTTTCTGCAGCTACTCTTTGAGGCTTTAACTTCCTTTTGAAGTGGACAATAAAAAATTCTTCAACGTGAAATGGAAATGCTTCAAAACAAAATGGAAAACAGGATCTCAACAGCTGCAAGGAAGAAAAGAATCTCTAAGGTCATTAAGTAATGAAGAATCATGTCCATAGCTGATGAACACTTCTAATTTTTAAGCACATCAGATCATTTTTAAATGTCCTTGGCAACACGCAGGTCTGATAAGCAAGTATTAATTAAACAACATTACTCTGAAGGATGCATCAGAGCTGTATGACAAGGTCTAGACTTCATCTCAGTGATAAAATACCATGTGTTTGAAAACTAAGTAATGAGGAGGAATAGCTAAATCGGGTTCAATGCCTTTCTTTACACATCAAGAAGCTTACACTTACAAGGGAAAAGACCCAGGAGGAGGAGAGCATGTGACTCTCAGCTCCCTTCATAGGTGAACGAAACTCTTCCTATAACTATTGAGCTGCAGCAGAAATGGTCATGCTATTTTTTTCTCTGCATCTTTCTTGCAGTACCATCATTTCTGGGATGGCAGAGGCAACTTTTATTGTGAAATGGCATGCAGAATCCCACCTGTTTAAAAATTGGCATGCTGTCTTCATTCTCAGTGATTCAATTGTTAAAGACCGGCCTTTTTCTTGCAAGTGTCTTGCAAGCAGTGATTTCGGCATGAACCATAACCAGTGGGGTTCCTCCCAGGAGGCATCTTCTGAGTGCCTGTTTTCCTCAGTCTTGTATCCCAAATCATGTTCCAAATGGGAAGTTCACCATGCAAACTCTGTTAACCACTGTCCTAATCATCATCTTTTGGAAGCAGACCGATCATTTGTTTAACTGAAATATCTCAAGTCATTCTTGTTGCCTGCCATACAGAGGCAGCACATTTATTGCCAGAGCAGTTCTTTGCAACCAGCTCAGGTGGGCAATGCAATCTAACAAACAAACAAAAAATAACAGCAAAAGCAGTTCCTGTTGCTCAGTTGTGATCAGTTCAATAGCAGTATTTAATCTGCTTCCCATACATATTTTCCTCCCAAGAAACTACCTTCCTTTCCCAGAGTAAAAAAGTTCACTAGGCTTACAGGCTTGCTCTGATAAAAAAAACAACCCAAACTCCAATTGTGTGGCATAGCTTAAATTTATTTCCCCTTTGTTTCTTGCCAGGATTTGTTTTTGGAACTCTATAAAGGATTTAAAGCGCATAGCCCCCCATATAGTGCTCATCTATAAGTTTTTTGTGCTATACAAGCTACTAAATCCTCCATGACTCCATTGCCTTCACCTTACATGAAAATTATCGTAGTTCAAATAGGTTTCCAAATTAGTACAAGATGAGAGTGGGAAGCTGGCCCCACTGTTGTGGGGTGAGCCCGGTGTGTAGCTAGGACTACTGAATGTTTGGGCATAACAGGGAAAAAAATATTTTCAGAAGTAGATTTTTTATTGAAAACTTGAGAGCTTTCTATATTAATATTATGATATAAGACTTAATTTAATTCCGCTTTTGGAAACATCTAGAAAGTTACAGAAGGATTTATTTTCAGCATTTGTTTCATCAAGCAATGAACCACAAAACTGACCATTCACACATCCCTTAATCTAGCTACCCTGGCACTGCGGGAAGCCTCTGCATAGAGCAGTCAATGAGGTGCTCCAAATCACATTAGGGCTTGGCAGGCTGCAGTATGAGATGTGCAAAGATAATGAAAATCTTTGTCCTAGACCATCTGAATCCCCCCAGAGACCTCGCTCAGAAGCCAACCCACTGATCCTCCTAGTTTGCTTATAAAAAAATTCCCAAAGGAGGCCAAGCTGTTTTGGCACCAAGCTCTACCTCGGGTCTAAAGCTGCACAAGATAACCATGTGGGAGAAGAGCCAGGCAGCAATGTGTGCCAGCTCCAGCCTTTGAGATTTAGTGGGCTGGGAAAGAAGAGTTTAGCTCTCTTGTGGAGGAGGCTTTGCCTTACAGAACTTTGCAATCTGGAGGATGTCCTGGGTGGCTCTGCTTCTTGACACATGCCAGGGGAGAAAGCAGGTGGGGGTCACGGGGCCAGGTGAGGCTCTGGACAGTTTGCCCAGAAAGAGGGAGGAAGGGGGAAATTGCAGGATGGTCACTGCCTTACTCAGAATTTTGTCTGTTGCTATGCCAAATTAAGTGGAATCAGTACCCTGCTACCATATGTTTTGAAAGAGGCTAATCAAATAAAGTGAGCATATATAAAAAAAAGTAAAAGCTAATGAAAAACTATTTGATTACATGTACAAATTGAGTGTTTAACAAACATTTGTTTTCTTAGGCTTCACATTTCCCCTAGGCTAAGAGTTTTGATCAGATTTTTTTCCTCATTCATTCAAGGCCAATTTTTGCTTAATTAAGGCACGTGCCTGATACTTTTAGCCACATCTGGTTTCCAGAAAACAATATTCTACCCCCTCTTTTCAGGAAGTAGTTAAAATATTGTAACTCCAAGATCAGACAAGTGTAAGAGCAGATCTTTAAAGCATTTATGTGATTAGCTATGCGAATAAGTACCTGTGGAATTTTGAGTAAAAAAAAAAAAACTTCTAAAAATTCCATCAGCATCCACTTGTATCTTTAGAAATCAAAACATAAAGGCCAGAAGTCTCCTTTGAGAGCTGGTGCCTTAAGTTGGAAGTAACTTGAAAAGTCACAAGCCTCTTCACTGGCCATTGCTTAGTTGCTGATGCACCGAGGCTGCTCAGGTCCCCAAGTGACTGAATAGTTATTCCTATTTGTTTTCTCCCTTCAGCAACACCTAATGTTCTGGTCCACAGCACCCAGGCCCTCAGCATGGTTTTTGCAAGAGTGAGTTCAGAATACTTCACGGCCAACTCAGATATCAAAGAGGAGACACTACAGTGGGGGATTTCAGGGAATCCCAAGAGGCAGGCAGAGGAGGGGAGGCTGCCCAAAGCAGCATGGGGACTGAAACACGAAGATGGACAAGTATTAACTACCTGGATTTCCAGACATATGGAATAATGAGATGTCATACCCTTAGTGCAGAAGCATACGCTATGTTATGTTATGTTAAGTTATGGTAATGATATAATAATCCTTATAGCTACATTTTTAACAATTTAGGTAGCAGGCTTTGGAAAGCTTGAGTCTACAGCTGTTTAAAGAAAAGATCCCAGCTGATCAGTGCCATGAGATCTTCAGTTGTTGTTTTATTTTTTAGGGAAAAAGATAATTTCTTAGAGTTTTTAGCAATTATAAAATAATGTGAATTGTTTGTGCTTGAACACTGCCTAGCTGAAAGTCAAGTGAACTTTCTTGTTTCTGTACAGCCAAATAAGGCCAAAAAGGATGATAAACAAGTAGTCGTTAAAGCTGTGTACAATGATTTTAGCTTGACTAATCTTGATTTAAAAGACCAGCGAGAGCAATATTTCAAGCTATGGGTCACGATGCCCATCCAATATACAGCAGTTACTCCAAATGTGGCTGTTTTCAAAGTGGGAAAGACATTTCACTCTCTCTATTTTATGCCTTAGTGGGGTGAAACACATAATGTTTCCAGCTTCTAGGTGGAAAAAAAAAAGGTATTCTTGTATTCAATACATATGGTAGCTGTCAGAATTAGAATCCTTAAAGGATTTTCATTAACAAAAAGTCATAGGTTTGCCGAAGAAAGTTAGTTTCTTAAAAATCCTAATATTCCAAGGTTAAAAGAAGATCTGAAGAGTTACCAATGGAAAAATAAACTAAAGTACAGGAATAGAAGGAGGAAATGCATATTGCAAATTAGTCTTCATTACCATGACATGTTTCATCCTGGGAAAAAGTGTGATGTGAATTTTTATTTCATCTTTGCGTCAATTTTAGATTTGGTATTGGTTTTCATGTATTTTTGGACAGATTCTTGACTGATATACTGTCATGTAATGAAATCTGGTCACAAGAGAGGTCAGAGCTATGCTAGCCTTTAAGGTACTGTGTACAGTACGTGATTTGTACTTCTTAAATGATTAATTTGTTCAAGTCATCAGTGGCACTCACAAATACCTGTATGGCTGGTGATCACTAGCACTACTTTTTAAAAACTGTAGTATAAATATTCAGTCAGTCAGTAGCCACATTTTTATGGATGACCTCCCAAAACCAATTCAGTTTGGGATTGTGATGTGTATTTGCAATATAGGACAGACTACAGCATCACAGCATGATCCTGCTATAAACAATATGCATGCCATCTTCTACAAACAAGAATTTGTTTTCACATGAATCAAATCCTACCTTTGATTGGCAGAACTGGAAGATGCCTAATACAACAAACACAAAATTAAGCCAAAAGCATTCTCGATGGCATTCAAGTAATAAACCCAACTGACTAGCCATAGAGAAATGCAGACATGGTCAAAATTGCAGGACAGATGGAAGATCCCCATCCAATTAAGGAGCCTGAGAGTTTTGCAGAAGTGGCTAGGAATGATAAACCTAGGAAAGGATTTTGAGGAGCAGTAAGTTGTGCACAGCAAATGTTATTATATTAAAATCTCTGCCTGACCCATTGTCACGATGTGGCACCACCTGAGCACTGGCAGGCCAAAACTCAAAGAGGAGGCCTTCAGCAACTCAGCACTCAGAAAAATAAGGGCTTTCAGAACAGGGCTGGCTTAGTTGCTATTTCGCTATTGCCTAAAGCGACTACATCAAGACTACAGAAAGGTTCGACCCATACAGTGTGCACTTAGCCAGCGCGCCATGGCCTTGCACACAGGTGAGCTGTGCCAGCAGGGAGGTGCCTGGTGTTGGTTGTTCTGGCTGCACTACATGCAAACAGTACAAAACAACATGAACTTAAGGGTCACATTTTTTATAACAACAACTGATTTAGGATATGTTGGTAAGCTACCAACACTTAAAAATGAAAAGCTGCTCAGTAAATACCCAGGATGCTCCGTGTTCCTCAGTTTTCTGTTTCCTTTAGGGAACTCTTAAAGATCTCCTATTCTCCCTAGACACAGTTTTACAACTATGGTCTCCGGCTGGTTGTTGTAAGCTCTAAATCTCTGCATTAAGAAAGTCAGTGTAAAGCAATAAGTTTGTGCATTAAAAACTTCCTATGACATTCATACCTGCTTCTTATTTCATCAACAGGTAAATCTTACACTGGGACTGGAGTTCAGGCTCATTGAAGGTGAGAATATATAGTTCCATCAAAATCGGAGTTGATTTTGAATATGGAAAGACATAATAATACTGAGATATACTAAAATGGATGAGTTTACTTACGTGCACAGGATAGACTGGTCTTCTCGATCTGTGAATAAAGAAAAAAATCCATTAATTAGGGAAAATGGCTAAGTCCTGACAGAAGGTGTTATATTTATAAGGACTTACATTGAGCAGTCTAGACCTTCCAAAATCTGGCAATTCATGATTAGTCAAAAATACAGGGTTCAGATCTTACATAATTTGCCTTCATATTTAAATAAGCATCTCTAATGGAAATATTTTGGACAAAAAAAAAAAAAAAGAACAAAAGGTTAATAGTTCAAAAATATTTTTTGCAAATTCCATTAGAGATGAACTATAATGAGGACAGCAAGAGGATCAGGCTCTCTATAAGAAGATTATAATTGATAATTTCAAGCCTGAAACTCAAGTTTTTACTATGCTTATGAAGTATGGCTAGCAGCCCACTTCAGACAAAGTCTGGATAGATAAGGCATCAAAAACTAAAATGTTTGAAGCTGGCTATGGAAAGCTTTAGATTTTGAAAGCAGACCAGTCCAAATAACTGAATGATGTACTCAATATATTTTATTTCATATTTAGAGATAACTTTTTATCAAGAGGACAGATAATTTCTGTAAGGTATCCTCCAAAGACTGAGACAAAACAAGATACTTCACATATTTTACAAAAGCATATCAGCAAGAACATAAGTATTCTTCATATTTTACCATGAACAGGATTATCAAACACATACTGGATGAAAAATTATAAAAAGGTGAGCCAAAGTCTCCACTTCTACTGTGTAAGACATTTAAGAGGTTTCTGTGCAGCAGAGTCCAATATGCTGCAATGCTGCAGCACATTTTAGGATTACGTCATAGCTCCATAATCTTGCCATGTACCTCCCTGTTCATGCATTTGGAGTCTAAGTTTCTCTTTACCTACAGAACTTTTACACAGAATTTTCTACCAAAAGGCTGATATCAGGCTAAGCTTAGGCTGTAATAGACAGTGAAAACACACTGAAGTTTCATAATGTGCTCCATAACACTAAAGTATTTCCCAAAGCTCTACTGAAAAGTCTGTGATAAGGGGAGGCTTTACAATTTGCCTCTGTGGAAAGATGTGTGTCTAGCACATTTACTGTGATCACTTCTGAAGCAGAACTCTTTTTTTTTTTTTTTTTTCACCATGGGAATGGTCAAACTCTGGCACAGGTTGCCGAGAGAGGTGTGGTAACTCCACCCTTGGACACAGCTACAGGTAGACTTGATCAAGGCTCTGAGCAACCTGCCCTCGCATGGAAGTTGGCCCTTCTTTGAGTGTGGCTGTCTCAATCTGCCGTGTACAGACTGTAGTGTTTACCAGATGGAGAGCACACATTTGACCAGGGAAGCCTCTGGGCAAAGGTTAAGACCCAAAACCCTCCCTCATTTTATTCAGCGTGTTGGATGACTTGCAGGGCTACCTATCTGGTTGCTTGCCCTTATCGCTGACCCTGTATGTAATAAATGCCATGAGATAAACAAGCTTTCTGTACTGTGTAAAGATAATGGAGATAAATTCAACCTATTAAGCTTACAAGTTGTAATTGCTGCCTGGACCACAGCCAGCCTAGGAAAATCAGTAGTGGTTTCTGCTCTGGTGTGGATTTATATTAAACAACTGTATTTAGTCCCAGTTCTTCAGTAACGTTTGAGCAGATGCTATAACATTGACTGCTTTATTGATCACTCCCACAGCAAATGGCACGACTTTACCACTTTAGTCAGTAAATTGGTGTAAAATGAATCATTACATTGCTGTTGGAGGTATTTGTCAGTAATCAACATTGCAGGACTCTTCCACGTACACATTTTGGACAAGAGGAACTGTGAGCCATGTTTACTTTTTGCTGCAAGATACTGAGCTAGGCTTTCTCTTAGGTTAAAAAAAGTGAGAACACAGTAGAATTTTGCTAAAAATACACTGTTGTGTAAATAGAAACCATGGGCATCTATTGATATTACATCACAAACTCATAAATACCATAAAGAAAACAAAATTGACTCCTTGATACAGAGTTGCCAGTGGAAATTCTGAGCTCAGGGAACATTTGAAAAAATCAGTTTCCTCCAAGCCAAGTGTTTTCTCACTTCTCTTTGCTGCCCATTGCTGCCCCTCTTTTCCTCCCCAGTCAGTGACAGACCCCTCTTGAAGGTGTCTCATAAACTGGCCCACCACAGGAGTTTGCACAAGTGCATGTATATGGGCAGCTTGGCTAAAATGTAAGAAAAAAGGAATGGGAAGGTCAGGAGTTGCACCAAGTGCCCTCTGGGCCAGTGAACAGACCATACAAGCCAAGCAGGAGGTACTGAATTTCTTCAAACTCAGACAGCCCAGCCCCTTGTGCAGGTAGTGGAAACAAACCAGAATAAGGAGGAAAAGGAGAGAAGGGTGAGTCTTTGGTGTGCTGCCAGAGGCAAGGTCTACTGGCTCCCCAAGAAGGAAAGGGTGCCTCTGGTGAAGCAGCACTGTGTGACACTGATATGCAACCTGAGGGCTACTGGGATTCTTGGAGGGAAAAGGAAAACTATTTGTTTGTTTTCAGCTTTCTCTTGTAATCCCAAATGGCTTCTGGGATCATACCTGTGCAATTTGATCATTCCCTGTAGGTGAGCTGCCCCATGGCATTCTTGCAGAACTCTGTGAGGGAGCAGTGAGAAAAAGCTCCTTTCTTGGTCACTGGACTTAGCCCCTTTAAATGTCCTGTATACTTGGCAGCCATATGAAGTTGTGAAGTTTTAAGCCCTATGTTTCTGAGCTGTGCATCCTGTCCTGCGAAACCTCACACCAATAAACTGACCTATGCACATTCATGGAATGAGAATGGCTGAAAATGCTATATTACCTTCAGAAGTTTTAACAAATTGCAACAGTAAGGATGGAACGTATCAGGAAACCTAATCCTAATTTGTTATGCCATGATCTGCAAATACCTGCCTCATTTACTTTCCAGGACTCTCCAGATTGATTGCTTCTATTTCTGTTCTGGAATATTTTATTCTATGTAGGAAGGATTGTACCCTGTTTTGGGAGTCTGCAACTTTATGTGGGTCGATTTATCAGAAGAAAATGACTCACAAAATAAAGCTATTTAAGCATAATTTCTGGGGTTTATGAAGTATCAAAATATGTTTGCTATCTTCCAAAATCTCTTTGGTTAATTCCTTTTTTGAAAGATTGATACTACCTGGAAGACTATCCTATCCTGTATTTCTATACCCCCTCTATGTCCATATTAGACATTTTGGATATTTCTGTGTTTTCTCCTCAACTCTAACAACATACAGACCTACTTCACAGTCTAAAAGCCACTAGCTTTCCTAACCCTGCAACTGACTTTTTTTTTTTTTCTGGAATCTGCTTCACTTTTTCAGCAAACACCTCCAGTCTGCTTGTAAGAATCATATGCCCCTCTGTTCTCAATAGACCAGCTAGTTCTGCTTAATCACAAACAAAATCAGATGGTTTATCACAATGAAGCAGCAAGTTGGCAGCTTTACCATAAAAGGGAAAAACAGACTGAAGCCATGCTCCAACACTCGCTTACTGCTTCTTTACATTTGTTAATAACCACACTGCCTAAAGGGGACATTTCTGTACAGTCCTGCTAAGGACGCAGTAAACAGCTGGCTTTTCACAGCAGCCTCCTTTTCTAGGACCTTGGGAACTGTGCTCCCCTCCCATACCTCCCAGTAACTACCAGGTTGTTTTTTTTTTCCATCTCTAACTCAAGCTTGCTTACAAAGTCGTTGCATAAAAATGGCTTTGCAGAAAATAGATAAGTTTCTTAGAGTTGCAGGAAGCCTCAGTATGTCTTCTCTATATCATTTATTGCTAGAGCACTTAATAAAAACCTAATCTTCCACATTAACATTTTATATCTATTATTACTGCTACATAACCTGACCTTTTGCATTTGTGCTGTTTACTGCTCATTTGCTGTTTGCCACCTGCAGGGGAGATGGCAGAAGGCAGCAGAATTACTCATCCTTACTGGACCAGTGTCTGAGCTCAGCCACCACTGGAAGCTGGCAACGGTGCAGGAAGCCATCCATCCACCCACCTCTGGCTCCTCTTCCCTGCCCTGCGCTGCTCTCTCTTGCATGAAGGCATGATGCAGCAGCAAGGCTGGCGTGCACTTTAAAACTATCCCAGCAAAAAGCAAGGGGTGATTGTAACCTGGAACAGTTCTGTGTGATGACTGAGTGAAGAATAATGCTGACAGTGTTGGAATAAGGGGGTTGCATAGCAGCTGCGCGCCTGGAAAGCTACTGCCTCCGTAACACAGGAGAGAGAGGTGAGTACAGAAGCATAGGGTGTTTTTTTATGATCACAGTCTCTAAGTGTAGTAGTAGTCAGCTAGCTGGTCTGTAAAGGCAGTTAGTTCAGTGAGGTAGCTCCTGGGACCAGATACACACATACAACGTTCTCCTGGAATATTATATTCTCCTGGATTTTTAGATGAAAGAAAAGTTCTTGTTCTGTATGGAAATGAGCATGAAAGAATGACTGTGCCTGGGCCATAATTGTACTGCATTAGTGACATGTGGTAAGCTGCAGATTCAACAAGACATTCAGCACCCCAGTTTGAACATGGTAGAGCATGGCTGTGATTTGGAAAAGATCACCAGTCCTCATAACAACCTGGTGCATGTGGGCATTTTATCTCTGTCCAGCCAACATCTCCATTAGTTCCTATGTCCTGTGAGAAGTCAGCTTTTCCACATATTTGGAAGAAAGTCCAATTATCTGATTTCTGTTAACCATGACTAAGTGTTATTACCAGAACAACTCTGATAGGACTTAAGCATCATCCCTAAGGAGTACATTATCCAATTAAGTCTCAAAAGCAGAGGAGGGGCACAGAGTGCCCTGCTCGTGCCTTTTGCTGGATATTTGTGCCAATAGAGAGGCTGAGAATATGAAGGGTTGTAATTCCCAGCTGATGAACCTGCAACAGGAAAATCTACAGACACTATGGCTTGGTTCACTGAGATACAGAGGTTCCTTCGGGCATCTGAACAAGCTGACTGCTCTTGGCCAAGCAGCCCTG
Organism: Cygnus olor; assembly: GCF_009769625.2. Lineage (NCBI taxonomy): Eukaryota > Metazoa > Chordata > Aves > Anseriformes > Anatidae > Cygnus > Cygnus olor. Next base: position 8,189,919 of record NC_049183.1, read on the forward strand.
GTCAGGCAGTACTAGCATGTAATTCTTCAGTCTCATGAACCTAAGATATATTTTACTTTGGCAAGAAGAAACTATGCAAGTTTCCCAGATAAGGAGCAATACTGAAATTTCACAAGGAAAACGTTCAGTGCCCCGATCCATGTTTATGAGTATGAATTTCTGTTTATACTCCATTTGTAAACATGCTTACAAAGACCTACAAAGCATTCTGTGCCTATATGTATTGCGTGCACACACACACACACAATTACATTGATGACTACTTTCACCACTCCAGTGTGAATACAATTTGGCTGAATAACTAGAGTTATTTTGAGGTTTGGTTTAGTTTTATGCACAAAATATGAGTCTGTTTTCCCAAATAAAAGCACAGCTTTAAAAGCAGCTGGGGCCCTCCTCAGAGATGGAGAGACTCCAAAGTGGCATATGCAAGTAAATAAGCAAGAAAAGCGTAGGTGTCCTGGGCTTGTGATGCAAGCTGTTGTGAGAAGGCTCCCCGGCTGCCGTGCCAGCTGTGCCTGGTTGGGATGGGAGACAGCAGAAGAGCTCCCTTTTAAATGTTCAACTTATGATCTGTTTCCTCCTCCTTTTTTATTCCCTTCCTTCCTATTTGTTCTCCCCCTCTTCTTTGCTGTCAGGAAGTTTTCCTTGCAAAAGGGACACAAATCCTGAGGCGTGAAGCTTCCCCAAGAGTCGGTAGGGTCAGGACATTATTCCAAGCACCAAAAAAATGAAGAGAATGAAGGAAAAGCATACACTTGTGCTGCCTCCTCCTCCCAGCACCCAGCCTGACAGGCACAGCTGAATCCTTGCTGTTCTAGGTGCAGTTAATGGCCACAGTGAAGGGCAACAAAACTCAGGTGGCTTCACCAGGGCACGTTAGGAAGAACAGGAGAGAAGAACAGTGAAAGAGGTCCTTATGCTGCTGGGATCAGGCAGAGAACTGATACTGTTTTCATCTTAAGCAGAAAAATTGTGCATACTGCTATGGTGAAACAATTCTTATTTTTTGGCATAGGTATAGTATTATGTTCATTTCTGCAGGTAGTTTGAGGTCCTTCCTAGGTGTTTTTTCCCCCCGTCACATTTTTAGGGGACAAACAGCAGAATTCTGCACTGCTGAATGGGAGAATACTGCTAAGCTTCTTGCAGAGCTTCCACATGAGGCTTGCTGCTTAAAGGATTTGGGGAAAAGTAGACTGTTCTAACTTCAGGGGCTGTTCAGAGCCCTTTGCAGTGCTGTATGCAGAGCACTGAGCTTGAGAGATGACCTAGAAGACAAATATGTGACTGTAGCTTACAGGGATCTGCTTATACCAAGTAAGTTTCTTTTAGCTGTGGCTCCACCAGAAATTAGATTTACTGCATCATGTTATTCTAAAAGCTTGCACCTGCCCACTTAGCCCTAAATATTTTATGTGCCTGTCTTCATGAATAACTGCTGTTACATTAAGGAAGGAAGGAAGTCTGTTTTCACTGTGTCTGGTATTGGTATGTTATTGATCCTCATTTGCTGCACCGTAATTCTGCCTTCAGGGATGCCTTCATAAAATAAGCTGACATAGTTCCAGAAAATAAATGTCACATAAGCAATAGGAAGAAAAGGGTTGCTATTGTAAGGCAGATACCTAGTTCTCTGCGTTTAGAGTTGAATTAATTCAAGCACTTGTATGTCTGAAAATGTAAGATCCTGAAGTTAGGAACCAAAGTTACTATTAGCTGCTCAACTTAAATTTAAGTAAATGATCTTCAGGAATTTTAAGTTTTTTGTTATCTGGATTATTTTGTTAGCATTAATGTTAGTACATATAAGTACTCAAGACTGCTGGTGAGAGAAAAGAAGATGTTTATTGTTTTTCCCCAGTCAGACCTGAAACTCATAAACCTTAAACCCTTAAAGCCTTAAGCTCCAAATCAGGCAGCCCTAAACTTTGGGGCTGAGCCATAGTCACCTGCAGGATCAGGCCCCTAATGAGGGCATTTAAATCTCAAAGCATTCTGCATCCTCCTGGTTCTCTGGAGCACCCAAGGTTGCAGCAGGATGGCAACCAGTCATGTCCCTGCAGCCTGTAGGTGCTGCAGCCTGTATGTTCACCTCTGTAGCTTTTTCATCCCTAAGCAATCTTTCCCTAGAACAAAATCCCCTTGGTCTGTCAGTAGTGACTGCGGAAATTCCCTGTGAATTTCTAAGGTTTCATTTGTACACTTTGCAGTCTCCTTTCCTGCTCTGTTAGGAAACAGAGCATATCAAAACTCAGGACTCCAAAGCATTAGGCAGTTAATGAAAGTAGCCCCGAAATGTTATTTGAATTTGCTTGTAGGAGAGAGAGAAGCAACGCCGACAGATGCAGCAGCATTAGCAGCTAACTTTGGAATAGTCTCCACTGGTGGAAAGGGAGCGTTTTCCATGCCCGTATTTGCCAAAACTATTTGCTCAACTTTGAAACCTTCCCACATGCCTCAACACAGATGGGTAAAAGGATTGTTTTTCCTTTTTGAGTCACAGTGTTTGTGGACTGCCGTTCCTGCCAAAAAATTCCTCCGAAACTTCTCGAAAGTCCGTGTCTCCCTCTAGATCAGACCTTTTCTGACTGTGCTTCTTGCAGGAGCACATGTGGAGCTCTCAGTTGTTTTCTCCCACATTATGGTGCAGAGATTTCTAAGAACAGCAGCATTAAACTCGCCTACCTTGCAGCATGCTCCTGTAGGCTGTGTCCGCAATAGCATAGATGTGGGGTGGCATTTCGTGCCTCTTCTTTCCCTTGTACATGTCAATAATCTTCTCTGAATAAATGGGCAGCTGTTTGTATGGATTTATCACAACACAGAAGAGACCTGAATAAGTCTGCAAGAAAATTCAAATAAAAACGGGAATCAATATCACGTACTGCCTCTATCTCGCGAAACACAGGCATCAGTTGCATTGAACTATAACAGCATTTTAGCAAATAACACTTTCTTTTGTATATCACTTAGCTTGACAAATGAGGCAGTAATTTTTGGATGTACATGTATGGATGCAGTTTCCAAGTGCACAAATATTTATTTCTAATAAGCAAACAGTCAGAAAGCATGTGAATTTAGCTGCCTGTAGAAACACCATGTATCGATTTGATGTTGCAGGTTTCTTTTTACTTTAGCTATTTTCAGTACATAGTGAATCACCCTTATTTGTGATGACATTACTCTAATGGTTCATAATATTTCTTTGTATGTGTATTTGAATACTGGAATTCATTCTCTACTCAGGCAGGTGTCAAATTTTGTAAATCTTAAATAAGAAACTTGGTTTGATGTTGCAAAGTCATTTTTAAAAGATGATGTGACTACCATGTAGCAGTAATAATTGAAGTGAGTCCTTGAAAAAAATTACTCAATTTCCAAATAGATGTTTTATTAGAATCATCCTATGCCTTTGCTATGTAACTATTTCTGTAAGAGATTCAAGGAAGAATGTTTTATATTTAAGGTTTACTGAAGGTATTCATATAAAAATATGTATGTAAACAAGCAAGAACAGTGGCTAGCAGTTGATAGCTGTTCATCCAGGTTTTGTTAATTTTTTAAAATTTTCCTTTATTTCAGGAAGCTCCAGCTATTGAACTGGGAACAGAAGTAATAGCACCTGATAGTAGATGATGACCCACATCACAAACGGTTACCAAAAGTAAGTCATTTTCAAGGGTTTAATAAATAAACACAAAAATTATTAATAATAATAATAAAAAGTGAGATTATAGCTGCAGCCTTTAAGCCAGCTATTAATTTTAAAACCATGCCAGTCTGGGGAAAAAAAAAAAGAAATAATCAAATTGTGTTCTTTATAACTTAGACATAAGTTGTTGGTATTCCCCCACTGCGTGAGTGAGTGCTTTGTGGTGCTCAGCTGCTGCCTTGCCCTAACCTTGGGGCTGTGTCCAAGGATGGCTCAAGCCACCTTGGCTCCCCCATTAGGAACCAGGGCAGCGCAGGACTGTAAAATGCCATCTCGGAGGCTTGGATCCGGGCACAGGGATTTCCCTTTCCTGACCATATTAGGAAATGGCACAACACAGTCTCGGCACAGCCTGAGCACTTTATATGGTATTCAGCAAACAGGGCGAGAGCATCCATCAGCTCCTAGCAGTGAGGAGCAGGTTGGGTGCTCCGTGCTGGGCAGGAGAATGTCTGGCGTGCTTTGGCTGTTGATGAGGGCCTCTCCTACTTTTTACAGGTTGTGATTGTGTTTCCATGTGCTCAAGTGAGATAACTAGAAAACAGAGTTCAGGATCTTCTTCAGCTCTTGATATCCCCAAGCTAAAAACTTTGCTATGGAAGGTAAATCATTACTGTGCTGGCTTTTCATTGACACCAGAGCTTAGGATGAAACTCTGTGCTAATTGTATTGAAATGAACTTTATTGCTGCAGGGATGACACAGTTGAAAAGGGCTATACTCTTTATACCAGAATAACCACAAGGCCCTAAATGGAAGAACAATAATGCCTTTTTTTTCAGTAGAAATAGATTTACTGTATATGCTCAACTAATAATTCCGAAGTAAGTAAAATAATATGAGAGTAAATTTCTGATTCAGAAAATTACTTAGGCCTCACTTCCCTGAGATTTATAGACATTTTCCTGACTTTCATCATGCAGAGTCCAAATGCCCCTATATAGCTATCTATTTGCACTTGTAAGAGCTAATTTGGAGGCACAAGAAGCAGGTTACTAAAGAGAAATAGCCTGAGCTGACAAAGTTCAGGAATCCCCATTTCTGACTGGCCTGTGAGTGATACCTTCTCTCACCTGAGGGAAGTTAACCAAGATTTTGTGGTTTCACCACTCATAATTCTAGGTCTCTACTTTGCAAAGATTTGGGGAAAACAGATTAATGTATGCAGTATTTTGAAGGCAAAGAAACCAGTTGGCTAAGCATGGGTTTAAAGTGGTGAATTTGAAGTTTCTGTGCTTTGGATTATTCTCCTGGGTTATGGTCCCTCCCGGGAGGGGGGCCTGCCATCATGCCCCTCCTGGGGGATCTGAAGGCAGGACCTGGTCTGAAGTATTTTAGGGATACTGTCTGCACATGACTGCTGTCTCTTGGACAGCCACCACTGATTGGTATTTAAGAGAGATTAATGCAAATACACGTGTCTATGTTGTAAATGTCTAAATTTAGGCAGAAGAATCCTGCCACTGGCTCCAACATGCATATATAATTTTCTGTAGACAAGAAACAATTCTGCACTGTTGAGCAAAGACTGAATGAATAGTGCCTATGAATGCAGGTACAAGAAACTTGATTCTGCTTGCAAATCCATTGAAGCTAAGCTGCTATTTTATTTATGTTTATACCATCATTTTTAGTCTAATTTCTGCATGGACAAGACAGATTCTGTTTGTTTTGAACAATGTGAAACAGGAGTTTGCCTTTCTTTAAGTAACTCTGAAGAAGAAAAAGGCCAGGGTGTTCTTCCAGTCTATGGTCACTCTGAACTACTGTACTCAATCTTTTCTATTTAGTAATGTTTAATTTAAATGCAAGAGTATGTAATGTATTTATTTATTTTTTCCTTCTAGGTTGGCTTTTTTTCCTGTAGTGTAATGGGGAATCCTTGCTTGCATCAGTGATGCTCTGAAGGGAAGAATATTAAGGTCATGTTTTCCTTGTATGTGTGGGACTCCAAGGGAGGCAATGTTGGCAGTGCTTGGCAAAGGGAGGAGATGGTGGTTTACAGTTAGTTTTGCAAATGGATGAGAACAGAGCCAAAAATTCTGTTTGTTTTTAGGGCTTTTTTTTTTTTTTTAACCTCAAAAGGTATGACATATGACAGTGTCTAGCAGGGCAGTACTGTGTAAGGCTGGACATTTTTAAAGCAGTTTTAGGTTTCCTGAAAATACTAAGAACTTGTAATACAAGTAAAAGTAATTTCTTTATAACTGTTCATTTTCCACCGTCTTAAAATGCGGTCTCTTGAGAGAGAGACTAATTTCAGGTACACTTCAAGGTTGGACTCAATGAAAACAAATTTTAAAGCAGTGGATGGTGCAATTAAATTAACTCCCTCTTCATGCAAAAAGTGGAAGCTCCACAAAACCCTACAAAGTAAACTGACTGCAAGTCCTCAAATATCTAGTCAGTGTAATTTAATACAAACAAACACCACCCCCCACCTTTTATCACTCTAAACAACTAGTAATTCTTTTTAAATCTTGGAACCGCACAAAGCACTTCTGGACAAATTCCATTTCAGTAATTAATGCTTTGTGCTCTAATATAATAATAATACATAGCTCCCTCTGTTCACCTGCAAACATAGAATCCAATAAACTCAGATCTGAAAGTGTGGAAAGTCTAGCTTCTTTCAGGCATCTTGGTGATGTGCGTTTTAGTACATTCCTGCAGGAAAGATCTTGAGCTTTAGGTCCTTTAAGTTGTGCATTACAAAGGGTTTCGTTGTTGTACTATATATAACTATCTTATTTTCTGCTTCATTTCCTACCTTCCAATTTAGCATTCCTCATATTAAAGAGAGCTCTACTCCTGCCTCCAAAACCACGTTACTTAAGCTCTGTGCTTTCTTTCATTCACCAGTGGTCTATCATGCAAGTAAAATTTCCATAGATTGAAACTATTGATGACTTCTCTACAATGTAGCACAGGGATTATCCATGTAAAATCAAAGGTAACTGCTAAGTTCTGTGGAAACTTCCTGGGCTTTCTTACTGTGCAGTTTGTAACTATTGGCACAGCTACTCTACAGGGTTGTCAATGGCAAAATATGCTGGTGTTAACACACTTGTGTGGATTGGAAGACAGAAGAATCTTGGCCCTACATCACATTAACGAGAGGAGATTGCAATTTGCCCAGGCTTATCTGATCTGTAAGTTGACCAACAGGGAGAAAAAAAAATCTATGTTGTAGTAGCTGTGTCTTTCATTCAGTATTGCACTGAAGGATAGGAGTACCCAATTGCATTCTGGTGGGATCACTTGTTTATTCAAACATAAGGTTTTACTCAAGAACTCACCAAACCAGAACTTCTCAGCTGTCTTTCAGTGGGAGTTTTGCCTGAGAAAAGACTACGTGGCATGGCTTTTCTGTATGTTCTCTTTGTAAGTTACTGCTGGAGCATATGAACTGGAACCTTCTCAGGTTTCCATTCAAGTCATTGAAAAGCCCCTACTGACCTTCAGAGCATGAGGACTGAGGTGGTGGTTAACTATTAGTGGGTACTCTCCAAATGACATCATCATTTCAGAATTAGCAAGCTTTGGGGGAGAAACCTTCATGCGTTTTAATTTAGTTGAATAAAGAAGCAATTATTAAAGAGGCAGAATAGTAATGGAGAATAAAGTCAACTAGATTCATTTCTGGTTTGAGGTCCTGTTGCTGAGGCAGGTGTACTTGCATGGCTGTGTTACACCAGGACTGTATCCCTGACAGCAGCTGGGGTCCACTTTGTTCGTGACAGTACATGGTAGCATGCAGTAAGAAATGTGTGCATTTGTCTCTACTTACATAAATTAAACCTGAGAAGTATCTCTCCCTTAGATTGTGCAGCACTGAAGCTTCATTGAGGCAGGTCAGCTCTGCCATGTCTTCCACTTTGGAGAACTTTGGCGGGTTCATCTTTTGGATATCATCTTTGCTCAGTGTCACTTTCTTTCCATTTTCCGTCAGTTCAACTGTCACCTCATCCCCTTTCTCTTCCTTGATACTTGCTGCTTCAAATCCATGTTTCTCTGACGGAACCCAAACCAGTCTCTTCGCTGACCAGTCAGCCTGGGCAAGTGGGTTATTAATGAAGTTTTTGTCCACAAAGAGGAATTTCTCATCATCGCTGAGAGGTTTTTGAGCCATTTTGACTCAGTAGTCACCTGTTGAGGAAGCAAAATATTCTGCTTTAAAAGGGAGGTAAATATGGAGGTGGTCCAGGCAATCTGATATTTGTCAAATCTGTGCCATGTGGTAGATCCAAAGCCCTATAGGTCCTGTGTCATATCCTACATTTCCATGCAGATATTTTAGGGTGCCAGTTTAGATACCTTAGAGAATCTGTGCTTAGATACCTGAGTCCTATTCTTTTGTTACCATGTCTGAAATCATCTAAATCAAAACCTTCAGAGCACTAAAACAAATGAGAACTCCTGAGCTTATTACCTTCATTTTGCTTATATCGTACTGAAGATCAAAGAGAAAAGTAAGGCATAATTAGCATCTATGCAATTAGACAGTCAGGATTGCACCAAGGCTACCATCTGAAGAGTTTCCTGCAGCCTCATCTCTTGCCCATCACTAAACTAGTTGAATTTATATATATTCACTAAGTTAATTGAATTCAGATATATTCAAAATTTATCATTGCCCAAATACTGTTGGGTGTGTACCGAAATACTAGTATAAAGAAATAATTAGTAGAAGAATAGTTCCCAGGCTGTGTTGCAGAAAGAACAGAAATGAACTTTACCTGTGAAGGACTATTTCCAATCTCTCTAATATCATTTCATTTGGAGAAGAAAAAGATTAAGAGAAAATCAGAAGGAAAAAACTTAATGTTTGAAAGCAAACTCAGAGGACACAAAACAAAACCCAACCAAAATAAAACCAACCACTGCTATCAGTAGTGCTGTTGAAGGAGAAGTAATTTAGAATTATTTTCTTTCTGTGGCTCAGACAATGAGAGCTGATCATTTATGAAGAAATAATGTCCACCACGTGACAGACAGGGAAAAGAAATAAAACAAGTTACTAGATACTTGGACTTGGATAAAGCTGCTGGATGTATCTGCTCTGCAGGTGAGAGTAATGGGAGGGTTTTGGCTGCTGTGCTGTGTTGGGAGGGAGGAGGCAGCTTCTTTCCTGCACTGGCCATTACAAGTCAGGATGCAGCTGCAGCAGCTAGGCTGATAACACTGGAGTGTTCCTATGTGTGGGACACACAGCCCTCAGTGAGAAAAGGGGTAAACAGAGGTCTTGTGCTTTGCTACAGGGCAGGAAAAGCATGGTGCTAGTCAGGAAACCTGCTGTGCAGCAGAGCAGAGGGCAGCTGCGGAGAGTGCGGAAGAGTATGGCTGAGGAAAACATCACCAGGAGACAGAGGCTGTTTCATTTCCTTATTGAGAGTGAATTTAATATTTACAGTATTCAGACAAACACAAATCTTGAGGGACTTTGGAGAACTGAATGCTAAAGATGTCTGCAATCAACCCATAAGCAGAATGATATTTGTAAAGACCCAGCTCTGTGGTATGTGGCCAAATGGACACCCTGTACTCTGGGAGTATTGGAGAGTGATTTCCAAGTATTTGTCTCCAGAGCCTTTCCACAGATTAATATTTTTTGCAAGGCCAGGCTGTGTGAGGGGTCTGAAAGAGAAGCATGGATCATGCAGAAGGTGACCTAAAGCTTAAAAACAAAACTAGGATTTTAGAGGCGGATGAAATTGTTAGCTGATATCTCTGTGGAAATCAGAAGCCCTGACTCTTTAAACTCCCTTGACAATGCTCTCATGTAACAAAATCCATCTTTCCTTTACGTATGATTGCTCTAGAGCCACCTAGTCTGAAAAACTCTAAGAGGAAATTTTACTCAGGTCATCGATGGGCACACGATGTAGGTGGTGAGGTGGGTAAATGGGAGGCAGATCCTAACAGCTTGGTTCTGTGCATCACCACTTGCCCATGCACGGCGTTCTCTGCTGTCAAGTCCCTGCGAGGGAGCTCTGCAAGATGTGGCCCTTTGCAGGCTCCCAGGGGATTCTTGGAAGAGAGCTCCAAGAGGAAACTATTTGACCTCTGTGTGGATTAAGGCAGAAAATGTTCCCTCCTTGCCAAGAGGGCTGGTAGAGCCGCACAGTTCCAATAATGGAGATGGTATTCTCTTCAGCTGAGCTTTCCAGCTGGCGGCTGCAGGGTGAAGCCGGCTGGACAGAGCTGCAGCTCCAAGAGCAGGCTTTGGGGAGCAGCAGGATCCTGCCACGGCCTCTCTGCTCCTGCTGCGGTAGCAGTGGGCAAGGCACGTTCTCCAACCCATGCCCCAGCAGCACGTAAGGAACTGCTGCGGGGGGGTGGGAGGATTTTGGGTTGCCGTAGGGCCAGAATAGAGAGATATGTAGTCATCCTGAAAGGCTGGATCCTGCTGCCTTTGGCTAAGTGCCAAGTGGCAGTGCATCCAAATTGATTGGAATTTGGTATTGCTGCCACCAAAAACTAGACTGAACTGCAGAGCTGGGTTTCACGGAGCCTAATCTTGCTACTTTGAGGCTGCCCAAAAATGATGGTGGTGGAAATCATTCTGAACGCTTACCTTAAAAACCCAACTGAAGATGAAACCTGCTACAAAGCACGTCACCAGTGGGACAACCCAACAGTTCTTTGCTGTTTTGTTGCCCAGGGACCAAGAGAGAGTTCCTTTTCTTGTTACATCCTATAGCCAAAACAAAGCTTTACAAACATCCTCTGCAGGTCCCAGCATGATACTGAGAGCTGGTCTGCCTGTATTCTATTAGGTTCTACTTCTTCCTGTGAGTAGAAATTTTTGCACGTTGTTGTGGTTAAATTTGGTCTTTTTGAAAATGAGGTGAGGTTGTAAGGCCTGAGAGGTGGAGCAAACTGCGAAGCTTGGAAAAGAGTTTTTATTCCTAGATCTAAGCACATTTGACTGTTCGTAGTACAATACGATCCTGTGGATACTAGTTTAAACATGGTAAGAACAGACCCTCTACAAGAAACAAGGAATATCTAGTCTGAGCCACGTAACTCCTCTGAAACATAATTAGGAGAAAACATGGATTTTTCTAAAAAGTTTTCATGAATGATACCTGGAATCTGAGGATGACATTTGAGTAGCAGCTGAGTACAGCTGTAGTAACAAAGGAAATTCAGTTATAAAGGGTTTCTAGATAGAAGGGGTAGAAAATGGACCCCAAAGACTTGACTGGATTTGTCCTAGAGAGGTGCTGGGCATTTAACTAACGAGCTGCTGAAGTTTCTTAATCAAAATCAGAAGTAAACCTGCTGGACCATCTCTGATCTAGGCTGTACTACACTCCAGCACATGGCTGATGCTGGAGACATGGTTCAAGGGGAAAGACTCATGACTGCCCATTGGGAACATTCCCCGAGATGGCAAAACTGAGCCCTTAGCCAGACCCTGGGTTTCATCCATAGGGCTGGCTAAGAGAAATGGAGACTAATACCAGTGGAAACCTGTGATTAAAGGTTCTCATCCATTATTTCAGGTAAATCTTAGCCCAAATCATCTGAGTAAGAGCAAAGCCTGTTCTGTACTCAAAGCTGAGCTGTCCTGAAGAAGGGAGGAGGAAAAGCAATGGCAAAAATGATACTGACATGAAGTTTCTTGCCTCAGAAATATGACAAATTACACCAAGTGCATTTGCTATACTTGTCTAAATTTCAAATGTGCACATATGCGGGGCCATGCATACTTCCATAAGTTATTTTCTATTCCACTTTCTACTGCCCTGCTGCAGATATATCCTGCTGATTTTCACTGTCCTTTCCCCTATAATGTCAGTAACAGAAGTTGAATGCCGTCTTTACAATTAGTTTTTCCTGAGTATATTATTCCAAGGACGAAGTATAAATATCTCCAGGAAGTGCACTTTAATTAAAATGTTATTGGCCAAGCAGAATTGCCTCCTGGGTCAGAGCTCAAAGGGAATGCTTTTGTCCTAACGAGAATATAAAGGACACTTCTCCCTTCCTCTGCAGGATGTGAATGTCAGTATAAAAGCTTATCACAGCTGTGCAGGGAAGAGTTATTAGAACAGAGGAACATATAACCAAGCATGTGAATTATTTTCAGGAATTATTTTGGGGAAAGGGAATAAATAACTAAATAAATTCTAGGCATGAATCCTGATCTTTTGACCTTCGTTTGGGACCTGGCTCCCCGGCACAGTTAGCTTTGTCATGAGCACTGTTAGCAATCCCTTCTGGCCCTTTGCTTCTTCTTGCTGGCCACTGGGACCACCCCTCAAATTCTTTCTGTCATCACAGACAATTTGATCTGAACATGAAGTTATTGTCAGTACTATTTTATTAATGTTGTTCAACCAGGGAAGAGGGAAAGTCTGTATTTTAAGAGAGAACATTTTCAGTAATTTCACAGAGCTGGTTTTTAATACATTCTCTGTGCACTTTAATCAAATTGTCTGCAAGTGACTTGGCCTCCTATCAGGTGTGCTCATCTCTGTTAATGCAAGTCAATAAGAACTATGATAAGACACTTGATAGGTCCAGAGAAATCGGTCCACATTATTATCTGTTACAAACTGAAAGAAAAATTAAAGGGAAAAAAAAGAGACTTGAACTGCATTCTGTGGGGATAGATTCCTTCCTCTGGAAAATACTAGCTATTTTGAATACCCTCAAATGTCATTCTATGTAGTAAATCAGATTCTGCATGTTCATTAGAATTCATAAATAATCTATATTTTAGCTGGACTACGCACAAGTTGGAAAGCTACCTTTTGCTTTTTGCTTCTAAAATTAACATACTTGAAAGAAAAGCCAAGAGATTTGCAACTATTAATTCTCAGTGAGTTATAAAGAGCCTGGATCCCCTGCGTACATCTATGCATGCTTCCATATATGGCCATGTTCTCCTCAATACTAGCTGTTCCGCAAAAATGTAATGATAACAAATTCAAAACAAATACCTTTTAGGGACTAGTGTGTCAATTGCAAATGAGATAATAAAAATCATTGTTTACATCTAAGCGAATGCAGCCAGAGGAGTATCATGCAGTAATTGAAGGGACTACTTAGTTAAGTGCTTTGCCCTCCGGGGTTTCATCCTGTTAGCCTCTGTTAGTGGTTTATGGGAACTGAGAGCTTTGGGGGTTTGGAAAGTGGGACCGGGCACAGCATCTTCTTGCAAGCTGCCTGCCAGGGCAAAACTTTGAGAGAAAGAGAAGGTGGGCTTGCTTTTAAACAAGTGTATTTCAGAAAAGATTTTATTGAGATGTATATGTTATATAATAAGGATGAAACTTCTGATTTCCCTTGTATTTAAAATATCTCATTTTTTTCTTCATTATAAGCATATATGTACACCTCTCACATATATATCCACATGTTTGTGTGTGCATACACATATATAAATATGTATGTGAGAGTAGCCAGTGAACTTCTGGGATGACACTGAAGCTGTTTTCTATACTGCCCTCTACTGTCGTCTTAATTTACTCACAATATTTTGTTCAAGTTAGAAGTTTGCTTCATCTTCCCTTTAAAAAAGGCATAAGTTGCATTTGAAGTCACTTAAATTAGTCTAGTTCAGTGAATTATCAGATTAGTTCACTTAAAAATTATTTCCAGCGTATTAAAAATACACAAATGTAATAGGTATTTTTGTAAAAATGTTTCCATTTCTTCTCCTAGTTTTTAAGCATTTTTCCTGTTTGAAGAACAGAAAACTGGAAGGCTAATTATATTATTTGGTTTACTTTCATTAAGCAGCTTAGGAAGTGCACTGTAAAAGCAGAAATACTTAAAGAAGGTCAGCTGCTCAGGCTAGTAGGTTTCTTCCATACCAAATGTCCCTATGATGCGTCCGTGCAGCACGTACCTGCTGCTGCCCGACAGTGTGTGGCACCTTGCAGGCTGCCTTGCTGCTGGCTCAGAGCACGACCACTGCTCCTCAGCCAGCACCTTCAAGGCTCAATTCAGAAGTGACTAAGGACCAAGCTAGATCATCAACATGTGCTGCCTCTTGCACATTTTAAACAGAACCCCATTAGTAATATACAGGATAAACCACTTGAGCGTGTCTGGTAGATCTATTTCTAATTCATATGCTCTCTGCAGGTTCATTCACTGAAAATCTTTGAAAAGTAGCACCATACTCAGGTCGCTGCCCTACTCCATCCCAGCATGGTGAGCCCCCAGCCCCGTTCCCAGCAGAGATGTGCTGGCCCCCCCGGTACTCACAGGCGTCCGATTAAGGCAGGGAGGGAACTGGAGAGTCAGGAACCTGTACAGCCACCAGCCGGGACAGTCCAAGTCCTCACCGCCTTCTCAACCTCCCTATATAGAGGAGGAGAATCTTGTCAGTGGGGAGGGGCCCTGTAAACCACGTCCTGCTGGAAAATCCTCCCAGTACCTGGGTTAAAAAACCCAGCCTCAGCCAAGGAGCTCATTCCCAGCAGGGCCTAACCCTGGGCTGCTTCCCCTGTCCCCAGCTGTCCTTCAGCCAAGCTGGGTCTGGCATCCCTGGCTTTCAGGAAAGCATCAGGGGGTAGCCCAAACCCTCAAGTTTGGAGCTTTTGCTTGTTTCTGGGGGTGCAACTCTTTGGCCAAACAGACCTTTTAACTCCTTCCTGCCTCGGCAGCATCCTTGCCCCTTGTGGCCCCCCACCAGGCGCAAAGCGCAGATCCCGGTCCCATGGGACACAGGAGGTTTCCCACCCACCCTCAGTGCCTTTTCTTGGAGCTAAGATGTGTTCCCGAGTTGAGGAGCTGCTTGGCAGAGGGGGGTTATTCCTAACACAGCAGGGTCTCTGGGTGTTTGTGTGACATTTGGAGCTTGGGGCTGGTGTCAGCCTCCTTTGCCCCCAGGGAGTAAGAGGGATGTTTCCCAGCTCCCCAGCACATTTGCCAAAGTTTCTCTTGCCAGCCTGTGCTCAGCTCAGTTCCCGAGAAAGCACTGTAAATACTTTTTCATATATAAGAAATACCTCCCTCTGTCCATAAAAGGAAGAAGAGAAGTGATAAATAGCTGAGGGGGAGCAGTCGCTGGGATGCAGTGGAAAGAGCAGGCAGCAGGCACTGCGTGCCGGGGGGGAGAGGAGGACAGGGTGCGTGGAGCCAGACCTGCCAGGGCTAGGGAGAGATCTGGTCCTCGTCAAACCTCCCTCACACCCCCGAAACCTTCAGTCGCCAGCTGTCCCCCCTCCTCCCGCAGCAAGTAGCCAACAGCCTTGTGCAGTGAGACCTGTGGATGGAGACATCCCAAAAAGGGAAAGCTAGGATCCTCTAGGAATTCCCATCAACGTGCCAAACACAAAATACCGAAACAACCCCCTCTCAGCACCAGGCTAAATATGGTGTATACCCAAAGGATCAGAGCACAGTCCTGGGTGAAATAATTTCTCTTGACATCAACAATCCGGTCTTCTCTGAAAAATAAGCCCTCCTGAGGAAGATGGATGAGAATCATATTGGTCTTGGCATCCTAGGAAAATACCTCTGAGGGGAAGCTGAGCTGAAAACCTTGGGTATCGCTCGTGGAAGTACCAGTGCTTGCAGGTGTGAAGGATGAACAAACCCTTCTTCTAGTGCTGGCCAGTGGTGAACAAATCTGGTCAAACAGGAGAGAGGGGAAGTGCATCGGTGCTCATTCCCCACCACGCTGCAGAAGTACCAGCTGTGGACATCATGAGAAGCCTCAGCTGGAGAAGACTCAATTTGCTAACCCAGTTGCATGTTTCCAGCAAGTTGTGCTCAAGTGGAGGAGCAGTGTCCACTGCCTCATGAGACGTGGGGCTGCCCCACAGCCTGGCAAAGCCCTTACAGGTTTGGAAAGGCACCAGGGTCGTATCAGACTGATGCACATGTGACTGTGTTGGAAGGAAGCCAGGGGAAATGATATCCAGGACGTCAATCCAAGAAACTCACCCTTGTTAGCAGAAAGCTCCTCACTGCAGAGTTGACCCTATTCTATTTGCAGTTTTTGTGTTGCAAGCTTAGCTTTTAAATAGGAGTATAATTAATAGAAAATACTGAAACACGAGGGGATCCCCTGAAAAGTACGATCATTTCAGCATTCGTCAAAGTTATCCTAAGAAGCTCCTTCTAAACCCACACAGCTGTTTCACAAAACCAGATGCATTTTAATAGTAGCTTAAAAAGGAGTGGAAATTATTCCTGCTGGTTTGCAAACCACTGCATGTGCACACGCAGGCTTGCTGCCTGAGTAGTATGTTTAGCAGAGGCAGTGGTGGAGGATGATATATGATGTGACATTAAACTGAGCTGCAAACTAAAAAAACATTACTGCTGGGACTGAAACAGTTGCACTTTCAAGCCATGTGGGGTAGGAATTGATAAGCCTAAGCCTGGCCTCCATCCTTGACTTAAAAGTTAGCGTAAGAATATAGTAATGAAATAGCCTGGTTGGAGTTTCCCAAGTGCTGCAGTAGTTTTTAAACCAAAGTTGCATCAGCTGTGGAGTCCCAGTGGATGATGCTTTTGGGACAGCAAAATAAGCTTTACTTAACCCCTCCTCCTAATTTATTTATTTTAATTGCTTTTCTAGAAAAAATAAAGCCTGCCCTTAAATATCTCCATGCTGAATTCGCCCAGTAAACATTGTACTCAGAAAAAAAGAGGACTCAGGAAGGAAAGAAATGAGTTTTTCAGCTACCTCAACACTGTGTAAACTGAAAACAACGGAGGAAGAAAAAGAAAAGCCCGTGTGATGATGTGTTAGTTTCTTAAATAATGTGTCAGGTAACCATTTTTGTTTAAAAATGATTTTATCAAAGTTTATCAACCATATTTCTCTAAGCTGACATAATTAGAACTAGGAAATGTAATAGCGGTATGTTAAGATGTACTTTTGCAATAGGAGGGACAGTCTGCATCAAACTAGAACAATTAACCACAGGAGTAGTCTGATGAGGCAGAATAGTCAGAAACTGCTTAACGTTAAGCGTTGTGCTTGATGCTCGATCCAGGTTAAGTGAAGTATGTGAAGCAGAGAGGTTGATTCTAGATCAGTTGACACCAGCTGCTACTGAAAGGGTGTCTCTCAGAGCGTGAACAAATATTTTTGGTTTTCTCTTCCTAAACATAACCACCAAATGTTAATCACTCCTCCGGAAAACTGATCAACTGACACCAAGATTCAGCTTGATTTGAAGGGCGCTCAGGAAGGAAAGTGTAACTGACTCCATGGGGCGTGTTGATAAAACCTAGAAAAAAAATTCCCCCATGCATGACAGAAACTAATACCTCTGCAACAGCACTGATGCTGTCGAGTATATACACAGTTTCCTCTGATTTTAGGGGAGAGCAAAAATTTGGTTTTAAAGATTTTTTTTTTTTTTTAAACTTGTGGGTCAAGTTCTTCCAAAGTACTTTCCAGATCTGATATCCACAACAAACTCCCCTGGCTCCTTGCCACCTTCACTTTTGATATCACACACAGACGAAGAACAGCCTCTCCTAACATAATTCCCCTGCCTAACAGTCTTACTTACAGTGTTCTAACTCCAAAAAAGAACACTCACAGGGTTCTAACTCATTAAAAATGCTGAACTTCTAAATCCTTACATCTTTTTCTCATGTTCTGGTATCAGTAGAAAGAATAAAGGCAGTTAATGCAAGACATTACAGACTGTAATTAAGCTATACAGAACTTAAATTGTTTGAGAAAATATTTTTTGTATGTGCTCACCTAGATGGAAGTTTCATCTAAAATCTGAACCTGCCCCTCAAGGATTTTGAATTACTTTCATCTAAATACTGGCTGACCTGGCCTAAACTTTTAAGGAATGATTTTTTGCAAGTGCATCCATAATGTACAGGATTTGCACTTCCTCTTCTTACTCGAGCAAGTAAAGGCAGTCTGTCATTCATAGGACTCACTACATGTCCACATCTTGAAAGATGCTCTCATATTTTATATACTGTCAGGATAAATGCTAGACCATTAATAACATGATTAGACTAGTATATTTTCAGGCATGTTTCAAAGCTTCATTGTACAAATAAATACCATGGGAAATACACTTTAATTTAATTTGCTCGTACAATGACCTTACTTTAGAACAAGAGATTGTTCCAAAACTCCAAATTTGTACTGTGAGGGTATCAGAGAATTAGGTGAAACGCACGTTGCACAAGAGAGCAGACACACCAACTCCTGCTCCCATACTAGCACAGAATCTTGAGAAGTGGACAGAAGCTGTACTTCCCAAAGAAAACAGTTCTGAGATTTCTTTCTATCTTAAACGAATTTCTGCTCTGATTTCAGATACACCAAATACAGACTTTTACCTCAAAGCTTAATGAAGCACACCCTTGTAACAACTTCTGCTTTCATGGCTGTGGAGACCATGAGCATGCTGAGCTGTGTTCTTGAGGAAGGTCAAGTACCAAGCTTCCCTTTGTCCTCTTCCACCAGAACAAAAACTATTTTTAATATCAGCTGTTTTAAGTCCTTTTCCCAAGGAGCTCCATGACACCTGAGCAGCTTTTGTATGATCTATGGTAGGAAGACAGAAAGCAGACGCAATGGCTTTGGTTACACGGGAAGATTTGCATAGCATAGAAGGTTGCTTCTGTGTTTTCCAGTAGAGCATTTTCCTTGCCCTTGAAAAGACAATTCGCATTCCAAACATGGATAATAATTTGACCCACTAGGTTATGGAGAAACATAAAAATAGGTTATGGACAAACATTTAACCTCTGGAAAACCAAAGTTAAAAATTCAGGGATTTCTGTGGCCAGATCAATCATACCAGCATTCTGTAAAGGTTAATTTTTGGAACTTCTCAGAGGCACTTTCAGCTCATTCCAAAATGAAGGTGATTTGTAAATAACAGCTTAAAGACCATTTTTCTACTGTATTTTTAGACAGAAACGAAGAGATAGAATGGTAATTTGCACTAGCTTGTCAGGAAAAGGCCTCTGCATTGAGGCAGATTCCCATGATGGTTGGGCTTTTACAGAGACGGCTCTTCAGCTAAGTAGCTGATGTGATAGTGGTGTTAACACAGCAAACATTGAGGGCATACAGAGATAAATTTGCTTGCTTGACCCAGTAGTCAATAATAATTGATGTAAAGCAACACAAGACTTAAAGATGGATTTGATTAAGATAAATTTGCAACACAAGTCCTCTCCTATTGGAAACAGTCCTGAGATACTTATAAATAAGCAAATGGGGACCTGGCAGCATTGCCAGTCAAAGGTGATGAGCTCACTCCTAAGGCTTGAAATGGATAAATGCAGCTTCCTTTAAAGCCATAATGGTTCTCTGCACTTTCACATTAAAGTAGTGCCTTGGCTGCTTATAAAAAAAAAAAAAAAAAAAAAAAAACAAAACACCTATAATGCTAATTGGTTCAAATGATGACTAAGGCAAAACTTTGTAGAGTCTGTAAAACTCAGGGTCCTTTCACTAACATTTGCAAACTGTGTGTTCTCTTCCTTTTACCCCAGACACTTACTGTACCATTTATTTAACAATTTAAGGATTTTTGGGAACTCAACCCTAAACTTTTATTTACACAAAACTCCTCTTAGTACCACTGAAAAATTAACATGTATAATTTTTATTTAAAAAGAAAGGAAAACAGATAACCTGGTATTTTTGATGTACTCGTACAAGGTCTGCGTCTGCCATCTCAAAACATATAAATATCTCAGCTAAAAAAGTTATGTGAATCAGTAATCTATTATCAACTTTATTTTTATTTTTAACTTTGCCTGACTTTGACTTTCATGTCATTTGGGGAAAAAAACAAACAACAAAGTTCCTCTCCCTCCCGTATATTTAGTGTTACACCATACAATTTATAGCAACTCCAGATGGAAAAGGCTTACCCTCGTTTGTTTGCTGGCATGAAGATAAATATAGTCCCCATTTCCAGAGAAATAAAAACAACTATTCCTCCAAAACACTTTTATTTTCAAATTCATTTTCCCATACTTATCTGAAAGTAGCAGCTTCTTCTGCTTCTTAATGATGAAGAATCATTAAAATACTTAGTTTGAATTCTTTCAAAATACCAAACACAATAAAACTAAGAAAAAAAATCAGAAACCAGGAAAGACATGTGAAGACATAAAATAATAAAAGTGCAGAAATTATAAATTATCCAGTAAGTCTTTATTTTTATAAAATGAGTATTTTTAGGCCCAATTCTAGACACAGGCTTGATTAATCTGACTTCAGATAGTTTTCCTTCTATTAGCACTGGACAAAAAAGGCCTTTGCTAACATTTTTTCATTGGCAGCAAGTAAGACCCCATCTTTATGTCTCATGGGTAGCTCTAAAAAAATAAAATGGTCCCACTGGAAATAATGAAGAAATTTAAAGAAGAATTTCTTAAATTAATTCTCAAAGAGCTTTACATGAGAAATTAATATATGAAAGATATCATCTGTTTATACTTTGTAAAACAAGGGGCTCTTCAATGCTGGTGCCGGCCATCCTTTCTGGTTCTGGAATTCTATCTAAAAATGAAACAGACAAAAATGTTTTCACACATCTGGAGAACCAAAGACACGTGTTACTTTCTACATCATGAACTTTGACATAGAATATCATCATAGGAAGCTCAGGCAGCTTTATAAATATATTTTTTCCATACAACTGTATGAGATAAGAGCTTTGCATGACAAAAAATTAGATTGTAGACAGCTTCAAATCAGCTTTAGTAAATCAATTAACAGAAACATGAAATTGCACAATCTGTATCGGGATCCCCCAGTCTTTGTACCAGTTTATTGGAATAGTCATTCAGCAACATAAGCACGACAATTTCTAACATGAAAAGCAAGATAGATGTTAGATATGAGATTGTGAACGTCGTGTAGATGAATGGACTTGAATACCTTAGTATGCACCCTAGTTAAAACAGCTAGGTAGTTAGTATTTTAAATACACTTTGGGGGGTATTTTAAACCCACTTCAGTCTTCGTGTCTCCACTAACATTCCATAAACACAAAGACATGCAGAAAGTAACTTCAGACTACAGTAACTTAAAGGTTAAAAATATTACAAGTCTACTTTTATATGTTTGTTTAGTTCAAAGAGCAACGTGTTGTCATGCCTTATGATTAATCCTGTCTTGTAACCAACTCTAAGCAATTTATCCCTCTGTGAAATTGTGTTGGAGTCAACAGGGGAAGATGACCATACATAAGTTCAAGTTTGAAACTGAGGCACAAAGTTTTATTCAAAAAAGTCTTGTCTAAGACTTGTCTGTAGTACTGGATTTATTACAAAAACAATAAATAAACAAATCTGATAGGAATAAAAATTTTCTAACAACAAGATGAGTTATAGCAGTTTTGATAATGAAATTCTACTTCTTCAGCCCCCCCTTCTGGCAGAAGGGTAACAGTATTGTATCCATGAATTAAGAAAAGGTGCTTATTCAGTACTTTTCTCACGCTTCTTAGATGTTTTAATAATAACCCCGACCTCAGATTTTTTTTTTTTTTTATACAAAAGCAATAGCTGATAATACTATTACTAGTAACATGATAGTACTCAATGGCCCAAATTCCCACAGAGTAGAAAGTGAAGTAATATGCCAAGCAGATTCTTTTAAGGAAAAAAATGAACTACCGATCCCTTTTGTTCTATAGCTTAGGCAGTATTAATACTAAACCAGCAAAGAGCAGACCAGAAAGGGAAAAAATCTAGCAGTGTTCTACTGTTGAGAAGTGAAGTCAAAGTGAATTACATCTGTAAAAAACATGCGTGCCCATATGCAGAACTGACAGCTAAAGAATTAAGAATGTTCTATAGAAATGAAATTAGAACAGATGAGAAACAAAGAGATATGCACACTATTTAATATATTTTACTGAGAACTTGGGTTAAATTCCTGTATTAAATTCCCAATGTGATAAGACTATCTCTCCCTTACCCTTTCCAGATTTGCAGCAGCATAAGAAGTACAATTTGGCCAGTTTAACTTTTAGGAAAATGGGAAAACAATTTGGTAGATGAGTTTTGCGATACTGAGAATTGGGTTATCAATATGTTCTGGACTTTACCAGCAACTGCAGCAGTAAATCTCTGTTTCTAAAAGCATAAATGGTGTAACAGATATTCCACTATCTACTAATAAGCACAACTGCTCAATTTAAATTAGTTTTCAGTCTTTAGAAGTCCAAAAGACTTAACAGAATAAAGCTAAATAATTAGGGTTTTCCCCTTCCCTCTAGTAACTAACAAATAGCTACAGCTACTGCAAGGTAACAGGAGCTTCACAGTACCTTGCACTGCTGAAAATTTATACAAGTTTTACTGTCTCCAATTTTTAAAAATGCCTCTTTAAATAACATATCTTTCCATATTAGAATGAAAGTTCAACTACTGACACATTTGAAGGCCAGTCAAGCATTTCTGAGGGCAATCAGATTTGTATAGCGTACAAGCTGTCCAATTAGCTTACCAGCAGAAGATAAGCAGGCCTAAAAGCCTGTTTAAGTTGGATGCTTATTCAAAGAAACATACAGAGCTAGTTTTAGAAATCAATGAATTGGATATAGTAGGACTTTTCTTAAACAAATATACGAGCAACGCTTATGGTCAGGTCACAGAGTTCAATGGTATTTTGAGGTGTAAACACTGTTCTACTGAAGAATTTTTATTTTTTATTTTTTTTATAAAAGAGGTCTCAGTTCAAAAGTACCCTGTGTACATCTGCATGATTATGTAATTATAGACACAGGTGTCTCATAGAAAATCTAGTTGCAAACCAAACTTCTGCAAAAATGACTGCATTCCCACACCTACCTTTTTGATTTCTCTCAGTAGGTGGTTTACCAAGGTTCTGCCTTGGATAACTCAGTACAGACCCTTTCAGAAGGATACTCTGGGGACTTTCTTCTTTACCACCACGTAAGAAATGACATATAATTCCATACAAGAGAGGTCTGCTCAAGACAGAAAAGTAAAAGCAGCCAATGAAATACTGAGCACTAATAAAACCACCCTTTCCTCGTAAGTTCTTAGACCTTAATGTTCACTCTTAACGTATGTTCAGATGTCTTCAATTATTTAAATACATTATGCCAGGTGTAATTATATAAATAAGCACAGACCTAAGCTCCCTCTGAAGACCACCACTCTCCCAAAAAGCTTGCAGTAAGAGGCACTCTCAACTGAACTCCAGCTCGCTCCTATAGGGCGAACTAGAGCATGCTTAGCACATGAACACAGAGCCACGTTCTCACTGATGCAATACAGAGGATTGCACTGGAGCCCACAATACCACCGCATACCCCAGATTTGATTTTTACTAAAAGCCTGAGGCAGATTCTTTGAGACCAAACTAAAGAGACCCATTGGACATGTTTATACCTGCTTAACACCCTAGCTCATGAATGTAGTTGTATCAGAACACTGTGACTTTGTATCTAATCTCAGCATACGCTTTTTATTGCTCTACAAATCAACTTGCTGATATGCAAAGAACATGTTTTCTGCTTCTGACTGAAGGAAAGACTATAGGGCTAAGAGACTTGTCTTTTGGTATGCAAGTACACTACCTGTAGAATGCATTCTGTAGCATTCGTAGAATTTAATTGTAGTTTGGAGTATGTTTGAAAATGGACCCATGTTTGAAACTGTGAGTTTGAATCCAGCATATTAGAGCAGGCATGTGATATAGTCACATTTCAGTTGGTAAGAACATTTATATGTGATTTACACAAACACTAAGGGGAAATATACGCAGAACAGAATATACTGTGCATTCCAAAATCAACCCTTACACTGATTTTGCATTTGCATCTTCAAGGATGTTCAGCTCTTTGACAAGAAACTGTCTATCCAAGGGCACTTCAGGCTGGCCAGCTTCTGGAAAAGAAATTTCCCCACAATTCTTAAGACTGGTTAAAAAAAAAAAAAAAAAGTGTCACCAATTAACTTTTCAATGCTACCCATGAGACTTCAAAAGAATCAGACCACTCACCTCAGTTTTAGACTATTTCTCTCTAACCCTATACAGTAATTTCAGGGAACACAAGTATTACTGTTTCGTACTAATATAATTTAAAATGGCATATTACAGTTTTTATCTTCACTCTAAAGGTAGATCAGAAAAATATTAAAGTTTACAGTATAAAGATGAATTAATCAGGCAAACAACTTCCTCTAAAGAAGTACTGTTGTCAAACTGATTCCATCCATTAACACATACTGTCTCCACTCCCTCTTCTCATTGAGATGAACCTTTGTGCCTGTAATTTTAATAGTATGAAAACATCAAATTCTTATATAGCAAATGTGATTACCACATCTAAGCACAATTACAAAACTTCAAGTTTCAAATACAAATTAGCAATAGGTATAAACGTAACTATATGCTGTACCACCTAAAGTATAGCTACCATTTAAATGTTGTAGCTCTCAATTATTAGTATTTTAGTACAGCCAGTAACAATTAACCGCAGTTGTTCAAAAATAGGGTCCTTCTTCATATCCTTTTCTGTATGTAAGGATTAGATTGTAAGGACAATGACGATTAAATGTAAGGACATCTAATCACATTTCTGACAGTTTATACGCAGGAACTGCTGTAATCCAGACTATTAACTACTTTAATACATTACTTTAGATTATTCTTCAAAGATTTTTTTTTCATTTGCAGGATTTCATTTTTTTTTAATTTCATCCAAATGCCAATGAGAACATTGTGATACACGCTTTAAAAATAGTTAGCCATTTTCTCCAATACAAAAGCAAGCTATTTTGGTTTTGCAGGTTACTAGCAAACTTTCTTGCTCTTGCATCAACAGTTTTGTCAATGTAAATACTATTTACCTCAAGGATAAGCAGCAAAGAACATGTTTTCTTGAAAACTAATGGGATGATTTGGCTTACTGCTGCGAATAAGGTGGTGGAGAGAACGTTCATGGCTTACTTATTTCCAGGGAAAAAAGAGATTGTGCATTTCGTTCCCACTCGTTAATTTCATAATGCAATTACTCAGTAAATCACAGTGACAACCCACCACAGTGGTGACAAAGCCGAAGCCCAGACCCACTACCTGCGGTGAGCACAGACGCCGTGTACTTGTACTTGTTGTACTCCAGGTACTCCCGGACGAGCTCGTTGATGAGCAGATTTTCACGGGACAGCGGCGGCCGGGGCTCGCTTTGGTCATCCAGCGCGTGAAAGACTTCGGCTCTGATGTTAGCTTTTATTTGCCCGAGGACACCTCTTTTTTCCAGCGCCTCCTTTAGGGCTGTCACCACAAGAAACCAGCGAACATAAAGCCAGGCGCGTCCCAGGAGACCCAACCCCACACCACCACCACCACAGCTTCAGCACACTCACAAGGAAATTAACACAAGATACCCATACCCGTGGCTATACCGCTCCTAACAACACGGAGATCGTTACAGATAAAACCAAAGTCCCCAAACACGCTACAGCCCCCCAGCTAAAGTCCCCAGCTAAAGCCCTCAGAGCGCCCTCAGAGCCCTCGCTGCGTACTAATCCCACCCCCACCTTGTTTGAGCTCCACCACCGTCGCCATAGCCCCCACTGCACCAGCAGCGCGCATGCGCAGCGCGGCAGCGGGGGGACAGGAGCCTGGTGGTCCTGCCTCATGGCGCCCGTCAGCCAATCGGGCTGCGCGGTGGGCGGGGCGGGTGTTCGGGTGGCGAATGGCGGCGGGGCGGTGCTGCCTGAGGCGCTGGCGGAGGAGGGCGGGAACGTGGCGGCTGAGGGGGGTTTGGTTGCCACCCCTCGCTGAGGGAGAGGGCATAACGGCAGGTGTTCTGTGTGGGGACTGTTTTTTTTTTTAAATCCTTTTATTGAAAAAAATCCTTTTTCATTTCGAAGATTGTCAATGTTTACTCCTTTTATTAACAGGGAGAAAAAAAAATGGAGAAAGTTTCTCCCTGAAAATTTTTACACTGGGTGTCTCAAAGATGAACCTTTCATTAAAGAGCTCATCAAGGCCGAGCTTTTAACTGACGGCTTTTGCCAAAACGCCGCTGGATGCTGGGGGTTTTGCACGCACAAGGTCTCTCGTGTGCCTGGTTTGTGTGGAGGCATGCGTGCGTGCCTCGTGTTGCTGTGAGGAGGTGGCTGTTTATTTTGCAAGCGTATGAAATATTCCCCAAGGAAATGCTGTCAGTGTGGGCGAGCTCCCTGGGCTTGTCAAGGTCTAGATGGAGCAGAGCCTGCTGGGCTTGGGGGAAAATGTGAGTCGTCTCAAGCGGCAAGCCCCTACGGCCTTTAAGGAGTGCCGGCTTTTTTTTTTTTTTTCTTCTTCTGCCAATGTTTCCTCTGAAAGCAAACATTTATATTCAGAGTTTCCAAGGAATATCTGAAAGGAAGCATGAAATACAATTCAGAGAAAAAAGATTTCTGAGTTAATGGTGAAGTTAACCCTCACCTTTCTCACAGCAGCCACCTGCAGTGGTGCCTCCACAACGGGGCTGCTGCGTGGCCCCTCCAAGGAAGGATAATTTTCCGCTGTACCACTTCAACTATAAGCTTATATTCTGTTATCACACACAGAATGTGTGTAAAAGTGTAAGCTCTTAGAGACTGTGTTATCTATTTAGATTTTTTTTCTGGCTTAGTCTGCTATTAATAGTGCTATTAAAAAGGTTCTTCCAGCTTAATCACTGGAGCTCCTACCCTGTATTGACTGTCAGAGCTATTAATGTTTATATGCGCTGCGATCACACCGGAGAAAAACTGTATTCCTTACAGCCCAGGGGCAGGAGAATAACACACGAGGGGAACTATGACTTAACTTTTTGAACAGGAGTTGTAGTGAGCATCAAGGCATCAAAACAACAACCCACCAACATATTTAATAGGATTTTGAGATGAATTTAGAGAATGTACAGAACAGGACAGAAATTCTTAATTAAAATAAGTCAGGAGAATGAACATTTAGCTGTTTTCTTGCAATACTGTAAAGATTTGAACATGGTATGAACTAAGGTATAGGTTAGGCTGGCGCATTGAGTATAGCTTCTGACACCCAATTTCTTGGTTTTGATCTTTCTGTGGTAATTCCCTTCAGTTCATCAGGGGATATGTGCCCTTGGTGTGGGCTGCACGCTGCTGCTTCTTGGCCTGGCATCCTGGGAGCGAGAGAGCCGAGGAGACAGACCAGAAATGCTGCAGCTGGACAGGCAGGTGATGCCAGGGCTGATGATGAGTGAGCACAGCTTTGTTCCATGAAAGTGTGCAGGTGAGTACAGAATCAACCTGTGATAGTTTTTTTTTTGTGTGTCTGTGTGCGTGTGTGTGTGATGCCTGATTTTTACTCATACACTAGCCCAGTGAGACCTGTCTCTGCGTGAATAAGTTTCTCCACTACCACAATTGTTGTGGACACAAAAGACCATTTTAAATTGAGGTTCTTTACGTAACTTGCATGAGGAAGCTTCAAATATTGGTGCCCCTTTTTTCATACATCAGTGTCTGATGCCGTTCCTACACATAGGTCATCCATGCTCCAGCAGGTCTGTTCTGGTACACTAGCTTGTCAGCTGAGCATTGATGCTGCAAATACAGGTTTAACTAATGGGTTTTAAATCAGATGTAAGGGAGCCCACTCCTGTGAGGACTGGCTGAGGGAGCTGGGGATGTTTAACCTGGAGAAAAGAAGGCTCAAGGGAGACCATATTACACTTTACAGTGACCTTAAAGGAGGTTGTAGGTGGGGGCAGGCTTTTCTCCCAAGCACCAAGCGATAAGACGAGGGGAAATGGCCTCAAGTTGCGCCAGGCGAAATTTGGGTTGGATTTTAGGGGAAATTTATTTACTCTATAGCTTTCTCTGCCTTCCCCTCCCTTCCCTTCCCCTCCTCTCCCTTCTCGCCGCCCGCCCCCGGCCGAGGCGGGGCTGCGCAACGCTGCCGGGCGGTGCCGCCGGGGCTCGGCATCCCCGTGACCGCGGAGCCCAATCGTGGTGGCGCCGGGCCGGGCCGGGTCGAGCCGTGCTGAGCCGAGCCGAGCCGTGCCGGGCCGTGCTGCTGGGGTGCCGCCGGCCGGGCACGGCGAGGTGCGGCGGGGGAAAGCGCAGCGCTGCGGGCTCCATGGGGATCGAGAGCTTGTGCAGCGCCGATGCCTCCGAAGCCTTCTGGGTGAGCCGCGGGGATGGGATGGGACCGGCTCGGCTCGGCTCCGCTGGGCTGCCCGGTGCCGGGCGGAGCCGCCGGGAGCCGCGGGCCGGGGGGGCGGCAGGGCCGGGACCCGGCGTTGTGGGGCCGGCTGCGGGGCTCGGGGGGCTCCGGGGGTGCCCGGGGCTCGCAGGAGAGCAGCCCCTGGCCCTGGCCACCCCCGGCTGGGCGTGCATTGGCAGTAACCGCTCGCCTGGACGCTCGCAGCCGGCCGGAGCGGCATGCTGGTTTGCGAAGGAGGCCAAACATAGGCTTTCCTTGGAGGTGTAGTTGTAGCCCGCTTGCAGAGCGATGTTTTCAGTTTTCCTTAAGAAACGGCGGTGAGCGGCGTGTGGATGTTGCAGTGCAGGTCCTGCTCGTGCTCTTGCCGAGGCACCCGGTGCTGGCAGCAGTGCGGCCCCTGGGAGGGCAGAGGGGTGCTGGAAACCCTGCTCTGGAGGAAACAAGGTGTGTGGACAAACAGGTTGTGCAGAGGAAGGGAAGAACATGGATTTATTTCTTAAACGACACCCCTCAGAATGCAAAAAGCAAAACACACACACAGAACTGTGTGGGGGAGCTGCAGAAGGTGGCGTGGGGTAAGAGAAACACACGTGGTTTTTCTTACTGTTCAAAAAAAAACTTCTCATGTGGTATTTACCGAGTGGTATTGGGTTAATGGGATGCCTTACTGGTTCAGAAAAAGATCAGATATCTCAGAAGATAGCATTGCACTATTTATCTCAAGAACCGTTAAAATATTACTCAGCAAATATTAGGAAGATCATTCACACCTCAAGGTGTTTAGCTTTTCCAGCCCATCAAAAGAGACCCTGTTAACCAACTTCTATGTTGCTTATGTTAGTATCTCTTCTCAGCTAATTTCCAGGTTTCTCAAAACTGGCTAAATTATGAGCTGCTATCAGATTTTTCTTCCTCTCTCTTATAGAACAATACCTTCTTATTTGAAGTGCCTAAGACAGTACATGTTTCAGAATTCTCTTTATGGATAAACTTACTTGAGAGTAGTAGTTTTGTGAAAAAGAGCTGCATTGAATTGTGGAATTGAAGCATCAGGTAGGAGCAACAGTTAGACTTAGTGTGTTTGAAATAGCTAGTTTGCCTAGGACTTCTGATTTACTGATTGTTTTGTTATATAAACAATTAAAATACTTGTATGTAATACAGACGTTTTTGATGGTTTTGGTATGTTGTAATTACTGCATAGCTTTTTCACTAGTTGCTTTGGTTTCCAAGAATATAGATGGCTTTGTGATTTGTCATCCTTCTCCAAACCACGTGGAGTCTGCCTTACATTTCTTGAGCAAAAGATCCTGTGGGTGTGGTTGTTTGATTTCTGGATTCTTCTAATCCTGCAAAAGAGTGACTGTGGATTCCAGTTAGTGCAAGATGTGTCTGGAAAAGTATTCTCCTTTGCTGAACTTTGCCCGTTAACATCTCGATGCATCTGCTTTGTTGTTGCATTGTTCCAAGTGGTGGGAAGGGTGGAAATGCTAGTAGTGGTGTTTATAGGTACTCTGACTACACTTTATGGTATTTCCATTGTTGCTGTGGTTTGTTGATGTTGAAGTTGTAGTGGATTTTCAGAAAATGCCTGTGCGTATGCTGTGTTTTATGGGACTTCCAGGTACCGCCTATGCTACTGTCTTTCCTGTCTTGAGGGGTGCTGCATGCTTCCGCTTTTCAGGGCTGGGCCACATTTATAATAGCTGGTGACACGGCTATTTGCATTCTTGTGGTGAGCTACGGTCACATCAGCTGTGCTGAGGCCCTGCTACTTGGAGTAGTGGGATTTCCTAGTGCTGCCAAACCCAGTTTGTTTCAGAGGAGAAGACGCAGCTTCTCTTAATTGTGGTGTTGAGTTTGGAACAGCTCAGTTCCAAATTTTGGGGGACACTTCATAGGTTGAAAGGACCTAATGCACCTTTAAAAACTGTATGCTAATCTTCTTAAGCCTCGCTGCCCAGGATTTTTCTTGGTTGCACACCTAAGGAATGTTACTGTTGGAAATTCTTGTCTGAGAATTAAACAGACTGTTTTTATTTAATACTCACTCTGAAAGGTCAGCAGCCCAGTTTGTGATCTTCTTCAGTCCTTGTTTTCCCCTTACTGTTTAACCCATCTTTGGTACCCAGCACATTAACTTCCACCGCAACCAGATTTGTATACAGAACTTCACTGTTCCTTGCGATTCTTTGAACCAGGCTCCCTTTTTGGAAGCATGCTGTTTCACCCTTGCTGTCTCTCCTAGCGTTGTTGAATATCTCGCTGCAAGAATTTAATCTGTAATACAAAATTAGTGCTGTGTAAGATGTTGAGGATACCAAAAGCTTTTAAAAAAACAAACAAACCAAAGAACCTGTGGGTTAGGGGTAATGTTTTGCAGTACTCACATTTCAGTTCAGTGACTTTAAGGGCCTGTTTAAACTAGAAAACTTGTGTCCTGAAGCGCTGAGATAGCTTCATCTAGAGTATCAAAACTATATATGAGTGCAGTCTGCCTTGCTTCAGTACTAATGTGCCAAAAAAAGGCGGGGGGGCGCGTTGAGGAATGCTATCATTTTAGGTAACCAGGATGATAGTTAAGGGAGGCCTTGAACTTAATGTATATTTTTGCTCGCTGACCTAGCTGTGTGTGTATATATTTATGCACACTTGCATGATCTATGGTCTCAGTGCAGTTACATTCCGAAACAGTCTGCTGGTTTTCCTCTGAATACAGTTTTGAGGTAGCTTCAGTTTTTCACGGTTTGTAAGCTATGTGGTATCACGTCTAAAGTCTGTTTATGTCTGCAGTTCCTAAAGGAAGAAGTTGGTAACTTTTTGTGACGCTGATGAGTTCTCATGGCTAACGTGCAGCAGGGCTTATATGAAAAAGAAGTAGGAGGTACAAAAAAGCCAATTCAAACTAAGCAGTTCCTTACAGTCTGTCCCCAGCTGCTCTGCCAGGTTTTACACGGAGTCTCAGTTATTCATTAGGTGTTTGTAAGTCAAGTACAACCTGAAACTTTGAGGTTCTTGCTTATACTTGCTGATAATCTTCCTGAAAGAGAGTTCTGAAGGAAAACCACACTCCTTTATGGAAGGAGTAATTTCATGTTCTCAAGTTCTGTGGCTCGTGCTGACGTGTATTAGATAAGCAGTGAATTAGTATGTATCTTGGAACCCTGGAGCTTTTTGCACTGTGAAATGTCTTCAGTGCATTTACTTAAGCATAAAATGACTTACAAAATAACTTGTGGCAGTTAAGATTTTTTTTTTAATGTATCAATAATATACTTCTATAAGCACTGATAGGTCATAACGCAGTTACTGGCGTGACACTATCAAATGTGAGATCTCTGGATTCAAGCTATCATGTAAATACAGCTTGGGCAAGCAGGCAGACAGCTTAGGAAGCTTAAATGCAATGTGAGGTTTGTACCTAGTGAGTTCCATTTGCTTTTAATTTGTGTGTTTATTTCCTCCTTCCAAAGGCGTAGGCATGAGTGGGAGGTCAGTAATGTCCTAGTGGCAAACAAAAGACACAGAAGAATAAAGAAGTTTAATACAAAAAATATTTAAAATAAACCAGTATAACAGATACATATAACATACACAAGTCTAAAAGTCCTTCACAAAGGAGATCAGTGACTGCATAAATTAGGAAAAAAAAGGGGGGGAGAGGGGGAAGTAATGTTCTGTAGTCTTAATTTACAGAAAACTGGAAGACAAAGTGGTGTTTAATTTAACTGGAGGCAGTTCCTGCAAAATGGTGTTTCAAGGCTTTGCCTAGTTTAGGTAGTAATAAGACTTGTTTTTTATACCTTTATCTTCACACTGGCAATTTCAATATGGGTTTTCTTAGTGATGTTTGAAGACAGATTGTATCTTCTAGTAATTATTGCCTGCTTTTCCCTGTAGTTTGATAGTACTTTGTCAGTGTGTTTGTGGCAGAGCAAGGTAGGTAGCCTCAGGTTCTGTGAGAGTGGTGGTAAATTTGTGAGTTTAGGTTCTTTCTTTAGTTATAAAGGTACTGAGTTTATGGGTGCATTTGTGACAGCCCTGGTATTAAGAATTTCAATGAGTATGCAGATCATAAAACTGCTCGTATTTACTGACCTAGGAAGGTCACACGTGGACAGGAATTAGAACAGAGGAGGAGCAGAGAGTTAAACAGGAAAACCTTTACACAAGATGGTTCATTTATTATAATTAGCAGCTAATTGCTTTACTGTCACTGCTTGGCTGAGGAGGAAAGCCAGTGCTATTTGTCATCTCTTTCTCATTTAAACCTGTAAAAGAGTTGTCTGTGGTCCTTTTCATAGACATTAAAATGCTCTCTATTGGTTCAGGGAAAATACACGAAAATGAAGCCTGATAGTATGTAGTCGATGGGGATTTTCTTAGCAGCTGATCTGTCATTTTACAGCTGTCTGTGCAAGATAAATGTTTCAAGGTTGCTCAGAAGAATTGAGCACCCCAATAAGCTGTGCTGTTTCTGCAGCTACAATGCAGTTTACGTTGAAACGCTGTGCTATACTCAGCCTACGTGGAGGTTAACCGGGGTTGCACTGAAGTCATTCTGGGTCACATCTCTAAAAAGCCTACTGCAGTGTACTGACCTTTTGCTTACTTTTAATAGAGTCAGAATTCCTTGCATTACTTTTTCTCTCACTGTTTGCATCTCTGGTAGGTTCAGATACAGCTTATTCTAACTTCAGCTGTTATCTTGGTCCCTTTGTAAGGTTTGTGTACAGGTGTGTTCAAACTTGTCATGGTGATTTGAGTTTGATATACAGGCTGTTGAGTTATTAAACAAAAATACTGTTTTTAGTGCAAAAAGGAGACGAGAAATTGAATATTTTTCCTGTGTCGTTTTAAATAATGATTTCAGTTCAAAACTTTACCGAAGGATAAATGTTGTCCTCTTAATCCTGAAACTGTCAATGGTAAACAATATTTGTTGTCATGGGGCCAAATGTTGTCTCATGGTACTTGCAGGCAGGGCAGGGTACAGAAATATTACAGCGACAGAAACACTTTAAATGTGCAAGTGTTGCTGATATCTGTCATATGTTTACCCGGCACATAGAAATAATGCCATTTTTCAGAGTTTTTTTGGCTTCTTTGGATTACAAAGATCAGCTCTGTTAAACTCCACAGCTGCAGGTGCTCCTTTTCTGGCAAAGTTTTGGCACTAGCTTCTTCTTTTAGGCTAAAGGGAAACACAATCAAAACATGCTGCTTCTTGCCATTCTGCACACAGCTTCAGCTGTGCAGTGCTGTCTCTTACAAAGGATTTCAGCTCTTTGGTAACATAGGAAATACTGATGATTTGGACAAGAAGGTGCAGACACCTGACTTAACTTTAGGACTAGGGCTGGAAGGTAGAGGCTTTTTCTAGGCTGTGTTAATAAACCAAATCTGCCTTATGTAACTTGTTACTGTTGGGAACTTAGTCTTGCTAAAACCATTTCTAATAGACAATGCTATGAGAAACTAAAGATATTTCCCTGTAGTTTACTTAATGATATCTCTCCTCTCCTTCCATCTTCTTTATATAAATGATTTAGATTTTTTAAGGATCCTTGTTTATGTTATGTTATGTGATTCTGTTATTACATGATTTATTTATTTATTTAATGTTTCTTCTCTTGCACTGGCAGTCTTGTCCTGTAACAACATTAAGAGACTGTAAGAATAATGCTTAGATTTCAGAATTACTGTGAAATGAAGGAGGAAGAAGGGTCTCTTTCCACATTTGGAGTCTGGATCTCAGTGTAATATTTTGGGAGGTTGAGCTGGAAGGTTTGTTTGTGAATGATTTAAAGCCTTTTATTTAGACACAACTTCCTACATGGCAAAATCTTAAATGGGAGACCTGTATTATTTTCTTCTTATTAAACTGTATTATTTGTTCCTTGCTTCCATAACTACCGTTTGGCATTAACCAAAAACTGTTAGCTTTATAGCTTTTTGGTTTTGTTTCATTCATGATTTTACAAGAAATGTTTGGTTCTTACTGTTTGGTCAAGGAAAAAAAAAAAAAAAAACCAACAACCTGGTATCAAGTAAGAGAAGATATTCAGTTGCACAGTAGGTTTAATTCTCCTGTGGTAGTAGTAAAAGTATATTCCTGTGGGTGAAGACGTGATCCCCATGAGAGTTTGAGATCCAAATCTTAATTCCTACATCCCAATTTGGTAGTTACCTTTGATGTTTCTCACTTCATACTTGTGGCAGCAGAACAAAAAGGCAGAAAAGTGTTGATCTAACCAGGCTGTTACTGGTCTGTATTGTGAGAGCGTTAGCACCTATCCTCAGGTGTGACCATGAAGGCAAGTCCTGAGTTCTCTTCTCAAATCAGTGATTAGCCACGCTGCATGTTCATTTGTTCCACTGCTTAAGGTAAATGGTGTAGTTCTGTGTAGGGGCATAATTGTTCTGTTTCTCCTTGAAGAAGTGGTGTTCAGAGTCTCTGGGGGTCTGGGAATGAGATCAAGTATTTGGTTGTATGGATTTTACTTTTTAGTATAATCTTTTTTTTTTTTTTTAACAAAAAATAACTTGGGGCTTTCACTGAACGTAGGAAGTAGCTGCTGAACGGACATTATCATAAAATCTGTACAAATAATTTATTTTTTTCTGCTACTCCCTACTTGCAGACTACACCCTTAGATGATGCAATAAAGCAGTAAACCATTTATTTCTTAGTTAGTGCATGTCTTATAATATAGGCATTATGAATAGGCAGCATATTGAAAGCTTTCATTAAATACAACATAAACTTACTCTGTGTGCATTGCAGCGAAGTAGAATTTTACTTCTCAGCAGAGATCAATGCATTTTAGTTAATTTTATGCTTATTAAGAAAAAAACACACTAGAGGAAATAAATACCAGCAAAGGTGGAAAAATAAATTTGTCCTTGTATGTTATACGACTTCATCTCGATTTGATTCTAGAGCCATTGGATCCTCTAATGCAAGCAGTACTTTTTTTTCAAATACTTTTGTTGTAATGCATGTAGTATTTTTAAAGGATTTATAAACATGTAAATAGAAGGAAGTTTGTGATGGTTGCTTGTAGTGTCATATATCTAACTTAGTGTTCTGTTCGCTGCTCTTAGGGCTATAGTGATTGTCTGCTTCTAGTTCCTGTGAATATAACTGAGGATACAGGAGAGCTGTGACTGTAATTTTGTTGGCAGGTGTGGGTATTTCTGCTGCTTCTTGTGGGAGTTCTGTAGTAAATTTTCTTCTTTTGTGTATCTGTTGCCTGTTTTTTATCAGCTCATCACCTCTTGTGGTTCAGTCTGAATAGTTAACACAATACAGCAAATGTTACACTGGTGAAGGTCATGTGTGTTTGTGCTTGTTGTAGGCTCTAGTCTCAATATGCTGTCTTAGAGAAATGCTGAGCTTCAGTCCATGCTTCATTATCTGACAGTGGAATGTGAATGAGGGAATAAAGATGATGTATTTGCAGTACTTTGAGAACATGATTTCAGTCTTTCTTCAAAACTTCCAGGGGTGAATTTAATAAAGGTTGCTTTCTAAGCTGAGTAACTTTGAAGAGTTCTTTCAAGATCAGGACTTGAAAACTTTTTCCAACCCATTACAAAATTTGGATCACTTTGGAGTTCTCTGTTTTTCTTCATTTTTAATGTAGACAACAGTGTAACCATTTTTATTGGCTTTGATGGAGAATGGTGGTGTCAGATACCTCCAAAGCAAATTCAGAGTTCCTTTAAAGCAGCCTTAAATGGAGAGTCCCTTTCTCCACCCCACGTTGTACACTGATGCTAGCTCTTCTGAGGTTGTATGCTTGGCCAGATCAGGAAAATCTTCAATCTGGGGAGAGGCAGATGGGAATTTTTCTGTCCTAAATAATGTAGGATTAAGGCTGATGTCCTTGCAGCAGGCTGAAGGACAAAGGTCGAGTTAGCTCATGAATTGTATGAGTGTTATACTGGGGAATTTTCTTTTTGTGTTATCTATTAGATTGTGAGACTTCCTATTTCGATAAGAAAGTGGTGATACTGTTATAATGAAAGTTGTCAGTAGAAATAAGTGTTGGTGCCAGAGAGAGCTAATTAAGTGCATTCTACTAAACGTAAGCATTGAATTAAACAAAAAGTTTATTGCTGCTAAGAATATAAGTTTGTAATACCAAGCTATGGTTTCTCAAAGAAGGTGGTTCTTCTGTGGGTGATATTTAAGGAGGGAGTACACACTGATATCAGTATCAGTTCTGTTTGAAGGAGTGTTGACCTTGATATTAAGATTCCAGGGTAGTTTTGTAATTTCATTTTTTTATGTAGGTGCATAGTAATGTTTAAGTCATTTTTCAGTCACAGCTGGTTTGTACAGGTGGGTTTAACAGTGTGGCTGGCAGCCCGTATCTCTAGCACGCTTGTGCACAGCAGGCATGAAACTGAGCGATTTTGGTCTCTCCGTTTCTGCCAGTGAGAATTTTAAAATGTGCTGTGGGTCAAGTAGGATTATTGATGTGAGAACAGGCGGCCACTGGCTGTTCACTTAGCAGCCTCTCCTGGCTGCCAGGAGAGAGGCAGTCAGGCACAAGGTCCTGGCAAGCATCAAATACTGTTACTCCTTAGAGTAGACACACTGGAGGTATGCAGCTTGCCTGTGGTCTTTCTTCCCTCAGCAGCAGCAGAATAACCAATGCTTTGTGTTGCCATTTTGTCTTACAGGACCACTGCCAATGTTTTTATCTTGCCTGTTCCTGAAATTTTAGACGGGAATTAATATAACTTGGCCTTATTTTTTCCTAGAGTTCAGGCGCTGTTAAATAAGTAGTTTACCTCTGAATAGATCCACGTGATTCCAGGGAACACCAAGCATTTTTTGTGCTTATCTTAGAGATAGAGGGTTTCACTTTAAATACGATATGAAGCCTTTTTGTGCCATAGGAGAAAACAAGCTATTTGGCACAAAAAACTGTTGTGTACTGGTATTTTTTCAACTACTGTGCTGGAGATAGAAATGAAAATTTTGTTTTTTAGAATGAAAATTGAGAAACTGAGAAATGGGTCAGACAATTTTAAAAATACCCATTTGCTATTCTGGGAAACTTTAAAGTTGCCAAGGGACTTAAAAAACAGGGGAAAAACGTAAAACCTGGGATACGTGCATTTTCTGGACTAGTTTAAAAGTAAGCCAGTAGCAGATCATCCAAACATCCACCAAGAAAGGAACAGGGATCACTCTGCAAATCTTTTCCTGTGGGTACCTGCAGTCATGGTTCAATCTAAATGTTGCTTCCAAATTATGCTAATTGTATAACTAACCCACTTCGTCTCTTCCTCCTTCTGCATTGCAGGAGGCTGCTAGCTTGTGTAGGCTTTTAATGAGTACTTGGATCTCTGTCATTTGATGTGCTCTTCAAAATGGAAGTGTTAGGAGATCCATCAGAGTGAATATCGTTACTAAGTTTTGAGATGTGACAATAGGACAACTTATTGCTTTAACAGAACTTGCAAAAATCATTCTAATACTTTAGTCAGGGAAGAAAATAATTAGTTTTGCTAATTAAGGTCTATTAAATACAAAGGTCTGCTTTAGTGAATGCTTCTGTACTGATCTTTACAGACTTTTGTCTTCTGCTGAGACAAAACAATTCTGAAACTGGTTTTATGTAAACCAAAGGAGAGGCATCTACCTGAAAGTGGCAGGACTAGTCTAGACTTCTGTAACTGAACATTGTAATTTGAGTATGAATACATGTTGGTTTCACGATGAGATGGACGCGTCTTCCAGCTGGGATTGAAAATCATAAAGCTGTGGTATCCTCCGTGCAGACTTCCGGGTATGCCTTCCTTTTGAGATGGTGTGATTTAACATGGGGAGGTAGCTAAGCTCCACCACGCTGCTCTCTCACTTCCTCTCCTGAAGGGAACAAGAGGAAAAAATACAGTGGGGAAAAAAAAAAGCTCTTGGGTTGAGATGAGGACAGGGAGATCATTCACTAATCACTGTCATGGGCAAAACAGACTTAGCATAAAGGAGATGAATATAATTTATTGCCTATTGCTAACACACTAGAGCAGAGATTGTTAAAAGCAAACTAAAACCACCTTCTACCTCTTCCCCCGAAGTGGGGGGATTGGGGGCTGCGGTCAGTCCCTAATGCTCTGTCTCCTCACTGCCACTCCTTCGCAGTCACTCTCTGCCCCTGTTCCATGTGGGGTCCTACTCGAACTGATCCTGTGTGGGCTTCCCACAGGCAGCAGCTCTTCAGGAACTGCTCCCACATGGCTCCGTACCACAGGGTCCATCCCCCAGGAGCAAACTGCCCCAGCACGGGTCCCCCACAGGCAGCAGCTCCCCCCAGGCCCCCTGCCCCTATGTGGGCTCCTCACCATGGGCTGCAGCTCTGCCCGGGGGCTCTCCATGGGCCGCAGCCCCCTCCAGGCCACATCCACCTGCTCGTCCACGGGCTGCAGCGTGGAGATCTGCTCCATTTGGGACCCATGGGCTGCAGGGGGACAGCCTGCTCCACCAGGGGCCTCTCCACGGGCCCCAGGGGAACTGCTGCTGCGTGCCAGGAACACCTCCTGCCCTCCTCCTGCACTGACCTCAGGGGCTGCAGGGCTGGTTCTCTCATGTTTTCTCACTCTCTTGCCCCTCTCTCCCAGCTGCTGTAGCACAGCAGTTTTTTTCCCTTAAATATGCTCCCACAGTGGCCCAACCTTTATCGTGCATGGCTCGGCTCTGGCCAGTGGCGGCTCCCTTTGGAGCTGGCTGGAGCTGGCTCTGATCTGACATGGAGCAGCTGCTGGGCTTTGCTCACAGGGGCCACCCCTGCAGCCCCCTGCTGCCAAAACCTTGCCACGTGGATCCTCAAATGTGAGTCCTTCTCGACTTTGCCTGCTTAATAAAAGAACTGAGGTTCAGTCGGGGATCCTGCTTCAGAGGCAGTCTCCTGACAATCCCCAGCCCTGCACTTCAGTTCACGCTGGAGTGGCCTGAGCACCCCTAAGACAGGCATTAAGTGGGGAACATGCTCCAGGGGCTGGTGGGCACTGCAGTCGGTCTGCAGGGGGGCCTGAAGCTCCCCTTGGGTATACCTGTGTGAAAAACACTTGGTATGGACGTTAGGTCCTCAGCAGCATGTAGCTCCATTCCTGTTTGTGCTGCTGCCTTGTGTAGATGTAGCCAACAAGAATTAATTGCACCTAGGAAATCAGCAGGGAAAAATACTGCCACATGTCTCTTTGTGCGTGGTATCCTCACCTTTTGTCACCTGAAATGGATGTAAAGTTGAAGGGGTTCTGCACCTCACCTGTGTGCAGCCATTTCCCTTGCACAAAGTACAGTGTGTTTAACAAATAGCAGCTTGCTCGGCTTCTGGACAGCCTCTGGATCAAATCCTGGAAGAGCGTGAAAGAAGATACACTGATGTTGCTGTAGCTGTTAAATTCTAGCAGTAATCTTACCCCAGCCTGCCCACTTGTCCTGACTTTCTGCTCTTAACCCTGAAGTACCATTGCGTCGCACCCTCTTGTCTTTCACACAGAAACACATCAATTGCATATATAAAGGTTCAGTGAACTGAAGATTGCACATGTTTTTTAGAATATCCTCCAGCCAGTGTGCCCAGCAGTCATGCATACAGCACTGCTTCCTTCCACTTTGCCACGTGGCAGTGACACCTCCAATAGCTGTCCTGTCCTTTCAGGTAGTTGCCTGATATATTTTATTGCAAGCAGTTTAAAACAACACCAGAAAAAAAGGTAGTTAACTTCCTTAAGCAGTGTCTAAAATAAATAAAGCATCAAATCTCTTGTTTATTTCTTTTTTTTTTGGGTAAAGCTGCTTAAATCTTGTCTGTTCATTTGTGTAATCGTATTAACCATCTTAATTTGTCAATTGTAAACTGTTCTTGCAGAGTCATGAGACTTTTTTTCTTGGCTGTTGTGCTGGAGCAGAGCAGCTGGGATTTAGAAGGCTGAAAAACACTTGTGTGGTGGCTACAAGTAAGGATGACTCAGCTGAAATTTCTGATGATGTTATGCAGCTGGGGAACTTAAAAGCATGTGGCTCACCCACAGCCTTGCAGAGCTGCTGCCTTGTCACGAACGACTTATGTGATCCCCATGTGGATAGGCTAAAACATATTCAGGCATTTTTATGTTCTACCACTATTAATTTCTTTGATTCAGCTGCGTTAGGTTTTGAGATGGTTCTTTTATTTTTTAACTGAAAAAAAATGAAAAGAAATTTTAGAATGCTGTGGAATTACAGGGGAGAAATAACAGCTGTGCATATTCTGTTGTATCTCAACAAGTCAAGTCCTAGATTCGGACAGAAAATGGGAGGAGAGTGGGGAAGGAAAGCATATTTGTTTATATGTATTTTTTTTTCAAATTAAGTTTTTGGAGGAGAAAGGTAGAAATTATCATCTTTATACAAAATGGTCAAATTTAAGGGGAAACCTCCTGCTCTGTGATTGAAATAATATCTGGTCAGCAGATTTTGCAAGTTATATCTTCCCTTTCTTTTGAGGTCTGTTTTTCTCTATAATTGTGTACGATACTTTGTTTAACCAGTGGAAGATGGGAGCAAGTAAGGATACAAGTGTGATGTTTCTGGGCGGTTTTATAGCTGAGAAAGATTACTGCCACTATGTCACAGTTGTGGTACTGGTGTTGGGTGCAGTTGCAAGCTATACAACAGTCTGAAAAAAATGCTTTGCAGCTGAAAATGGCACTGTGGTTGACAAGCCTTCGGGCATGTGACTGCTCGTCTCGACTGTGCGGCTTTTAAACCGAAACCTGTAAGTTCTGCTTTGGCTGATGAATGCTGCAGTCCGTGTGCAGGAGCAGTATGTTCGTATTGCATCATTCTGGTGGTGAGTCAGAACTGCACAGCACTTCAGAGGAAATGTCCCCTGTAATAAATTTTACAGCAAAGACAGTAATGTTAGGGTAAAATTTACTGGAAGGGATTTCTCTAATGCCAGCCAACGATAAATATGGTATGAACATTAATGTTACTAAACAGCCTGCCGAAGGAAAGGTTGAATTGGGACATGGTTTAGTGGGTAATGCTGAGGGACGGTTGGACCAGCAGATCTTGGAGGTCTTTTCCAACCTGAATGATTCTATGTTCATAATTAGCCCTTGTACCAGGAATGGAAATGGTGATCACATTTTCATTACTGTAAGTGTCAGTTCTGGTTTGATCATACGGTGTTTTTTCTCATTTTCAAGAATTATGTTGAAAGAAATAGGGAAGCAATTACATTGATGTACATTTTCCTTTTGTTGAGTGGGAAATAAGCTGCAAGGGTGAGCCTGTTCTACTTCCTGCTGTTTGTATGAATTACCAGTAAGTCTCAACTGGGTTTGTTGAAGATAGCTTTGGAGCCATCAGGCTCTTTTACAAATAATGAAGTGATGTTATCTCATGCTATTCGCTCTTACTGTGTGCCAGATAACACTTCCACACTTAAATTTTGGAATGGAGTGTATCTGGCTGTTTATACGTACATAGGTAGTGGCAGATGGCTAGCATTGGCACCTTATTTTTCTGCAACGTGTTGTGGTTTAGCCCGGCTGGCAGCCAAACACCACACAGCCGTTCGCTCACCCTCCCCCCTCCCTCTCCGGGATGGGGGAGAGAAACGGGAAAGTGAAGTCTGTGAGTTGAGATAAAGACAGTTTATTAAGACAGGGAAAATAATAATAACAATAATAATAGTATTAATAATAGTATTAATAGTAATAATGTGTACGAAATAAGTGATGCACAATGCAATTGCTCACCACCCGTTGACCGATGCCCAGCCTATCCCCGAGCAGCCGGCCCCCCCCTCCACCCCGGCTAGCCACCCCTATATATTGTTCAGCATGACGTCAGATGGTATGGAATACCCCTTTGGCCAGTTTGGGTCAGCTGTCCTGGGTCTGTCCCCTCCCAGCTCCTGCTGCATCCCTAGCCTGCTCGCTAGCAGGACGGAGCGAGAAGCTGAAAAGTCCTTGGCTTGGTGTAAGCACTGCTGTACAACAATTAAAACATCAGCATGTTATCAGCGCTCTTCTCATTCTAATCCAAAACATAGCACCCTGCCAGCTACTAGGAGGAAAATTAACTCTGTCCTACCTGAAACCAGGACAAACGTTAATATGAAAGTGCTGATGAAGGCTGTTAAAGATCTCAATTTTTATATTCGAGTGAGTTACCTGTTATGGTAGCTGTGGGTAGACAACAAACTGACTCTAATGGCTTCTTGTGAAGGTTTAAAATTTCTGAGCTGTGAAAAGTACGATAAAATTAGATGCATCAATTACAATATTAGATGCACAATATACAATAAGTTACAGAATAAGGCAGATAGCAGCTGCTGGTTTTGTTTTGTTTTGTTTGCTTTTTATATAACAAAGTTCTGTGCTTTCTTTAACATAACCTACTTTTTCTCCCCAGGATTGGAATCTGACATGGCACACGGAAAATCCAGACTTCACCCAGTGCTTTCAGAACACAGTTCTAGTCTGGATTCCTTGTATTTACCTGGGGGCCTGCTTCCCAGTGTACTTCCTATATCTTCGCTGCCATGACAGGGGGTACATCCAAATGTCAAACCTCAACAAAGCCAAAACGGTACACAACTTCTTAAAATCATAACTTACTAAGCTTATCTGTATCCCTGCCTGAGCTGGGGGGTTGGACCAGATGACTTTTGGAGGTCCCTTCTAGCCGTAACCATTCTGTGATTCTAAGCTTATCCTGATTCTGTTTTCAGCTATGTTTGAGCACAACTATTTTTGTTGAACATCAGTCTCTGCCTGTGCACACAATATCTAGCTGTAATTTACTTGTTCTGCATTTGTTTGATTTCCAAGTCTAGTGT
This sequence comes from Cygnus olor, assembly GCF_009769625.2. NCBI lineage: Eukaryota > Metazoa > Chordata > Aves > Anseriformes > Anatidae > Cygnus > Cygnus olor. Next base: position 8,232,636 of record NC_049183.1, read on the forward strand.
TTTTCTTTTGCCCTGTTATCAATAGGCTTTCTGAAACTGTCATATCAAAAAAGCATGCAAATCATTTGTAAGACCACTTGGAGAAGTCTATTTTGAGGCAATTCAATCTTGAAACCTTAATAATAATCCCATCAGCTTTTTAAGGTATACAACATACGTTTCTAGAAATTCTGCAGGTGTTCTGTTCTACTTTTATTGTGAAATTGGTACTTAGTATTTTCTTAATGTTTGTTTTTCTGTAGAATAAATGAAAAATTCTAAGAAGGGCTATAACAAGGGTAATTTCTTGTCTCTACAGTCTGTTATTCACACATGGGATTCTCCAGCTTTCTGCTTCATAAGACACTGAATTATATAGTACTAAAAGTTAAACTTTGTTCTTGTTTGTGGGATTCGGTAGATAAAACCAAATTACTTTTATTCCATGCACGTTGTTAAGTAGGATTGTCTAAAATAAGCGATCTGATTGTGACTGTTATATTAACCCACAGTTTGTAGTGTTCATGTAAGTATTGTGCTGCGTGATGTATGTGAACTGATATATAAAATACGCTTTTGTATTGCAGGCTTTGGGCTTAATACTGTGGATAGTCTGCTGGGCAGACCTTTTCTACTCTTTCTGGGAAAGAAGTCAAAATATTTTTCGAGCTCCATTTTTTCTCATTAGCCCTACAGTATTGGGTATAACAATGGTAAGTTCTTCTGTTATGGCCTTCGGTGTTCCAAGGCCTTAAGCAATAGCATACACCTTACTCTTATGCACAGTGTTTTCATCCTTTAAGCTACAGTCCTCACATTAGAGACTCTATGTGTAGCTGAACTGTGGAATGGTGACTCTGAAACGTCTGCTTTTTTTTTTTGATAAAGGAAAAAAAAGCTCAGCTTTGCTCAGTGTGTCTGTCGGATGTCAGCACACAAGCCAGTGCTAGTTATCTTGCTTTATTTTGGTAGGCTTGAGCTACTTTTCATTTAATAACTTGATTCAAGCATAGGGAGACAGAATCAAGCTGGGAGGACTGATGAAAATTAGATGATAAAAATATCAACAGTTTTTTATGAAGTTCAGTGAAGGTGTTATTACAAACTTTCTTACATGTAGCATTCTTTAGTGCATGTTTCCTTTGTTTGGTGCCCCACAAGTCACATCTAGCCGCTTTCTACCCTGGTGCATAAGTATTGTATTTCACAACAGTATCTCTGCAATCTTCTTTTCAAGGAAAATGTTCCATTATCGATTATACAGTTGTCCTACATTTATCACTGACTTGGAATAGGGGTAATTAAACATGATGTTTGGGGGGAAAGAACAATAACAACAAAAAACAAAGCAAAAACCCCAGCAGCCCTGAAACTAACTGACAGATGCAAGACCTATTAAATAGCTTGTGATCGTTTAATGGGGTAGATATCAAACTTTTGTCAGACTTCTTGTGTGGAAAGAAATCTTTATGTTTTGAAGGGGACTAGTCAGGAAATACTTGGAAAGGACATAGTCACTATAATTACATGTTGATTTACAATGTAAAACTAAAAAGTGAAAAAATAAAGACTGGCAGCTTTTGACAGTGTGTTTGTGTATGTGGTAGTTTGCTTCTGTCATACATATCCCTTTTCCGTTGTCCACTACCTGTCTTTACTGCTCCAGAGATTCATTTTATTTTTTTAATTTAAACATATTTTTGCATTACATTTGAAATCTCTGGCTGTTAGAATACCTGGGAGATATGGGATTTGAAATGTTTAATAGTCACACTAACATGGTACCTTGTATATGTGTATAATCTGTTGTTGTAAAACCTAGCTTGTGAATATATTTTTATCTTGTTTGTCCACAGTTGCTTGCCACATTTTTAATACAATATGAAAGAATGAAAGGAGTCCAGTCTTCAGGTGTAATGACGATTTTCTGGCTCATCTCGTTGCTATGTGCCACAGTAATTTTTAGATCCAAAATAATACTTGCCTTAAATACGGTAAGTGATTGCTAGCCTCATTCAGCTGAAAATAATCCCCAATACTGCTATAATAAAGTACTTGCTTGCTAATTATGCTAGTCAAGTTAGTTAATGATCTATTCAGTGTACCTTCACTCCCTGGGTTACAAAAGCAAAATGAGCATGACTTAATGGCCCTTGTTTTTCAGGTTTTGAAATGCTAGTGAAATTCATAGTGATCGTTCTGTAGCAACAGTTGCCAAGAAAGTTCTTCTGGCTGTTTGAGAAAGGGGATATGCCTGCTTGAATAAAATAAATGTCTGTAATGTTTGATATGAAACTGTTTTGGGAGTTTACATCTTCCTGTTGATTATACAGCAGACTTCCTGAAACATTTGGTTTGATGGTGATGTGGTCTCGTATCTGATGAGACAAAATGAAAGTATAGAAGTGAAACGTTTTTATGTCAGTTTGCTTTATAGTAACACCTCAAATAACAGCTTAATGTGCCTGGAAATGACATATCACTTTCCGTTCTTTAAAGAAAAGACATGTTGTGAATTTTGAGAGCTTTCAGCCGTTTGTCTTTAGCTTTTGAGGGTGGGTTTTGTTTTTAACTATGCGCTAATATGTAATATTTTTGTCTTTAACGATGTCCATCCTTGTGTTTTAATTTCTGTGAACTATTCTTTATGTATCAGTCCCAATAGAAAAAATGGAAGAACCTCTGGAGTTTGAGCACAATAAATTGTAAACAAAATTCTGCTTCTCTGATTCTTATCTTTTTTTGTGTGCGTACTAATAATTTTGCTTTGGAAAATCCTTTTTATCCGGAGCACAAATGCTTTGCTCTTGTGCAGAACACTTTGATTCTTAATTGGGGCATGCTGTGTTGGTACAGAACATGTCTTAAGGAGCACATCTCTACAGAAAAAGTTTATGCTTGTGTATTTATGTCACTGATAGAGTGAAAACAAAGTTGAGAGATTCCATATGTGATATCCTTCATCTCCTCCCCGCTGTCTTTTACCTTCCTTTCACCAAAATAGTCGTTGACTTTAATTTGCAGGGTGGTTGCTGGGTGGTGGTGGTGTGTGTAGTGTAATATTAATGTAGTTTACAGAGTTTACAGTAAGGATCTGTTTTTTTTGTAAATAGTAACATGTTGTTTTAAAGAAATTTCTCAAGCCTTTTAATTGCAACATTACCTTCCTTTGTAGGGTGCTGAAGTGGATGCATTTCGTTATGTCACCTTCTGCACATACTTCATCCTGTTACTTGTACAACTCATACTGTGTTGTTTTCCAGAGCAACCACCTTTGTTTTCTGAGACAGTAAATGATCCTGTAAGTGTTCAGTCTACACTGAGTATTATAACTGATATGTTTTGTTCAATGAGTTATAGGGCCATATTCTCCTAAATGCTAAATCGTTGAAACTTTCTTGACTTGAATTTGCAATAGAATGTCCTTTATGCTCCTTAGTTGGTGGAGCAGAAGATGAAGCCTGTAACATGCAAAACAGGGTGGGCTGTAGTTAAGAAAGAGAGCAAAACAAGTCTTGGTCATTTCTGAATAGTGTTCCTGAAGGTAAAGTTAATGTTACTTATATTCAATAGTGCTTCTGGCAGTCAGTGGGAAAGTATGATTTGAGATGCTGTCCTCCTGTTCATCTGATACTGTTCAGTAAGCAGTAAACTCATAAGGGTGTGCATTCCCTTCAGTTGAAGGTGAGGAACAATTTACCCCTGTAAAACTTGAGAATTTGAATTCAGCTTTGTATTTGTATTTTGTATTCAGTTTTGTAGGAACCTCTGTTTTGTCAAGCAACAATTGAACTAGTTCGATTTCAAGAACTCTGTCAACCGCAGAAATGGCAGTTAAGGTTAGAGGGTGGTCTGCATGTAGAACTTTGATTTTCTCTAGACATTATCTTTTTCACACGTATTCATAGTTGTTATATGGAACAGATCTAAATGACCCACAGGATGCTGGATTATTATTCTGCTTGCTCAGCCCTGAGCTTTATCTTCTGAATCCCAGTGGAATGATGCCTGTCGCTGCCTGGGGTTTGATGGGTGTGCCAAGTTCAGAAGCCCCAGTTCTGTATTCCCTTTATAAGGGCTCATTCTGGTTTGATGGATGTTAGCTGGCACTGACTGATGAAGGAAAGTTTGAAGTGCGTGTGTGGGGGATGAATGTTGCCTTTTTAACTACGGAAAAGGACCACAACTGGTACCAGGCAATGAATTGCAGTTTCCACCTCCTTCAGTATCCAGTGTGCCTGTCTGTGATGCGCTGCGTTGCCACTGACAGACAGTCTGCATGTGTGTGCCTGGAGAACAGAGTGTACTGCAGAGTCTCTGGATTCTCTTCATCTTTGGGTTCTTTTTATCTTATTCAAGGATGAAAAGTATTCAACAGTATACCATGGATTTATGAAAGCTTTTTTTTTTTTTGCTTTGATCATGGTTACAATAATTACACGGTGCTCTGAAAACAGTAATTTGTTTTTGTGTTCTGAGTGCTTCTAGGAGTGTCTCTAGGAAATAAGGCAGACATTCCATTTTAACCTTTTGATGAGTGTTGTGTTTGTTAAATATTATGATAGGAGGAAAACCAAAACAAATCATGTTATTCATTCTTAAAATTTATTTCCTTTTGCCAAGCTTTTCCACAAGAGAAATGTTTGTTAGTCTTTGGTAAAATTTTATTACAAGTTTACTTAAACCAAAAGATTATGGTGAAATTTCAGAGATGTAGATGTGATGTCTGTAGAAATCGAACAATGTGTTTTGCATCTTGTTTTTGCTTTGTTTATGTTATGGAGGTCCAGACTTCTTATAGCTCATCATCATTCTTCTCTGGCATGAATGTCAGTAGGATTAGCAGTATTTCAGTGTTTTAACATAATGCTATTTTTAATAAAATGAAATGGTTACAATCCAACGTAATATAAACGTTTTAATATTTTAAACATTTGCTTTTAGAAGTCCAATCTTTGGTAGTTACAATATCTAGTTGACTCTTTAAATTTGAGTTTCCATTCAAAAATGTATCTAAAAACTACAAAGGAAAAATATAATACAGCATTTTCTGTAAAGTTCAGAATATTTTGAAATTTTTATGAAATGGGAAATGTTCTCTATATTTGCTGAAGTAATTTATCTGGCAAGAATGTTGAGGTAGCTAAAGGCTGACGGTACCTCCCTCTCAATTTCTGAGCTTTCTTTGAGTTACTTTAATTTTTTAAATTTATTTGTTAAGTCAGGGTGTTGGATTTGCTTGCAATCATTCTGTTGCAGGTATTTAAGTACTATAGAAATGTTGAATTCTTATCCCTTTATCCCTTTTCAACAACAATTAGCTGTCTCATACTATCATCTTTCCATACAAAGTTTAAAAAAAAAAAATCTCCCGTGGGGAGGAGAGGAAATGCACAAGTCTGTTTTGTGTAGCTTGATTGCAACACACTTCAAACTATAGCTTAATGGAGAAGCCAAGTTATACAAACATGAGTTGAAAAATGTAAATCTTGGGAAAACCATGTTTTAATTGCAGTACTGTAATGATGTTTGAGTTTTGTAGATGGAAATACCTGTATAGCTCCAATTATAGTTGATAAAAACCATAGTGGTTTGTGTACCAAAGGAGTGGCTGGTTTTAGCATTCTTTAAATGTTGTTCAGAGCACTGAAAGAGGGAAGAGAAATCCACTGGAATTTTGCAAGTAAATCACCTTTGGTGCCTTTTGAAATTCTTCCAGCCTCCTTTTGTATTATTTTAATCCAACCAGATTAGGAGAGGATATTAACCAAAAGAAAAGCTTAAAAGAAGAGATGTTGCTCTGGATGTAGAATATGAGCTAGCTGTGTGCATTTGTAGGTCTGGATGCTTAAATTTCCCATGCTTGTTGATGAATGAGATACAGGGCTTTTGAAGTTTGTTTTGGGATGCTTTGACTGAGTTTGTTTTTTTTCCACTATTATTTGTGTCTTTTTTGATGGAATCACAGTGCTTAACTACCAGAACAGTACCCCTGAACTTCATTAGTGACTCTAACTCTACCCAAATAACATACTTATGCTCTCGTGATAGCATTCCTTACATTGATACAGTTAGGCATTGATTGCGAATTGTCTGGCCTGTGCTGTCTTATAAAATTCCATCAACTGTTTGTTGCCTTGTAGGTACGGAGCACTGCTTTCTCTATGTCCCAGTAGGCTAGTCTGCTGGAAGCTGTGAAGCTGGACTTTTACCTGTGTTTTCTAAACAAGTTCTCAAAAGCATAAATGACAAGTTTAATAATTTGGGAAGGAAAACCATAATTCAAAGGCATTTTTTCTGTTTGGTTTGTTTCTTATGTCCTTGTGTCAGGCACTCTTGTTACGTGGATTGATTTCTTTTTTCTCTCCTTTAGAAACCATGTCCAGAGTTCAGTGCTTCTTTCCTGTCCAGAATCACGTTCTGGTGGATCACTGGGTAAGACTAGCATGATACATAAAGCACCAGTTCAAGTTAGACGGCATTTCAGGATCCTGTGTTCTGAGTTAAATTAGCAATAATCATGCAATACTAACTTTGTTTGTTTTGGTTGGTAGTTTTGTAAACAGATTAAATTGATAATTAAAACAAAACAAAACAATTGGTCTTTTTTTACTTCCTAATCAAGGGTCTTTGATTTTGAATGTTGCTTAATAAATGTTTTCATTATGTTTGTCAAAACAATTTAATCAATTTTTTTTTATTTGGGAAATATAAGAAGGTAGAAATTATCTGCTGTGTTTAGAAATTAGGGCATTCAGAATTGATAGCTCTTCGTCCAATCCATTCTTTTTTGCTAGCTGTATGACTTGATCGCAACACATGTTCTTATGTATTTAAACATAGAAACATGGAAATATATTATTAGTGTATATTTGTGGTCGGTGCTTGGCCAGAGTTTAAATAGAAAGCTAGATGAAAGGAATGGCTTCATAAAATTAAAGGCTAATAAAGATTTCGCAACTTGGTAGGCATGGGAATGTTAGTCACTTGGCTGATTTTCAAATGAGATCACTTTATCCTTTCTTTTATTCTCCTCAAATTTGAATTCAGTGGCATATCTCGGATCCTTAGATCTTTTGGTTTCTAATTCTCACAGTAAACGACAGGAGGATATCCATAGCTAAATACCATTTTAGAATCTGGACCTGTGTTGCTACAGGTACTAATTCTTGTATGAATTGTCATGAGGAGCTGGTTTTGTTTTGGGGCTGGATGTCACTCACTGTCTTATGGCATGTATATCTCTAGTATTCTGAAATATATTATGCTAATTCTTTCTAATACAGGTTGATGATTCAGGGTTATCGGAGACCTTTAGAAGCTAAGGATTTGTGGTCATTAAATAAAGAGGACACATCAGAAGAGATAGTGCCAGGTTTGGCTAGAAACTGGGCAAAAGAGTGGGCAAAGACCAAGAGGTAAGTTAGTTATCCTATCAGTGATAAAGTTTTCACTGACAAATGAAAATTGATTAGTCAAGAACCATTTTGTTGAAATATTTAAGGATTTTGTGTGTGTTTCTAAAATGCTGAGGAGGAAATAACTGTGTGGAAGTACGTGCTGGAGAATACTAGGGGAGATGCAGCTGACTGCATCTATGAAATTTATGATTCTATGAATTCTATGATTTTATGATTCTATGACTGTGCTTTGATCCCACCAGCATGGTTTCTCTGTATTGCTCTGATGGGGGCACCTTTGGGAGCTTGGGACAGGGCAATGTTGTAAGGGATGTGATGGTCTCACTTGGCTGGTGGTTCTTCTGAGATATAGAAGTTCAAAAGCTCAAGTTATTCAAGTGCTAGATCTGGATTTGTCCTTAAATGCATACAGAATAGGAACAAAATGGTGGTTTTTTTTTTTGAGGAGCTGCATCAAGTTTTGCTTAGTCTTTCATGATCCAAAGGCAATTATTGTAATTTTTCTTGTAAAGGAGTTCTCCACACACACCCTGCTCCTTAGGAGGGAGTATTTTCACACAGTCAAACTTTAGCCATGCAATTTAGGAGCTTGGGCTCCCTCTATAGTTAGTGGAGTTCTCAGGAGGGTGGTTCAGGATGTGGAAGTGAGAAGTTTCTTTCTTTCCTTTCCCTATATAGGGAGCCTGAACACCTAAGCAAGATAGCTAAAATTAGAAAGACTGCATGCCTGCAGTTTCTGTTCTACTTTCATCATCTTTTACTGCACCTAAATAGAAGTATCTTTTCATTGAAGGAGTGCTTCCTTTCTTGCACGGTGTGTTTTTACGGACAGCTTGTCCTCAGAAGTTCCGAAGTACGTAGTTTGATGTAAGCCAGCTGCGTGAAATAGATGTGTTCAGCTCATTGGGGATGACTGGGCATAAATCTGACTGCAAACTTTTAACTCCTGTAGTACAGTGAGGCTTCAGTTTTGATGAAGGTTCAGCATACTGAATTTTAGAATAATAACATCCTTTGTTTTTTGAGTTTAACACAGATTACAGCCCTATTCCTCATTCCCCCGGACTGCTATAGGAGAGATTAACAGTAAAACCCAATTAAACTATAAAGAATTGCAGTAAATAGCTATCCCTGTTTGTGGGACACTTTTTTCTAAAATGAAGAATGATGTAAGAGGGACAGGCCATTGAGTTGGCTAATATCAGAAACTTTTATCAGCCTAGTTGAAGTAAATGTCTGATTGTATACTGTGGGTTTTCCGTTTGGTTTTATGCTTGAGTAAAGGCTATCTTGTATACCTTCAATATATTTTAACTCTTATTTCAGGCAGCCATTAAACATGTTATACTCATCCAAAAAGCAGCAAAAATCAAGCGACTCAAATGGTGATGTGACAGAAGAGGCTGAAGCTTTGATTATAAAACCATCTCAGAAGAACTATGAGGCATCTTTATTCAAGGTGTTATATAAAACTTTTGGACCGTATTTTCTCATGAGTTTTCTGTTTAAAGCAGCACACGATCTCTTGATGTTTGCAGGCCCAGAAATTTTGAAGTAAGACCTATTTACTTTATTATTAAATTAAAAGTATGTGGACAGATTTTTAAGTATGCTTACGTCATGCTTTTAAGTATGTCAGTCACCAAGCTGCTTTGCTTCTAGCTAGATCAATGGAGTAGAGCTATCATGCAAGTTTTCATGCACACAGATGATTTTGGCCCATTCGTTTTAAAATTATAACATCATACGCTGAATGTTTGACATCATAGCTTCCCTTCCAACACTAGGAAGGCCAGGCAAGAGGGTACTCAGCAATATCAGGAGAATTAACGTATACTTCTAACCTGTGATGATTGTGGGACTACTCAGAAATCTAAAGGTCTATATAACCACAAGTCACAGTATGTGAAGCAGCACCGAGCTAAGGCAGTAGGAGAGATTGTATGCTTCAAGGTGAGAAGTAGTAAAACAACTAGAAGTAGCTGCATTTGAGTTGGAGGAAATGCAAGAATTTTCAGTATAGCTCCAAGAGAATGCTGTGCATATAAGGCATGTGATATTTTTGTTTTAAAGTACTACATTGTTAGCAGGAGGGGATGAAGTGTCCTAGTATAAAATGATGTCCAGTTTCTAAGGTAGCTTAATTATTTTATTTAAGCCTGGTATTTTGGGTGCTTGCATGACCTATGAAATGTTTAGAATAATCCAAGTTTGTAACCCTGAAATTTCCTTTTGATTTCGTTATAGCAGGATTGCTAATTCCTCTCTCCACAGATTGCTAATCAACTTTGTAAATGACAAACATGCCCCAGACTGGCAGGGCTACTTTTATACCGGGTTGCTGTTTGTTTGTGCCTGTCTTCAGACACTGATTCTTCACCAGTATTTTCATATTTGCTTTGTAACTGGAATGAGGCTCAAAACAGCTATTGTTGGTGTAATTTATCGAAAGGTAAGTGGTTCTTCTAAATATATGATGATGCCACTCAGCGGCTGTGAGAATGCACTGCTTAGGTCTGAATAATTAAAGTTGTTAGGAATCAGCCCAGCAGTCTCCTAACTCTTAATACAAATAAGAGAGTATCTAATTTATAAATATAAAGCTTTGAGATGAAAACAATTTTCAAAATTACTGGTTTCTGGCAACTCCTCCTTCCCACTGGTAAACAAGAAACCTTTTCTCGTTTAGACTGGGGTTGAAACTGCTTAAATTTGTGCAAAAATTGAGATGCACCTACATTTACAGCTTACTTCGTGACTTAACGGGCAGTACCGCCTTTTTCTGGAGTAATCTGGAACATTTTAGAAAGCTTAGGATTGTTTGCTGTGTGTGAGGAAAACATGTGACAAGAAGCGAGGATTCTACTTTTTACGCTTAAAAGAGAAGAGCAACCCCTATGCCTCCACAAGCAATAAAAACACCAACCAACCCTATTTGCAAATACCTGTTGCTATTTTTAATTTAACCGGAGGGCTTCTTCCATCAACACACCTTACATTTTTTAAGATGTGCAGGGTAAACAGAACAAGAAGCATGAAAAGGATGCTTAAAGATGAAGCTTGGTAAAGCCATTTCAATTCAGTGGAGAAAAAGGAAATGAGTAAGTCTTTTTTCATGTTGTTTTTTCTTTTTTTTTTTTTTTTAAATCTGCACCTAGGCACTCGTTATCACAAATTCTGCCAGAAAGACTTCTACTGTGGGTGAAATTGTAAATCTAATGTCTGTGGATGCTCAGAGATTCATGGACTTGGCCACCTATATAAACATGATTTGGTCTGCACCCCTCCAGGTGATACTAGCATTGTACTTACTGTGGCAGGTGAGTATTGTATGTGTTGAATACTGTTTTGAATTTGGTAATGTGCTGTTTCTTTTTGTCATGACTGCAGAGAGCTGTTGTTCGGACCACTGGAGTGTTTACAGCAGCATGGAAAAAATGCTGTTCAGAATTCTTTCAGAGCTACTTTTTTCACAGTTATCAAGAAGGAAGGCTTTGAATTTGTATAACCTAGTGTATGTGGGTAGGATGCAGATGGGAGCTATTAACTTTGGGGGGACTGCAACACCTAGAATATCTCATTTATCATGTGATTTAAAGAAAAGTGGTCCTAGTTCTACACTCAGAGAGTCACCATATGAGAAGCATGTTATTTCTAGTCCAGTCACCAGGCTGTCTGTTGCCAGTTCTTACTGTCAGTCAGAAGGGTAATGAAATTGATCAAGAAGTTGGTCATTCTCTGCACAGTTTTCTACTTCAGAACAAAAGACAAATGTTAAAATCTCCCTTGAGCGAAATATACCTCTGTATTCAGGCTACTTATGTATGTCTAAGTTTCAAAAATCAAAGCACGTAAACGTAAGTTTAAGTCCATATTGGATCATCATCATCCTCCCCTAAGCTGCCCTTGAAAAGGGAAGCAGATGCTGAAAAGATACTTCAGAATGCTTTTCTGCACCACATGCAGTGGTTTGACCCTGGATCTTAAAAAATGGTTTTGAATAAATGTTTACAATTGTGTATTTTTCTCTTCAGAATTTAGGTCCTTCTGTACTGGCAGGTGTGGCTGTTATGATCCTTCTGGTTCCCATAAATGCAGTGATGGCAATGAAGACCAAAACCTATCAGGTAAGAAGCTCTATGTATGTGACAGTGCTTTTAAGAAACGTGTACCGTTCTTTGACTTGTTTCTGAGTTGTGCCCCCTACCTATTTACAGCTTAAAAAAGAGAAAGGATGGAAGGGTCAGAAATGATGTGTATGCAGAATAAATACAAAGTCATGTATTCTTCAGCCTTACATCTATACGTAATCGTCTAAAAAATCTTCAGAAGTTAACAGCAAGGTTGAAGATTAGCCAGCTTCAAGAAATGCCACATGTTTGGATTGAAATTAGTTTTTAACTTGCTGCCTAAGAACTCAAGAGGAAACTTGTGCTACTGTTTGCCTGATGAACGTTAAAATGAGTGAAATATTTACATTTCTAGGATGGTGGTTGTAGTGTTGGTGTGTCTTTTCTTGCTGTTTTTTTTTTCTTCCAGGTGGGATGAGGAGGAAGGAGTCTCGGTGGTTGGCTCTTCTTGGGTCATAGTAGATTTTGATTAGAGACGGTCAGTTAGTTATAGAGGGTGCACGTAGGTAAATCTAGGCTCAAACTCTCATGTGTTCTATTGCAAAAACAACCTCCAACAGCTCTGTGCTTTCTGGTAAAAACTTCACTACTAGATGAGTTCAACACCTTTCCCCTGATATTTGCTAATTTGTTTGAATGAAACATTTTATCTCTAGGTGTTCATCAGAATGTACCACAGCATTCGTTTCCTACATGGGGTGAAGTAGGAATAGGTAGTCTGTCATAGCCATGCTGCCCCTGGTAACAGCTGTCTGAGATAGCTGTCCTGGTGCAGTCTGCTAACTCTGCTGGGTGCTGAGTCAGAACATCATTTCAGCTTTGCTCAGCCCTTGTTAAAATACTTTCTTCAAAGGTTTCCCTCTTCCTAATGGTCTGTATTCTTTCTGCTGAATAGAAAGCTTTTTGCCTTAGTACACTGTCAGGAAGTGATTGATAGCATTGAAAATGAAGCAAAATCGGGTTTTGTGTAAGGTTGGATGTGAGCCGCGCATCACCGAAGCTTGGTTAGAGTGGCATATTTTTAACTGCATGTTGTACTTAGGAGGAACCTGAGCCCTGAGGCTCTCTGGTGCAGAATTAATCACACTTAAACCAGTACCACAATTGTTTTGATCTTGGTTCAGGTTTTTAGTTGTATGAAACATTCTTTTAATTGGTTTAAAATGTGTTAATTCTGTGTATTTGTTTGTTCAGATAGTGTCTCAGATTTCCTGCTTGGGAATCTAGTAAGCTTTTGATGATAGTGAGGTAAATTTTGCCATTGCAAAATAAAAGCTGAGAACTTTGTGGATCTGCCAAGTATTGTGCTCTGCTAATTATTTATTGCAATGTTGTTTTTAGAAGGCGCAGATGAAGAGCAAAGACAACAGAATTAAGCTGATGAATGAAATTCTCAACGGGATTAAAGTTCTGAAACTTTATGCTTGGGAATTAGCCTTCAGAGAGAAGGTATTAGAGATCAGGCAGAAAGAGCTCAAAGTCCTAAAAAAATCTGCTTACCTCGCTGCGATGGCTACCTTCACTTGGGTTTGTGCTCCTTTTTTGGTAAGTGAAACAAATCTGTAGGTCCGTTCTCCTGTTTGGGATCATGCTTTCCAAAGCAGTACTTGAGAACTTGTTTTTGTTCTGTAATGAATGGAAAAGTAGGAATACTTCCACAGTTCCCTATGAAAAGGCTCTTTTGTTTTCTTTGGATATTAGTGAGATCCATGTTGAATGTATCTTAAGAGTTAATGACTGAATTATTTAAAACTAAAAACTATTTTTTCCCCTGTTCCTTCTACCTTTGCTGGTATTCTCGAGGGACCTAAGATTAAAAGCACTGTCAGATTAAGAAGAAATTACTAATGTGCACAGTGCCATCCAGGTGGTAGTTGTGCTCAACAATAAAGAAAAAGTTCCCTTGTTTCAGTATGTTTCTGAAAGCAGCAGATCCTTGGATAAGAGTCCTAAATCTAATGGAACATTATACGCCAAGTGTGCCTCTGGCCTGGGTTCTCCCCACATCTATTTAAGAACAATGTGGAGAGGTAAAGCCATTGCATAGCCCGGGATTGCTTTAAATTCCTATTTACAAAAAAAAAATATTCTTGATATGTGAAACATCTCCACTGTGTTTGTGGCTAGCTTACATTCAAACTAATAAAAGAGAGAGAAGGGTGAGATCACATCAAAGTTGCTTCAAACCCTATTAGAACAGTGGGCCAGGGCTCTTGTATGCAGAAGCAAATAGAGGCCATGACTACATTAGGATAAAATATGTGCTGTTCCAGCTGAAGGTGTTTAAGCGTACTTTCCAGTCTCAGATTCCTTCCCTGCAAATATTATGTAGTGTTTACATTATGCTCAGGGCATGATGAAAGGCAGAAGAAGCAGTGCCCTGGATAGGAAATATCAGCAGCATTCTTAACCGAATGCTTTTCTAAAAGAAGTCTGAGATGGTTTTAATATAAATACATTATTAAATGAAGTTTCTAAATAAAACCATGCATGTGGACTCCTTAATGCTGTTATTCAGAGTCTGAGATGAATTCCCCTAATGAGTAGCTCTGTTTCAGTGCACATTGTGTATGTTGCGAAGGTCCTGAACCTTAGAGGGTTTGCCACTGGGACAGAATTGGTACAGCCCGAAGTGTAAGACTGCTGTTTAACATGCAGTTTTCCAGATTTTTATTCTTTAGTATATATTCCTCTAAACTTCTGATTAGAGAATTATGCAGGTGCCTATTTGAAAGCACTTTTGATGTGCAGAATACTTTCTTCTACTCCTTCTCCTGTTTCAATGGCAGGACGCGTTGTTTAGTAATGGTGTCAGGGAGGTATTCGCTGTGCAGTATCTCCTGTGCTGCTGTCTGTACTGATAAGGGTGTATTTCAGACAAATTGTTGGTAACACAAGAGTGCAGGCATGCTGCTTCGGAAGTTATTCTTTGGAGCCTGTCTTGTTTTCGATCTCTCTGGGAGGGCTTTCTCCCTGGGATATGTGTGTCCGAACTAAGGATTGTACAAACAAGCTACTGTACCAGACACAGCTGAGTCAGCCGCCGTAAGAAGAACAATACATGGCTTCACAGCAGTCAGATTTTAAACATAAATAAGAATGTCTTAAGTGGATGCTGTACTTAGGTGAGACTCCTCTGCAGGCATTTGAGCTAATGGCCTCAAGTCTTGAGGGAGAGGGTCACTAGTAGTTAGCCAACCCATGTTTTCTTGCCTTGTTTTCTTGTTGTGTCAATATGTGTGAAAGAGTTGTTCCTATTACCTACTGAAGTATGGGTGTTCTTACCGTTGAAGAAATGGCTGTGAAGGGAATTGATCTGCAAGTGAAAATTCCCTGTGATAGGGAGGGGTTGTGCTGTTTTTCTTTGGCTTAACTTAGTTTACTTTAGTTTTATTATAACTTAATCAACATCCTATTAAAGAATGTAAATAACTGTATAAAATTATTTTTGTACCTTATGATTGATGAAAGCAGGGATTCAATGTCATTTTTTTGTTCAGCAAAGATCTTAAACTTTTCTGTTGTGAACTGTCTAGGTAGTGTAAGGCTTCATCTTTATAATGCAGTAACATTTAAAGTTTCTTAGAATATTTGCCCAGGATAAAGAGGGCAGTACACTTTGCAATCTGGGGTTGTGGTAGTCCCTACAAAATATAAAATGAGGTAGCATTGGGTTATTTTTTAGTATATATGTGTTATTGATCCTAGTGTCTGGTACAAAGGGGAGTGACTTCTTTGTGAATGAGAAGAAACAAAGCTAGCAATTGTTCCTTTCCTTCCCTTCTGCAGGGTGACCACAAGTATTAGGCCATTTGTGGCTTCACCCTTGCTATGTGAAGAAAGTGAACACATGGCACCTTCTCAGAAGTTTTCCAAGAGGCACCATCAACTTCTTTTTTACAACAATACATTAAAATCAAATGTTTGTTTTGCAAAAAGTGTTACCAGGAACAAGGAATTTATCAGAGCATTGCTCTTTCTTTGTTTTGCAAATCTCTGATTCTGGTTGTCAGACTGTTTCTTGAGTTATGGCTTAAAAAAAAGTAACCCTTGTTGTAACCATTACACATTGTGTTTCAGGTTGCCTTGTCCACATTTGCTGTGTATGTCAAAATAGACAAGAACAACGTCTTGGATGCTCAGAAGGCATTTGTATCCCTAGCTTTATTCAACATCCTCAGGTTTCCACTGAACATGCTTCCTATGGTTATCAGCAGCATAGTAGAAGTAAGATTTCAGTTATTAACAAGTTTTTCTGTGCAGAAATAGTCATTGGGTGGAAAGATTACATTTCTGTGCTTAGAGAAAGTCCTCTGGTGAAAGTCAGTAACCACAGTAAAGGAGCTTTGCATTTCTTGTGTATTGAATGCTATAAAAGCAAAATTCTCAATCCCAGGTACAGTAGACGAGTGTTCCTGAAACCAGTCATATTTCTTGGGGTCTGGGAAATGCAAGCTTAATGCCTGTCCAAGAAAAAATACCATGGTTTTAAGGAGGGATGTGTAAAAATGATGAAATGTATACATGGTGTAAAACACCACTCTTAACTCTAATGAACAGAATATAAGAGTTTTGCATCTCTTTCCTATGTAGGCCAGTGTGTCCTTGAAGCGCCTTCGGGTGTTTCTGTCACATGAAGAGTTAGATCCAGACAGCATAATCAGGGGTCCCACCACAGACGGTGAGTTTCAGTATTGTTGGAAAAGAGTTTGTGCAGGTTCTGGGTGGCTCCGTAGCATTTCTTCTGCTTTTCTGTAACAAATGTACTGTATCTTGCTGGATTTCACTGATTTCAGCCAGAAAGCAAAAAGGGGGCGGGGAGGTTGTAAAATTGAGTTATATAGAATTTCTACCACCTACTGAAGTGTAATTTCTCTCCTCTCACCAGCTTCCGTCCAAACTACAGAATAAATGACTTGTTGGACAGTTTCAAGTGTACCCATTTGAAAGTTAAGAGGATGAGAATTAACACTGTCCCCAAACCCACCACTCTTGAGAAAAGCAATTGTATAACACTTCAGCACCTTCAAAGAGAAAGGATAAGTCCCAGTTCTGGCAAATGCCTCCACTTTATTCTGTGCAGAGAGCATTACTCTGCGCTGTACTGCATCTAGTACTGCTGCTGTGGTTATTATATAGGGCTGTTGGAGAGAGATGACTGTGAAGGCAGGCTTACTGAAAAGCCAACACCCTTTTGTCTTGCAAGACAAACCTTGATTTAACTATGTTGGTCACTTCTAAACATTTTTTTTTCCTTCCTTATTACAAAGATAGTGAAATCCCCAGTCCTCCCTCTCATGTGGTTAGCTGACCTATGTATGACTTCAGACACTTGGTTTTCCTGTAAGCAGTCATCTGATGTATTTTTTTTTTTCCCCATTTTCCTTCTGGGAATATCTCCTCCCCTTTCTCAGGTGATAACCAGTACTATACCTCACTCACAAATCTTTAGATTAGGGTTTAATGGAGTTTTAAAATAAACTTTGTCCATGGTGGGTTGTACTTGTATTGATTCAAACTTATGTCTAGCCTAAGTATTTCTTGCCTTCTGGACCCTCTGGACTCACTCTAAGTGGGGAAAAAATTGTCCAGAGAGGTCATGGATGAACGCTCCCTGGAAGTGTTCAAGGCCAGGTTGGATGGGACTTTGAGCAACCTATCTAGCAAAATGTATCCCTGTCCATTGGCAGGGTGGCTGGAACTAGATGATCTTCAAAAGTCCATTCCAACCTAAATCGTTCTGACTCCCTCAACACTGATTTTGGTCAAAGTTATTTTATTTGGTAGTTTGACTTCTTTTCCCCTATTCTTGTGGTAATTCAGTTTTCCACGTAGAAGTAGCAGTTGAGCTGATGTTCTCCTTGAAGCACAAGTCAGGTCGAGGCTGCTTTATTTCTTGAACTGACTTTGAAGTACTGCAGCAGAGTTGCTGGGTAAAGGAGGAGATGGCTGAATTAGTCAGCATCTTACAGCTGGCATTTGTGTACTTCCTGGTTACTAAAGATGTGTAACTTCAGACTCTCTGCTGAGGTTAGACTTACCATTCTTATGCTTATTATTTTGCTTCGACTGACAGAACACAAGCTTCTGGTAAGCAGCAGGTTATTGTTCTGCTACAAAGGTAGCTTTAAACTTCTATTTCTCTGTACTTAGATTTACTTCTGTGGCATGATTCAGAGCATACAGTTTAGTTGCTTGCTTTGACACTTATGTAAATATAATTTTTCTGTTCATCAGCTGAAGGAAGTATTATTGTAAAGAATGCAACATTTAGCTGGTCCAGAAATGATCCTCCTTCACTGAATAGGTAAGAATTGGTACTCTTTGTTCTACTCTGTAGTTGTGCTGAATCATAGATTATCTGTATTTAAATTAGAAAGTCTATATGCAGAAGAGTTTTTTTTCCTTAAAAGAACAGGAAAACAAATAACATCTGGTTATTTATATTTAAATGTTATGTATGTGTGTTTATATATATATATATATATATATAAATAAATAAAATATACTGTATTTTAACCAGGGGCTTCATGAATTAGAGGAGTTTGCAATGTTGAGTTTGAAATGCAGATGGGAGTAGCAAGAGGTATGATGGGAGGAGAGAAAGCTTTAGAGATTTCAAGCTCTTGCTACAGGCTGCAGATGGGATGAGCTCCATCTAGAGGATGCAATTATATTGTCCCCTCGTAATTATCCCCAGCCTCTTATCTTTTTGCACTATGTCCTCAGAGACTACCTTTAAAAATCCTGTTCTCTCTGAACTGTAGCAATCCTTGATTCCTTTGCTGGAGAAAACCAGTGAAGAACATTGTACATAGTATGACTACCAAAGTAACTGGGGTGATAGAGCTACCAGCCCTGTCTTCCCAGTGCTCCACTCCCTTCCTTCGTTTTTGGCTGATCTTGGGTTTTAAATTGCATGTTCTTTAGGGCAAGGATGCTATTTGGGGAACATGCATTTGTATTTACATTTCTGCTTACAGAAAATTTAAGAGAAATATTGGAAGTGACTATTTTTTTTTTT
This sequence comes from Cygnus olor, assembly GCF_009769625.2. Lineage (NCBI taxonomy): Eukaryota > Metazoa > Chordata > Aves > Anseriformes > Anatidae > Cygnus > Cygnus olor. Next base: position 8,251,190 of record NC_049183.1, read on the forward strand.
TTTGTTGACTGATTACATATCAGGATGCTATGTCCTAAGTATAGGAAGAGCTATGTACTTTCTGAAAGAAAGGTTTGCATTTTCAAGTGGTTTAAGTTCATGTGCTGTGTCAGCGTTTGCAGTGGGTGTTCACATTGCATCTGGCTTTATATGGGCTGGTCAATGGATTGTTTAACTACTGGGGTGTGCCAGCAAGCAAGGCTGAATTACGTGCACTTTATTTTCAGCATCAACTTCGCTGTTCCTGAAGGCTCCCTGATAGCTGTTGTTGGTCAAGTTGGCTGTGGAAAGTCTTCATTGCTGTCTGCATTACTGGGGGAGATGGACAAAAAGGAAGGCTATGTGGTTGTCAAGGTGTGATGTGTCTGAATAATTGTTCTGCTACTTGTGGGTGTTGCCGAAGGGATTCTAGACTTGCAAATGATGTGAAGAGGGGAAGAGAGCCTTTCAAATGAATGCACTTATAGCCTGATTTCCTAGCAGCTATGTTTATGCCATACTCTACATTCTCTCTGTTAAGAGTTGATCCAACAAACTCTAAATCTGCCAGTTTCAGATGTAGCCAAATATCTAGAATGATAGAAGTCTCAAAGATGAATATTCTGTTGAGTCTTGCTGGCAGCCAGGTATGGGGAAGAGACCCTATTACACATACTCCAGCATGAGGAGGAGCAGTATTAATTCATATCTTCTTAGACATCAGAGAGTTGTTGGGTAGGGTTACAAACATGGGAAAAGCTGCTGTTTGAGAGCAAAACAAATAAATCTTACATTAAAAAAATACACATTTGGTCATCTCCAAAATTGCTCTGGAAAAACTAAAGTGAGTGAGAAATAAATCACTATTTATCAGTGCAGACAGAGAAGGCCGAACCATTCTTCAAAGCAAAATACTTCGCAGCAGCTGAGTCTCTTCCTTTGAAGTGACTTCTTTTCTATAAGAACAACTTCCCCTGCTTTCAGTAGAGATCTCTTGGCAGGGACGCCATTGTTAATCTCTTCTGCATTCCGGATTAAATTGTTTTACAGTGAACAGAATTTATAACTGTATGAAAGAACAAAGCTATAATAACTTTTGACATTCAATAATTGTGTAAATATTCTCTAAACAAATATTTCCTCAAGTCTGTTAGAGAATCATGTTTTATTTGAAGTCTCTTCTTTTCCACCAATACACTTTGTTACGTTTGCATGTAGAGGAGATTACAAAAATATGTTGGAGGAGGCACCAGCCCAAGAGCACACACTTTGCCTATGTGGTTCCATAATGACATAGGCAATTTGTGAATTAATGAGGACTCCAGTCTCACAAAGCCCTGCTGTGCTTTGACTTCATGTGCAGGCTTTTAGTCTAAAGTACCGAGTAAGGATTTTCTTTTTTTTCCTTGCAGGGCTCAGTAGCCTATGTTCCTCAGCAAGCCTGGGTCCAAAATGCGACTCTGAAAGATAATATTATTTTTGGGAGGGAGATGAATGAGAGCCGGTACAAGCGTGTGATTGAGGCTTGTGCACTTCTGCCTGATATAGAGATTCTTCCTACGGGAGACAGAACAGAAATCGGAGAAAAGGTATTTAAGTACCTGCTCTACCACAACAGTACTATTGCCTGTAGATAAGGCCTTGTGACTTCTGTTCTACTTTCTCTTAAAGTTGTGTTGAATTGAAAGCATTCAGAATAGAAATCCTCTAGAGTAACAGGAAAATTTGAACGGTGTCTTTTGTCTTTAATACTCAAAGGGGAGGAAACTTTTTCTCAATTACAAAAGTAAAAGCACCTTACAATGCATGTTTTTAAAAAGCTCTGAGTTGTCGTGGTCATAGAGCATAAAAATATATATAAACAGGAAGAGAAGAATCTTCTGAACACTTCAAGTGAGGTGGGATTTTTGTTTGTTTTTTTGTTTTGTGTCTTTGTTGTTGTTTTTAAATGAAGCAATACCCAAAGTGGCCCTTGGTTGCACAAGTGTGTGCAGTGTGGGATTTAGAAACTTGCTAAATGATTTAGTGCTCTAAATCAATTTAGTGTGTGAGCAGGACCAGGTGTCCCTAAACACGTGGCCAGCAGCCTGTATTTGTATGTAACCTGCTTGGCATTCTGCTAAGCTGATGCTCTCCAGAGGACAGGAAGGGATATGTGCTGTGCCTGCTGACTGGTTCTCAATGGGGTATAGCTGCATACTGACAGCCCCAGGTCCAGAGTGAGGCAAGAGAGCAGCTTTTATTTTCCTTACAGGAAACTTGGGTGGTCAGCAGGCCAACCAAATTGTAAGCTGCTCTTAGAGGTTTTTTTTGGTAAGATCAGAGGCAGCCCTGCAGAAATATAACTGAGAAGAAAAGCAGCCTCAGAATGTACAGAATTAGGTGTGTCTGGTCTGGGTTAATTCCTTGCAAGACTAGTAAAAGTTTTTTTTTTTTTTTTTTTTTACTAGTCCCTCATTGACAGCAGTAACTTATAGACGTGCTCCTTTCTAAGAGGGGATTTTAACTGTAATTGTTCATGCTACGTTAGTAAATAGTTTGTGATGCAGATCTGTTTGAGGCAATGGTGAAATTTCTCTGATTTGCATAAATCTCCCATGAATTCTGTCTTCCACAAACTACAGTACGGCATCTCTCTTTAGCTGTAAATAAAGGATCTTACTGTCTTGTTTCTCCAGGGTGTCAATTTGTCTGGAGGACAGAAACAGAGAGTCAGTCTTGCTCGGGCAGTTTACTGTAACGCAGATGTCTATTTATTTGATGATCCTCTATCAGCTGTTGATGCGCATGTTGGGAAACATATTTTTGAAAAAGTTATTGGACCAAAAGGAATCCTGAAAAATAAAGTACGTAATAATATAACAACTAGTCTCTGGGAAATGATTTGTTTTTCTTTGCTAAGTTCAAATGATTCCAACTCTGTCAAGTTTCATCTTCAGACTTTGGTTTTAAACATCAGAAAAATGAAAAGATTCTCCTGACTTTTTTTTTAAGGACTTTTATTACGAGAACAGTGTTATTATATAATATGCTTTGGTTTCTCTAATCAAAATTAAATGAAGGAGAAGTCAAAAGACAAGAGCAGTCATTTTTCTTAAAAATGCTCCATGTGAGTCCATAGTTATTACTGTATTGTGCCCAGAATTCAAGCTGCGAGAACAGAAGTTTAACCATTGTATTTACCAGTTTGAGACACTAGAAAATTTTTTTTTTCTTTTACTATTTAGACACGGGTTTTGGTAACCCATGCAGTCAACTATCTGCCCCAAATGGATACAATTCTGGTAATGAGTGATGGAGAAATCTCTGAGATGGGCTCTTACCAAGAGCTGCTGAAGCAAGATGGAGCTTTTGCAGAGTTTCTTCGTACGTACGCGAATGCTGAACAAAGCATGGAGAACAGCGGTAAGCTTGCAAATAAATCCTCTTTTGGATAAGCTGATAAGTGGCATGTTAAGGGAGTCATGGTAAAGGGAAAACACTGATTGTACTGGTTGTGGAAGGAAAGTTAAAGGAAGCTGCTATTTCTTGTGATAAACCTATAGAAATCTATAGATTTAGGTGTTTCTTGAGGGCTTTGAAGGTTGTGAGGTGAAATGCACATTCTTAAATGTGGAGCAGTTCTGTAGTGAAAATGTTGTTGTAGCAAAATTAAAGTGGTTGTGAGGTCAAGTAAGAGTCGGCAGGGGTTTATACACATTTCCCTCTGCTTCTTTATGCAGAGAATTGCTTTGGGGATGGGGAGGAGGAAGAAGCAGCTCATTTTTTTTTGCTGACACCCCTGACTCTTGCTTCTGCTTTTCAAATAGCTGTAAAGCTGTACTGGGGTAGGATTTTTTTTTTTCTCCTGCAGATAGGTGTGGATTTTAATAGAGGAACCTAGCTGCCTTCAGCTTGTTCTCTTCAGTGGCTTGCCTGTGGTGGTTTTGTGGTATCTTCCACATATGAATGTGGAAGTATGAAGAGTGTTTGCAAGGGTGCTTGTACGGTGCTGTCTGGGGTGAAGTTGTTGGTACGTGCTTGAGGCCAGTTTGCTAACAAATACCTGTTGCTGAATGCTGAAGAGCAGGCTTTCCAGAAAGAGATTGAACCCACTTTTCACCTTCTTCCTTTTGGAAAACCCTTGGTTCCTACCCATTCTCTAGAGGGGAAAGCAGTGGCAATTTTTAAGCGTACTCCTCAAATGCCTGCCACAGGAGAAAACAGAAGTGGTGCCATATTTAGCTGCCCAATGGAGCTGCAAAGCACTGAAGAGGTGATGGATGGCTGCCTTTTGCAAGGAGCTGCTCTAGATGGTGGTGTAAAAGTGCACACTGGGAGGGCTGTGATGGTCTGCTTTATTCTCTGCGGCTGTGTCCTCTTCCATTCAGGCTGGCAACACAGACTGCACTTGGAGGCTGTGAATGAGCAGTCTGTCTCCTGGATGTGCAGGGCAGCATCTTCTCCTGGCTTCCTCGCACACATTCTGCTCCCCAACAGGGGGTTTGATGTGAGGGTGATGTGTTGAGCTCAAGGTCAGGATGCCCTGCTGTAGGCTAGCCTTCATCTCGGAAAGGTCACTTGGTATGTGTCAGATGTCACTTCACAAGTTGGGATGCTGGTTTGGGTGGGCGCTGTCTGTGAGCAGCAATTACTGTTCTATGGCTGGGGTATCCCACTGTGAGGAGTATTGTGGGAAGAGATTTTGGAAGCAAAATCCGGCTGCTGCTGCTCAGGGACTGGCTGGGCATCAGTTGGCTGGTGTGAGCAATTGCATTGTGCATTGCTTGTTTTGTTCACTTTTTTTCTTTCTTACTAAGTTGTTTTTATCTCAACCCCTGAGTTCTTGTAATTTTACTTTTTTTCTTCTTTTTCCCAATTCTCTCCTTCATCCCACCGCAGAGGCGGGGGGTGAGCAAACTGTGGTGCTTAGCTGCATGCTGGGTTAAGCCACAACAGTTTGCCTCCTTTAATAGCCTTGTTCTTTTAGCCTCTTTTACTCCTCTTTCCAAGTACGTGGTAGTTGTTGAAGTTTTTACATTCAACTAAGTTACTTTCCTTTCCCATTTCAACACCCAATCTTCTCTTGGAAAGTGAGCCAGTGCTTTATCTTCTGCTATGCTTGTCTGCAGTTGTCTAACACAAGGCACTTCAGTATGACCCTGGTGATTCAGAAAGAATTGTCGTATCACAGCAAACTTATTTCTCAGTTTTGGTTGAGTGATCTTCTGCCAATGGTAAAAAGTGAAAAATAGGGGCGTTATTTGTCTGGCTCACAGGGGTAATATTTATCAGATGTGTAAGAGACTGCAAAATATTATTAAAAAACACGGTTTGTTGGATAAATGTAGAACAAGCTGTGATGGGAGCCAGTCTGAGCTAGCTGGAGGGGAGCTGCATGCGTGCTTTAAAGAGAGGGGGACTCTACAAGATCACAGGAGGCTGCCTCTGACGCTACATGTTGGCAGCCTCAAAACACTATGCTGGCGCACAACAGAAAACTATGGGTTGGTGCTTTCTGGCAGGAATACATCCTGCTTCCTGCAAGGCTGGGGAAAACCTTTTCTTCTCCCAGGCCTCTGGGTTTGGGCTGTGAGCCTTCTCCATGTTACCTTCCAGCTCTTTTCTCCCTTGGGGATTCCTGAGGATTACCTGCTTCTCTTCCATCCTCAGCTTCAGTGTTTTTTCTGTGCATGGGAGAACGCTCGCTCCAGAAAGCTGCCCCGACCCTAGTCTGCAGGATGGCTGGGTAGGTGAGCTGCCCCTTCTTCCCCCTTGATGCAGAAGGCAATGGCAGCAGCAGGGGGTGCAGCGTGGAGCACTGCTGCTTTCACCTGTGAATAAGTGAAATGGGTGCCTTGCTGTGTCTACAGAGAGTAATCTTCTCCAAAGCAACTGGAACTACCTGTAAATGTATCCTACCAGTTTGCACAAAAAAAGCACATAAATTCATCTTGCTTTTAGCAGTTGTTCCCTTCTCTGGATTTAGTGTGGCCAACTTGGTGATGCCAGTGCTATTCTTGGCAGTGTGGGTTGTGTGGAGTCGTAGCGTGCCCCTGCCCGCTGTGAGCACACCTGTCCCTTCCAGGCTGGCAGCTCTTCCTGCAAAACAGGAAAAGCAAATGGGTGCTTTAGGACTACCTGTCTTATGACCATCCATCCCCTGGCTCCCATACAAACTGAAATAGTGGATGCAGCCTTTTGTTTTAAGGAGCGCAGGGATAGGGATTTTGCTGTGTTTTCCAGATGGCTTCACCATAAACTTCAGTTTGTTCTTGCAAAGCCTGGAGTTATTTTTAACATGTTTGTGGGGAGTAAAAGTGGTAAAACTTACCAGAACCAGACCACAAGTTTGAAATATTTTTAAGAGTGGTTCACCTTCGGTCTTAACTACAGTGCCTGAAAGATGAAGTGTGCAGCACAATTAAATCTAAATCTGTTTTGCAATCTGTGGGCTGTACTTGATAGAGAGCAATGTGGGTTTAGGCTGTCTCCCCAGCGTTTGGCTCTGTGACTCTCAGCTCAGTTTTTATATCAGGATTGTCAGTACAACAGGCTGACTTGGCTTCGGTGTGGAGAGAAAGGGGAGTAAAAGTACTCTGAGAACTGTAAGGGTCTGGCCTGTAGGGTTTAGTTTAATATTGTACAGGTCTTGTATATTTCAAAAGGAGCTTTTTTGATCTGTCACTTGTAGGCATTCAATTTGAATGTCTTTTTTTCTCCCCCTTAAATTTTATGGACTCGATTCTCCAAAATCCGGCTGTTGTCTAGCAAAAAGTTGAAATCTGATTAGTGGAAAACATAGTATGGTACAGGAGTCGGATTCACAGAGTCCTGCTTGACTTCTGTAAAAATGTCTGTTTTTCTTCCTTACTGCTGCAATTGAGAAATAACGTATAAAGTGCTAAGTTTGAAAAGAAGATAGCTTCTTTGTACAATATTTTTGTATTACAAACGAAGTAGTAGCATGTGTTTCATAATATAAATGGCCACTTTTGCATTATGGGCTGGGGTTTAGCATTAGCAAAGGAAAGCATTATGCCTTTGTGATCAATACTGTCTCCCAGTAAAGCCCAGCACACCTGTATTTTGGGGCTGTGCCTCTTTCTAACAGCGTAAAGCTGAGTTGGGCTCAACAGCACTACAATTGGTAGTTAGGATAGCTTGTCCCAGTGCCCTTCGGTAGGGCTAGGTGCTTCTCTCCTTTTTGACTGCTTCTCTCTGTTTTGACTCCATGGAAGGCAAGAGCTAAATAGTGAGAAGTTCCAAATGTTGGGGAGTCTGGACCCCAGTGGTCATTTGGGAAGCACCTGCCTGGCTCAGGAAATAACCTCCTTTCCTCTTAAATTCATCTTCTAGCAAAATGCAGCTTTTCTCTCTCGTAAGGTAAAAGCTTTGCAGTCTCCAGATGGCAGAAGAAAATACTGATTCAAGATGAGCGCTGGTAGGGTACCAAGAAGCTTGGAAGAGGGAAGTATCTCACTGGTCCTTACTAATCTGCCCATGCGGGGTGGCGATTGGTTACTACACAGTAGGTGGGACTAGTAGGTGGGACTAAGGAAGTCTTTGCTGCCACGGTTCTCCCCTCATGGCAGTTCTGTGCCTAAAGCAAGACAATAGCAGAACACTTTCTACCCCACATTAGCATGTATCTTGAAGGAAGTTTTGTGATCTGACACTTGAAGCCATATGGTGGATTTTTTTTTTTTTCCTCAAGGTTTCCTTTTTTGTTTTAATACAAGGGGTGGGATTAAAAGGAGATCCATTTCAGTAAATTTGATCCTTCCTTGGGCTTCTGTATGTCTTTGTGGTTTAGGTCATGCTACTTTTATGCATTTGTGCTTGTAAAGGTTGAAAACTGGTTGTGTGTGTCCTGGAAAAAGTTAATTGTTATGCTTTTAGACTCCAATCCTTCATTAGAAGGAACGATTCAACCTCTGGAGACAGGTAACTACTTTTTTGCCATGGGTTTTTACTAGTGCTTGTGGTGGAGCAACGCAAGTAGCTGTACTTTACAAAAGAGATTGAGTCATTATTAGAGCTTGAGCTACATAACATAAGGCATTGGCTTGGGTTGCATGTTGCTCGTTTCTATGCTACTACAATAACTGGAGCGTCAGCTTGTAGATAACTCACGTCAGCAGTGAATCTTGATCTTACTTTCATGAGGAAGCTTTGAATAACCTTTAAAGGTGCATCTCCCCCTCTGGATTTAGGAGTGTAGTGAGCGTACTCAGAGAGGGAGCACTCAAGATTGATCCCTGGAGGTTCCTTTTGTTCTCGTATGGGTATTCACACCCTATCACTGTTCCCTATATACCTGTTATATCTTAGGTGCATGTGCCAGATTTACTATGGCAATCTTTAGTACTTTCCTCTCAGAAGAGGTAAATGCAGTATAAGCACGAAACCCTTTGCAGCCTACAAGAGGGAATCAAATGTAAGAGCTGTTGTTAAAGGAGGAAGGTTTACTTGTGGTTTTGCTTTGTTCACATGGGTTTAGAGCTCCAGTGACACTGGAATGCTTGCTGTTTCCATATGGGAGCCCTTCAAAAGAAAATGTATAGAGTGCTTCAAATAACAAACAGTCTCGTATTTGTTTGGGCTTATTCATATAATTAAAAATAAGAACTAAGTCATTGAAGCTTTCACTTTTTGTCATTGTTTCTGCTCCTTTTTTTCTGCTTCTGGATCACACTGAACAGTTTAGCTTTGGGTTATTGGAATAGTGAACCAATGCTCAGTTGACAGGCACAGGAAGGAACAGGTTTAAGTTCGAGCAGCCCCTACTTGATGTATTGATGAACAGTTTTATGCATATATTTTGCTTTTATATAAAAAACGTGAACATTTAGAATTTGAAGTTATGCTAATTTTCCTGCATATCTCTTTAATGGGTGCAGGTGAGATTTTCTTTGTCCGCATAGATTATGTGTAGACTCTTAAATGAAAAATTCCTTTTGTTAGAAATTCTGAATTAACTTCCGTACATGATAATAGAGTTTCACATAATTGACAGTATTTTTTTAGGGATCAAAGTCATTTGTGTTAGGAAAAAGACGACGTAACTCAAACCTAGGAATTTTGCTCATGGCAGTGTATTACACTGAACTAAATTTCTAAGAGAAAGCTTAATAATTCAAGGTGAAAGGTTTTGTGAAGTGTATTAGGCAATTCGATCTATGTTCTACAGCTTGTTACAAATGGGATGAAAAACCTTTTTTTTCTTAAGTGACATTCATAGAAACACCTCTGCCTAAACAAATCTGATTCCTATGGTTGCTTAAAAACAGGAGACTTCTGTACCTTGCTTCCTGCCTCATTTTGCAGGAAGGCTCGATGTTAATGTCACCTGCCATCTGTTCATATAGCTGCACTCCATTTGCTAGTGTCTTATTGTTTTGTGAAATGAAAATAGTTAACTGTATTAATGATGTGGTTTGCAAAACAGAAGATGGTTGGAGTGTTTTTTTTCCACCGTGAGTCATAGCATGACTTGGTATTGTGCGCTTTAACATCAAGTATGTTCTCATAATTATATTAAGTTGTTATTGCTGACCTACATTTGGTAGCAAAATAGAAAAACAAATATTCCTTGTCTTGTCAACTAATCCTGTTGGGGGTGGAACTACACTGATTTGCTCATCTAATGAATTATCTGTTAGCATATGTAAATATTCAGTTGTGTTCTCCCCATTGTTTGTACTCTGGGACTGCACCTGGCATTTTCAATTGTAATTAAACCTTTATGTCTCTTCCTACCATTTTCATATTTACTTTACTTTCTTTTTTGTTTCCCCCCCCAGATGCAAATAGTCCATCTGGAAAGGAAGGAAAGCCTGTAGAAAACGGAGCGATTGTGAATGAAGCCCCTGGAAAGTTGATGCATAGGTGTGCAGTCTCTCTCTCTTTTTTTTTGATTTCCTGTCCTTTTACTCAGACGTGGACAAACAGTAAGTTGGTGTTTATAGTATTTGTGGGAGGAAAATCTATCATGCCACACACAGCAGCCTGAAAGAGGTGAGGCTGGTGCTGCTCCATGGCTCAAGGTCCAGCCAGTAGTGAGGCTGAAGATGCATTCCCAGCAAGCATACGCACAGAGAGCGCACACACATAGCATGGATATGCATGACAGGCCATGCAGATCAAACAATTAGAGCAACCACACAAAGAAAAGGGCACCAATGACCTCATCTAGCTCCTGTCTCTGGCTGAGCAGGATGGAGGTTCACAAGTAAGAATGTATTATATATATGTACAAGGTGGATCCCTCCAGCAGCTGAGCTCAAACAGTTTGCTTAGCAGTTGCTGCTGGATCCCAGCCATCCATCCATTTGCTGGCACCTGGGCACATAAACCCCTGAGGCTGCAGCCCCACTTGTGCTGCTGGTACAGGCTGTCTTGCATGTGTGTGTACAGGGCTGGCTAGAATGTCCATGGTCCCACAGCTGTGACCCCTTTTTGCTCCTCTGGGCTTGTGCAAATGGGCCTTTAATGGGCCAGTGATTCCTCTGGTGGCCCTGGGAGTCATTCAGAAGGTTGCTTTCCTGCCATTGTCTTCCTGAGCTCCTTTGTGAGTGTGCAGAGGAACGCCTACCATGTGACCTAACAGTATTAATTTATTGGAAGAAATATTTACCTACAGCTGCAATATACACGTGCTCCATTTTAGTACTTCAGAGTTTGCACTTGTGATTCTTGGTTGACCTTGAAGTTTCTAGTCTCAGCCAATTGCTGTGTACAGCTTGGTAAGCAGCTTGGTATCCCAGCTCCTGCACAGTGTGGCATTGACAATTGCTGTTGAAAAAGTCTTCCAGTTTTGGTTGTTCTGACCTCAGACAGGTCTTCATTCTTCCAAAACAGGCGCATATTGCAAGTCCACTTGTTGGAAGAAGTACTTAAATCTCAGGGCACTGTAAGCCCATTTGTTAGATATGCACTGAATTTGCACAGTTTGGCGTGGAAGGCAATTCAATTAACGCAGCCTGGAGTGGAACACCTTGGCATGGTTTTACCAGGTGTATAAAGTTAATCTAAAGACAAATACACTCCTTTCTCTTATCATGGTGACTTACTCTCAGGCTACTCAGCCTTCCATGTGCAGAAACAATTGCATTGTTATGAGATACCATGGATTTGGCTCACATAAAGTGACAAGTACTGTATTGGCTAGGCCACTTTTAGTAGTCTTTGCAAGGGTTTGACCACTGACAGGTAGCAAGTAGTGCTACGTGGGCCTTTACCCTGGCATAGTACAGCTGCTGTTACACTTCAGAGAGGCCCAAGGCAGTCACTGACAGTACCTTCCCAAAATCATTTCATAGCTGATGCCTTTTTCTTCTGGCACTCCAGAGGCGCCAGAAATCTGGAAGGTAGTAAGTGCCTGGGAGTAAAATTGCCTGTTTTGTTGCCTGTGGTGGTACAATTTTAGCATTTTAACAGCAGCACTGTTTATGATGATGTCGGTGTTCACCGTGGCGTTTTTCTTTCTGGAGTTTGATTGTTCAGCCAAGATTTATTTGACTGCCTAGCCAGTTAGCTTGTATCTGGAAATGAGTACTTGAGAAGTGAATGCTATCAGGGAGGATAAGGAGCGCGCGGTGAGGGGGGGACAGAAGCAATGGTAATCACTTTTCAGATGATGGCTGTTAGGAGATTATCACCAGACTAATGCAAGCTAGTGACTTGTAGCCATAGGCTGTTGAAGTCTATTATGAAGCAGACACCTGGCCTATATTTTCCAAGACTAAAAATTAGCATTTTTAACAGGCAGCTCAGCAACTCTTCAACATACAGCAGAGAGACTGGGAAGTCACAGCACCAGAGCAGCACAGCAGAGCTGCAGAAGCCACTTGCAGAAAAGAATTCCTGGAAATTGACGGAGGCTGACACAGCAAAGACCGGGAGGGTAAGGTCTTCTGTTCCCACTTCCTGCATCCTCTTTTGGTTTCAGAAAAGTCCACGTGAGGAAAAAAAAGCTTCTGAAGACCGTGTAGCTGGGGTGAGAAAGGGCTGAGAGGATTGTGGGACTCGCTGCTTGTTGTGCAGCACTTCATGAAAGTGTTGCTGTGTTCTCTGGTCCCAAAGCAGAGCCCCAGGTTTGCTTGCAGAAAGAATGTTGACATCAAAACTTCTGCTTAAGATGATGAGCCTAACCACATCAAAGCTTAAAAGAAATGGCAAACTTGCAGTTTGTTCTTTTAGAAAGAGGTTGCAAAGTTGTAACAAATTAGGTGACCTGGTGAAATTTATCCTTCAGTGTAAGGAGCTGGAATTGACTCAGCTGAATTTAAGCCAATTTTCCACTGTAGACACAAGTATCTAATCCTAGGATAACCCAGGGCTTTCTGAGAAACTGGAGAGTGTGGTTCCTGGGAAAATGGTAGTTATACCTCCTAGCAATGTTGCTGGAGTCCTGTTTTACAATAGGTCATAAAGTACAAGCCATATGAAGCAAGGGTTTAATTAAAGGCCGTATAATCTTGTGGTAAAAAGAGACAGACAAAATCTGGAACTCCCCAGTGAAGTTCTTGGCTCTGCCACAGATGCTCTGTGTTACTTCAAGCAGCGCTCTCCCTTTCCTTCCCTTGGAAGACAAGGGAAAGATGATGTGTGCCTGCCCTGGAGGGATACGGGGTTTGGCACATATCCACAGAACATCTTGCAACTTGTGTTCCAGGTCAGTGGCTTTCTAGCATGTAATTGTCATGTTTGTCTGGCTTGATGCAGGAATGCTAACTTTAAATAGTGGTTGAAGAAGAGGGAATTTGCTGGCTTTGAAACTTAATCTGCAAAATGAATATATGAAAAAAATATATATACACACATTTTTTTCCCCCCTTCTGTCTTCAGGTAAAGGCAACAGTATATTGGGACTACATGAAAGCTATTGGACTCTTTATCTCTTTTTTGAGCATTTTCCTCTTCATGTGTAACCATATAGCCTCCCTGGCTTCCAACTACTGGCTGAGTTTATGGACAGATGATCCCGTTATCAATGGAACACAGCAGTATACAAATGTCAGACTGGGAGTGTATGGAGCACTGGGAATTTCTCAAGGTTTGTCTGGTTTACCTATTGTAATATTAGCTGGTTCAGAATGTTTCTAATGCTCTTGGTGACCTTGTATCCCCAGAACTGCAGCAGCAGTTTACTAAGGACTGAGGTTTTATCTCATAGAAAGAGGAAAGCTTGTTAAAACTTCCAAAACCCAACAACAAGTACACTGACATATAAAACTATTTAGTCTATTTAGTTACTGAATTCGGTTTTCTTTCATTCATACAAAACAAGAACAAAAGCGGTTGCAAGGGCTGATAAGCTAGATGACAAAACATCTGATCTGAGAAATGGCCCTTTGGCCTGTCGAAAAACTGTGCTTGCCTGGCTTGCAGGGATGGTATGTCACAGGAGGCCTTAGCTGTGCTGCCTTGGCCTTGCCAAGCTGTGTAGGCTGGCGTTTTCTCTGATTGCAATACACACCACTTTTTTTAATGGAGAAAAATACTTCCATGAGAGAAATGTGCTATTTTCACTGAAAAAGTTTTTTAATTTCTTTAAGTAATCGTCAAGTCTAATGGTAATGAACTCCAATTCTCAGGATTATTGTACTAGGTATGTGCTAATTCTACGTGATGACAAAATGAAGGAAAATGTTTTGTGTGAGAGATGAGAGCAGTTAAAAACAAGTCTTCTGTTCCAGGTATTGCTGTATTTGGCTACTCGATGGTTGTGTCAATAGGGGGAATATTTGCTTCACGACACCTGCACCTTAACCTGCTGCACAATGTCCTCAGGTCTCCAATGAGTTTCTTTGAACGTACACCCAGTGGAAATCTGGTGAACCGTTTCTCTAAGGAGATAGATACCATTGACTCCACTATTCCACCAATCATCAAGATGTTCATGGGCTCAACGTTTAACGTCATTGGGGCTTGTATCATCATTTTACTGGCCACACCTATAGCTGCTGTCATTATTCCACCTCTGGGACTTGTCTACTTGTTTGTGCAGGTAGGGGCTTGGCCAAGGTCAGCTGGACCAGCAGTTACGTGTCCTCTTCTTAAGACAGTTCTGTCCTCACTCTGGAATAGGTCTGGTTTTAGTGTGTTTGACTTGTCATGCTTGACTGATTGCACTTTGCATAGCTTATTGATTAGCTGACTACAGCAGAGCATTTCCTTTTGTCGTCAAGTGCAGAGTGACTTCTGTGTGCAAGAGGTAATCCTTTAATACCTAAGCAGGCTTTATAAAATGCCATTAGATTTTGAGGTAAACTGCACATATCTTGTTGCTTAGAGCCCATATGTGGAAAATCTATGAACTTTTCTCAAGCTTTCTTCCAAATGAAAGAGTTGGGAAGACCTTTAGAAAATTATGTATGCTTTTCTGCTCATGTGCTTGTTTTGTCAGAAACTTGTTTACCAGTCGAGGGAAGCAACGGCAGCTTTTCACTCCTGTCTTACGTAGGCAGGATGTGCTTGCTTCACTCCTCTTTACTGTTAGGAATCTGGCAGAGAGTACAGATGTGAGAGAAGGAGCTGATTCCTGGCTTTGACTCTTGAATTAGTGAATCTGTAAAGCTCCACTAGTACATCTTAAAGGCAATGATGCGTGATTCAGAGACTCAGTTTTGTACAGTTTAAGTAAGTTTGCAAAGAAGAAAGTGGCTATCACAATATGGTTTGGCTGGCAGTTGTTTAAAGACAGCGTATATAGTGTGATCTTTTTAGGCCTAGAAGTGTTGGAGAAGGCATGTATTTCTGGATGTAGGTTGAATCTCTGTAACTAACAGCCCAAATGGCAGGGAACTCTCTCATGATTCCCTCTGTCTTATCAAATGTAATCTGGACATAACTGTAATTTTCATATTCTGACTTGCAGAGATTTTATGTGGCCACTTCTCGCCAGCTCAAACGCCTTGAGTCTGTCAGTCGTTCTCCTGTGTACTCTCACTTCAATGAGACCCTCCTGGGAGTCAGTGTAATTCGAGCCTTTGAGGAGCAGAAACGTTTCATAAAGCAGAACGACGTGAAAGTGGACGAAAATCAGAAAGCTTATTATCCAAGCATTGTGGCAAACAGGTAATGGTGGGGTTGAAATATTGAAAGGAAGTTATAATGGGAGGGTATGGTGCTGTTGTCTGTCTGCCTTATCAATCAGCTGTCAGTGTATTTGTCCAGGGTAGGGAAGCTTTTGTGGATGTTTATTTTAGCTTAAACTTGGGTGATAGAATTAAGGGTGATTCTGAATTTCTCTTCTTTCTGAGAGTTCCTGCCTTCTGGGTAGTATTTATAAAAACTCTTATTTGCTGATCCCAATGTAACCAGATCTGCTTTCTGAACTAAAACAGGAATTAATGCCCCTGAAGGATTTATTCATTTTGGATGCCTCTAGGTTTGCATACTGCTGGAGTAGGACCCCAAATACCTTACAGTTGCTATGTCACTGGCAGTACTCAGATGCCATATTACTAAAAAGCAAGATGTGTGACAACATTGGTTGACTGCATTCCTAATTCTCTGTGGATGAGTTACTGGAAAGATGCATGATGTCTCTTCTGTGTTGCAGATGGTTGGCTGTCCGGCTGGAGTATGTGGGGAACTGTATTGTTCTCTTCGCGGCATTGTTCGCAGTGATTGCACGCAACAAGCTCAGTCCAGGACTGGTTGGCCTTTCAGTGTCCTATTCACTGCAGGTAATTTTACTGTTAAACAGAAAAAAGCTCTAAATTGTAAGACTGCATCAGAAAGCCAGGTTCTTGGTCAAGCTTCAGAGGGAAAACTAATGTAAGGAACACAGAAAGAGAATAAACGCTACAAATAAAAACCATCTGGAAAAATGGGGGAGGTTCCTTCTGTGCCCTGCATATGTGAGGAGAGGTGACTAAGAAGACTCATCCCGTGCATGTTAAAGGCATTTGGACTTTTCTCCTGTCCAGCACTGATTAACCAAAATCATATCTGTGTTTATGCATTCCATGAACTTGCAGTGCTTTGGTTGTGTGGGTTTTTTGTTTGTTTTTAGTTGCAGGTAACATGCTTAGTGTAAACTGCTTTTAAACTTCTTCTCTTGCAGATTACAGCATACTTAAACTGGCTAGTTCGTATGTCATCAGAGCTGGAAACCAACATTGTTGCTGTAGAAAGAGTCAAAGAATATGCTGAAATGGAGAAGGAGGTATAGTGGGTTGTCCTCCACAGCTAGCACTTGGTGGATATTTCCAGGACTTGTGGTTGTATCATTAGACATGAGGTTGCATGCAGCCTACCTGGGTGTTATGAACAAGTCTGTAAGGAACCTATGGTTGCCTTAATGCTTGTAAAAGCTTGTCCTCCGAGCTGAGGGATTTGATAGAACTTCGTGCTCTCATTGATCTCTAGAGACAGGCTGTGTCTTAAGGGGGTAGTTCCTGGGGGTGCTCTTGAGGTGTATACTCCCAGTATTTACAGCTTGTTATTTAGGAAATGAATCTGCTGTTCTGCCCTGGGTTAAGCAGTGGAATTGTGCAAATCTGGTTTTGTTTTCTTCAGTGATTAACCAATTTTTGTGTGTTTCTCTTTTTGCTCTCAATGGGAAGAGTAAAGAGGATTTACTTTTCTGTTTTGATTCAAATCACCTAACAAGTCATTACATCTGCAGTTGTGCACCTTTTGGTTACAGAACACAATTCCCTGTGGCTCCTCTTTGACATGCTTGTCTCTGGAGAACCTGACTTGCATCGCTATTTTTGTAGCCAAACCTTAAGAGGACCCTTCTTAGAACTTTTTCTCAGGGTCTGGTAGCAGACTGGTGTTTGTGTCATTAAAAGCCTCTTTGTTTGGTACTGGCAATAAATACAGTGGAGTGTGCTCTCTCCTCTCCCACCCCTGTGGGAGGCTGAGGCAGCAGCTGTTTATTTTACCACCCTGTAATCTGTTGTCTCAGTTGAAATGCTTCTAGTTGCATGCCTGGCTTTCCCAGTGCTTTCGTTACTGTGGTGGTGTTGCATAAGCAGGTTATCTCAATACATGCTGCCTCTGTGATTCTGCTGTTCGTAAGAAGCAGCTTTATCTAGGAAGTGGCACTTGTGATAGCAAAGCCCGTGGCGACATTCACCATTTCATCTGCCTTGGGGCAGCTCTTTCCCTTTTTTGCCCCATCATCATCATCACAGTTCCTTTTGCAAGTTACACACTAACAGGATTTTTCTTAATTGCTTTCCTTATGTCCTCTGAGCCTGTGCCCAGTTGAGGGAGGAACTGATCAGACACGCTTGTGTTGTTTTTTCAGGCTGAGTGGAGCATCGAACAAACTGCCCCAGCAAGCACCTGGCCTGAGGAGGGCAAGGTTGAGTTTCGAGGCTATGGTTTACGCTACCGGGAAGACTTGGATTTGGTTCTGAAAAACATAAATGTCACCATAAATGGGGGTGAGAAGGTAATGAATCTCAATTAGTAGCAGACGACTACTGTTAAGTATGTATGCATAAGCCAAAGAGGGGTCCAACCCCCTCCTGTAGGACACCCTTAGGTCCTTGAGAGCAAGAAGAGCTTCTCTAAAATCAATCTTACTGTAACTGGTGGCTGCAGCAGGCTCTTACTCTTTTCAAGGGACGTCCTACGTCGTGGGATAAACATACTTATGTGGATTCATGAAGTGTCTTTTGGTCTCATTTCATAAGGAAAGGAGGCTGTGGTACCTTCTCTTCCCATCCTAGAAACTTCTGAACTGCTTTGGTAATTTGTTTGTGATAGGCAAAGAGGTTGACACCTAGCAGAGTGGTTAAGTTTCTACTAGCCTCAAGAAAACGAGCTACTAAGTAGAAGGGGGAGCTCTGCTCTGGTGAGGCAGAAGTTGTAAGGTGAGACTGCAGGAAAAAAATGGGACTTGAGCAGATCCTCTGGATTTGGCCAGACTCTGATTGTGGTAGATGTGTGTGTGTGCCCACATGCACCTCAGTCCTGAGTGCACTCTCTGACGTATAATAATAGTGTGATCTTGCACAACGGTATAAAAAGTACTCGAGAGACACTTATACTTACCAGGCTTGCTTAGTTGTGGTATCCAACTTGGTATTTGTTTTTGAGTGCATGTTTTCTACATACAAATACGGGCAGAATGCTACCCCAAGACTGGATAGAAAATGCAGATGACAAGAGATAACCAACCAAAGTACCAATTTAAAAATATTTTTTAATAAAAAAGAAAACAATTGATGGAGACTTTAGACTAATTGGGAAGCAAAATTTAAGAAATTGAGTGCTTTTGCTATAAATTTTCTATAAATCCAAAGAAGAGAAGATAAAGGTCAAATCACAAGTTACAGCTGTGAAGCACAACTGAGAAAAAAAAAAAAGGTTAGGGAATCTTTGGCCCACTCTACCTGGTTCCATCTGCCTTTACACAAAAATAGAAAACTTCTGCAAGTGGATTTTTATTTTGAGATGGCTTTCTTTTTTTCATATCCACTGTTTTTTTTCCCTCCTATTTCATTAACCCCAGTTAGTTGCACTATTCTGGGATGTTGATAGCCCAACAAATGTAACAACCTTTTGACAGTGTGTCTCTTTCAAGTAGATTCTTGCAAGTGCTTTAACCCTGCCTTAGAGTAAGTTGTTCCTGTATTTCTTTCCAACAGATAGGAATAGTAGGAAGAACGGGAGCTGGAAAATCCTCTCTTACTTTAGGCTTGTTTCGGATCAATGAAGCAGCTGAAGGAGAAATTATTATTGATGGAATTAACATTGCAAAGATAGGACTCCATGACTTGCGGTTCAAGATCACCATCATTCCTCAGGTAGGTGTGAAATCCTGCCGTTGCCAGAGCTCATTTTGTAAAAGTGCACTTTCTGCAGTGTACTGGGGGGAATATATTTATCTTGTGAGGTATGCAGTACTCTTCACTCACAGAAATGTGCACGTAACCATTCCTGTCTAGCCCAGCAACTGTGGGTTTGATAGTCCAAAACATTTGGGCATGTGGCTTTACAAGAACTGGGCATTCAGACTCGAGTCTTCTTGTTCTTACTGTATAGCATTTATTACCTTCCTGTTCAGATTCAAAACAGGACCATAATGTGGTTATATAAATCGCGTTTGTAGCATTCCAACAAAAACAAGTGAACGCACCGTGAAAGACTTTTTGCACTGCTTCTTTTGGAAATCTGTGGGGGAGCTTTGCGTTTTTGCCAAGCTCCTTTTGCCAAGCTCTGCGTTAGTCAGGCACTA